>NW_024063512.1:1767533-2448799 GCF_006381635.1 Hibiscus syriacus | reverse complement strand
ACCGGCGGACTCGCAACGACACAAGGAACACGATGGTGCAGGAGGTGTCGTAAACGGAACAACGATCGGCGGTGAATTTAAGTTTTTCCCGGCGATAGAGCTAAAAAAAACGACGATGCTTTGACTGAAAATTCCCGACGTTTGGCAGCGTTTCACTTCAATTAATTTGAAGGGTTTGTTCCTCGCTTGATGATGAACACAACGGTGGTTTCAATTTTACGATTGGACGTCGAACGGCGTCGGAATCGGGCTTGGAAGTAAGGGTACGAGAGAAGGAAAATTGAGCAAATTCTCAATTGTGTTTTCTGATTTACAATCAGAAACCACGCTTAAATTATAAGCCTGCCGACACTTCTTGGAGGAATTCAGGGCTTGGTCCCTGAATTTCCTTCAACTTATAAAATGGCCTATAACTTTTCATAAATTTTAGTTCAGTCATTAAATTTCACCAATTTTCACAATTAACATCCAATTTCAATTAAATATTATTTTGTAAATATTCGGGTTGTTACAAGATATGCGAAAAACGTACTAAAATCCATAAGGAACGTGTCATAGAGTAGAAAAAAAAGTGTCATAAAAATAAAGAAAAACGTATCACGATGACAGAGATTCTTATTCAATATTTTTTAAAAAAACTTAAGTAAAAAAGAAAACAATTACATAATATATAAAAATAAAAAAACTAATAATTATCGACAATCGGTAACCAACATTAAAATTGAAACCTTCACTTTTTAAACAAAATTCAAAGGGAAAGAGAAAGATGAGATAATTATTGAATTAACATAAAAAAAGAAAAAGTCTTATAAGGAATCAACTGTCCTAGTTATTATAACAGATACATTAAATATATATATATATATTAAATTTTAATATGATATGATAGGAGAGATTCATTTATATTAATGTAAAACTAAGGTCTTATTTAATATTTTTTTTATTTATATTAAATTTTAACATATATATTATTATATATAATATTGAAATCCCATAGAATTTCACTAGTAAGACTTTTGACTCAATGACCATGTAAATCCTTCATGTTTACTTCCTTTACAATTTAATCATTAAAATTTCAATTATTCTTTAGTTTACAATTAAATTTCGAATTGGAAAATTATTTTATCAAAAAAATTTAATTAAACATAAATTATTTTCTAATGATTAAAATTTAATATTTTAATCCTTCAAATAATTTTTTGATCATCAGATTAAAAAAATTGGTTCAAGATTTCAGGATGGTAGTATATTACATTTATACTTTACACTTAAGATTATTTGATGAATATGAATGGATGACTGAGACTAAAACTTTATGAAAAGATTATGTATAACACTATACATTGTGAATAAATTAAATAATAACACATTAAAAATTTAAAATTACCATGGTTATCATCTTACATATCATCCATCATATACTATTACTGCATGAAATGTTAACCTGTAAAAATATGAATATTGTTTTAAAAAAGTCCAGAACCACCCACAAATAATTTTATCATATATGTTCTTCTTCAGACTGTTGATAGCCAAAGACCCATAAGCCTATATGTGCATGATGTTCTGCAGGCTGCAACTAATGTATTAAGATTTAACAGACGTGTTTATCACTTTGCAAGTTGCGCAACGAAGACAGCAACTGATCCTATTTTCAGCCATTAAAAAAGAAGGTACTCTTCATATAATAATCCATACTTTTCCTCTCTCTCTTTTCGCCAACGTAGCAGTAGTTCCAGATCTGATGAAGTCTAACAACAAATCGTCCGTAAAGAAGGGGTTCTTAGGCTTTAATTAAAAGAAAAAAAAAACCTATGGTTTCATTTGCATATGAGACCAGGGACCGACCCTAAGTCCCCTAACCATGCCCTACATGCAAATTGGAAATATTTTATTGTTTTTTTCGAATCTCTGCATATATATATATATATATATATTTTATTGTAATAGCATTTCCAAATTTGGATAGTATACATTGATTCTCTTTTGGAGAAATTTCTGGGAAAGTTTGCAGCTCAAACCCATTAATATTTCTGCATAAAATCTATTCTCCAATCATCTTATTAGATAAGTCATGAGTTCATCAAGTTGGCGGAAAAGAAAGTGACTGCTTTGTCCCAAATCATGCTAAACTGTATGATGCCTTTTATATGATACATGCACAGCTCTCCAAATGATCCTTTATCAGAGATGAATTCTTAGAAAACTGCTTTGGCTGTTAGCATATCAGATAAACTCTGGGTTTAGTCTTATAATATCTAGCAGGTTTAGGTTTCGAATATATATACATTAGAAGTTACAATTTCTAATTATATATAATACCTAAGTAATTAGCTCAACTCACACTAGTTCTTTGTCAGTCCAATGAAATTTAACTGTAATTCATTATCATCATGATTGGAGCGAAATTTTATTCGAGAAAGGTGAGTCAAAATTTCCTTTCTCACCGACGTCGTCAATGAAGTCATCGAACGCTGTTTATAACGGTGAATGTATGAGCTGCAATGATCCTTTGACTTTTCAAAAATGTCAACTTGGTGGAAATACGAACCAGACTTGCAGGATTTCAGCTTAATTTCCAGTAGAGAAAACTAATGATCTTTTCTCTTTATTTGAATATTTTAACAAAGGCCTTTCATTTACATTTTCTCTTATATATCCATCTCTTCATTTCATCACAATTCTCTGACAGAGTCAGCACCACTCTTTGTTTTCTCTTCTCTGATCATAAAAATTTATCGATGAGTAACTTGTACATGGAGAACTGGGATTTGCTAGCAGTTGGAGAAAGCAGCAACGATGCCTGTATCTCTTACATGGAAAACCCAGTATTCAGTTTCGATCCTTGGAGTTTTCAACTGGAAGAAGATCTCATGAGTTTCCCAGAAAATTTTGAGCCCAACCCGAAAGATTTAGATGAATTGGAAGAGCTTTACAAGACCTTCTATCCCGAGTTCAATCCATATTCCGTACCAGTCCTTGAAGAACATGTGGTGGAACCTGAGAACCAAATACAGCAGCAATCTGTTTCTCAGTCTGCTAATATTTCTGGTGCAAATAAGGACTCAGGCAAACCTAAAAGATCCAGGTTTGTAAAATTATCATGCTTGTAATAACCAAGTAAGAATCTGGTGGTAAGTTTTGTTGAGTAAACAAATGATTTTCGCATGTTTCAGCCGGAAAAATCAGAGAAATAGAGTGGTGCAGCATGTAACAGCTGATGATCTTCAATCGGATAGATGGGCATGGCGAAAATATGGGCAGAAACCCATCAAGGGCTCACCATATCCAAGGTAAATAAGCATCTCTCTCTTCATTGTCATCTTTGTTTTTGTATATAAAGCTTATATTTTGTAATGGAAAAACACAGGAGCTATTACAGGTGCAGCAGCTTAAAAGGATGTTTAGCAAGAAAGCAAGTAGAGCGCAGCTGCTCGGATCCCGGAGTCTTTATCATAACATACACCGCCGAGCACAGCCATGGCCACCCGACTCGGCGAAACTCGCTTGCGGGAAGCACTCGCAGTCACAATAAGTCATCAACAGTGGCTAAAAGCCTTGCCAATAAATGTAAACTCCATGGGGCAGAAGAAACGGTTCTATCTTCTACTACCATTAAAGATGAGGTTGTGAAACACGAGAGCATAAATATGGAAGAACAAGAAATGCTTGGAGGTGTTGATCAGATTCATAGGGATAAAAGTCTCATGCCAAACATAATGTTGAGCGACGAATTAGTTCAAAGCTTCGAGAATTTTGAGTTTGAGGGTTTCTTTCTGGATCAGTTTCCAGATTTGTCTCATGAAGTATGGCCCGTGAATGAATCCGCAACCTTAACCGGCGGTTGCTGAATTAGTCTTTAGCCATGTAACAACCAAATTGCAGACTGGTAACAGCTGATGCACCGTCGACTTTTTTTTTTTTTTTTGTATCTGTAACTTTTCTTCTTTGCACTTCCAGTCTCTGTAATACATCTCATGCAAGAGGTTGAATATAAACAATTGATATAACAAAAGTAGAGATCCTCAGCCAATTTACAGTACTAATCTAAAAGTTTAATATCTCACTAAGACACCATAGAAATGAACAATGGATTAGCAGTTATGGATTTGGTTTAGAATCCATACATCCAACCGAGCAAACATTAATTAGCTCAATTTTAGGTTTAGTGGGAAGAATAACAAGATTCTTTCAAGTAAAGTTAAAGTTTTGAACTTTTATATTAATCGGTCTATGATAGACCTCTATAATACTCGATTCAGATTAATCGAATCATAAATCGAATATCGATAATTATGTCGAGAAAAAGAAGAAATTTGTTATTTATATATATTGTATATAATAAATGTTAAAAGTCAAGGAAGTCCGGATTGAGCAGTTTTTCAAATGCCTTTTAAGATTAAATTGCATTGCAAGTTTTATATTTTATTTTCCATATATCCAACTTGCACTCGCCTAGCTTTCTTTTTCCGGAATAAATATGACAAACCGCGTGCCATCTAATGGAAAACTACTGTCAAATTATATTTATTAATAGGAGTAATTACGCTGTACATCCCCAAACAGTGACTTTTACTCTAAATTGGTTCCTAAACTTTAGATCATTCTGAATTCATCATCAAATTATGACTCTCATTCTAAATTGGTACCCAAACTTTTAAACATTCTACATTTTCTCCTAAACTATGAACCTCATTCTAATTAGTCCCCAAACTTTTGAATATTCCAATTCCATCCCCAAAATTTTTGAATGATTTTGGGAGACTTATTGGATCATTTAAATGTTTAGGGGCCCATCTAGAATGGAGATCATAGTTTGAGGATGAATTTAGAATATTCAAAAATTTAGGGATTAATTTAAAATAAAAGTCATAGTTTGAGCATAAAATTAGAATGTTAAAAAATTTAAAGACCGATATAAAATGAGAGTCATAGTTTAGGAATTTCTGATTCAGCTAACTCATATTAATAGTTATATTAATGGACTAAATAATCCTTTTCCATTGGTTAAGTAGCCATAAGGACCCTTTTATTTATGGTTTGAACTCAATCCCTCTTTGAATTTAAAAATATAATAATGGAACTTGAGCAAGAGTAACTTTTTGGATTGCACATAAAATAAGTTGTATATGTAAAAGTATCATAGTAGTTTTTACAATTATATTTGGATTGTATTTTGATCCTTTATTAAAATATGGACAAATCAATCATGCATATTTTAAAAAGAGTAAAAGTATTCAATTTGCGTCTACAGGATGTGTGTACACATTATCAATAGCTAAGAATAATTATGAATATATACTACCTTGTAATTACTTCAGACTAATAAAAATACATAAAAGATAAAATGATTTTTTTAAATAGTCTGAAATGATTACAAGATAATATTTTCTTAACCATTGACAACGCAGACACCCTACAGACGTACCTACTCGAATCTAAAACATCTAGAAAAACCAACACTCTCTTCATTCACTAAATTCACTTGATGAGTTTATAAAATATGAACTTTTAAGAAAATATTTGTAACCTCCTAACCTAAAAAATATATATTCTCAATGTATTTAGAGATAAAATTTTACAAAGTCATCCAATTTTGAACCCTTATTTAATTTAATAATTCAAGTTCAATTCAATTATCAATAAAAAGTAAAAGTAACTCTTTAATGTTATAAACTTATCCATTACTTCATGATTAAACTATTTGCTTTGATTGAAAACACCTCTTTTTTATTTTTTTTAAACACATACAATTGTTATAATCATTTCTTTTCATATAAAATAATAAACCAAACGATGATAAGAAGTATCATTGTTTGATTTGTGATTTTCTTTCAAAAAGTAAAGTGTAACTCCTCTTATTACAGAGTCAATATTTATATATTGATCCAAATTAAAATAAATTAAATAATAAACTCATTTAATATTATTAAGCTAAGTGAGCAAACATATTTGGTCGGTTGATCAAGTTGCTCATCTTTATTCTTTCATATTCTCTTAGGTCATGAGTTCTAGACTCATTAGGAGCACTTATTTCCTTCCCCTAGAATCCAATGGTAAGTTTCATAATTAAATCTTGATTCAAAATTTAACCCTGAAAACTTTAAAATAACTTTTTAGTCAAAAAGTATAAAATATTTATCTTATGCCTCAAGATACTCAAAACATATAACATGCAAAAGCACACAACACACAGCATTTGTTCAACTAGAAAATCACATGTAAATTATGATACTTTACAACTAGTAAAAAAACCCAGAAAAGATGTATCTTATAATGTATTTTTTTTATTTGATATTTTACAACCATGAGGAAGGTGTAGATATTCCCTGGAATGAAGTTTAAATTACTTAATTAATTAGTTCCATGAATATGGTAAATTCATAGGTCTACATTGCCTGATGCAACTCTAGTAAACTGCATTACACATGGTCAATCATGTTTATGATTGCATTAGTCTACAGCTGTTGCAGAGGCTCCTCTTTGGTTTCATCAAGCAAAGCAGCGACTGCGCTGCATTAATGTAAGTTGTGGGCTCGGAATGAGAGTAATCTGATCTCTGATCGTTGAAATGATCATTCGAATCGGGGCCCCCACGATTGCTCCAACATGTTGATTCGGATTCGGATTGTTAGGAGATAAATAGCTCGAGCCATCGTTACACCCCACCTTGTTCGGGTGAGTATGGATCGAAGGAATGGACGAACCTCTATGGTGAAGCTGCATGGGATGTTTACTTCCAAATCCCACCATGTACGACATTTCCATGGGGTTGTTCCCCAATATGTAATTAACTTGTGATTTTACGAAAGATTTGATTTGGGAGGGTGAGAAATGGGCTGAGCCGCATTGAATGCCGTCGATATTAGACGTCTTTAACGTTTTCGAGTAAGCAGACAGCACCATGCACGAGCTTGTAACATATTGCAAATTAGAGCTATCTCTTACAAACAATAGAAATCTAAGTTATTCATTAGAAATCTAATAGTTATTCATTAGAAATCTAATAGTTATTCATTATCGATTACCAGGAGTTGTTTTCATTTGTAAAGAGCTACTCCCTGGCATCAGTGCACATATAAAATTTTCGGCATCGGTCTTATATTTAGACAATTCCTTCTTCCCACCATAGAATTCCTGAAGAAAAACTGTTAATATCTGTCTTTCGTTGCTTACAAAGAAGGGACAGAAGATTACACAGCGAATTAATATCGATATACCTTTGCTAGTAATGCCTGAGCTCCAGCAAATATGTTGTCCCAGCTGAACTCCGACACTCCCTGACTCCATCCTTGGTTGCTCACAACATAGTTTAAGTATTTTATATCTTTCCTTGACTTGTATAGCCAAGCTGCCGACCATAACAATTCATCCTGTCCAAAAAATCCCAACGAATGAAGCTCAAATCAAACAGAATTGATGCATGTTATATGTATTAACCTACGTAATTTCTACATGATTTACCTGATATCCTGAGAAAGAACAGTAGAAAGGGCAAGAATCTTTGTAAGATCCTCTATACTTGTCTGCAAATTCGAATAACTGTAAAACCGAGTGATCCAGGTTAAATATGCATATGAGTTAATGATAGTTTGTCAGGCATAAAGGAACTAATTTAACCAGAGCTTCTTACTGATTTGGATTTTCTTAACAGCTTCGTAGAGTAATTGGAATCAACCTCTTGCAAGACTAATGAAGCAGCGGCAAGGGCGGCAGCTGCCTCGGCTGCTGCTTCGGATCCCGGTGAATCGGAAGTTATTTTACGGAGTGTTCGAGGGGTGTCCATGTCTTCGGGACGCTCCCAACATTGGTGATCATTGTTTCCATCCCCCACCTGTAAATACAAATACCATTGATATTCATGTCCGAACGAATGTTGAATAGATGGTTAAAAAGAAGGCATAAACCTGAGTATAAAGTGTCGTGGGCGAAGTATGGGCTCGCAATATAAAATCGGTGCCCCAACGGATTGCGATGTGGAGGTGGTTAAGCTCGTCGGCAGAATCGATTTCATGCCGGAACTCAACAGCTGCCCAACTTAAAAGAGTGACCGTAAACGCCATAGGCCATACGAACTTCACATTGTCCCCAGCATCGTAGTAACCTCCCACCAAATTAACCTGTAACAAAATCGAATCCAAACTTATAATTTATTCTTCGATAAAACTGGAATTTATAAGTCAGTAGTAATACAAACTATTTTCGTAGCCGTAATTTATCGGGTTTGCCGTCGGTAAGTGCAGAGTCTCCCCTCCACTTTATTCTCTGACTCACCGGTAACTTCCCCGAACGTTGTCCTTCAAAGAACAAGATTGATTTGCCAAGTGCATCCTTATAGTCATAAGACAAACCCGAATCCTCCAAGGCTAATCCATCGTTGCTGCTACTAGCCAATGCCATGGCTAAGAGCAGCACAAGGCCAGACTGCATACTATTTTCTCAGACACCATTGATTACCTGCAATTGCATTA
The DNA here is from genome assembly GCF_006381635.1 of Hibiscus syriacus. NCBI lineage: Eukaryota > Viridiplantae > Streptophyta > Magnoliopsida > Malvales > Malvaceae > Hibiscus > Hibiscus syriacus. The sequence goes on along the minus strand of NW_024063512.1, from coordinate 2,440,325 downwards.
ATTTGCATGGACTTAATAGTTGGTCATGCTGGTTATTTATAGACGGAGAATCCTTCATCACAATATGTAATTCGTAAAAGAAGTTGCAAATAATTATTCAGTGTTGATTTTTAAAATGATAGTATAATAATAATATAAACTATTAAAGGTTATTAAATTATATTCAAATGATTAATTTATCACTAGTTTTTTTAAAAAATAATAAGATAAGTTATGTTAACGGTTTTTAAATTATATAACACATTAATGATTAATATAACGTTTTTTTATAATTAGATTTTATTACCCAAAATAGCAGTGAACTGCTACAAAATCAATCCAATCAATGGAACAAGAATGGGAACCTATGTACAACAAAAATTAGACTATACCCCAATGATTACAAAGAGATAAATTTGTGCTATCTAATCTATTAACATTCCTGTCACTTAGATGAGTTCCTACTATCTCATTAATAGAGTTAAGCATTTCATCCTCTGATCTGCAATTCCCTCTGAAAAGCCTTCGGCTCCTTTCCTCCCATTTGGTGTAATTGAAGGCGCACCAAGAAAGCTTCAAAATACTAGTAAGCAGAGATTTACCTTTCCATGTAGAAGACGCCCAATCAAGCAAGTTAGTCCAAGTCGAAGAAGGTCAGTTCAAGCCTGAGAGTTGGAGAATAGAGCTCCAAATGGAAGCAACCATCTTGCATTTGGAAAAGAGGTGGTCTCTGGTTTCCTGGGCTTCAGAACATAAAATACAGTGATCATTTGTTACTAAACCAAAACGTTGCAATCAGTCCCTAGTAGGAAGCCGATCCAAAATTACCATCCAAGAAATCATGTTGTGTTTAGGGGTATGAAGAGGATACCAGATCAGTTTTTGCCATGGGACTTTAATGCCTTTGAATCGAACCTCTTCCTATATTTCTTTTATACTCTTTGCTCCTGATGCTAGAACAAGTCGAGCAACATTTCTTAGTTTCAGAATTCTCATGATGCTCCAGCTAGAGCTCGAAGTTTCTTCCATGAGCCAGAAATCTTGTTGCTTGATTATAACTATGGATCCAAGCTACCCATAAAGAGCCCTCCCCCCGCAAGTATATTTTTGAGAAGAAGAATCATGTATGCTCTGTTCCAAGACTTGAGGTTCTTTAAGCCGAGTCCCCCTTCAGATTTAAGCTTACATATTTTTTCCCAGCTCACCCTTGCTCCAGCAGCAGGTATGTCAGAACCTTTCCAAAAATATCTTGAGCAAAGTTGCTCAATCTTGTTGATGATGGATTGTGGTAGTATTAGTTGCCTGCACCAGTAATTTGTAACACTGAAAAGAACTATTTTTACAAGCTCAAACCTGTCTGCATAGCTCAGATTCTTCCTTGACCATTGTTGAAGTCTAGATTTGATCTTGTCAATTAGGGTCTGACCATCTTTTTCAGAAAGCTTCCTTGTGACAAGTGGAACCCCAAAGTATCTAATAGGTAAACTTCCATGTTTGAAACCAGAGAAATTAATAATAGTTTCAAAGTTATGAACAGAAATGCCAGTAGTAAAAATCTCACATTTTGTTGCATTAAGCTTCAGACCAGATAATTCATAGAAGAAATCCAAAACAGTAATGACTCCCATAACAGAATCAAGATTGCCTTCGCAGAAAATTAATAAATCATCGGCAAATGATAAGTGAGTAAGACCAATTTTCTTATATTTAGGATGAAATCCAAACATCCCTTTAGTAGCAGCATTGATGAGGATTTTGGATAAAACATTTATTACCAGAACAAACAAAATAGGGGAAAGTGGGTCACATTGTCTAATTCCCTTAACACCCCTGAAATAATCAATCAAGCTTCCATTGAAGGCTGTGGAATATCTAGCTTCAGAATAGCAAGCTATTATCCACTCAATGAATTTACTTGGTGACTCTAATGCTTTAAGAACAACATAAATGAAGCTCCAATGAATTGAGTCAAAAGCCTTTTGAATGTCTATTTTCAAGGCACACCTAGGTGAAATGATTTTCATCCCATATCCTTTCACAATTTCCTGAGCAAGTAGAATATTGTCAACAATACACCTACCTTTGACAAAAGCATATTGATTGGAAGAAATAATCCTTGGTAGCAAATTAGTCATCCTTTTAACAAGGATCTTTGTAATGGTCTTATAAACTACTGAGCAACATGATATAGGCCTGAAATCGGAAACTTTTCTAGGATTAGGGATTTTAGGGACCAAAGCAATAGTAGTTGCATTAAAAACTGGATAAATGAAAGACTCTTGAAAGAAATACTTTATAGCCTCAATCACTTCATCTCCAACCACTGACCAAGCTTTTTTGAAGAATAATGAAGTAAACCCGTCAGGGCCTGGAGCCTTGTCATTGCCTTGACTACAAATAGCTTCTTTGATCTCATCACTGGTGATTTCCTTAATAAGACATCATAGTCTTCGATGGTGGAAAATGGTTTCATCAGATCCTTAAGGAGACTGGGAGTGCAATCTTTTACTTTAGGATCGTAAGAACCTAAAAGTCTCTTGAAGAAATCAATTACTTCTGAGGACATTTCATCAAATGAATCTAGTCTTCTTCCCTGATCATTGACAATGACCCTTATAGTGTCTTTTTTGTTCTTAGTTGCAATGACAGAATGAAAGAACTTGGTGCATTTGTCAACCTCTTTTAACCAATACACTTTAGCTTTTTGTTTTAAAAACATGACTTCAGCTTCTTCCAAGGATTTGAATTCTTTTTGCAATTCCAGTTCCTTCTCAATGAGCTCATCACCTCTTAAAGTATGAATTTGTTGTTTTTTGATTTCTTCTCTCTTTTGTCTGACTGGAGCAGAGACATCACTAAAGTAGTCTTTGTTAAGATTTTTAAGACTTACTTTAAGGTGTTTAAGATTTAGAAATAAAATCTTCATTGGATTGCCTTGGACTGTCGGATTCCAGGATTGACTAACACTATTTAAAAAATTTGGATGAAGAGTCCAGCAATTGAAGAATTTAAAGGGCTTAGGTATGTTTTATTGTACCTCTTTTTTAAGAGCCACTAAATCCATACAGTGATTAGAGGGTCCAGGCACCAAGAATTCCATAATAGAGTGAAGGAAAGATTGGAACCACAAAGGGTTATAAGCACTCTGTCAAGTTTTCGAGCAAGGAAGTCGTCACTTTGTTTGTTACTCCATGAGTATGTGGGACCAAAGAAATGATGATCTTATAGCTGAAGGTCCTGAGTGACTTCTTGAAAATCTAACATATCAGAGGTGGTAACCATTCCCAATTGCTCATGAGTGGAGCTTTTATTTGGGTGCAAGATGACATTATAGTCCCCTCCCAAGATCCAAGGGAAGTTACTAAAATTAGAATCTAGATTTCAGAGGTCCTTCCATAGTTGTCTTCTTGTAATACCGTCGTTACTGCCATAAATCGCAGTGATAATGAAAGGGCCATCATTGAAAAAGCCTTTTACAGTAATACTCTAAGCCGAAACATGACATAAGGAAATATTCAAGTCTTTTCTCCGCAAAATCCATATCCTTCCATTCACTGCAAAATCATAGTTAGTGAAGACATTCCAATTCTCAAATTTAGATGCGAATAAGTCTGCATATTTTTCAACTTTAACTCGAGTTTCCAGCAATCAAAGAATATCTACATTATTATGGGTTTCCCTTCGAAGGAGTTTGCCTTGTTTAAGAGGGTTTTTTAATCCTCTTGTATTCCAAAAGGAAATAATCATTTTCCTTGAGATGAGGAGCTTGTGTCCCCTCCCTTACTTCATACTAAAGAACCCTTAGCTTTATCAAGATATGTCTTCTTTTTTGTTATGAGTTCTTTAATCAATTCTGCAACACCAGAAGTTGTTGCTTTTGCTTTTTTACCCTTATTCTCTGAGGCAGGATGAATCTCTTCAATGAATTTAGAATTTCAAATATGTTACTGGATCCTGCTAAAGTTTTGATGGACTTATTTTTAGTTGGCCTTCCTCTATGCCTTTTTTTGGGTGATGAAGGAGTTTTTCTGCTATCAGCAGATCCTGGATGAACTGATAAATTATGATCAACTTCAACATTAAGATCAAGTTCAGCTTCTGGAGTAGTGTCCTTGGAAGAAAAATTAACAGGATTCTGGAGGTCACCCAATGCAGCTGAGTCATTGTCAAAATTTTGAAATTCTGAGGCTGGTTTACTACCTGCTTCGATGTCCTTATGGTTAAGATCCTTTGTAATATCAGAATCTGCTGACTTTAATTTCTGAATGTCTTCATTACCAGCACCTTCTTGAGTCAGTGAAGAAAAAGATGTAAGATCCTTTTTCCTCCAGACTTGGATTGAAGCATGAGAAGTAATGGGATTATTCTTGCAGTCTTTAGCACTATGGCTAAAAACACTACAACTTTTACAGCAAGGTGGAAGCCAAGGCACTTCAACAACAATCGAAGTTGTTTGACCATTGTTAAGGACAACATCAACATACTTGGGAATTACATCAGACGCCCCTATTTCGACACATACTTTAGCAAATTCTAATATGGATTTAGAGGCAGTGATAGAGTCCATTGAAATAGTGTAACCTATGGCACTTGCAATGTAGCTAAGACCTTCACACGAAAACAGTCCAAGTGGAATATTGTACAAGTGAACCCAGATAGGGATTCTAGATAAGTCAAAGTTCAGCTTTTTCAAATTCGGTTCCCATTTCCTAAGGATCAACGGCTTGTTAAAGATGTGCCATGGGCCATTCTCCAATACCCAATCCCGAGCATATTCAGAGTTGAAGGAAAATAAATAAAGATTGTTAACTGCGTAACTGACCTAGACATTAGTGTCTTGCAAGGATTTTTTCCACAAATTTTCAATGATCCTTTGCAATGAGGAAAGATTGGGAGCAGCCCCAATGATTGCCCAACAAGCAAGAGTTTCCATTCAGCAATTCCACCTTCAAATACTTCAGGCGGTGGATGAACAGTCAGGATCCCATCTCGCGAATTTGGGGGATAATACTGTAGTTGTTGACCAACTGAGTACGAGAACAGTTTGCGCCAATCCATCAGTAATCGTGCAAATCTTCAAAAAAACAAATGATGATTGAAGGAAAAAACGTTGAAGAATCGATTGAAATGTCGGAGACATAGCAAATTTCTCAATTTCAATTAGATCTACTAACGTACGCCCAGAGAAACCCACAATCGCGCACCGCCATCTCAATTTTTTATGATTAATATATCTTTTGACCCCCGGTTGTAATTAAAATTTTATTTTAGTATTTTTTAAATATTTTTAAGTAATAATTTTTAAAATTATTGAAATATTTTTTTACAATTATAATTTTATGAATTTTTAATTAAAAATATTCATAGAAAATCACATTTTCTAGTTATTAACAACACCTAATTCAACATTATCCATTAAGTTCTTCTAAGAAAGTAAACTCAATTAAATTAACAGCTCAAATAAAAATACCTCTAATTCAAAACCAGTTAATCGTTTACAAAAAGAGAAATCTTCTCAAGCTGATTTATTAGAGAAACAAAAGAGCATGGGCAGTTTTGGTTCTTTCGTTGTTGGGTGTCTTCAATCCTTTTTCATTGGACATAAGCAACCTTTAAAATAAGAAAAAAATCTAATTAACTTTCACAAAAATATTATAAACAAGTTTTAAGTTTTTTTACGATAATAAGCTAAGAGAGAGTTGTAATTTTGAGGTTCATCAGTTTATTGAAGATATGATATTTCTTTAGAAGTTAGACAACATGTTGAAACAATTGAAAATTTGACTTTTTAGATCGAGAAATTTAACAGAATATCTTAAGTGTTGATTGAAAAATTGATTGAGTGATCTCCTTCGTTTCTGAAAAACAAATTAAGTTAAATGGATGGTATGATGACATGGAAGAATGGAAGTGGATGATGGCGTGAAGTGAATAAATTTCGAATGTGGTTGTTAAAGTCAATAAGAGTTGGGCACAATAGTGTCCTAATAATGCGAGTAAAGACAAATACATACGATTGAGTTGCGCCCACTCCTTCACGTCATTTGGTATATACCCATTCTCTTCTTCCTTGTGATTTCCTTCAAAGATATTTTAAAAACCAATAGTTATGGGCCTTTTTGTTAAGGTTAGAGTTAAGGTTTAGGGTTTATAATGATTTGTTTAAGGAATTAATGTTATGATTTAAGGTTTTAGATTCGAGCATCACAAGTATAGAGTACGAACATTAAATGTTAAATGATTAAGAATTTTTTACAAATATTGTTTTGTATTTACTCAAGAATAATAAAACAATAAATTATTTGAACTTAATTTTAATTTTATTTAGATCACAAAGTTATAATTTAATTAGATTTTACCGTTCAACTTTTATTAATAATAAAATAAATCACTGGTATTAACAACATTAAATAATTCTAACGTAAAAAAATAATTAATAATTTTACGTAACATGTTTTTCATATATCATGAAATAATGTTTAATTGATAATTGAAATATTTTTTAAAAATATTTCCTTAAATATGTCGTTCAAATAAAACTTTAAGAAAATAAATAAATTTTTTATAAATTCTAGCAAAAATAATTAAAATTGTTTATTTGTTAGTGATATGTGGAAATATATGTTAACTAAAAGTGTCAATTTAAGTTCTTTTTCTTGTTATAATAATTTAGCATTGTTAGTATAAGTGAATTATTTTATTAATAATACAAATTGAATGATATAATTTGATCAAATTAAAAGATTGGGAACGCTTCTAGACATATAAAAGTGATTTTCCATCCCATAAGTAATGTTAAACACCCCAAAATATAATTTAAAATTATGATTAAAAAAGTAATTTTTAACATAACCTCATATGCTCAAATTTCTAATTTTTGCGGTGAAAATTTATTTTTGGGTGAAATTATATTTTTATCCTCAAATATTATATTTTCAATTAATAACATAATGTCTCATATAGATATTTTATCTTTTTAAAATCAATTTTTAATAATAATCCCAAACGATTAAATTTTAAATTATACTTTTAAAAATATTTTCAAAAAATAACTCCAAATGACACGTAGTGCTGTGAGGGTTGGGCATAGGTCATTACAAGCCTATTATACGTATTATATGGCCCAATTCATAGGTCTCTTAGGCTTTAAGTGTTGTTCATTATTGGGTTACAAGGGAGTGATCCAATAGGTGCAACCGGTACCCTTGAGGCGTAATTCCTCTAGATTGAAGAATGATATAGAATTTGTCACCCTTTTGTTAGGTGAGTATTATATAGTGATACGATTTGGAATATAATATTACTCATTTGAAGGTCTATATTTACGAGATTGCCTTTACTCTTCAGGTATGTGTATATTACTCTATTTTATGTTATTGGATTGTTATATAAAGACGAACTAAAGGGAGTTCAATTTTATTCTATACATGAATGTTCTCAACCTTATTATTATATTTATTCATTTTCTCATTTTAATTATATGTGAAAATATCATATCAACAACATGTGTTGATCTTTAGTCAACTAACGGCTTACATCTAATAGGACTACTTCATTCAAAAATTGAAACATTGAGAACTAAAATGCTAAACAAGCTTTAAAGGCTAATTTTAGGTAAAATATGGCAAATTCAATCAGAGAGGTTGGCAAAAACATCCTTGGGTTGTGGACAGGGAAGGTCAAGGAATATAAAGAATCGTGGTGGTGGAATGACGAAGTCCAAACTAAGGTGAAGACAAAGCAAACTTGTTTCAGGGAGTTTATACAATGCAATGATGTCGAAGGAAGATCGAGAGCTAAACAAAGATACAAGGAGGAAAAGCGTGAAGCCAAGAAAATAGTGGCTAAAGCAAAGGATAAGGCATACGAGGAAATGTACAAGAGATTAGACACCAAGGAAGGACAAAACGGCATCTTCAGGCTTGCAAAATCCAGGGAGAATAGGAAAAAGGATCTAGGTAGCATTAGGTATATTAAGGACAACAATGGTGTTCTTTTAGTGAACGATCACGATATAAAGAGGGTTTGGGTAGTTACTTCTTTGACTTATTTAATGACGGTGCCTCTACCTGTAGAGATAGTATCGTTGATAGGTCAGCAGACCTTCATACTACGACCAATGACTGCCCTACAAGTAGGATTGGGTTTGAGGAAGTGAAAATGGCTCTTAGAAAGATGGGGAGGGACAAAGCTGTCGGTCCAGATCAAATCCCTATCAGTGTATGGCTGGCCCTAAGAGAAGAGGGAGTTAAGTGGTTGACCAACATCTTTAATATTATTTTAGAGACTGCCAAGATGCCAGAGGAGTGGAGAGAGTCTACGGTGATACCAATCTATAAGAATAAAGGAGATCCCCAAAGTTGTGGTAACTACAGAGGTATTAAACTACTCAATCATACCATGAAGTTATGGGAAAGGGTCATAGAGGCAAGGTTGAGACAGGTTACTAGGGTTTCAGAAAGCCAATTTGGCTTTATGCCAGGCAGGTCTACTACGGAAGCGATTCATCTACTTCGACATCTTATGGAGAAATATAGGGAAAAATATAGGGATCTTCACATGTCGTTCATTGACCTTGAGAAGGCGTATGATAGCGTTCCCCGCGAAACGATCTGGAAAACCTTGGAAACGAGACGGATCCCAACTGTTTATATCCGGGCGATTCGTGATATGTACTGTAGATCTACTACATACGTTAGGACTACAGTTGGTGACACCATGCATTCCTGGTGGAAATCGGACTCCACCAAAGGTCATCTATTAGCCCTTACATCTTCTCCATGATTATGGACGACATTTATTATGAGGCACCAGATGATGTCCCATGGTGTATGCTTTTCGCTGACGACATTGTCCTTGTTGCTGAAACAAAAACTGTGCTGAATAGTAGACTGGCTACATGGAAAACTATTTTGGAAGAAAAAGGTCTAAGGATCAATATTGAAAATACAGAGTATTTATGTTTAAACTTCAGTGGGAACCAAAATGATGAAGATGTAGAAGTATGCATAGAAGGACACGTTCTCCCCTCAAAGGATTGTTTCAAGTACCTAGGGTCTATGATACATAAAGATGGGGGTATAGATGATGACGTTACACACCGTATAAAGGCAGGATGGCTAAAGTGGAGGGTTGCTACTGGAGTTTTGTGTGACAAGAAGGTGCCTCTAAAACTAAAGGGAAAATTTTATAGAATGGCAATAAGACCAGCGCTGCTATATGGATCAGAATGTTGGGCAATCAAGAAGGATCACGTAAGGAGGATGGAGTCCGCAGAAATGAGAATGCTTCGATGGGCATGTGGTAGGACTCTGTGGGACATGACACCAAACTCTGCAATTAGGATGTCATTGGGGTGGTGCATGTATCAGAAAAATTAAGGGAGGGAAGACTACGGTGGTTTGGGCATGTCCTTAGGCGACAACCGTCGGAAGCGGTTAGGAGGGTAGAGTCGATTTCAGTCGACGGTGCCAGAAGGAGAGGACGACCAAGGAGGAAGTGGGTAGACTACTTGAGAGCTGATTTGAAGGATTTAGCCTTTAGCGGGGACATGACCTCTGATAGAAAAGTATGGAGACTTAATACCAGAGTAGCTGAGTAGTGTGGGTCACAACCATTAGGGTGTAACATCTCTATCTTCTTTGTAATGCCTTTTGTAGTAATTTCCAGGACTTCTACTTTTTATACGTTTCTGTCATTGGATTTTTATGAAGGCTTAGAACTAGGGTAGAAGAGTACCTTAGTTTAAGTTTTAACCCATTTGACTTTTTTCCTTATCGTAGCTTGCTATCGCTGACTTCTGGGTACCATTCTCTTCATGTTTCCTCTTTTTGAATTAGTCAGGTCTTACATTTCTGTCTATATGCAGAGATTTCTATGCAGAGATTTATTTGTAGGGTATTACTTCACATTACAGACGAACATATGAAGACGGCATAAGAAGACTGTTTAACTATGTATTTATATAATTATTTATACATTCATTGTATTGTATCTTTATTTTTAAATTTTCTGACTACCGGAGGTCTTCCACGGAAGCTGCTCTCAACCTGGCGTTGGGTGCAGCCTACTACACTTCCTCCTCTTATCCCATCGTACATGGAAATAGGGTTTTGTTGTTGTTGTTGTTGTTGTTGTTATAATTATGTCTTAATAATTTCTTATATAAAATAAAGTAGCATTCAATCAATTATATCAACGGATTAGTGCGTCTAGTCTTCTCCTATTTGATTAACCCTATGTTGAATTATAATCACCCTTCCACGCATTAAGACCTAGCTTATTAGAAAATAATTATTATAAAAAAGGCTTATTAGAAAATAATAATCGCTTAAGCATTCTTTTTCTTTTTCTCCCCCTTCAAATTCAATGTTCATAGGCTGTCTGCCATGGACTTTTCATGAGGCAAATACATGAAACACTTGTCTTTGTTTCCAAGATATTTTTTGCCCGTATTTGAGACTCAAAAAGGAAAATGCAAACCGGCGCTCATAGTCTACTTTCTATCAACTTCCTCTAAAGCATTTTCTAGAAGAAAAGAAAATGAATTAGTGCTGCTTAGCTGTTGCCATTAGATAACATAATTTTAGTATAAAAATCTTAGTGGTTGGGGGTTGAGAGGTTTGTTTCCTTTTTCATGAATAATTAAAGAGGATTTCCTTGAGTTTTAATATGTTAAAAATAAAATGTAATTTTAAATGTGTTAAGTTAATAATTTATGCAAATGAGACTTTATCATCAGCAAAAGAAGATGACCCAATGCCCACATAAGAAGTACTTGAATTTAGAAGACTATTGTTTTCCAAATGGGTAGGTGAGTCAACTCGTCCATGTGAACTACAAATCTACAATACAGTTTACGGGGAGAATGACTATCAAATAAGAAAACCCTAAGAATTAAATAGACTTTTTAAGAATTTTTTGAATAACATAGAAATTTTTGTTTATTATATTATTCAAATCTAAAGCGTCTAATAAAAATACCGATATTTTTTTAGTCTACCTGAATCTTGGGAGACAATCGATCAATGCTTCTCCAACACTGTAAGAAAAATGGATCAGTCCTAAGAAACTATGCAAATAAGCTTCAACGTCTCTGTTCATTGGATTCGATGACTATTGACGAGTAAACATTTCCTATCGTTCTTAATTTCTTTTATGTTCGATTATATTATAGAGTAATTTTATTATTATTATTATTATTACTGTTGTAACTTTTTCTTAATTAATGTTTTGTGTAACGTACTTGAGCTAAAGTCATTACCTTACCTACTCAACATACCAATTTCCTACATAAATGCTTTCAATTTTGCGAGATAATTATGCGTGGACTTTCGAGCCTTCTTTTCGCGTTGTTAATATATACAATTATCATTGACGACCAGGCAAAGTCCTAGTCAATGAATACCAATAACTCTAACTCTACCAAACTTGTGCAATAAGTAACTTTTTAATATATATATATATATATTCATGTTATATATCTTTTACACGATGATGTTATTTTTATATTATATTTATATTTTTTTACTATTTATTTATTTTTGTCACCATATCGGGTTATGTGTATAATACTATTCTTTTGTTCAAACTGTTAGTATTAAACTAATTGCTGAATATGTTTGTGAGTCGGCATATTCTTTTCCAAGAGTGGAAAGGTTTTACGTTTGCAATTCCATATGCCTTGTGGAACACGTTAATCTAATCTCTTCGGTTGGCTGGGACGAACAGAATTGTCAATAATATATTAATTAAATCAATTTTATAATGCCTTGTTATAAACTATTTTTTAAAGTGCATAATATATCTGACCGCTATACCTTACATTTGCTAATAATCGTTAAATAATTTAAAACTTGAAAAGGAATGATATGATTTGTTGTTATTTTTAAGGTTTAGGGTTCGAGTATCGTGTATACTAGGGTATGAGTGTTCATTGTTAAAGCGTTAGGAGTCTTTGAACATATATTACATTGTATTTATCCGAGATTCATAAAAAAATAATTGCAGGATCGATTACTGTTTATAAATCGTTTTCATCCTAGAAAGCCCATACGTTCATATTCACGGAAATATGTAGATATTTTGTGCATCAACAGTACTGGAAATATATGTTATGGAGAAATTAAAGACGAATATATCTGTGATAGTTCCATGTAACTGAATAAGGTTGTTTGAAGAAAATGTAACAGCTCAATCATTTCAGTTTGGCAGGATTTGGTTAGTTGGTACACCATATCTCACACTTGCCTAGCATGACAATAGTTTTGAAAGAATTCAATAATTAAAACCATATTTTGTTTGGATTATGGAATTAATCAAATTTCAATAATTAAAATTGATGAATTGGTTATTTTCAAGTTAATGATTTAACATTAAGGTTTAATGCGTTATCCAATAGCTAACGTCTAGATTTTCGTAAGACATCGAGCTTAGAATTGACATTGAGATGTAGCAACTAGGAAACCTTAAAATTACAATAAATATTGTTCGAACCTTTGAACTTAAATAAAAGATTTTTTTCAAAAATTTCATCTCAAACTAACCTGAATTGGTCAGCTTCCAAAAACATAGACAGAAATGTAATCATTCCCACTACTAAGAACGTTAATAGAAAGGGACGAGGACAACAAATGAAAGCAGTGAGGAACCATAACAAAGTAGGTTCTTGTGTAGGCTTTATTAAGAGATTGAAACATACATAAATGGTGGAAAGAAGAGTTGTAATTGTGATAGTTTTATTGTAGGAGAGTGTTATAACGGTGCAAAAAGCTTCCTCCAATCCAGAGATTTCCACTCTAAATCACTCATTACTCAATCAAAGAAAGCACTCCGAGAAAATTTGGAAGAAATGCCTAGAAAATCTCAATGTTCTTAAGCCCTTCTAAAGTGCAGCGAGAGCTTTTTCCAGTCGTTTTGGGCATTTAGAGAAATCCGTACAATAAACATTGTTTTGCTATAATTATAATTCACAAAATAAGTAATGATAATTCTTCCTACACAATCCTCTTTTCAAATTTTAGTTTAGTTTCTTATCGTAGAGCTGCTCTCCTCTCCGCGTTGTTGTCTTTTCCATCAGATTCCTCCGCGTTTCCTTTGACTCTCTTTTATTTTCAACTTTTTTTTATTTAACTTTATTTCATATAAATTCAAGTTTAAGCAGGTACAACAAGTAGTTGTTGGCTCAATGAGAGACGGTTCTTTACCGACGCACGGGAGGCGATGGTCATCAGACACCGTTCCCGCCAAAACCACACACAGTTCCACAACTTCACCGGGGACTGAGTACATGTCCGCCGAGGAGTTCGTCGAGGTCACCATCGACCTCCAAGACGATGATACCATCATCCTCCGAAGCGTCGAGCCGGCCACCGCCATTAACTTCAATGAAGGTTCTGATACTCCGGCATCCGCTTCGGATAAAGCCGAACTACGCAAGTTCTCATGTGGCCATGGACACGCATCTCAGACTGTAAACGGAATCGACTCGGCTTTAGCCGCTCGTGCTCTAAGAAAGCAGCGAGCTCAGCTCGACCGGACTCGCTCCGGCGCTTCAAAAGCACTCGCGGATTAAGGTTTATCAGTAACAATAAAGCCAATGCATGGGAAGAAGTTGCAAACAATTTCAATAAACTCGCAAAAGACGGCTTTCTCATTCGCTCCGATTTCGCACAATGCATAGGTTATCCATTTCGCCATCACATTTCTTCTTCTTTTCAAATCCATTTTTCAATCGCTTCGGTTTCAATCTTTCATCTAAACTGTTTTTTTTTTCTTCTAAATTGTTTACTATTCTTTAAGGAATGAAGGATTCGAAGGAATTTGCGTTGGAGATGTTCGATGCATTGAGTAGACGACGGAGATTAAAAGTTGAAAAAATTAGCAGAGACGAACTTTATGAATATTGGTCCCAAATCACCGATCAAAGTTTTGATTCTCGCCTCCAGATCTTTTTCGACATGTATGCATCATTAAACTATTCTATAAGAATATGACTAGTACTAGTTTTTGATTAATTAATTCCTTTTAGGTATTCATTTTAAAATTAAATTTCACACTCGCTCTCGACTTTTGTTTTTTTAGATTCCCTCCATAACTTTGGAAATCTGTAAGTAATGATGTAAATGAAATTTCATTTAATATATCTTTTTTCCGTAACTATAAGTAAATGATTAATATGTAAATTATGTTTCAGGGTGGACAAGAACGAAGATGGTAGAATCACTGAGGCTGAAGTAAAAGAGGTAACTATTATTATTGTTATTAAACATTGAATTTAGGCATTCAATTTAAAGTTTAAACTAATTTTTAGTAACATTATCGCTTGCACTGAGCTTAATATTTTCTCCTCAAAATGAGAACTGAAAGGCCGCATTTCATCCTCAGGGGGAAATAAATTAATATTTAGACTGATTGATCAAAAGAACGTGCTTACAGGTTGTCATTTGGTTTATTATAATCAACGTTAGGCAGGTATTGAATGACCCGAAATCACAAGAAACTCTAATTCTTATATACTAACTACTGCTATAATAAATAATGCAAATTAAAGAAAAAAGGAAAAAACTATACGATTTCAAAATTTTATTGTGTGCGCGCTGGACGTCAAACATTTTACAAGCATCTTAGCTATAATTAGATTGATTGATTTATATTCATTAATCAAGGGTTTGGCATTTTTTTTCATTTTACTAATCAAATTTTAGTGGGGTTGGTGGGGTCATTTTGGTAATAACAAATTTTAATTGGCAAGTACAAGTTTTATTCTCCTCCTGGTTATGCAGATTATCATGCTAAGTGCTTCAGCAAACAAGCTATCGAAATTGAAGGAGCAGGCGGAAGAATATGCAGCTTTGATAATGGAAGAATTGGACCCAGAAAGAATCGGATATATTGAGGTGGGTCCATTATTTATATGAAGTTTTCACGATCATTTCCTTCTATGCTTTATGCATGGTTTTTTTCCTCTTAAAATTATTTAATATTTAAGGGTATTATGACAAGGGGTGTTCTAGATTGCCACAAAAGAAAAGGGTGTTCTATAATTTAATATATCAAGTTGAGGAGGTTATTATAAATGCAGTGAGATTTCATTTTCAGATTAGGTTCCAAACTAATAAATAAGTTTCAGTAAGATGTCCAGTTGAGCAGCATTGACAATATTATTAATGATAAACTACATGTTTAGTATCTAACTTATTATTTTTATTCGTTTGGGTATTCAAATTTTATTTTTTTTCAAAAAACATACATAACGTTTAATTAGTTTAGGTTTCATTTTGATATCTCATCTTTAAAAACTTAACAGTGATGTTGAACTGTCACCATAAGTCAATGGCTCAATGCCATATCATCACTAAAAAAATATCATGTAAGTAGTTCTGTTAAGTTTTTAATGACAAGTATCAAAATAAAACTTAAACTAAATGATAGGTATGATTATGAAAAATAAATAAAAATTTGGATACTAAAATGAAATAAAAATAATAGTTTAGGTATTAAACGTGTAATTTACCTTATTATTAAAAATGAAATTAGTAAATTGGTTTGTTCTTCCAAA
Organism: Hibiscus syriacus; assembly: GCF_006381635.1. Taxonomy (NCBI): domain Eukaryota; kingdom Viridiplantae; phylum Streptophyta; class Magnoliopsida; order Malvales; family Malvaceae; genus Hibiscus; species Hibiscus syriacus. The sequence goes on along the minus strand of NW_024063512.1, from coordinate 2,424,787 downwards.
GTTTATTTGGTAATTGGTAGGCGAAAAATTATCAAATCTCCAAACAAACCGGTTCTGGTTTTGTTCAACCGTGAATTAGAAAGAACGATCAAGCAAGAATAAACGGGCCTTTACCTAGAGACAGCTCAACTTAACTTAGTTGCTAAACAGTAATTACATTTGAGGTCGTTGAACAGTTTTTGATACTTCGTTTTCTGAGTCATTTAACTTTAGCTCGACATGAAGAGAAAGAAATTGGCTGAATAGATTCCTTTCCGAAATAAATTGTACACACCCAAAATAGAACACTACTAGCATAGTATATTGCTCTTTTTAATTTCCCTAATTGCATTTGCATGATTATCTTGGTAGGTCACTATGGGGCAATGGCATCTGCCTTGAATTTGATAATTTGTTTCTTCTTTATTTCATATATTGGAAAATTGTTTTCTCTCTTTCCTTTTTTTACTTGTCAAAGTTGTTGAGATTAAGTATTGAGCAAAGGGTGTTGTCGTTATTGGGTCATAGATTAAAGGGGTCCTGACCATCTCCATCCCATGATTGACTGTTTTGAACTCAATGGTCCTGTTAAATGGCAGACCTGAGACTTGGGTTTCCATGTGAGCTTTGCTTTCTGGTTATTCCCCTATCCAAAACACGTTCTCTTCACTCATTCACTCATGCACGCTTCCAGCATTCTGCATCACTCATAGTGTAACCAGTTGAAAGAATCAAAGATAATTTTGTCCTTTTTCATGACTAGAAACTTTCCTTATTATTTAATATTTCCTTCGCATATCATGATTTGGTGGATGATGATGACTGATGAAAATGATGCAGCTATGGCAACTGGAGACACTTCTCTTGCAAAAGGACACGTATCTGAGTTACAGTCAAGCTCTAAGCTACACAAGCCAAGCCCTTAGCCAAAACTTACAAGGATTAAGAAAAAGGAGCAGAATCGGAAGAATGAGCAATAGACTTGCGTACTATTTAGAAGAAAATTGGAAGAGAATATGGGTCGTGTCATTGTGGACCATCACTATGATAGGACTCTTTACTTGGAAGTTCTTTCAGTACAAACAGAAAAGTGCTTTTAATGTCATGGGTTATTGTCTCCTCACAGCCAAAGGAGCAGCCGAGACCCTGAAGTTTAACATGGCTCTTATCCTCATGCCCGTGTGCAGAAACACGATTACTTGGCTCAGGTCCACAAAGCTGGGCCTATTCGTGCCTTTTGACGACAATATCAACTTTCACAAGGTATGTAAACTGTTTACATTTCTCTCTAGTTATACATCTTTAGCTTCTTTTTTAGTTTATCGTCTGGGTCCCGGATAAGTTGATGATAGAAGTCAATATGCTGGGTTGATTTAAGCCATCATATACAATTATAGATCTTTTCCTGATATTGTTGATTGTGAACTTAAAACAGTTCTGTTACGACTATTTGTTGGGGGTAGGGAGAGACATTGCACGTTCACGCTGCAAAAGTCAACATCTATACAGATTTTGCTTTTTAATTGCAGAAGAACGACCATACATGAAACTAAAAAATATGTGGTTTTAATATTTTTTACATTTTTTTGGCGGTGGCCAAAGAATTGACATACACAAAAGAAAATTTTTATTTGTTTTACAATTATTTATTGGAATTTGCTTTTATTAATTTTCTAAGTCAAGTAATTAATACCAAATTGAATCTTTGGCCCAATTAATATAAGGCTGGCCGAATTAGCTAGTGGGCGTAAGGCCCAATTCAAACGTTTACAAATTTGCCCAAAATGAAAAGCAAAATTGATGCATTGCATGATAACGTTGAAATTTTAAAGTTGTCGATCCCATCCATTTAGATTTTGAAGCTCTCCTGATCTTATGCAGACAATAGCTGCAGCGATTGTAATTGGAGTCATCCTCCATGTCGGTAACCATGTCGCCTGTGATTTTCCACGCCTTATCAATTCTTCTAATGATAACTATAGAAAGTTTCTTAGCCATGACTTTGGAAGTCATAAACCAACATACTTAGACCTGGTAAAAGGGACTGAAGGAGTGACTGGAATTCTAATGGTTATCATCATGGCCATTGCATTTACTCTAGCTACAAGATGGTTTCGACAGAACCTTATTAAGCTTCCTAAGCCGTTTGATAGAATCACTGGCTTCAATGCCTTCTGGTACTCACATCACCTGTTTGTCATCGTCTACGCCTTGCTAATCATCCATGGGGAATTCCTTTATCTCGTGCATATATGGTACCGCAAGACGGTATATATTTAAATCTTCTTCTCTCAAGTATTTACAGAATTTTTTGTTTTATTTGAAGTGACTGTATCGGTAGTTTCATCCTTAAGGTGTCGAATTCCATGTTGCAGACTTGATGTACCTAGCTGTTCCAGTTTTGTTATATGCTGGAGAAAGGACTCTAAGATTTTTTTTCGCTCTGGTTCTTATATCGTCCGGCTTTTGAAGGTAAGAATAACTCTCTCACTTTATAAAACAAGAGGTTCCGTAATTAATTAGAATTTGCTCAAAGAAAAAGGGCGAGAATAAAACAGAGGAATTGTCTTGGACCAATTAACTGAGAAGCACAGCCTCAAGAATTTTCAAGTGAGGCTGATCAATTCACAAAATTATCTTCTCCGTGCTCCATTCCCTGAATTTAGGTCTAAATGACGCTGCTGTGTATTTGAATATTTGATTGACGACCTTGTAACCTCGCATTCTGGATATATAGGTTGCAATTTATTCGGGAGGTGCCCTCACATTACAAATGTCTAAGCCGCCTCAATTTCGGTACAAGAGTGGACAGTTCATGTTTGTCCAATGCCCTGCAGTCTCCCCATTTGAATGGTAAGTAAAATAATAAAAAGCATGTATAATGTTTTACAATGATTTCAGCTGTTTCTCTTGACTACTAAATTGTTTTCAGAATTTCCAGAATAATATTTTGGATTTAAGTGCATGATAGAAGAAAATGAAAATGGACAGACCAATTCGATTTGCTGTCCACTAGCCCTTTAATATGAATGGAACATGGTTAATATTTGATTGCTTTGTAAGGAGAAGGAAGTTTAAATTCTAAACATTTCAGTAGTTGCACTATTAAATCTGTTTCGAGGTTAGGGGTGGTTTCATAGATCGAGGGAGCAGGGATATACATTTTGCATTATGCAAGTTTTCTTCTAAACTTATAAGCATTTCCTTTTGTGAACCAGGCACCCTTTTTTCGTTACCTCTGCTCCTGGTGATGACTACCTTAGTGTACATATCCGTCAGTTAGGTGACTGGACGCAAGAGCTCAAACGGTTATTCTCAGAGGTTTGTGAACCTCCTGTAGCTGGGAAAAGTGGCCTTCTCAGGGATGATGAGACAACTAAGAAAAGGTACATCTATTTGGCTTCTACTAATATATTCAACTTCTCCTTTTCTAGAAGCATCTAGAGTCAATTAGGAAACCGTGTACTTTTAAAATCCATGATATTCTTTTCCGAAGAACAGTTTACCAAAGCTGTTAATTTATGGACCCTATGGTGCACCAGCACAAGACTATAGGAAGTATAAAGTCCTGTTGCTTGTGGGTCTTGGAATTGGTGCAACACCATTCATCAGCATCTTAAAAGATCTGCTTAACAACATTGTCAAAATGGAGGAGCTGGCGGTAAGAGTACTGGTGCAAAGTTAATGAATCAGTTTTTCTATAAGATTCCCAATGAAGCTTTTATCATTTTCAGGATTCGGTCTCAGATACAAGTAGGGCATCGGACTTGAGTGTTGAGAGCAATGAGTCAACCGCTCCAGACAAAGTTTCACCGAAACAAAAGAAGACTCTTAAAACGACCAATGCTTACTTTTATTGGGTAACCAGGGAGCAAGTTTCGTTTGATTGGTTCAAAGGGGTCATGAATGAAGTTGCAGAACTTGATCAAAGGGTAAAAGAACTAATTATCAACGTATAAGTTCCTTTGATTTTATAATTTTCTTAATGCCTTCAGTCTGTGTCACTAACTTGCCTCTTTGAACAATAGGGCGTCATTGAGATGCACAACTATTTGACAAGCGTGTACGAGGAAGGTGATGCACGCTCAGCTCTCATCACAATGGTCCAAGCACTAAATCATGCCAAGAATGGAGTTGACATCGTTTCGGGCACCAGGGTAAGATATTTTCTGTCCTTCATTTTCGTTCTCTCAGCATTTGACTATCTTTTAGGATTCTGAGCATCACATCCAATTCCAAAAATCATTGTGATGACACTAGAGTCATGCAGAATTGCATATCATGGGCCGCGTTGGACCAAGGGAGGCTATGTCTCCCTGAAAATTTCAAATTCCCCTTAAAAATTTATAAATTTATCCCCTCTAAAATATTATAAATTCACCCCTAATATAAATCTTTGCTTAGTCTGTGACCATAATAATAGTTCCTTTTTGATATTATCAGGTGCGGACCCATTTTGCAAGGCCTAAATGGAAGAACGTTCTGTCTAAACTAAGTTCCAAGCATTGCAACGCAAGGATAGGTGAGTGGTTCCCCCAACTTTATTTAAGCGAATAAAAAATGGAAATCTTCTCTGTATTCTAATATTAATTTGTTTTGTAATTTCAATGCGGTGGAGCAGGGCTGTTTTACTGCGGGCCACCGGTTTTGGCTAAAGAGCTCAATAAACTGTGCTACGAGTTAAACCAGAAAGGTTCCAGTAAATTTGAATTCCATAAGGAGCATTTCTAAGAGAAGTAAGAACTTTTGCAATAATAACCCAGATAACAGGCGTCACTGTACAACATAGGCTAGAAAGAGGGAAAAGGCAAATATATTTAATTTAGGTCTCATGGTTTTGGTAAATTAAATTCAATGGAATGGCCAGCAACAAGAGAATTAGGGAAGAGGGATGAGTGCCGTTGCCGATGCAATGGAGAGGTTGAGACTTGATAGGCTGGGCAGGGCTAGCCCCCCTCCATGAGTTATATCTAGACCTTTAAAAATGGGATTGGAAGAGGGATAGGGTTCTTTTTCCCCTATTATCTCCAAATTTTCATGTAAAGAATCCTTCTAGAATCACGATGCTGTTGATTGAATATTAGAACCAGCGGTTCCTAATTTTTTTTTATTCTGCAATTTTGCTTTCATGTAAAAAATCATGGTTTGAAGCTCACTTTTGAGCTCTTTTCATGTATTTTGATGTTGGTTGGGTTGGAGATGTCAATGATCAAACCTCAATGTCCGGTTATATATTTTATTTTGGTCAAAATTCTATCAATTGATCCTCTGAAAACCAACATACATGACTGAATATTGTTACACAAGATAATAATCAGAGACGAAATCGAATCTGAAGAAATAAAATAAAAAAAAATGGAAATAAAAAATACTCTTTTTATTTTGATCTTTTGATCGAAAACAGTTGAAGCTCGTCACTTCATAGTTTCCTTAAGATAAATTTTTGACCAACTCGAGATCTTTTAATCGTATGTCTCTCAAAATACAACAAACTAAATGATCGACAAATTGTAGCACAAATTTTTGAGATCACAAATTATTTTTTTGCCTTTACCTATCACCCAAAAACTAGAGAAAAAGAGAAAGAATTTTTCAAGACGTATGAAGTTATTTAATTCTAACATGTGTTTAACATGTAGAGATTTACTCAAAATAAATATCTTTTAATATTTAAATTTAAACATATAATAATATGTTTTAATGTTATTTATTGAACTTAATATCGATCTTCTGGAATATCACAAACAAAGAAGAAAATCTTACCATAATACCTCACATAAAGGAACTGATAAACTGGGATTGGAATGTCAGAATGCAATATGTCCGAAGAGAAGGGAATAAAATTGCTGATAAACTAGCAAGGAGCGTCAATTTTGAAGATAGCCAAACCAAAATCCTACAAGAGTCCCCTGCTGATATAAGTCAACTCTTGAATGAAGAAGGTAATTAGGTTTAAGTAATTAGGTAATTTTCATTTTCTTACCAAAAAAAATGTCGATCTTCTGGAATAAACCCATATATATAATGTTGATGTTGCTTATCTGACAAGTTTGTGTTCTTCATATTAGGATGAAGCATATCGAAGTAGATAGAGATAAACACATAATTTTATATTACGATGACGAAAATAAATTTTTAATTAAAAATATATAAAATAAATAAGAATTTAAAACTTTTAGAAGTGACAATTGTCTCCCCCATTAAAAATATATAAAATAAATAAGGTAGATTGTATTATGTCCATGCAACAAGTACAACGAGAATAAATGTCTGCCTTGCCTTGTCCAGCGTTTCATCATATTCTAGCTAAGTTAAAGGTTGTTCCATAACCATAAGCTTGCGGGGGGACATATCATATTAATACGTCAATGACCAAGTCCTAATATCTAGATTAATGATTAGTGGTTTAATGATTTATTTTTATTTGAATATTTATTCATCAAGAAAAGGTTATACCTTTTACCTTAAATAATTCGAGAATTTATTATTCACTTCTGTACATTTAATCGTCTATTTCTTATCATCATTAATGTTCTTGATATTATCTTGAAATTCTTATATAATTTAAACCAAACGTTTCCTAAAATGATTAATTACTATTACTTGAATAATTTCAATTTATTTTACACTCGAAAGAAGCATTATCAACCTGTAAGTTATTCACTTTATCATTTTGAGTATTTTGTCTATTTCTTTTTTGGGCTTCCCTTCTGTTCTTTAATGTAGGTTACGACGAATCTTGCACTTTCTCATCGGAACCAGACAACTGCATTGAAAGCTTATATGAATTAAGTAATTAATTAATTGGTAAACTACGCGTTTAGTATACCAACCATCACTTTTATTTCGTTTTGGTCACTCAATTATTTTTTGTTTCAAAATCATACATAATGTTACATTTTGGTACTATTTTGGTCACCCACTACTAAAAAACTAATGATGATGTTGATGTGTCACCATAAGGTTATGCAACCTCATCATTGATTTTTTTTTAAAAATGCTACGTCGGCATTTATGTTAATTTTTTAACGATGAATGACTAAAATGAAACCAAAATATAATATTATGTATGATTTAAAAAAATAATAGTTGAGTGACCAAAGCGAAATAAAAGTGATAAATAAGATACTAAACGTGTAGTTTACCCATTAATTAAGTTGTCATTATTTTAGCAAGGTACAATATATATTTGACACATATTAAAGTATATCTTCCTATAACTTAAGGGTCGAAAAGTGTGATGGGTACTCTTTTTCTGATACTTTGTGGTTCAATCGTATGATGTTATATTGAAAACAACAATATAATTTTAAAATTTTATATTATGTACCATTCAATTTATAAGGCTCTAAATTATAATTTGGAGAATATAGATTAAAACCCTAAGTTAATATCTATTCTTTTTAAGAGAAGATATTTAATTTATACAAAATTTCCATATGTAATAATAATTTTCTAAAATAAAACTTAATTTCGTTTGTAAAATTAAAATTTAAAAAGTTTTGATTCCTACGTCGAGGAAATTTAAAATCCGTGATAAATTTTTAAGGCATAATATAAAAATAAGTGTCTAAACAATATATTTTTTCCATTTAGATATTTAAATTGGTTTTCGATCAATCCAAGAACCTAATGTTTTCAACGTTCCACTTTTAGTTGCATAGATCGTCATAGTCGTTAAATTTCGTCGTTAAATGATATGTGTCGCCTTTACAAAATCTTAAAAAATTATATTTTTTAAAAGTAAAATTTTCAAAAGTACTTGAACGCAACACATGTCACTTAATGGCGGAATTTAACGTCTGTTACGGCCGAGGCAGCTAAAAGTGTAACATTGGAAATGTTAGACACCTAGATTGACTAGAAACATGTTTAGGCATCTAAATAAGAAAAATGATATAGTTTGGACACTTATTTTTATATTAAGCCAATTTTTAATAGCAATTAGTAATGGACACGTTTTGAGAACACAAAAGTTTGCTACTCGGTAATGCTTTAATCTATCTTTTTATTCGCTAGCTTTACAACAAACAAACCCAATTTGCAAATCTGTACAATATATATATATTCTCAATCCATGAATTATTTATAAATTATAAATTTAATCATTATATTTTATTTAAAATTTTAACCTTGATATAAAAAAGTTATCATTAAAACCGTTAAATTATTAATTTATATATTATGTATATGTTGTATGTTTATTCTTGTTCTTCATTCTGATTAGTTTGAATCATTATAATTATGTATACGACGGGGACTGTTTGGTGCGGTTCAGTGGTCGTCTGTTAGCATGATGAGTCACAACAATGGTGCTCGTACTACTCGTGCTACAGCGTATGCATGCTTAGCTTGCATGGTGTTGTTAGTAAAGTAGTTAGGATCTTCTTGAAGCTGTTAGTGGCAATTAGGGTTGTTAGTATCATTTGTGAAGTCTGTTAGGCTTGTATTAGACATTAGAAGCTGTATATAAACAACAGAAGTTTTGTATTCCATACATAGTTCTTTACACAATCAATACACAAGTGTGATACTTTCTTTACTGGATACTTGCTGTTCATCTCTTCTTCATACTCACCTTGCCATTGATGGCCCATTTCTCACATGGTATCATTTGCTAACAGATCCTAACTTCGTTTATTCTTCCATTGTTGCGCTGACGATTGAGTTCTTTTTCTCTCAAGTTGTAGATACTATAGACTTCATCGTTTTTTCGCAGATGTCTTTGTTAATAATTGTCTTCTTGACATGTACGTGAAATGTGGATGTATAGAATTCGCCGGAAAGTTGTTCGATCATATGCCTGAGAAAACCGTGGCAAGAAGATGGGGTTGCATCCAACGAGGTGACAATTATGAGCATTTTATATGCATGTTCCTTCATTGGACGACTAAGGATATTACAGTGTGGGTTCATGGCTTGGTTTCAAAATTGGGGTGGCATCAACATGAACTTGTATTGAATTCTATAGCTGAGACGTACTTAACTAATGACCACTTCACTGAGTTGCAGTAGAGTTCTGTCTCTGTAGTTGACTCATCATTTTACAAGGAATAATCATCTCTTTCCCCTGTTAAGAAAGGGGGTATTGATTTCAAAGAATATGGTACTTGGAGTTCCTCCGCGATCTCATCTGACGAATCTAAGTCTGAAGATAAATCAGACGTTTGTGATTTCATCTACACTCCTGATTCAAGTCGAACGGAAGGAGGCATCGGCACTTCTGATTCAAGTCGAACAGAATGAGGCATCAACACTTTCGATTCAAGTCAAACAGAAGGAGGCACCGACACTTCCGATTCAAGTCAAATGGAATGAGGCATCGGCACTTCTGATTCAAGTCGAACGGAAGGAAGCATCGACACTTCCGATTCAAGTCGAATGGAAGTAAGCATTGGCATTTTCAATTCAAGTCGGAAAGGAAGGAAACATCGGCACTTCCGATTCAAGTTAAACGGAAGGATATAGCGCACTTTCGTTTCAAGTGTTCGTCTTTTCATCAAGAAGCGCATCAAGTGGCTGATGGTTTTACTAAACCATTGGCTAAAGCAGCATTTGAAGTTTTTGAGAGAAGATTGGATTTCATGAATGTTCAAGTTCAGAAGAACAGAAGAAGAAGAAGTAGAGGGAATGTTAGCATGATGAGTCAACAACAATGGTGCCTGTAATATCCTCAATACCGGGTTAGTGACCAAATTGTAAAGTTTCAAAAATTGGTGATTGAAGTAGGATAATTGAATAGTTCAATGATTTATTTGGAAATATTACCTTAAAGATGCTAGTAATTATAAAAGGTATTAAAGGGCAAAAGGGTCATTTGACCAAGAAATGAATTAAAAATGGGATATGGTAAGGATATATACACGTGGGAAATGAGAGATTTCTCCAGACCTTTCTTCTTTCTTCTTTTTCTTCATACGTGAAAAAGAGCCAAGCAAAGGTAAGCTTTTTGATCTGTTGATTATTTGTTAATTTAAAGTTTAGGTTTTGATTGTTAGATGATAACTAAGCTTAAGGAAAGTTTAAGTTACCTTAAAATCAAAAGATAAAAGAGTTAGGGAAGATTAAAGATTTGGAGTTCTTGAATGAATTTTTGATATAGAGTTGATAATTAGAATTGGAAGTTGGATTTGACTTGTCATCAATCTAGTTAAGACATATGAAGTGTTAGAAGTGTAATTAAATCATGTTACAAAGTTGGTATAATTCTTGAATCTCATAAGGATGATAGGATTTTGGGGTTTAAGATGAAATAAATGAGTATAGATTAGTTTAAATAGATATATAAGAGTTAATAATAGAAAAAGGGATGAAATATGAAGAGTTTATAGAATAAAGAATGGATTTTTGTGCTCAAAGTATCATTTCTAGGTTGTGTGCATCGATGCATCTTCAATGTGCATTGATGCACTCTCAAATAAATGAACATCGATGCATAAGGAGTGCATCGATGCACCTGCTTAAAATACAAACATCGAATAGGATTTATGCACCGATGCATAGACAGTGCATCGATGCACCCGTCAAGGGATGCATCGATACATGGTGTAGTGCATCGATGCATACCTTCATTAAAAGATAAAAATAACTTTCTTATTAGCCTAAGAAATGATAGTTTAGAATATATTAATTAGTATACTGATATGTATCAATGTATTAATATGTAGATTTAGAACGTAATCTCGTTCCGGAACAATTGAAGGATTAGAATCGAGTCAAAGCAAGGCTAAGGTGAGTACATATTAGAAGTATGGTACAATGGAATAAGACTTGTGATAAGTCTAATTCCTATGATGATTTTCATATCACAATAGTTATGAACATGCATACATGATAATTATTATGATACATGCATAAAGTATATATGTTCATATGATTTGATAAATGATATAGGTGAATAGATTTAAATGCACATGTGACATGGTAAGTGATATGAGTTATATGATCACAAGAGAAATGACATGAATACATGAACATATGAAATATAAGAATAATTCCCATGGTATATGATATGAGAGCTATAGGTATAGTTGGCATGCCAAGAGTCGAGGGTTCTACGTGGTCCTTCGAGACATATATGTATCCTTTGGAACATTTACAATGTCTTTTGAGACAGATTTGATCCACTGGAATATGTATATGGTTCTTAAGGAGTGGTCATTCGAGACAAATACAATACATAGGTCCTTTGGGACAAAATTTCATAGCCCCTAATGGGACTCATATGAGCTATGGTGACAGCATAGTGCACAACCTCAATGTACTCGAATACCTTGAGTTCTCAAAAATGTACATGGGCCTATAAAAGGTTATCAAAGGTAATTACATTGTTATAGTTATATGTTACCATATTATTATTGTTTACATTGAATTGTATACGACAGGATTGAATGGATAGATTGCATGTTCATATTCATAATGAATGCATTATTATTATATTTATATGCCTCACTAAATCTATGACTTAGCATGTAAGTGATTTACATGTAGGTACCAAGAATCAGGAAGAGCGAAAATAGGGTGGCAAGAACAGCAGCACTGCTAGAAGATCAGATCAAAAGTAACGGATAAAGTATGTCTTTTGTCGTGTATAGTATTGGCATGTAAGAAAAGTGTCTGTTACAAATGCTCTGATCAGTTTTGTCTTGTTTTGGTTAACTTGTGTAAAGTAACAATATTATTTTAATGAAAGTTTTAAATTTCCTTGATTTTTCGTTAAGAGTCGAAGTTTGAAAAGTCAATGTGACACATCGGACTCGTATCCGGGTCGGGTACGAGTTGAGGGTGTTACAGTACCCGTGCTGCTCGTGCTACTGCGTATGCATGCTTAGCCTGCAGGGTGTTGTTAGTAAAGTAGTTAGGAGCTTCTTGAAGCTGTTAGTGGAAGTTAGGGTTGTTAGTGTCAGTTGTGAAGTCTGTTAGGCTTGTATTAGACATTAGAAGTTGTATATAAACAACAGAAGTTTTGTATTCCATACATAGTTCTTTACACAATCAATATACAAGTGTGATACTTTCTTTACTGGATACTTGTTGCTCATCTCTTCTTCATACTCACCTTGCCATTGATGGCCCCTTTCTCACATCGTCAGAGAGTTGAAAATACCTAGAGGGAGAGCTCAAGCTAGGGCAACAGAGAGGTTGAATGTTTCAGTTGATGTGAGCTCACTTCGGGTACCCAATACGACGGGCTTGAGCAGTCATATAAGTTCAGTTGAGCAGCCATGTTAAATTAATTGGAAAACTGAATATTATGAAGATCAAGAAGAGAAGATGGCACCCTCAGTTGAATTGCTTCATGAAACTTAATTTTACAGGGGGTTCCATACATGATTTGAGATGAGATTAAGGGGGTGGATAGATCTTTCTTGCTTCTTGGTTTTGGATTTGTAACATTGTTTCATTAGAGGGATTAGCGTGAAAGATCGACGAGTTTAGGTATTATTAAATGAAATCATGGAAAATACTTATTTAGGTACTATTAAACCTATTTCTATGGAGTACTATGTTCATTTTTAAGATTCAGTTTTTCTTTTAGTAAATTCATATATTAGGTTTTAGAAAGTCTTATTGAAATATGCTTGCTAAATTTATCGATGTATGAGATTGAACTTTTTTATTGAATTAATGTATATTAAGATTTGAGTGGTTTTATTGAGATAAACTTTATGAATTCACCGAATTTAAATATGATAAGATATTAGTAAATGTTTTTAATAATTTCATAGTTCTGATTTGAATGGTCTATATTGAGATAGACTTAATGAAATCATCTACGTACGTAAGAGTGAAAGTTTAGTCACTTTCTGGAGCCCTTACCAATATCTCGAAGGATATTGGCTAAAATTATTGATCTATTGAACGGATAATTACAATTGGTAAAGAATTTACTGTTGGTTTGTGTCGTTGAACTCTATCTACATGAGGAGGTAGAGCATAGAAGAATCAAAGTGAGGTGATTTCGTTAGGGTCACATGTATCTCTTGATCATGCTCGAGATGTTATATATGGACTCGTTGGTGCGTATGTGTCAGTTGTAAGGCTATAATAGTTACTTGTAGTTGCGTGTGTGTTAATCGTAAGGCTATAATAGTTACTCGTAGGTTAGCAAGCTAAGTAGATATAATCAGGTGATTGTGGATTTGATTTTGATAGGTCACGTTCGTCTATCACAAGTCATATTAACAAGTCACGAATTTCTAAGATTTAGATCTTTCCTTCGAAGACGTTTCCTTTACGTTTTTTTCGGAAGTCAAAATTATTTTAAAGTTCTTCGATAATTATGAGACGTGTGAAGGTTATGTGCGAAGAAATATAACAAAATTTATTTTAAAATATATAATATTTGTAGAATAAAATAAGATAACGAATGTTTTCTTTCTTTCGCATTTTTAATTACTCCAACTTAGTTTTAACACATTAATTTTAGGAATAATGAAATACATATATAATATATATATGATTCAATTGTACAATATAAAACTCTTTATATATATATATATATATATTTTTATATAGATTTAAGACTATTGAATGAGTGAAAATAAATGACTAAGATTGACTCCTTGTTTTATCTTCTCATTTCCTACTGTTAATCTCAATCATCTATTTACAGTCATCCAATGGTCCTAAATCTATATAAAACTAAAAGAGTTTTACATTATATAACAAAATTCTATCTCATATATATATATATATACACACATATATATACACACACAGTAGATTGTAAATGAATCTTGAAAGCAACGAAGTTAAGAAAATAAATAAGAGAAATTAAAAAATGGGAAGTTTCCTAAATTTTCACTAGCAGAAGCTTCTTAAATTGAATGATCTCGTAGCAAATGATGTTTTATTCACGGTAGAATTTCTTAGCCAAATGGTCAAAGGCAGAGTATATATTTATATATCGCCGTGCACCAAAGTCACAGATACCATAACTTAGGCAATGGTTGAGCAAGAGCAGGTAAAGCCCTTTGCCCCCGATAGCCTTGTCGATGGAACTGCAGTCGAAAAAGAAACGATGTATTCAGTGCTTCAGCTGTATCACCGCACTTTTTTTTAATCCTAGCCGCCGTTGTTTTAGTCCTGTTTTTCACTGTTTTTCACATACAAGATCCAATGGTGAGGTTGAATTCCTTAACAATCCAGAGCCTGTAGATTTCAACCAAGGGAATTCTAAGGACCGATGTAAGCGTAACAATTTTAGCTGATGTTTCAGTGGAGAACCCCAATGCAGCGACCTTCAAATTTGATAACGGCACGACGATGATTTACTATGGTGGCAGGATGGTGGGTGAGGGTATCCATTTCAAAGGGAAGGCTAAGCCCAAGCGTACATTGCGGAGGAACGTTACGGTGGAAATCGATCCGGAGAAATTTCTGGCTGATCCGGGCTTTGTGATTGAAATCATCAGTTCAAAGGGATTGAATATAAGCAGTTACACCAGAATCTCAGGCCGGATAGATATTATGAACATTATCAAGAGAAACGTTTTGGTGAAATTCAATTGTTCCACCACTTTTAGACTCGCCCACTCCGGCGTAGGCTTTCATGGAGACAAGTGCAAGCCAGAACTCGATTTCTAGATATAATATTTATGTCGATTAGGTTACCGCATAATTTTTCTTTCTTTTTCCAATGACGTTACTTGTAAAGTATAATAACTAAGAATAAAAGCAAGATCAGAGGATACTAATGAACCACTTTGTGATGCAATAATGTTACAAAAATCCATCGAAACTCTGCTTGCAAATAAGTGGGATGAGGGCAAGGATTCGAGATAGTTCCAATACTTGATTTTTTAACAATACAAAGATCTGATTCTTCTTACTAATCCACTAACCAGTCATCTTCACATTATCTAGTAAAAATAAACAAAAAACATTTACAGACATAATCAATGCATGATGGATGACAATTCTTTTCACGCTTTAGCTTCATCTGGTGATGGTTTTATTGACAGATTAATTGACTTCCCATGGGATGGGTCACTTACTGACCTTGGCAAAAAGGAAGACTCTAAAGAATCTATGAATGAAAATGGGGTGGGGGAAGAACAATTGAAATTCATTTACAAATTGACCTAACATGGTTTCAAAAAGGTTTCATCTTAAGTGAAAATGTTTAAATGAAATACCTTGACAGCCATTAAGGATCTCTTGCAATGTAGGATGGCGCCTTGGATTCCATCTTGTTGCAGTACAGAATCATCTCTCCTCTTAGACACCGCATGCGCAGTAGGAACAGCCGCCAGGGCGGAGGAAGGCGATCGACTCTTTCCCAAATGCTTACAAATCTCTCTAAAGCCTGAAGGAATGTTCACCTGCTCGGGTTCTTCCCAAACAACACCTCCGCCGTCGTTACCTTCCCCGAAACCGGTTTCTGAGCTGCTGTAGATGACGGCGTTGCAGGTTTCAAAGAACCCGAGTTCAACTGCCCTGAGAACTTAAGCTTCTCGCCGTACCTTCTTGAAACCCGAACATAAAGGGGCTTAACTTTCTTCAAGTATTTTTGCATTACATCTTTGGAGAATTTATTTTCATCAGAAACAGTCTCTTCAGAGCTCTGTTATTTCTGCGACTTGCTGTTGTCTCTGGAGAACAGAGACATTATAGGAACCTCTTCAACCTTAAATTTCACTGTAAAAAGCTTGTTCTTGTTCTTATCATTGTTTTCTTCTTGCTTTTTTGGATTAGCTGAGGCGGACTCTGTTTTTTCAGTTAAGTTGAGCTTTGATTTCTTCAATCTTAACAAGAAAAATCTAAACTTGGTGGCTGATTTCAACAACGAGACCGAGAAGAGAGGAGATTTTGAGTCCAAAGAAGAGTTTGTTTCAATGGGTACAAGCTTTCCTTTAAAGAACAAATCATCGGAAGGTGATAAAATCAAGTTCGGATCAGAAGGGTCGTGCTTGATCCAGAGGAGAGCGTGAAACTGAACTCTCGATCACCATCAGAGCAGCTGTCATCAGATTTTGCAGCATCGCTATCGTTTTGATCCTAACTTTCTCCTTCAACATTACCACTTTCTTCCTCGATCTCTTCGTTCTCCTCTGTTTCATCCTCATCAGGAATCGCAAACTCCAGGTCAAAGAAAGGCCCGTTGTCGTCGTCGTCTGTATCTACCACCTGATGAGTATTCACGATCGTAGTTGTGCTGCCGCCGGTTGAACATGAAGCAGCACGAGCATTATGAGCACCTCCACCCCTTCCCCAATACTTAAGCAAGCTAAAAGCTTCCATTGTTGGGAGAGTCTAGATAAAAACAAAAAAAAAGTCTGAATCTTTCTTGAAGATATGGGATTTTAGAGCAGGTAACCAAAAAAAGAAGAAGATGGTACTTCTTAAACGTTGATGGGAAGTACTGAAAATGGAGTGTAACAGAGTGAAGAGAGCGAGAGAGGGAGAGCATTCCCTTTGTTTTAAAAGCAATGCACCCTCTTCCGGGCGATTTTTTTAAAAAAAAAATCATCCTGACAGACTTTTTTTTAACAGTCATATATCCTTTTTAACTTTTTTTTTATTTTTATAGATTTAACATATTTTGCATTAAGACATCTACAACGCGTTTTATGTTAATATGGCGTCACGTAAGGTAAGGTGTACCCTTGAAATACGTCTTATATTGACATAGATATACGTGACTAAAGTGCGGCCCCTGAGACGCGTCTTACGCAACGTAAGAATATAACGCAGTACAAATGTCGCGCCTTATAATTATCACATGCATAATGCAAGGCACGGTGCAAGGGCCGCACCTTGCATAATTTATCTGAATTTCTCAATTTTAAATCATCGTCTCTCTGCTATAAATATTCCTTCCCCCTAAAACTCTCTTACAAATTCCTCTCAGCCTAGAAACTACTACAATGATCCTCTTAACCAGTAAAAAACACACGACAATCCTTTTATATTTTATTCAGAACTTCGTTCGATCTTTCGTTATAAGGTAATTTTTTATAATATTTTTTATAATTATATATGATTATTTGAAAAAAAATTGTATTAATTATTTTCAATTAAATTTTGTGGTTGTATAATTGGAAAGCGAGAGCGTACGTCGAAATATTTTTCTAATATGGTAATAATATAAAATTAAATTATTTAAATTATTTATGTTTATGTGTAAAATTATTTACGTTTATGTGTAAAAAAAAATTATTGTGTTATATTTTCGTGCATATATTATTTATTTAATTAAGTTTGTTTTAGTTGTTTTTTGCAGATATAATATTGTCGCACTTTCAAACTCTAATAATGACGTGAATTTCAACTATTGTTTATTATGATGGAGAAATTCGAGAAGATGAAACAGACGTTATTTTCGTATCAAATGATTATGTTAAAATATCATTCAAGAGAAACATAACTCTTGAGGAGCTGATAACGAAGATTTCAAGGAAAGTTCATGTTGGAAGTAGTAAAAAATGTCGTCGTTGCAGTACAGATTTCCAACATCATTGTTGCCATTAACATATACAGCGTTCGAACTATCGAACAATGATGATGTTGAAATGATGGTTGATTCTCAAAGTAATTATTCAGACGCATATATTGAGATGTATGCAAAGTTTGTTCAAGTGCGTGTTGTTCGGGGTCTATCATTAAGCTCCCACTATGAGTTGGCTGAACAAGTTGATCAAGTTGACATCCCGACTACAGTAATGTGTAATGATTTTAATGCTATAATGGGAAATCTGTATCTTGCTGTCGTTCAATCAACTTCAATGGGGAGACATTCATCACTCCTTACGATCTGTACCGATGTGGGTCCATAAACAATCCGTATGGCAACATCGAGACCAGTTCTAGGGGAATGCGTTCATTTGCAAATTTCTTTGACCTTAATATGGAGATGTCATCGACGCAACAATCTGTGCAGTTTCCATTTGACACAATGGCTACAAGCTCCAGGGAAAGGCATTCGACTACGAGTTTTTTCGATCTCAATGTCGATATGCCTTCTAGTTCAAAGGGAAGGCGTGCAAGTAGTAGGTTCTTCGACTTAAATGTGAAGAGCATGGAGGAACTATCATCTCCACCAGAAGAACCGCTTCGTGAGCCTGGTGCGGATGGTAATGAACTGGACTATTCATTCATCTAGAATCACCGCAACTCAACTCCGTTAATGATGAAGTTCCCTCAAATATGGCACAAACTGACCCTCCAGCACACATATATGAAGCTGATTATGGTGCAATGTACGAGCCAGAATTTGCGGATATGCCTAATCTCGATGACTATGGATTTTACTCATCAATAAATAATAGTGAGTTATCTTTAGGCATGGAGTTTTCAAGCAAAGAAGAAGCGATTATGGCTATAAAAAATTACAATATCCATAATCTTCGTATTACTGGTTGTGATTCCTCGTTGTCATCATCATCACCATCGTCGTCGTCGTCGTCAGGAGCAGATATATTTTGTTGATGAGGAACTGATGACGATGTAGCACTTCCATAGAATAAAGACCCTGGAGATGTATGTCTGACTAGCCCACCGCTCATAGATAACTGCAAAAACTCATAAAACCCAGACATCGATAAGTGTGAAAACTGTACATGAGGTGTCTATGCGGCGACCATGGGTGATAAGGCTGCACCCCTAAATGACCAGTATATGAACCCCAAGTCGGATCTACAAATATATACCCATAATATCCTCCAGGAGGGGTCATATAACTCTGTGACGGTGGTGGCGGCAGGGTCATAAAACCAGGTGAAGGCGGTGGTAACGACATCTGGTAAGGGACAGGCGGTGGCGACATCATATATATGGCTACTGTATGTAAGTCGATGCAGATGGTGGCTGCTGTGAAAGTCCTACTGGTCCAGCTTAGGACGAACCGGAAGCACCTCCTCTCCGTCCACAAGTCGGGTGACGATGGTACTATGTCGGTGAACATCTCAGTCGATGTCGCAGAAAGGTCTGCCCTTGTGCATCCTCAAAAATCAGAAACAGTTTTCCGTTACTATTGAACCACTCATAATAATCATCACCAACCATCAATAGGTCATCATAAATGGGCTCTCTATGGAGAAGGCGTCGATGTCGATCCTCCCATAGCACGACCCACTCATGATGCTTCACTAGTTAAACTGTATCCAACTTGCCGCGTCGATCTGTGCTATGCAACTCGTCCATATTACGAGGTACTTCCGAAATTGGTTGAAAACAAACAAATTTCCGGAGCACGCGATCAGTGGAGTGCCACTCGACAATCGCATAACAGATCAAAGGGACCATCGCCATCCAAATATCTGATGGGCCCCTCAACTCAGGTGGGATGCACATCCTCATATCATTATTAGAATATGACACTCATTCAAACTAAAACAAATATATATATATTTTTATCAAAATAATAATCTAATTATATAACTATAATCTAAAATCGATTTTTAAACATTAAAATGCATACATGTGTGCTAGCCTTCTGATCGATTAGCACCCTATTTTTTTCTAAATCATCAAGTAGCTCCTGATGATTTTTCCTGTCAGTAGACCACCTATTCAAGGGAAAAAATTATTTTACACTGGATAAAATGATTAATATAAGAAATCAGTTTTATAATTACTTTAATAGTAGCTGAAATATGAACGAGTTCTTCACAACAGGACATAAAAAGGGAAATTGATACCATGCCCAAGACTGCAGCAGAATGAGATATCCGTTAATAATATTTTTCCTGTAGTCAGTCGCTCGACACATCTCCCTATACAGGAAAGCCAAAACTACAGAGTTCCAACTGAGTGATCCAGTCAGATGAAAGTCGCAACCACATACAGTGAACTTGGTTGTGTGATTTATCCAGCATCAGCAACACTCATATCAACTGCAGTATGCATGCCCGTGCATACATTTTAACTTCATCATTAGAGGCGTCCTCGCTCAACTCCCAAAAATTGGCATCTAACCAATTTAACGGTATCCGACCACAGTTAAAATCTTGCGGGACACGTCTTAGATAATCTCGGCACAAAGTAGTCCATGAACCGTGCGCCATCCCTGATATCACATCTCCATCCATCGGAAGCCCCAAGTGTATAGAAACATCCTCAAGCGTAATCGTGCACTCTCCGCACGGAAGATGGAATATGTGGGTCTCCGGCCTCCACCTCTCCACTAAGGCAGAAATAAGGTCTGGTTCTATCTTACAATGACCTTCATATCTACCTATGTGACCGAATCCATCCTATACTAAATACGATCAGACACGAGTATATATTGCTAACTTAAGGTTCCTAATAAAATGATCTAATATACGGTCCATCTCCTAAAATATAAATATTTACAAAAATTAAATTATAAACTAATAATCATGCATTAAATAAATAAATAAATTATTACTAATAATTTAAATTAAATTAAAACGTTAAAATGTTACCGTATCAGCAAAATGTTGAGATATATGATTTCCATTCAAAAGAAGTAGACGCCTTCCATTTAATATATGCAAAAAAAAATTAAATAAAATATTAAATAATTTAAATAGTTAAATAAATTACTAACAAAATATTAAATATAATAAATATGTAAAGCTATAAGAGAATATAAAGAGTATTTGAGAGAAGTTGAGAGGATTTGGTGTGATGAAAGTGATTGAGAGTGGATGTATTTATAGAGAGGGGATGGGGTGTGAACGGGCAGTGGTAGGTGGGTAATTAAGCAAAGGCGCGCTACAGGGGGAGAACCTTTTTGAAGTGTCATAATTGCATGAAGGTGCGATCCCTGAACCACACTATAGCCCTACGTGGCGTAAGGCGCACCCCGGGAGCCGCGTTTTAACTTCATGTATTTATGTCACCATAAGGCGCGTTTCAGGGGACGCGCCTTATCTATGTGATGCCATATCAACATAAAACGTGTTGTAGAGGATGCGTCCTACTGCAAAGAGTGTTAAATCGATGAAAAAAAGTTAAAAGAGTACCTAACAGGTAAAACAAATCTGTTAGAGTGATTTTTTTTTTTTGAAAAATCGCCCCCTCTTCCGATATTGAAAAGAAGCTTTGACCTTGAAATTATTTAATTTCCACAGGTAGAATTAGATGCAAGTTTTAAAACATCATCTTTTCATTTGCAGTCCGTCTAACTCTCACTGTATATACCCTACATTCTTCTTCCACGTGATTGAACTACATTGATAGCAGGGACGAATATACATGGGAGGTAGGACGGATACTGTCCCCCACCCAACTTTGATGGTTTAATTGGTTTTAGGTTACTAATTTTTTTAAAACCATTATAATTAAGTCATTACATATCCAAATTTATTGGTTTAATTATATTTTAGGACCTTTTAGTTTTAAAAATGAAATTTTGACTTCTAATTTTTTGGTTTAATTACTCACCTTTCTGAAGTGTCATAATTGCATGAAGGCGCGATCCCTGAACCATGCTATGCCCTATGTGACGTAAGGCGCACCCCAGGGCCGCGTTTTAACTTCATGTATCTATGTCAGCATAAGGCGCGTTTCAGGGGACGCGCCTTATCCATGTGATGCCATATCAACGTAAAACGTGCTGTAGAGGACGCATCCTACTGCAAAGAGTGTTAAATCGATAAAAAAGTTTAAAAGAGTACCTAACAGGTAAACAAATATGTTAGAGTGATTTTTTTTTTTTGAAAAAATCGCCCCCTCTTCCGATTATTGAAAAAGAAGCTTGACCTTGAAATTATTTAATTTCCACAGGTAGAATTAGATGCAAGTTTTAAACCATTCATCTTTTCATTTGCAGTCCGTCTAACTCTCACTGTAATACCCTACATTCTTCTTCCACGTGATTGAACTACATTGATAGCAGGACGAATATACATGGGAGGTAGACGGATACTGTTCCCACCCAACTTTGATGGTTTAATTGGTTTTAGGTTACTAAATTTTTTAAAACCATTATAATTAAGTCATTACATATCCAAATTTATTGGTTTAATTATTTTAGGACTTTTAGTTTTAAAAATGAAATTTGACTTCTAATTTTTTGGTTTAATTACTCTTTAAGATTCTTGAATTTTAAAATTAGTGAAACTAAACCATAACTCTTTAGTTTTATGGTTTATTCAATTTTAGATATCATATTTATTTCAAAATTAAATAATTTGTCCTCCTCGTAGTTCAATCCTGGCTCAATCCTTGACTGGTAGGTTAAAATAAATTAGGTAAGGATATTAATGTCAAGTTGCATTAGTCCCATTTTCAACTAGGGATAAATGTAGATCGAGTTGGGTCGAGTTAAAAAAATTTGAGTTATTTAAGTTGACGAATTCTATTTTATAACTCAAACTTTATTTAAATTTTTTCGAGTTTCTGTTTAAATTTGATCGTAAATATTTTATAATTATAAGTTATTTGATTTCAAATTAAACGACTTTGTATAACCATATACAACATATATATTTCATCAAATGTGATATACATATATCATATAAGTTGAGGGACTTGACTCAAACTTAAAAAATCAATTACTCATCCTTGTCTTCAACTACCAATCGCTATATATATATGGAATTACAACAAAAAAACAACGAGGCCACAAATTAGCGTAAAATTATACTTGAAATTCAAAAATTGAGTAAAACTCTAGCAAGAAATAAACCTAAAAAAAAGGTAACTTGTTAGTTTTTTAGACAATGTATATTTTTTTTCTGAACATAGAAGATAACTGTAAATCGAGAATAGCGTCGGTTACAACGGAAATATAAAAAGGAACTCGTAAATAAAAATCAACGTCGGCGAATTTCACGCCCTCAACTCGTAATCGACCCGAATACGAGTTCGAGATGTCACATTGACTTTTTAAAACAATATTCTTACAAAAGAACAGAACATTTGGACTTATATTAAGAAAACGATAATAAACTATTCAATTATTTTTGTTATAAAAATTTAAGGCAAAAATGTTTTTATGAATAGTACTGTACTATATGAATAGTATCGATACTGTGTGAACAATACCGATACTGTGTGAACTGATGAACAGTACCGATACCAAAATAAATCGAAGGTAAAATGTGTATCGATATTGCTACAGTGTACCGATACTGCTAAAGTGTACCGTACACTGCTACAGTATTTTCAGTCAACATATATAAACTCATAAAAATATTTAAACTTTCATCACTATAAAGTTACCATTTATAATTAAGTGTAAAACATTACAAAACTCGATCAGAGCATACATATTTAATTTAACGACTTTGTTTACATGCCAACTTATTTATCACATAACAAGACATACTGTGTAATTTACTTCTGATCTGATCTTTGAGCGGAGATGTTGTTCGTTTGAACTTAGCTTTGATCCCCCTTCTCAGTACCTACATATAAATCACTTACACGCTAAGTCATAGACTTAGTGAGGCATAAAATATAATAATACTGAATTCATGAAACATGCACTCTTACCATTTGATCATGACTGTTCAACTTGCATGTATCTATTACACTATATTATATATGATCATGTTATGCACATATAAAACTTATCTTCTTATGCCATTTCACTTCAATTTATCTTTGGTTGCCCATGTACATTATTGAGAACTCAAGGTATGTGAGTACACTGGTTGTGCACACATATGCTGTCACCACAGCTCGTATAAATGTCCCGAAGGACCAGTCCATATGTTTCGAAGAACATAGATAATCAGTCCAATGTCCTGAAGAACATAGGTAACCATCTACTCTTGGCATGCCAACTACCCCTAGCTCTCATATCACATAACATGGGGCACTATCATTATGATTCATATCATTGCTCTATGATCACATATTTCTTCTCTTTTGTCACATACCACATGTACGTATAACCATCTATCTCATATCATATAACATATATCACATAACATTTTAGAAGTTACTTCTTACCATAGTAACTTCGTCATTGGCTCATCGCAAGCCAATGTTTGATCAATAACATAAGTACAAATTAAATTGCACTCACCTATATCTCCTTGTCTTTCCCTCGATCAATCTTACTTGTCAATTGTTCCGGAACTCGTTTAGACTCAATATCTACATAAACATAATTTCTGAAACATTTATCAGAAACTTAAACCTTATAACTTAATGTTAATAATTTAAGCTAATTTAATGAATCAACATTTACTTTTTCCTTGAGGGGTATCGGTACACTATGGGGTATCAGTACCCAAATTAGCTTCGAAATTTTCGTTTAAAATGAATATCGATACACTGATTGTGTATCGATACACTTATTGTATTCGATGTTTTTTCATTTAAGAGTGTATCGGTACATGTTGAATGTACCAATACACCTTGCCCAGAAATTGTATTTTAAGCACGAAAATTCACTTTTTCAGCTTCAACACTTCATGTTTCCTACCATTTCATGTTCCTAACTCACATACATATTCTTAAACCAATTTATACTTATTTATCACATCTTAAACCTCAAATCCTATTCTCTATATAGAAATTAATAATCATACCAAATTTTCAAGATGTTCTAAATACAATTATATTACTCATATCTCTTAATTTAGTTGATGACAAGTCAAATTCTATCTCAAAGTTCTTTTATCAACTATTTTTCAGAAATTCCTTTAGAAACTTCTTATCTTTAATCTCTCATAACTTCTTCATCTTTTGATTATAAGACAACTTAAGCTTTCCTTAAGCTTAAGTATCACCTAAGGATCAAAACTCAATCTTAAAATCAACAATAATCAGCTAACAAGAAACTCACCTTTGCTCCCTTGGGTTCACGGTGGAGAAAGAAGAAGGAAGAGATTTCTGAAGAAATCTTTCAACCTTATCCCCATATATATTATATATATATATATATATATAATATATATATATATATATATATATATATATATATATATATATTATATATATATATATTCTTATCTTATCCATTTATAAGTCAAATGATCATTTTGCCCTTTAATTCCTTTAACAATGAATCAAGTTGCAGATTTAGCCGGTTGGTCCCTAAACAAGAGTATCATTTTCTCCTTTGGCCCAAACCACTTGGTTTTCTAATCCACAGGCTGCTAGAGTACAACTACAAACCAAAATTCTTAACTCTCTTAGAACCGAAGCAACTTTATCATGCACTAAAGAACTTTAATTCCCATAAAAAAAACTCTGGAATATGGTCAATCCGTTTCTTGATTAGTTGGAAGCTGGGAAAGGATACCCTGTCTCACATTTTACTTGCTTGGAGTAGTTGTACCGATGAACCATGATCAAGGCTTTGTCATATAGAAGCTGGAAGTAGGGTCATCAACATCATGACTAATAATCTATTTTTTCCCTTTTAAATAATTTAAATCTTAGACAAAGTAATCTTCTAAAGAAATTGGACATTTCAATGTTGATGTTTTACACATTTTGATGCCTTTTTTATCATCTCATCTTTGTCTCCTGTTTGCATTTTTTGTTAGCTTTCATTTGGAGAAAGGATATTGGTTCTTCATCGGGCCCCATGAGACAAACGATGCATGCATGCTTCATGCAATTAAATTAAATGTTCAATTTCATGAAATTTTTAACTTGTTCTTTTGTCTACAAATAATAATTAAATTTGGTAGCCCCACAATGATGTTCTAACAACCATGTAAAAGTCGATTTCATTAATAATCACTTCCTAGAAACATGTAGATTTCTTTCTTTGTTTTAAATGATATTTTTAAGAAACAATGTATGGGTAATTTTATTAGTATGTAGTGTTTATAGGTAGTAATATATGTTTATTTTTTTAATTTATTTACAACATATATACTATTCAGACATAACTGCTCGAATTTAAGATTTTTAAAGAGAACAACGTTCCCTTTTGCAAGTCCGTCCCAAATGATGTGTATGTCTTGTGTTACTTTTTAAAATAATAATCTTAAAATATTTTATAATAAGAGTTAAATTTGTTAAATTTGAAATTATGAGGAATCTATGAGGTTTTTTTTATTAAACTTCATCATGAAAAACGGTTAAAGATACTGTCATTATCTCTGTTTGCAACTTTCTCCGCCATTTTTTCGAGAATCAAACAAAAAATTTATTTTTTCTTCAAACGAAAATATCATTAAAATACAAAGATTATAGACATATATGAGAAAATAATCTCAGTGACTAAAAATGCCTTATAATATACGATTTTAACCAATTTTTTTTTATTTGCCAAAATGACCAACTAAATCGCAATGCGATCGATAATTCGCAACGCGATCTCCGGTATCGCAAATCAGTTTCCAGATTCGCAACGCAAACTTCGACTATCGCATTGCGATTTACATATTCGCATTGCGATAGTCCAAGTTCGCATTGCGATAGTCCAAGTTCGCATTGCGATAGTCGAAGTTCGCGTTGCGATTTTCCAAATTCGACTATCGCATTGCGATTTACATATTCGCATTGCGATAGTCCAAGTTCGCATTGTGATAGTCCAAGTTCGCATTGCGATAGTCGAAGTTCGCGTTGCAATTTTCCAAATTCGACTATCGCATTGCGATTTACATATTCGCATTGCGATAGTCCAAGTTCGCATTGCGATAGTCGAAGTTCGCGTTACAATTTTCCAAATTCGACTATCGCATTGCGATTTACATATTCGCATTGCGATAGTCCAAGTTCGCGTTGCGATTTTTCCAAATTCGACTATCGCAACGCGAACTTAGACTATCGCATTGCGATTTACATATTCGCGTTGCGATAGTCGAAGTTCGCGTTGCGATTTATTCCAAATTCGTTGCGATAGTCCAAAATCGCAACGACTGGTGGTATTGCATTTGTTTCTTAAGAATTTTCTCTAAAAAGATAGTATTCGCGCGGACGTGTCGAAGACACGTATTACCACGACCACGACCACGACCACGACCACGAGAACAGACGAGACGAGACGAGACGGACGGCGGCGGCAGCGTCGCGCGAGAGTCCCCCTTGTTCTCTATCACTCAACAAGGAAGTGGGAAAGCCAAGCCTTAAATACCATTCCCATTAGTGTTTCCAATACTATGTGGGATTGAGCATTACCAACACTTGTTTTCAATACAATGTGATTATTCAGGAAACAATTAACAATCATACACCTTAAAACAACTGAATCAGCAACCAATTGCATTAGTATTATACGATTAAATATGTCATAATTAAAAGTCAATCTACAATCAATCGCGATTATTGCAATTTTAAGCAAAACATTCAAAAATAATATTACTATTTAAGGCTCAATCTCACATAGTATTGGGAACAAGTGTTGATAATGCTCAATCCCACATAGTATTGGAAACACTATTGGGAATGGCATTTAAGGCTTGACTTTCCCACTTTCTTGTTGAGTGATAGAGAACAAGGGGACTCTCGCGCGCCGCCGCCGTCCCGTCTCGTGGTCGTGGTCGTGGTCGTGGTAATACGTGTCTTCGACACGTCCGCGCGAATACTATCTTTTTAGAGAAAATTCTTAAGAAACAAATGCAATACCGTCGTTGCGATTTTGGACTATCGCAACGAATTTGAAATAAATTACAACGCGAACTTCGACTATCGCAACGAACTTGGACTATCGCAATGAATTTGGAATAAATCGCAACGAATTTGGAATAAATCGCAACACGTACTTCGACTATCGCAACGAATTTGGAATAAATCGCAACGAATTTGGAATAAATCGCAACGCGAACTTCGACTATCGCAACGCGAACTTGGACTATCGCAATACGAATATGTAAAATCGCAATGCGATAGTCGAAGTTCGCGTTGCGAATCTGGAAACTGATTTGCGATACCGGAGATCGCGTTGTGAATTATCGATTGCATTGCGATTTAGTTGGTCATTTTGACAAATCTAAAAAAAATTGATTAAAATCATATATTATAAAATATTTTTTATCACTGAGGTTATTTTATCTTCTTAAATTTTAAGACCATGTAACATTTTACGGTCTATACTTGTATATAAACGAATATATCTCTTTTGCTATTACTGTTACTGTTACTGTTACTGTTACTGTTAAGGCCTCTCATTGTAAAAGTAATTTTATTTTAGTTTTTGCAAAGCTCTACATTTTATTACATATCAATTCCACGTGTCGGCTTAATAATGGTTTGGTTGTGTCATTCACCGTCCACATCAAATCGCCAAGGTCCTCGAGCCTGTTAAAACGTAATTCCCGTTCATTTATATTTTTTCTCGAACCTATCGACGGTCCAGATCAAAACCTTCCATTTAGTACTCCTGCTTAAATCTAGCGCGTAAGCTCTTTGTTTAGCCGCATAAGAAAGAACGCTCCGATTCTTCATTTCTCTCGGGTCTTTTCTTTTTCTTTGGATCTTCAAAAATGCCGACCACGAAGAGAAGAAGCACGAGGAATCGTTGATGGAGAAGATAGCAGAGAAGATCCACGGCCACGATTCGTCTTCAGATTCCGATGATGACAAGCCATCAGAATCGTTGATCAAGGCCAAGGTCTTCCGTCTCTTTGGACGAGAAAAGCCCGTTCACCACGTTCTCGGTGGAGGCAAACGTATCTAACAAAATCCCGTTTCTTTATTTTCAATTTTTTTTTTTTTACAAAAAATTGTTAAGGCTGTGCTATGAAGTATGACTCTTGCTTACAAAGTTAGAATTGTTTCTCTTTAGTATCAGGCTTTTCTGTTAACACCAGTCTCTAGTAAAAAGCCTGGACTATGTCTGTTAAGGGAAATACAGACACCGGTGCCATTGTTGATGAATTAGCATTATTGATGCAGGTTCTGTTGGGAAATGCTTCACTGTTCAGTTTTTTTTTAATTCCTGAGCTTTCAATTTTAATTAATCGATGTTGTTTGAGCTTGATTATGTTTTGATCTGTTAATTATTTGTTTTAGCTTGAAAATAAAATTAGGGCATTTCTAGATCTTCAACTGAACTGATGCAATTAGTTCTAGATCTTCAGATAAAAATTAGTGGCATTTTCTGAGATTATCTTGTTTTCTTAAAAGTTTGAGAACGTAGTAGTATTCATAATCAATAACCTTTACCTATGATAATAATGTGGTATTGTTAAGTCAGTATTATCAGCAATTATTACCATTTTAGCGTAATTTGTTGATGATGATTGATGCATACTGACGTTGTGAACCGGATGTATGTGTAACAGCGGCTGACATTTTCCTATGGAGGAACAAAAGATATCAGCAGGAGCTCTTGGTGTGGCAACTGTGATATGGGTTTTGTTTGAATTGCTCGAATACTACCTTCTCACTCTAGTGTGTCACTTGTTGATACTTGCCCTTGCGCTACTCTTCTTGTGGTCAAATGCTACTACCTTCATCAGCAAGTAGGCAGCCTAAATTATTTTTTCTACTTTTTGGGTTAACTTTGGGCTCGGTTTTCTTTTTACTTGCGCTTATGTTACATTGTTTCGGATAGGTCTCCACCACATATCCATGAAGTTCAAATTCCAAAGGACCCGGTTATAGAGTTTGCACAAGCACTTAGGTTTGAGATTAACCGGGCTTTTGCTGTCCTGCGGGATATTGCATCAGGAAGAGATCTCAAGAAGTTCCTATCTGTATGTAGTTTACTTGCACCAAAAAGTTATTTTTTTTTGGTTGATCATATGCAATTAAGATAGGGATACAATGTTACATGGTTTATCATTTCCTGATCATTTTATTCATACGAGGATGTTCATTCGATTGTTATCGTTTAGGTGATCGCGGGCTTGTGGGTCTTGTCTATTGTGGGAAGTTGGTGCAACTTCTTGACACTATTCTACATAGGTATTGGAGTTCCATTGAGATGATATCTTTTGGTTTTTCCTAAAACATTTTGGTTTCCTGATTTTGTTTTAATGGTCTTGCAAAACAGTCTTCGTACTACTTCACACTGTACCTGTGCTGTATGAGAAATACGAGGACAAGGTGGATCCATTTGCTGAGAAAGCAATGCATGAGATCAAGAAGCAGTATGCAGTGTTTGATGCAAAGGTTCTAAGTAAGATTCCGAGGGGACCATTAAAGGAAAAGAAGAAGGATTAGATTTACTGGCCAAGATGTGTTTTTGCTAGGTTTCTGACATACATTTGGTGCCTGTCTTCAATGAGCGTGTTCTTTATTACATATCATGTATCATTTAGAACCCTGTTTTAATCCCTCATTTTCATACTCAATAGGTTCATAATGTTGATGAATATGGCATCTTCTCTCTATTTTTCTTCAAAATCTTGTTCGTGCTATGGATCCATATGCTATGTGACAATATCATATCAGATACATGTTGGTTAGGGTACAATGGGTTGGAATTTTTTTTCAACTTGTGCAGGAATGTTTATTCAGAATGATTGACTTTACTTTGTGATTGTGGATTGATTGCACGTTTTTATCAAAATGTTGTTGCTTTTAAGATAATTTGATTATAACGGTGCCAATTTTTTACAACATTTTAGCCAAATCCTTATGAAATAAACCCCCAACCGCCTTCAATGCTGCAAAGTAAGCCTTCAATGCTGCAAGTAATCTTTGATTCTTTCTACTGGTCGAATAATTAACCGACCAAAGCCCATTTATACAAAAGGCCTGTCACCTTCAAATGCGCAAGTTCAGTACCCTGCAGTTTGATGGCAATCTATTCATTTCTCGGAGCACAAATAAACAAACGACTAATAATTTCTTAAAACAAGGGTTGTTTCTCGATTTCAGATGGTGAAACTGAGTTTACACTTGATTGCTGTCATAGTAAAACAAAAAATATACATTAACCATTATAGAGTTGAATTTGAGCCAGCGGATATGCAGGCTGCATTCAGGCTTTACTTGCGTCGTCGGTTATTGGCCAACTCTGGGTTGCCTTTTCTCATCATCGCAACAAACTCATCATAGTTAATTCTTCCATCCTGCGGGAAGAACATGGTACATCAACATGAAGAAAGGAAAAACAAGAGGTTTTGGTTATCTAAGTAACTAGAATTGCAATTCAATACCACAATTGCAACATCTTCATTAATATGGGTTCACTATTTGCTGAAGTTAAATTATTTTTGAAGAGCAATTGAAACGAGATAAGGATAGATACAAGCCTCTAGAAGAAGAAGCATACCTGTCTGTATCAACTTCAGCAATGATCTCTTTTACTGCTTTCTCATCACCCATATTATACTTCTTAAGGGCCTGCTCTAGCTCTTCCATTGTAATGTAACTAAATTGAGTAGTAAAGAAAGAAGTTCAGTCATTACAATACAAAATACGATTCAAGAATGAAAATTACCACAAAATAGTAGCATAAAAAACAAGACGGTAAGGCAGATTACCCGCTATTGTCTTTGTCAAAGTATTGGAAAGCAGTGTACAAGTGTTCTTCTCTTTCCATTCTATTCATGTGCATGGTAGCTGTTATAAACTCAATGTAATCAATTGTTCTATTTCCATCAACATCAGCCTGGGGAAGTAACAAACAGGTTATATAATAATAATACAGCTACGTTAGAGAGAATGATTTACATACTGAGATTTGCACGCATTTTAAATATTGCATGTATCTCTTCAAAAAGCAGTATTCATATACCTTTATTTTCTTTATAATTTTTTAAAAGGTTCTTGTTTGTCATTAATATTCCAGTTGAATGCATGTTAATCAAGAAATAGCTAAATCATAGAACATACTATGACCAGATCCTGAGATGGTGGGTTGCAAAACAGAAAATGACGTTAAGCTACTCATGTAAAGAGTATATTAATCCTTCCTTAATACTCCAGTTGAATGAATGTTAACATCATCCAAATATTGGTTTCAAAACAGAATCCCAAAAATATAGAGCAACTGTTATAACGAGATGCTATTAAGCAAGTCATGTAAAGGGTATATTAATCTTCCCTTAATACTTGGTTTTGAGTTACATAGGGTTTGTTGCAAATAAACAAATGAGTTACCTAGGGTTCCACTACGATTCCCTGAAAAAATTAACAGTCCCAGTAGCATGGTGAGCAGGGCAGAAGTTAGACTACGACTTTAGGTTACCTTGAGGGAGTACTTAAAGATCTCTAACAACTGTGGTTCTTGTCTTATCATCATTAATCTGTTTAGCATTATAATGGGATGACAAGTTGCACAATGGCCAGACTCAGCATTTATTGTCCTTATAAAACTTATTAATCTCTACATTGTTCCTTGGTTCTAGAGGCTCCTAGAGTCCTTTCAACCAAAGAATAGAAACATGGAACTTGAATTTGGATAAAGCTGATTATACTTATACTAATCAGTAATGATAAACGTTCTAAAAGGAAAGCACAGTTGTCAATCCAGACATTCATTCATTCATCATTAAAAGTCGTGTTTTTGTAAATTATTTCAAAGAACATCAATTGCTTGGCAGGATGTATAAAGGACAAGGTATTACCGCTTCCATTAACTGCCTCACTTCATGCTCAGAAAGCTTAGTACCGAGTTTAGGAAGTCCATCTTTCAACTCCTCAAAGGTGATTGTTCCGCTATGATCAATGTCCATTGATTTGAACATCTCCTTCAAACCTATGATTTCCTCTTCAGATAAATTTTCTGCAATTACCTGAAAGGAAAGAAAGAATAATTGACAAGGATGATGACTTGTTGCCACATTGCTGCCACTGACCAATGGCTATAAATAAACTAGAAGTCTATGGCACACTTAGCTTTGAAACATTAGGCCAAAACACCTCATTGCTAATTCCCCATTATATTATCTTCTTTCCATGTTTCATGAAAATGTAGCTTAAATATTTATATTTGATAATGTAACAGAGAAAGCAATTCACCTTCAAAGCAACTTTTTTGAGTTTGTTCATTGCCCTGAATTGCTTCATTCTAGATAAAACAGCAACATCAAGAGGCTTATCAGATGCATCACCATCTTCACGCATCCATGGATGATCTGCAGGCATTGGTAAGTGAAGCTCTATTTCTTTTGTCACAGAAATTGCCAAGAAACTTGAAGCAAAATGTGAAGCAAAGGAAAAATCAAATTTTGAATTGGATAGCCAACTTGATAGTTTCATATCCAAGGCTATTAACTTCCTTATCCTTCACAATAGAACACAACTGCCATCAACTCGCAAAACCCTAGCTAGTTCATAAATCCTTTCTAATAAGGGGAATAGAATGACGAAAAGGACTTACTCAAGACTTCAACTGCTGAAATCCGATCTTTAGGGTCATCTCGTAGCATCTTCCTCACGAGATCTTTGGCACTGCTGGAAACAGAGGGCCATGGATCTGATGAGAAATCAATATTTCCCCGAAGAATAGAATCAAAGATATTCTGTTCAGTTTCTGCATACAAAACCGAAAGCATATATGAGAGACCCTAACACTCATCCAGCACTGAGCAGTGCTATTGTTCTTATTCCACATGTGCTTAACTAGAAAACATTGAAATTTAAAACTTCAGAAACTTCCAATTCTTAGAAAAGGATATGGCTGTACAACATTATTGTGAGGATCCTCTTATCATCACAAGAGACAATAGTAGTACCTCCGTAGAATGCTGGGACCCCACTGAGGAGAATGTAAAGAATCACCCCATCACTCCAAATATCAGCTTTATGTCCATAGCGGCGGCGCAGTACTTCGGGAGCCACATAATAAGCACTTCCAACAAGATCCTTAAAAACATCTCCTGCATGCATCAGTAAAGATATTTCTAGTTGCTATCCGTCATCAGTAAGTCTTCAGAAGTAAATTTGGGGAGAAAAAGTAGCTTTCTTTGCCTACATTATTCAGTTAGACAAATTGCAGATAAAAGACGAAATGTTAAAACTAACTTTACATAGTAAGTATTTAGTTCTAAAACATCCAAGAATAGCAAAGATCTTCAATAACAAAGGAAGCTATGAAGATTTTTCATTCAGTAACCTACGACGACTGTAGCTACAATAGTAATGTTCCAATTAGGCAATTACCAAAATATTTTTGTAACAGAACTGAGATGATATTTTCATTCCCAACACATCTATTGTCAGAAAAAAAGCTTCGTCATGCATCCAGTGTACCATGAGAAGCAAACATTAAAATATTCCTCATCATTATTTTTTATGGTTTAATTATTCGTTTTGATTCATTTTCTGTGTAGCACGTCAGATTTTGAAAATTGCACAAAAAAGACAAAATTTTATTTTTTTTATTTCAGAATCAAAGCTGGATTAGTGGGCATGAATTCGGACATGAAACATCCGACGAGGCGATGACATCAACACCTTCTAGAAGCACGAATGGATTGGCCGCACGTTTCTGGAATTCGGATTTGGATTAAACTCAAGTTTTAGGATAATATTTTAAATAATATATTTATCTTTGTTTTAGGTATTTTAGTTTAAATATGTTCTAGTATTTTAATTAAGTTTAGGATATTATTTTTATATTTTAGATTTGTTTTAGGTATTTTAGTTTAAATAGGTTTTAGTATTTTAATTAAGATTTAGAATATTATTTTAAATATTATTTTTGTTTTAGATATTTTAGTTTAAATAGTTTTAAGTGTTTTAATTAGAATTTAAGATGTTTTAGTTTGTTTTTAGGAATTTGAAGGTTATAAATACACTCTCAAGGTAAGCCTAGAAACATATCTCTTACATGAGAATTAAATCTTCTTTTTCTCTCTTTTTTTTTTATAGGAATAGGATGCCTCATTAAAAACCTCCCTCTAAGTAGTCCACTGCCCTAAGGCAATAACCCACTAGTGGAAGGAGGAAAAAAGTACATCATTTTATTAATGATAAATCAATTACATAAAATTTAAAAACACTCCTACAAATATACATAAGACTTGAAACACTCCTGCAGGACTTCCCCTCAAAGACATACAAACCAACTAAAAGCAGTACAATCAGCCAATTCTCTCCTTAGCTAGCTTGTCCGCCTCATAATTACAACACCTAAGAATCCACCTGATAATGATCTGATTTAAAGAAACAATAGACACAATCTCCTTCACAAAATTTGACAGGTAAATAGGGACTGAAATTTGATCTTTAATCCATTCCACTGCTATCTTTGAATCACTTTCAATAATGAGCCTACCATTCGAAACCCATACAGATGAAACAAAGATGTCAATGCCTTTCTTGATAGCCTTCATTTCTACTAGGATGGGAGTATTAGGATCTACATTTACTGAAAATGAAGTCAGTGTCACCCGATTTCAGTCCCTAAGAATTCCCCCAATACCAGCCACCATCCCCACACTACTCACCGCCCCGTCCACATTCATCTTAAAGAAGTCCAGTGGAGGAGGAATCCAGCAGTACACAATACTGTCCAGAACCTTAGAGTCTGAAAGGTTGTCAGCCACAGAGGGGTCACCAATTAAGAAATCAACTTGAGTTGAAAATAGGGGATACTTAGCTACAAACCACTTAGCTAATCTGAATCGAACAGTGAAAAATAAAGAGATTATGTCCAACTTTCCTTTGTCGAAGATGATCTCGTTTCTTAACTTCCAAATGGAACAAAAAATTGCCCTTGGAATAAACTTCCATATAGCAGAATTTGGCCTCAAATAAGCCCATGAACTGAGCATTTTAGGAGGGTCTTGCGGAAGAGCAAGTCGAATACCCCAGTACCCTATAGTTTTAGTCCACAGTTCCCAAGAATCAAGACAAGAAATAAATAGATGCTGAACTGATTCAGCCCATTGATTACATAACGGGCAGAGAATATTCTCCCCTAAATCAACCCCCATTCTCAACAACTCCACTCTCACAGCTACTTTTTGATGTGATAATTGCCAAAGGAAAGTCTCCACTCGAGGAGGAACTAAACCCCGCCAAACAACTTTTTTCCACTGAACCGAGTCATCAAGAGAAACAGAAAGAGCTTTCCTACACGCTTTAACAGAAAACTGCCCATCGTCCGAACCATCCCACAACAAACAATCCTCCAAAGGCTCCATCAGTTTAATGTTTTTAGGCTGTCCAATAACTCAACCAACTGCTCAACCTCCCAATCACAAAGGTTCCTCATGGTCTTAATATTCCAAACCCATCCAGACGAATCAAAACTCCCAAAATCAGCTACCTTACCCAATTTATTTGAAGAAATGGCATTCATTCTAGGAAACATAAGTTTTAAAGGAAAATCCCCATTCCACGTATCACTCTAAAAGGAAAAAGATTTACCGTTACCTATTTGAAGCTTAGCATGAGATCTAAGGCAACCTCCAATGACATCATCCTTTAAATAATTATTCACAATTCCTCTCCAAATCCAAGAGTCTTTATGAGAGAAAACTTTATTGATATCCATGGATTGACAGCTCACATTGTGTTTACTGCATAAGAGTTTTTTCCACATTAAATTCTTATCATTGGCAAACTTCTAAACCCACTTACCCAACAACGCTCAATTTGTAACCTTCAAATCTGCCATTCCCAAGCCTCCTCCACTCAACGGCCTACATATATAATCCCAAAGCACCCAGTGCATTCTCTTCTTGTCACCCCTACTCCCCCATAAAAATCCGACATCAATGAATTTAGCCTCTGACAAATAGTAGAAGGCATCTTAAAAATAGATAGGGAAAAAATAGGTAAGGATGATAATACCGACTTTATTAACACCAATATACCAACCATAGTTAAAGAAGTAACTTTCCAACTAGCCAATTTCTTATTGAAGTTGGCAATAACTGGATCCCACAACTTCTCCGAATTCGTTCTCGCCCCTAAAGGAAGGCCTAAGTATTCTGTGGGAAATGAACCAATAGAACAACCAATATCCGTAGCCCAATCTTCAAGGATATCACTCTCCACATTAATTACGTAAAGTTTACTTTTGGCTAAATTTAAATGGAGCCCCGTCATTACGCTGAAAATCCTCAAAATTCTTTTAACATTCTTAATCTGCGAAATTGATGCTCGACAAAATATAATTAAGTCATCTGCAAACTGAAGATGGGACAAAGAGAAGGGATTTTGATTTTTACCAAAAGAGAAACCTTGAAAAAGACCCGAATCCACTGCTTTAGTCAACATCCTATGAAGTAATTCCCCGACCAAATTGAACAGAAGAGGAGAAAGGCTATAACCTTGCCTCAAGCCTTTAGCAATAGAAAACTCCTTAGTAGGAGACCTATTCACTAGAACCGAAATAGAAGCTGTGGAGATACATTGTGAGATCCAAGAACACCACCTCTCTCCAAAACCCATCTCCTTCATTAGCCTTTGAAGAATCTGCCATTCTACTGTATCGTATGCTCTACTGGAATCCACTTTAAGAACAACCCCTTTAAGTCCTGCTTCCTCCAATAATAAATTCCTTCATTGGCTAAAAATGCACAGTCCAACAATTGCCTACCCGGAATAAAAGCGAACTGAGACGGACTAATAATATCCTTGACACAAGATATAAGTCTTTTTAAGAGAACTTTTGAGAGGATTTTATACAAACTGCCCACAAGACTAATGGGTCTATAATCTTCAATGCTCTCGGGAATACCTTTCTTAGGAATCAAGGTAATAAACGCATGATTAACTCCATGATCCCACATCTTACCTTGATAGAAATCAGATAAAAACTCCATGATCTGCTCCTTTAGATTTTCCCAATATTTCTTATAGAAACCCATGGTAAAACCATCTGGGCCAGGAGCTTTTGCACTATCCGAAGAAGAGATTACTTGCCACACTTCTTGCTCAGATAATTCCACCTCCAAATATGCGCTCTGAGTTGCTGATAGTTGCGTAAAATCCAAGTTTACGAAGACTAAAGCGAAAACTCAAATCCAAACGTGAGAATTGTAAGGTACTTAAATCACTTCAGATTTTTCTCTCTGTTTTTTGAGCTTACTTTTCAAATCAAAACGATTTCGACATTGTTCCGGATGTTGAAATGGTTAACGTTTGAAGAAGAATTTGCTTATTGAAACATATTCAACTTCCCGAGAACACACTTAGTAAAATTGTTTGCTAAGAGGAAACTGAGATCGTAATAAGTTATTGTTGAAACAACACAGTCCGAGTTAGCAGTGAAGAATTATCCTTGTAAGCCGATGTGAATCTTGAAGTAAAAATATGTTTCGATGATTCGAGAAATTTGAGGAAAAGTTGAAGTCTGAGGTTACTTTCACTATAAGTTTCTCTTTATTTTAATCTCTTTCAGTTATTTATTTAATTATTTCTTTTATTTAATTCTTATATTTTATTTTAAAAACAACTTTTAAAATCCCTTTTTATTTTACTGCTATTATTTATTATTTTATTATTTTCCTCTTTTATTTATTATTATCTATTTTATTTTATTAAATATTTTCAACTGAAATTTTATTTTTTTCCTAATATCAAGAAATAGTTTTACTAAATCACAAAAAACATAGTCTCTATAGATCGACTCTGCTTCTCTTTACTACATTTTCTTTTCTATTTAATTAAGAAGCCGAAATTATTTTGAAAAACAAAACGACGATTATCAATATTCATATATAAATCTTATGATCACATTTTCATAACTGATCATCAGTTCATCACAACAAAATCAATCTAGCTCAAATCAGAGAAATCACGAAATCTTACCTGGCTTAAAAAGTACTGAGAAACCGAAATCTGTAGCCTTCAATGGAGAATCCTCGTCCTTGCTCAAGAACAAGAAATTCTCAGGCTTCAAGTCCCTATGCATAACCACCATGGAATGACAGTTATGCACCACTGTCACGATATACCGGCACAATTTAGCCGCCTCCCTCTCTGAATAATGACCCTTTGCTATAATCCAGTCAAACAACTCCCCTCCAGCACAAAGCTCCATTATTAGATTCACGAAGTGCCGATCCTCGTAAGTACCGTGCAGCTCCACAATATTCCTGAAAAACCCATTTACTTAAAATCTCCTCTATCCATAACATAATTAGATGTATGATATCATAGTTTTGTTTGGTGGGGAAACCTGTGGTCGGTGAGGTGGTACATGATCTGGACTTCGCGGAGGACGTCTTCGATATCATCATGGTTGATAAGCTTACGGGTAGTGATAGATTTACAAGCGAATTGTTGCTTGGTTTCTTTGTGAGTCACCAAGTAGGTAACACCGAACTGCCCACGACCGAGCTCACGGCCGAAGTCGTAAGTTGACTGGACATCCTCCATGGGACGACCGAGCACACGACTCATCTGTGGAGCAGTGGAGGTAGCGATGTGGTGGCTGGGGGCGGCGGGGGACGACAGGTGCTGGGTTGGAGGTTTTGGTGGTCTTGGAGCCGATGCATCAACAGGTATGACACTGATGCCATGGTGGGGATCCTTGCTGTTGTTGGTGTCCGGTCGGGATTGGTTACCGGCAGATGGAACACCGTTACAGTTACCCATTCTTAAAAAAATGAAAGTAATTTAATTTAGAGAAAATAACCTCAGTGACCAAAAATGCCTTATAATATACGATTTTAACCAACTTTTTTTGGATTTGCCTTAATGACCAACTAAATCACAATGCGATCGATAATTCGCAACGCGATCTTCGGTATCGCAAATCAGTTTCCAGATTCGCAACGCAAACTTCGACTATCGCATTGCGATTTACATATTCGCATTGCGATAGTCCAAGTTCGCGTTGCGATTTATTCCAAGTTCGTTGTGATAGTCGAAGTTCGCGTTGCGATTTATTCCAAATTCGTTGCGATTTATTCCAAATTCGTTGCGATAGTCCAAGTTCGCGTTGCGATTTATTCCAAGTTCGTTGCGATAGTCGAAGTTCGCATTGCGATTTATTCCAAATTCGTTGCGATAGTCAAAAATCGCAACGACGGTATTGCATTTGTTTCTTAAGAATTTTCTCTAAAAATATAGTATTCGCGCGGACTTGTCGAAGACACGTATTGCCACGACCCGAGACGGGACGGCGGCGGCGGCGGCGCGCGAGAGTCCCCCTTGTTCTCTATCACTCAACAAGGAAGTGGGAAAGCCAAGCCTTAAATACCATTCCCAATAGTGTTTCCAATACTATGTGGGATTGAGCATTACCAACACTTGTTCCCAATACTACGTGGGATTGAGTCTTAAATAGTGATATAATTTTTGAATGTTTTGCTTAAAATTGCAATAATCGCGATTGATTGTAGATTGACTTTTAATTATGACATATTTAATCGTATAATACTAATGCAATTGGTTGATGATTCAGTTGTTTTAAGGTGCATGATTGTTAATTGTTTCCTGAATGATCACATTGTATTGGAAACAAGTGTTGGTAATGCTCAATCCCACATAGTATTGGAAATACTATTGGGAATGGTATTTAAGGCTTGGCTTTCTCACTTCCTTGTTGAGTGATAGAGAACAAGGGAAACTCTCGCGTGCCGCCGCCGCCGCCGTCCGTCTCGTCTCGGGTCGGGTCGTGGTCGTGGTAATACGTGTCTTCGACACGTCCGCGCGAATACTATCTTTTTAGAGAAAATTCTTAAGAAACAAATGCAATACCACCAGTCGTTGCGATTTTGGACTATCGCAACGAATTTGGAATAAATCGCAACGCGAACTTCGACTATCGCAACGAATTTGGAATAAATCGCAACACGAACTTTGACTATCGCAACGAATTTGGAATAAATCGCAATGCGAACTTGGACTATCGCAATGCGAATATGTAAATCAAAATGCGATAGTCAAAGTTCGCGTTGCGATAGTCGAATTTGGAATAAATCGTAACGCGAACTTCGACTATTGCAATGCGAACTTGGACTATCGCAATGCGAACTTCGACTATCGCAATGCAAACTTCGACTATCGCATTGCGATTTACATATTCGCATTGGGATAGTCCAAGTTCGCATTGCGATAGTCCAAGTTCGCATTACGATAGTCAAAGTTCGCGTTGCGAATCTGGAAACTGATTTGCTATACCGGAGATCGCGTTGCGAATTATCGATCGTATTGCGATTTAGTTGGTCATTTTGGCAAACCCAAAAAAATTAGTTAAAATCGTATATTATAAGATATTTTTGGTCACTGAAGTAATTTTCTCTTTAATTTACTAGGTCAAATGTAAGTCAAGCGAATTAGGGAAAGAGAGTTATAAGGGATTTTTTTTATTTTTTATTTTTGAAAACTGAAATTGAAACTGTAAGGAATAAAGAAGAGGTTTTACGCGCGTGTAAAAGATTCACGCGCTTCTCTGAAATGATACTTCACGCAGGTACTGAGGAAATAGCAATAACAACCCTTTTGGTTTATTTTGCTTTCAGTCTCTGTACTCTTTAAACCTATGAAATCTGATAATCTATTTCCAACTTTTTTACACTTTTACTTGTTTGATTTAAAAATTAAAAGTCCAATTGACACTATTGTCAATAAATTTTTTCATTTCATTTTAGTATTGAAATATATATTTTAAAAATTAAAATATAATGGAAATATCTAATTTAACATAAATATAATGGATATATATTAAAATGATGAAAATAGAGAAATAATTTTTTGCAATTAAAAGTAGAGAGATTAAATTTAAAAAACTCAAAGAGTAAAAGGATTTAGAGAACAATTAAACCTTATTTCCCACAATCTATTTTATATAAATTTTAATCACCCAACCCTCTTATCCACAAAAAGTGAACTGTCTCATTGGCCAAACAGCTCAAATTGAGGGAGTGAAAAGTATGTTAACAAAAGTTGTAACCGAAAAGGCGAAACTGGACGCATGGGACCTACTTCTACGTTTACTCAATTCACACACAATCAAATTGAGGAATTGGCGTGGGATATCTCCACAATTCACAAATGCGTTTATAAGCTCTAAAATTTGAATTTATTTATTATTTATATTAAATTTGAGTATGGTTATTTGACTAATAAAACTAATATTTTTATATCTAAATCAACCAAATAAAAAAGTAAAATGGATATTAGATTTGGATATCAATAACTCATGAAAATAATACGAATTTAGATAATAAATACTTAATTGTTAATATTCATATTTGTTTCAAATTTGTTACGATTAATAATTAGAACGTCTTAAATTAAATAATATTAATAATGAAATTATCCAATCTTGTCTCGCTAGAGTTTCTCTCTAAAACAAAGTGCAAGTTATTCGTCGTGTCGTTTATATATGCGTGGTGTGGCTTTGTCAAATAGTTTTGTCTTGAGTTTCATTGCTTCTTTGCTTGTTTTTGTAGGAGATGGATGACGTTGAAGGAAAATAAAGAGGACGAGTCTCTTACCAAAATTAGATTAACTCGTTTGACACTTCAGATCTAATGGATATTTTCGGGGATTAAAATAGCGACAAAGTAAGAAAATAACGGTCACTATATAATAGTTGCGATGACAACGATTAAAATCATTATATGTTATTTCTGCAATCACAATAAAAATAATAAGATTTCAAACATGACCATAACTACCATTTAGATATTGGGTAACAACTAAGCTTAATTTTGAATTTAATGTGCACAGTGGCAGATCAAGAAATTTAAGAAAAGAGATCCAAAATTTTAATTTTTTTCTTAAAAATAATGGATATGTAAAAATTATAATTTTTTTCTTAACATATTAAATTAAATTTAATTATTTTTCTAAAATAATGGAGATGTACTTGACCCGTACAGGGGCTTAGTGCATCCGCCACCGAATGTGATGAGGGTGAGTGGCAGAAGATAAGGAGAGCTTTGCAGTAAAAAAGACTGTCTTTGGGGCTGGTCT
Source organism: Hibiscus syriacus (assembly GCF_006381635.1). Taxonomy (NCBI): domain Eukaryota; kingdom Viridiplantae; phylum Streptophyta; class Magnoliopsida; order Malvales; family Malvaceae; genus Hibiscus; species Hibiscus syriacus. Next base: position 2,382,202 of record NW_024063512.1, on the reverse strand, counting down.
ATTTGCTTGTGCTATTAATCATGGGCCATGGCCTGGAAGGAAAGTTTATTTTTTAGGGAAACAACGGGCATCGAAGACCCAAAAGGACTGATAAGAAAGTTCTTCCTCAACAAGAGAAAAGAAACCTAATTTCCAAAACGAAAACTTGTATGTCTCAATTTGAAACGAGATTACAGATTGAAGAGCAGCAGCCACGTGTGAGATTGTGCGAAGATATAACACCTTATTAAGGCCACTGGTTGAGCGCCATCTTCTCCTTTCCTCCCCCGTCTTTAATCCTTCTTCTTTCTTTCTTTCTCCTTTGCTCCCAATTCCTACCTTATCTTCTTCAACTCGTTTCCAGCAAACACGGAGGTAAATTGGTTGTGGGCGCCGTCAATTAACCTTAGCTGTACCTCTGAAGATCAATTTCGTGCCGCGCTGAAGCTAAAATCGTTTGGTGAGTGCAGATACGAATTCTTTCCCTTTGTAGTATATAATGCCTGGGAATCAATATACCTATCAATATACCCTAATTACGTAATTTTGTTTTAAGATTCCCAATACTTTATACATCGTATTTTTGTTGATTTAGCTCTTCATCTTCTTCTTCTTGTTGTAACTTAGAGGAGAACAAAACAATGGGTGACTCTGATACTAGGAAGATTAGGAATATATGCATATTAGCACATGTTGATCATGGTAAGACCACATTAGCTGATCATTTGATAGCCGCGACAGGTGGTGGTGTACTGCACCCTAAATTAGCTGGTAAACTTAGGTTTATGGATTATCTTGATGAAGAGCAAAGGAGAGCAATAACGATGAAGAGTTCATCTATAGCTCTTCATTATAAAGACTATGACATTAACCTTATAGATTCCCCTGGTCATATGGATTTTTGTAGTGAGGTGTCTACTGCTGCACGGTTGAGTGATGGTGGATTGGTTTTGGTTGATGCTGTTGAAGGTGTTCATATTCAAACTCACGCAGTCTTGCGACAATCCTGGATTGAGAAGGTTACCCCATGCTTAGTTCTTAATAAGATCGATAGATTGATATGCGAATTAAAGTTGAGCCCCATGGAAGCTTATAACCGGTTGTTGAGGATTGTTCTTGAGGTCAATGGGATTATGAGTACGTATAAGTCAGAGAAATATTTGTCTGATGTTGATTCCATACTTGCTGGCCCTTCTGGTGAGGTGACTGATGAGAATTTGGAGTCCATAGAGGATGATGAGGAGGATACTTTTCAGCCTCAAAAGGGGAATGTAGCATTTGTGTGTGCTTTGGATGGGTGGGGTTTTACAATTACTGAGTTTGCTAATTTTTATGCTTCTAAGCTCGGGGCAAGTACATTTGCGCTTCAGAAAGCGCTCTGGGGTCCTCGCTATTTCAATCCCAAGACCAAGATGATTGTTGGGAAGAAGGGATTAGGTGGAGGAAGTAAGGCACGACCAATGTTTGTGCAGTTTGTTCTTGAACCACTTTGGCAGGTTTACCACGCTGCTTTGGAACCAGATGGGGACAAAGGGACACTTGAGAAAGTGATTAAATCTTTTTATTTGTCTATCCCTCCTCGTGAACTGCAGAATAAGGACCCAAAGATTTTGCTTCAAGCTGTCATGAGTAGATGGCTTCCTTTGTCAAATGCAGTTTTGTCAATGGTAGTAAAGTGTATGCCAGATCCTATTTCTGCTCAATCACTTAGGATTTCACGTTTGCTTCCCAAAAGAGAGATTCTTGATAAAGGGGTAGACTCTAATGTGCTTGCAGAGGCCGATCTAGTGAGAAAGTCAGTTGAAGCTTGTGATTCTAGCCTTGAAGCACCATGTATTGCTTTTGTATCGAAGATGTTTGCAGTTCCAACAAAGATGCTTCCCCAACGAGCACAAGGGGAGATTTTAAACAATTTCACTGAAGAAAATGGAACTAGTGAATCTGAGGAGTGTTTCCTTGCATTTGCTAGGATCTTTAGTGGGGTTCTTAGATCAGGACAAAGAGTTTTTGTGCTTTCAGCTCTATATGATCCATTGAGAGGGGAACCGATGCTGAAGCATGTGCAGGAAGCTGAATTGCAGTCCTTATATTTGATGATGGGTCAAGGTCTGAAACCAGTGACATGTGCGAGGGCTGGGAATATAGTAGCAATTCGTGGGCTTGGCCAGCATATATTAAAAAGTGCAACTCTTTCGTCCACAAGAAACTGTTGGCCTTTCTCAAGTATGGCATTTCAGGTTTCCCCTACCCTAAGGGTTGCAATTGAACCCTCTGATCCTGCAGATATGGGTGCTCTTATGAAAGGTCTGAGGCTTCTGAATCGAGCTGATCCATTTGTAGAGGTCACTGTTTCCTCTAGAGGGGAACATGTGTTAGCCGCTGCTGGTGAGGTTCATCTAGAAAGATGCATCAAGGATTTGAAGGAGAGATTTGCAAAGGTGAGCCTGGAAGTCTCTCCACCTCTTGTGTCCTATAAAGAGACTATTGAGGGCGATTTATCTAATACGCTGGATGATGTGAAACTGTTTAGTTCTGGCTCGGACTATGTTGAAAAAATGACTTCGAATGGAAGATGCACCATCTGTGTTAAAGTCATGAAACTTCCACCGACACTAACCAAGGTGCTTCATGAAAGTTCTGATTTGCTCTCAGATATTATTGGAGGTAAACTGGGGCAGAGTGCCAAAAGCTTGGAAATGCATACATCAAGTCTGAGTGAAAATGAGGGCCTGATTGAAGTGCTTAGAAAGCGCATTGTTGACGCTCTGGAGAGTGATTTTTCGTGTGGACATGAAAATGACAAGGATCAGGCTGAAAACTGCAAAGGTAAATGGCTCAAACTTCTTAGGAGGATCTGGGCACTTGGTCCAAGGCAGGTTGGTCCTAACATTCTTTTTACCCCGGATTACAAAATGGAAAATGACGGTGGCACTATTCTGATACATGGCTCTCCTTATGTATCTCTGAGATTGGGCTTTGCTGATAATTCTAGTGCTAGTGATACTGCTGCTACATCTTTGGAACTGACTCAACCACTCTATGGAGAAGCAGAGAGTCTGGAAAGTAGTCTGATGTCTGGATTTCAATTGGCTACTGCAGCTGGCCCCTTATGTGATGAACCAATGTGGGGATTAGCCTTTGTCGTTGAAGCTTATATCTCTCCCTCAACTGTGCAGGCTGGTGACTCAGAACCTAACCAACTATCTGAGCAGTATGGTCTTTTCACTGGACAGATAATGACAGCGGTCAAAGAGTCCTGTAGAGCAGCTGTGCTTCAGAGGAAGCCTAGGCTTGTTGAAGCCATGTACTTTTGTGAGTTGAATACTCCAACTGAATATTTGGGCCCCATGTATGCAGTGCTTGCCCGGAGGCGAGCCCGAGTTTTGAAGGAAGAAATGCAGGAAGGTTCTCCTCTTTTTACAGTGCATGCTTATGTGCCAGTTTCTGAAAGTTTTGGTTTTGCTGATGAGCTAAGGAGATGGACATCTGGGGCTTCTAGTGCCCTTCTTGTGCTTAGTCACTGGGAAGCACTTCCTGAGGATCCATTTTTTGTACCAAAAACAGAAGAGGAGAGAGAAGAATTTGGTGATGGTTCTAGTGTTCTTCCGAATACTGCAAGAAAGCTCATTAATGCTGTTAGGCGGAGGAAGGGTTTGCCTGTAGAAGAAAAAGTAGTTCAGCATGCAACAAAGCAGAGGACACTAGCTCGTAAAGTGTAAAAGTTTATCAAGAGCTATGCTTTATCTTCGAATATGGTACGGGGGTAATATGTTCTTATATTCAAATTGCTTTTCCTTATCAATATTGCCTTTCTTCCCACTGGGATTAATGTGGCACACTCTTTTTGAAATGGAAGTTTGAACATTGATCAATAAAAAAACTGTTAAAAACTGGGTTATGATCCAGTCCAGGCATAAACAGTAGTCTGTACATTTTCAATTTGATAATATTTTTGCATATTGTTGTTGTCAGATCGAGTATTGTCACACATGCTAAAACTGAGCAAAAGTCTAGCATATAATGATTTGTAGGTTCGTGGAGGCAGCTACCCTAGAGCCTGATGGCAAATCAGAATTTTGTTCCATTCTCGAATATCTTGGTTGACTCTCATTAGTCATAAATTTTCCATACAGGGAAGGGGTTGCCCGGTTCCAACACAAACCTGCCGAAAACGTCTGCAATTTGGATGCACCTAGCTAAGGTAAAGAAAAATGCATGGGGCAGGATGTGAAGTTTCTTGGCATACTTTCAGGAGTCTTGGTTATATTCCTGGATTTTAATTACTTTGTTCCTGGAATGGATTCCCAATCTAAATTTCACCTTTGCATTACAGTTATAGTTTCCTCAATTAGTCCATTTGTTTCTGGAGAATAATGTTATTAGTTATTCAATTATTAGTTTTTAGGGTTATGGCTATGCATGAAATCGAGTTTTCATTGTCATTCCATGTTTCAGATCAAGATTTGATTCAGTAACAGATTCATGATAATAAGTCCAGGAGGAACAAAGAATTAAGTCATAATTAATAATCGCACAAAAAATGTGATTTTAGTATCTAACTTCAGCCTCTAATTCACAATCTCAAACAATGTTACAGCAGCGAAGATGAGAAAGAGAGTACCGCCGATGTAGGCAATGGCCTGCACAAGAAACCAAGGAAGACTAATAAATGAAACGCATTAAGGAAAAGCTAAATACCCCATGATGCCCTTTGGTGAAAGAGATAAGAAGGTTGAAAGCTCAAAGCTTACCTTCTCTGATAAGAATGTGCCCAGTAAAGATCCTCCTAAAACAGCAAGCTGTAGAAAGAATTTGGAATTTAGTATCTGTATGATTTCTAAAGAAAAAGTGGAAATTTTACAAGGGTCCTGGTAACTAATGTCAAATGGGTTATTGAGATGAGTAATATTTGGCAATTGCAGTTTACATAATAGAAAAGATTTGTAGCAGTACGACTATCAAATATAGAAGTAGAGACACTGCAATGATGTCATCAAAGGAAGACTTTTTTTTTTGTTTATTCCTTTATGCTCAAGTATGAGTTACCAGAGAAGCAACACCATGGCCAGCCAGTGCGCCTCCGATGACTCCGAGAGGAGAAGAGGCTGCCGCTAGTGCTGCATAAAAACAAAAGAAAAGACGTAAATACTTTATAGAGAAGCACCCTGGTAGAATGTCACCAGCTAAAACATGTTATGATTAGATAACAATCCTCATTGAAAGCTCCGAAACGTCTTCAGACAGCGAGAAAAAAAGAAAACCAAGTGCTTTGGAACTGACCGATTGTGGAGAAGAATGATTTATCGCCCCACTCGGCAACAAAAACCAAGAAGAAAGTGCTAATAACAGTGTTAGCAGCAGCTAAGATCCCAGCTCCATTTCCAGAAAATTCTGAAACTGCTAATTCTGCCTGTTTCATACCACAAGAAGAGGAACTGATTTAAATAAACTCTGAAATCAAATCATTTACTAGAAAAAAATGGACCAGTATTGGAGCTTGAATAACCAAGCCAAGTCAAAAACTACATGCATGCATAGGTACGTATCTTAAGACATCATATAAAGAAATGGTGAGTTGACCTCCTTTTGTTCATCTTCTGCTTTTTGATTATCACTTGAAGCAGCATCAAGCAATGTTGAAACTCCAAAGTATACCTGCAATTTTTTTAAAGTATCTTACACTTCTGAGCATATAATGTGTTTTCCCATCTTTAACTGACAAATAAAGCCTAATCCAAAAGTTGGAAGATAAATATACCAGAAGGAAAACTGCAGCAATATCATCAATAGGCAGATCAGCCTCACCAAATCTGGGCATTAATAGTCAGATGTTAGAGAAAAAATATATATGTATATATTTAAACCAACCAAACTAATCATAATACGAAAACTGATTGATCTAAGCTAAACCAGAGTCTTCATATTCATTCTACCAAGAAATCTCAAGGGAAAAACCTGAACGGAAGGATTTCATCAACATAGTGGAAAGTTCTTCCCAGAACAACAGATACGATTGTCATTGCCCTGCACATAATAGAAAAAACACTTCATCTTTTAAAACGACATTTCATGTCTGTTCTGAGAGAAGTACACACCTATGAGCATCTCATGTAATGAGATTAAAACGTGTAAAGGACTTATAAATCACCATGCATGGGCAGAACAACGTACGCAAGTGCTCCAAAAGTCCCAATGAAAGTTACAACAGCAGAATTTCTAGCAGCTAAAAGTGCCTGCAAATAAAACATGCAAACCAGGGTGAACTCGACAGTTATGCACAGGTAATAACGGAAAAGAAAATGGTTAAAAGTTGAAAATAATTGAGCTAGAAAATGTATCCTCCTATAGCACAAACGAGATATTACTAAAAGGACTCGGTCTTACCGCAATGAAAAAGGTTTTGTCTCCCAGTTCTGAGAAAAATATCAGCAAGAATGCCTGAAATAAAAGAAAATGATTCAGTTACTGCTATTGAAGATGTGTTGTCATATTTACAAAAACTTTAAACAACAGGAGAAAGTTTAGCAGAGTTTTTTTCTGTCATTTTCCTTCTGAACTCACTTTGCAAAGCACAGTGATTTAGGAAGCATTTGAATGCTTAAAATTATGCATAGGCCTTTATTTAAATAATAATAATAAAAAATGCAACTAATATAGAAGTTACAGGGAGATTTCCTCACTGAAGCAAAACCTGTGCTAATATCACCAAGGTCTCCTACATTAGGAAGGAACTGCAACCCACTAGCAATATCCGGGAGAGAAACCGCAGGTAGTGAGCCTTGGAATGTGAGCAACCCAAAAAGAACCATAAACTTTAGCGCATGGTTGAACAAAGTAGTTGAGACAGCCAAATTTGAAGCTGTATTTTCATGATCCGAAACACAACAATCCTCTGATTTGTGCCCCAGTGCAACAGTCTCTTCCCTTTTCTTGAATTCGACATACTTATATCCCTGGTCGAAAACGAAGCAATCAGATAATAAATACATGTAAACAACTTGTAAGCCAAGAGAACTATATTGCAAAAAGAACCTCACAAAGAAGCAAGGAACTTGATTTAAGAATTCTTACCAGGCCATGCTGCTGTTTAGTGACCTTTTGCAGAAGGTCCCCAAACCACTCCTCACATGTTCTTAAAACACAATTTCTGTAACACCTACGTATAAAAATATCTTATAAATACATGGAAAAAGCTCTAAAGCAGTGACCTTTAAATGGATTGAAAAGGAAATGCAAGGGTACCTGGAGAAAAGAAGACTTTGGTGTGGAGAAGATAGCTTGGAAGATTGTTTCTTGGGGAGAGAATTAAGATTGTAAGAAAGCAAACGAGAGGTGAAAGAGCTGGGAGGTTTAGGACATGGGGGCAAGAGTGAATGAACAACCAACCCGCTCTCCCTCAGCGTTATGCCTTTCATTCTTCTCGGGCAGCAGCTCTCTGCTTCAGTCTCGGTTAAAGTTGTGGTTCTGGTTTTAGTATTCTGAAATGTTTTATGGCCATAGATATAATGTGTGAGATGGATAAGTAGGAGAATAGCGCCAATACAAATTCAGCTGTTATCTTTTAGCAGGATTGCATGTTGTCAACCGTGTAAAAGCTAATTCTTGAAATCAATGATTGGGTTCAATCTTGGGTCGGCTCCATGTTTCTTGTTGCTTTGATCACTGGATTTAGCCATGGGAGATTTTAAATAAAGCTCAAAGAATTTGTGGTTCACAACCAGCCCGAAACCGTAATATGTAGGGATGTTTTAATGGTTAATTTGGTCCTCGATCGAATTAAATTAATCAAATCAAATTAAATATTATTATTTGTTAATTATTTGAATCCGTAAAAATATCAATTTTAAATTTAAATCATCTGTTAAATATATAAATCCATACAAATCTAAATTCAAATATGCCAATAGAGAGTATTTGTATAAAAATTTTTTTTAATATCCAATTACGAGGAAACACAAAAGGAAGGAAAGTTTTAAAATATTATAATTTTAAATTACACCCGTTTGTTATAGTACTATTATCATTCTTATTTTGATCACTAAACTATTTTTTTATATAAATGATCACGAATGTTATTTTATTTAAAGACGAGAGAATGTTATATGTTTTTCTCTGCTAACGTGAGAAATGTTCTCCACGTCCAACCCACATCTATGACAAATATGGTTTGTAGATACATGTTGATATATAAGTTTAGCATAGTTGGTACAATTTTTTTTGCAAATTTCCATTGAAGAATTTTTTACCTTAGAAAGACAAGGTACATTCTATATGTATTGGAAGATGTTTCCAGTAGGAATCTCCATAATATGCTCATTAAGTACAAGTTTATAACCACTTGTGAAGGTCGTCGAGGGAAAATATTTAGGTCGGAGAACTCTGGCAATCAAGGAATCCGGGACTTTGAGAAGGTATCAGCCTTGTTTTGCCAGTAGTGCAATATTAAAATTTTCAAAGTCAAGGAATGGAATTCCACCCGAATCTTTCAACTTGTAAAGTTCAACCCAACTACACCAATGTGTTCCCTTTTTTCTGTAGCATTCTTTTGCCACCAACAATAGCTTCAAATTCTTTGCAAAAGGAATTGGGTAAGAGAAAACACGACATGATGAACAACGGAATAGTTTGGAATACGAATTTGATAAATACTTCTTTACTTCCGAAGGAAAGATATTTAACACACCAATTATGGACTTTTGCTGAGAATTTTTCTTTAGTTTAAGGAATGCTTGCTTCTTGTCCCTTCTAACTATTGTGGGGTAGTTCGAGATAATTGTTTGGGTTGTTGTTTTTTGCAACACCTAAAACACTGCAGAATTCTTTCTCGATGTCTTCACTTGTACTGTGGCTGAAAAACACTTGATTTCTCAAAGTTAACAATTTGACCCGAACACGTAGCATATGATAGCAGGAGAGACTTCAAAGTGTTAGCTTCAAAAGTCGATGCTTTCCCAAAATTAAAGTTGTAATCTGCGGAGAAAAGATGAGTAATAAAGGGAGTACTTCTAATGATTCTCGCTCTTTGTAGTTTTCCAAACTTGCTGCCATTCGATATAATGAAGAAAGTCCTTCACTGCATTGTAGAAATAAATATGGACTGACGGGATCACTTTGGCGAAAACCTCACGATAAGTAGCATTCGTTACTAACCACTCCATTTACAACAACTGAGTATGATATTGTGAAAACGCATGACATAACACAATTTATCCAGGCAACATTGAAGCCCATCTTAAGCGTTATTGCCTCTATAAATTGTTATTTCACTCGGTCGTATATCTTGCTCATGTCGAGTTTAAGAGCAAAGGATTCAATATATTCGTCCCAACGTTTTATAAGAATGAATGATCTCGTAGGCGATAATGATATTAACTTACGTCAGTCTTCCAAGAATAAAGATACTTTGTGCCTCATCAATGCACAGATGGAGGACATTCCAAAGTCTATTAACTGACATCTTAAAAATGATTTTGAAAAGGACGTTACATAGACGGATTGGTCTAAATTGAGTCATAGATCTCGGATTATTCACCTTCGGGATTAAGACAAGTGATGAATCTGCGTGGGAGGTCAGAGGTGGGAGGGGCAATTGCCTCCCCAACTTTGATGGCTTAATTGGTTTTAGGTCACTAATATTTTTGAAATCATTACAATCAAACTCTTGCCTCTCCCAAAATTTACTAGTTTATGAATATTTTAGGAGTTTTAAAATAAAATTTTTGACTTCAAATTTTGTGTGTTTAATTACTCTTTAAGACCTTCAATTTTAAAATTAACGAAAGTAAGCCATAACTCCTTTAAATTTTATGGTTTATTCAATTTTAAAGACCCTATTTATTTCAAAGTTAAACAACTTACCCCCCATAGTTCAATCTTGAATCCGTCTTTGATTAAGACAATATGAGTATGATTAATCTCTGCTATCGAGTAGTCGAGTAGTCTCCTTTCAACGTAACAATGCAATAGAACGAAACATCTTTACTAAAATGTCCCAGAACTATTGATAGAAGATTTCACCAAGTCCATCTTCTCTCGAACCCTTAATAGGGCTCATTGATCGCAGAGCACCCATAACATCTTCCTCGGTAAAATATTGAGATAGTGTATCATTATGATATGTTGAGATACAACATATCACCGAAGATGTCATCCATATAGCAGGATTTTTAATGGTAAATAAATTTTGCAATTCTTCTAATGCTCTCTCATTCTTTCATAGAACTCACCATCTGTAGAGGTGAGATTCATATTGCGTAATTTTATATCATGTTGAATTGCAAAATTATAATAAAATTGTAAATGTAAAAAATATTTCATTTTGATTTTTTAATAGTTTGGGAAGATTATAAGGTAGTATCTATTTAGAATATTTCTTAATCATAGATAACACACACACATCCTACAGACACAAGTACTCAAATCCAGATTTCCAAGAAAAACAACACTCCCTCTAACTACCGAGACCATTTGATGGATTCTCATTTTGATTATTGAATTGTATAAATAAATAATCCATGACATTAAACAGATAAATTGGAAATGAAATAATGATATTAAGAGGGTTTGGGATATTTACTTCTTTGGCTTATTTAATAATGGTGCCTCTCCCTGTAGAGATAGTAACGTTGATGGGTCAGTCGATCACCATACTACGACCAATGACTGCCTACAAGTAGGATTGGAATTGAGGAAGTCAAAATGGCCCTTAGAAAGATGGGGAGGGACAAAGTTGTCGGTCTAGATCAAATTCCTATCACTGTGTGGTTGACTCTAGGAGAAGAGGGAGTAAAGTGGTTGACAATATCTTTAATATTATTTTAGAGTCTGCCAAGATGCCAGAGGAGTGAATAGAGTCTACGGTGATACAATCTATAAGAATAAAGAAGATCCCCAACGTTGTGGTAACTACAAAGGTATTAAACTACTCAGTCATACCACGAAGCTATGGGAAAGAGTGATAGGCTAGGTTAAAAAAGGTTACTAGGGTTTCGGAAAACCAATTAGGCTTTATGCCAGACAGGTCTACTACGGAGGCGATTCATCTACTTTGACGGCTTATGGAGAAATATAGGGAAAAAATAGAGATCTTCACATGGCGTCCATTGACCTTGAAAAGGCGTATAATAGCGTACCCCGCGATACATATGAAAGACCTTGGAAACGAGACAGATCCCAACTGCTTATACCCGGGCTATTCGTGATATGTATTGTAGATCTACTACATACGTCAGGACTACAGTTGGCGACACCGAGGCTTTCCCGGTGAAATCGGACTCCAACAGGGGTCAGCTCTTAGCCTTTACATCTTCTCCTTGATTATGGACGACATCTGTTGTGCGACACCAGACGGTGTTCCATGGTGTATGCTTTTTGCTGACGACATTGTCCTAGTTGTTGAAACCAAAAATGAGCTAAATAGTAGACTTGCTACCTGGAAGACTGCTTTGGAAGAAAAAGGTCTAAGGATCAATATTGAAAAGACAGAGTATTTATGTTCAAAATTCAGTGGGAACCAAAACGATGAAGATATAGAAGTATGCATCGAAGGACACGTTCTCCTCTCAAAGGATTGTTTCAAGTACCTAGGGTCTATGATATAAAGATGGGTGTAGATGATGACGTTACACACCGTATAAAGGTGGGATGGCTAAAGTGGAGGGCTGCTACTGGAGTTTTGTGTGACAAGAAGGTGCCTCTAAAACTCAAGGGAAATTTTATAGAAGGGCAATAAGACCAACACTACTGTATGGATCAGAATGTTGGGTAATCAAGAAGGATCACGTAAGGAGAATGGAGGCCGCAGAAATGAGAATGCTTCGATGGGCATGTGGTAGGACTCTGTGGGATATGACACCAAACACTGCTATTAAGATGTCCTTGGGGGTGGTGTTTGTATCCGAAAAATTGAGGGAGGGAAGACTACGGTGGTTTGGGCATGTCCTTAGGTGACAACCATCGATGCGGTCAGGAGGGTAGAGTCGATTACAGTCGACGGTGCCAGAAGAAGAGGATGACCAAGGAGGAAGTGGGTAGACTGCTTGAGATCTGATTTGAAGGATTTATCCCTTAATGAGGACATGACCTCTGATAGGAAAGTATGGAGACTTAAGACCAGGGTAGCCGAGTAGTGTGGGCCAACAACCATAGGGTGTAGCATCTTTGTATTCTTTTTAATTGCCTTTGTAGTAATTTCCATGACCTCTACTTTTTATACGTTTCTGTCATTAGAATTTATAAAGGCTTAGAACTAGGATAGCGGAGTAGTGTTGCCTTAGTTTAGGTTTTAATCCATTTTGACTTTATTCCTTCTCGTAGCTTGCTATCGCTGACTTCTGTGTATCATTCTCTTCATGTTTCCTCTTTTTAAATTTAGTCGGGACTTACGTTTCTGTCTATATGAGATTTTTAGCAGAGATTTATTTGCAGGGATTACTTCCCATTACAGACGCACATATGAATTACTGCAAATAAAGATTGTTCAACTATGTATTTATTTATTTATTTATACATGCATTGTATTTTAACTTTATTTTTAAATTTCTGACTGCTGGAGGTCTTCCACGGAAGCTGCTCTCAACCTGGTGTTGGGGCAACCTACTAACCTACCTCCCCCTTACCCTATTGCATATGGGAATATGGTCTTGTTGTAGTTATAGTGCAGTGTGGCACAAAACATAGAGTATAATATGCCTAATATATTGGACCGTATCTAATGTTATTGTCACAGACTAAACTTTTGGGTCTATGGATATTTGCGTAAATGTTCACAAGAGGGGTTCTATGTGCACAGACTTGGGCTTGTTGGGCATGATGAGTTGACCTAGTTCTTGGAGAATGCTTACGGTTCCGTGAAAGATCAAGTCCAAGAGAAGCGACAAGGGTGTTACATGTTCGATGGGGGTAATTTTTTCAAGGCGCGTGGAGATTTGGGATAAACTCCAAGTCACTCATGAAGGAACCGACAAAGTGAGAGAATCAAAGATAAGTCTTCTCAACCATAGCTACGAGAACTTCAAGATGAAACCCGATGAAGACATCAAAGCTATGACGGATAGATTTTCCGTGATTATCAACTGTCTCAAGGGATTTTGAGAAATAATCCCTAATGAGAAGCTTGTAAGGAACATGATCTACTCTCTTACAAGTTCATGGCAATCGAAGAAGACGTCTATTATCGAAGCTAGAGACCTAAAGTCTCTCACTCTCGATGAATTGATTGGTTCTCTTCTCACTCATGAGATGATGTTGAAGGAATAGGAAAAATATGAAAAGAAGAAAAACAAAAAGAATAAGGAGGTAGTATTGCCTTCAAATCCACCATTAAAAGCTATCAAGATTCAAGTGATGAGGTGGATGAAGACGATGATGAACAAGAAGATGAGATGGTCAAGCTCTTAAAAGAGTTAAAGAGATTCATGACTTCTAACGTAGTAAAGCATGAATCAACCAAGAAGAAGAGTCCCCATGTGTGCTTCAATTGTCAAAGAATGGTGGATTCTTATAAATTCAGTGGTTGAATTAGAATAAAGTGATAAGTTTAGTGATTTATGGAGGAATTTTGTGTGTTGGGTATTATAGAAAATATGGAAGTTTAACAAGGGCAAAATGGTAATTTATATGAATGATATTTATAATGGTTCCTTTGGATAAGAAAGAGGTAAAAGAGAGAAGTCTGTAGCTTTTCTTGTTCTCTTATTCCTCCACGTGAACCTCATTGTTAAAGGTAAGGATCTGAATTTTTTATTGTTCCTATCGCGACCGTATTTCGGTGGGTTTGAAATTGGGCTTCGACTTGGATTAAATGGATTGGAGTCGCCACCGACCACTTTAAAACAAATTTAGGTGGGTCGGACACCATCTTACCTGATCTGCGCTTTACCTGAAATGTGTCGGGTTCGGGAGTCAATTACGGGCAAGGAAGATTAACACCCTTGAACCGCCCTTTTGGTACAATTTAACTTGCAGTTGTCTTTAATTGCAAAAATTAAGAATTTAAATTTAAATTTAAAAATTCGATTCAAATTGCTTACCTTTGATTGGTTGAGATTATTAATGTAAAGGGCAAAAAAAATGTTAAATTGAAAATAAAAATAATAAAGAAATATCAAATAAAAATGAATTAAAAAAAGCTTTTTTAAAAAGATAATAATAAAATAATCAAAAAATATTAAAAGGACAATAAAAAAATAATGAAAATGAAGTAATAAAAAGAGAGGAAAAAAATAATAAAGTAAATAAATAATATTTCTAAACCTACGTAAAAACAGTGTCTACAAAATGAAATAAAATAAGTAAATAAAAAATAGTAACTAAAAAATTAAAATAAATAAAATAAGATTCCTCAATTAGGATACCTGAAAATAACAAGTAAACAAAGAAATTAGATAAGATATTAAGTAAAAATAATATAATAATAAACGATGATAAAAGAACTAAAAGATGAAGCAATACAACTTAAAAACAAAGCTTAAAGACAATACAATATAATAAATAATTAATAACTAAATAAAATCGAGAACAAATTAAATGTGACTGAGAAGTGAGAAGTTTATATATTGCTCGAAAGAAACCTAAGAGTAAATAAAAGGAAAAAATGTTAGATTAAAGGCTAAACACAAAAAAATCCAAAATAAAATAAGTTATGATAAATATAGAATATGGACCAATCTAAAATGAAAATAAAATTGAATTACTAAGTTAAATAAGTAAAAATGGTAAAATGGGTCGAATCAAATTAATGAGAAAGTGGGAGGTATGAGGGAATGATTTTCCCAAAATTCTTCAAAATATGTGGGTTACACCCTAGAAATTGTACACACTTTCAATTGATTTTGACTTTGTGAGAACCAAAATTAAAAATTGGTTCATTCTTTATCTTTCTCAAAACGTGAAAGAGTGGCTTTCTCTACACTGCTCCAACTTTCAGAAGCCGACGATGGAGCTGCCACGACGAACGTTGTTGGTCCCGGTCCGTTGTCATTTTTGCAGGCCGCCGCTCATCCTCAACATCCATCGCCGCTGTCCACCATTCCCTAGTCTCCGATGGACACCAAATCAAACTGGGAAACTCGCCTTGACAGAAGAGTCCAGATATGAGTCAAAATCACCAACAATGTCTCTGATTAACGTAGATCGACCTTCGAACGTTTCGGTTTCTTCTTCTCTTCCTATCTTTATTTTCGCCAATCACTCTTTTAATAAGTAAAAAAATGCAAGCACGATATTTAGAAAGAAT
Organism: Hibiscus syriacus; assembly: GCF_006381635.1. Lineage (NCBI taxonomy): Eukaryota > Viridiplantae > Streptophyta > Magnoliopsida > Malvales > Malvaceae > Hibiscus > Hibiscus syriacus. Next base: position 2,366,988 of record NW_024063512.1, on the reverse strand, counting down.
GAATCAACAAGACGTTTTATTTCTCTATTTTTCGAATCGATACAACTATTTTGGGTTTGATTTTATTTGCTTGCTAGCGTAATCTCGTGTAAAACAGTGTAAACCCGTGATATATTTGTGTCCCCCTAAACTTGTTGATTACAAAGCTATTTATAATCTGTCCATATCCTATTTTTAGTCATAGAGTCCTAATCTAACTTGCTTTGGTTGTTTTGGGTTGTTTGTTGTTAGTTCCTTGTGCCGGAGGATGTGGGTCGTTGGGGCGTTCGATTGACCAAGAAGCGGTGCTAGAAGAGATGAGAATTTAAGGTTCCCAAGTTAACTGCTCCAAGTGCTCTGTTGGGGCACTGGTTTCTGCCACTCTTTGTAAAAACACCAGGCCCGGGCCTGCAAAATAAAAGAAAATAAATATTATAATCGATATAATATATGTGTGTAAAATATATGTGACAGAAATGATGTTTCTACAGTTCGTTTAATTTTTGGTTGGATAATGGAAGTGGATGTTATATAAGCTCAAGGAAAGCTTATATAACATTAAAACAACAATATGAGTTTTTTAGAAATTGATTTGTAAAATAGGTTTTAAGATGAAATTTTGTTATGGATGAGTTTTTGAAGTTTGAATAAGATTTTTGACTTGTCAAGAGGTTAATTAAAGGGTTAGGATTGTTAGAATTATTAATAACATGTTTGAAACTTGGGTATGATTTTAAGATTTAAGTGTTCATATGAGAATTTGGGATGTTTGAGAGTTATAAATGTGTACATGTTGGTTTGAAGGTATAAGGGTGAGTTTATAAACTCAAAGTTTGTGTTTATGAGAGTTTTTGGGTGGGTTTTAGGTGAATTTCGAGTTGAAAATGATCATTCTGAGCCTAGTGTATCGGTACCCATAGGAGAGGTACCGATACCTTATGAGGTGAATAGTCTTAATTGTATGAGTGTGTATCGATACACTGAGGAGTGTATCGATACACTTAAAACAACGAATACCATTTGTGTATCAGTATACTGAGGAGTGTATCGATACACTCAAAACATCGAATGCCATTTGTGTATCGGTACACTGAGGAGTGTATCGATACCCTCAAACATCGAGTGCTATTTGTTTATTGGTATACTGAGGAGTGTATCGATACCCCTAATTATGAAATAGAATATAGGGTTCTTGTATATCAAGTTATTATGATTCGATATAATTGAGAAGAGATTGATATTGATTCTCAATTGTTTGTGTAGTGATTGAACGCAAGTGAATTTCCAGTCAGCTTGACATTTCGAATATCGACTTGAAAAAGATTTGGATAGACTTTAGTGAGGCAAAGGTGAGTGCAACTTCTCTGTTTTGTAATAGAATTGATGAAGGCTTGCGATAAGCCAACCTCAGTGTTTTCGATTGAAAACTTTATATTTATTTTATGTTCTATTTAAATGTTTTATTCAAGATTTATTTTTACAAGCTATGTCTTATGACTATGTTTTAGGAAAATATGAACTTTGAACATGTGATTATGAACTTCGAATAAGTGAATGTGAATATACTCTTTGATAGAGAAGCTATGTGAATAAGAAACACTTTGAATAAGGATTAAACCTAATTATGTGATTAAAAGCCCAATGTATATGTATGAGGATTAGAGGTATAGTTGGCATGCCAATAGTCGAGGGTCTATGTGGTCCTTTGGGACAAATATGTGGCACTTCGGTGCAACCCTATGTGGCACTTCGATGTAACCTATATGGTACTTTGGGATAATTATATGACACTTCGGTGTAAATTACGAGCTGTGGTGACAACATTAGTGCACAACCTCATAGTACTCAAATACCTAGATTTCTCAATAGTATACTTTGGGCACTTGGAATAAAAGCATACAAAGTATAATTACTCATAAGTATATTTTTTATATGGAAATTAACTAAGATCTTTGAAAAACATTTTGAATAAAACAATAAGATTTCTGCTAATAAGTTAGCACTATTAGTATTGCTTCACTAAGTCATCGACTTAGCGTGTGTTCTCTCATGCGTAGGTTTGAAGAATGACGAGTGATTTAGGGGTTGAGGATAGCATACATTTCTGAAGATAAGATCAGTACAAATTGAATGTAAGGTTTGTTATTTTGTAAACTGTTGGCATGTAATATTCATTCAATTTGAAATGCTCTGGTCGATTTTGTAAACTTGTATAATTTTGTATTTTGTAAACTCTTACTTTTGGGTTTCTATGTAAATTATTAATATTTTATGTAAAATAATTTTATAGCTTGAATGGTAGTATTTTCTTTATCTTGATTAGAACAATAGTTTTTAAAATTATGCATATTTGTGAATTTCGTATGTTTTGAAAAGTCAAATGTGACACATCAGATTCGTACCTGGGTCGGGTACGGGTCAAGGGTGTTACATTTAATGGTATCAGAGCTATGTTTTAAGTGATTTTAAGTTCAAAATGAAGTCATTTTCGGTTTTAAAAAGAGTACATGCTAATTTTTAATAAGTTTTCTGATCTGATAAGGGAATCAATATGCTATATTCGTTAATACTTTTAGTAATTTGATCTTAATAGATGTCGAACTTTGAAGGCTCCCGAAGTGCTAGGATGAAGGAGAGTAGTAACTCCCCTGCCCCTAATAGACAGAGTGAAGAGCAGGCACATCCTATAGTTCCTGTTCAAGATCAGTTATATTCTCTTAGACGTTGGACGCTATCCTGACGCGTCTCCAACCGTCTGTCTCTTCAGCCCTAAATGAATATTCCTAAAGAGCTGAGAAGTTTAGGAGCACTGAAATTTAGGGGAGAAACTGAAGAAGGTTCAGTTGCCGCATATATGTAGCTTAACGATTTGAAAGTAATGCTAAAAATCTCCATTGCTCTGAAGTGGAGAAGTTGGATGGTGTCTTTTCATTATTAAGAGGGCAAGCTAGAATTTGATGGTCAAATGTGACCATGAGAGCTTCAAGGGATCAAATGATTTGTCCCTTCTTTCTTGAGGAGTTTAAGAACAAGTACATAGGGGATCAGTTCGTCCGGCAGATGAAGCAGGAATTCATGAATTTAAAGCAAGGGAATCGCACGGTATATGGGTTTGAGTGTGCATTCAACAAACTGAGTCGATTTGCTGCTGAGTTAGTTTCGAAAGAGAAAGACTCTTGTGACTGGTTCGTGGAGGGTTTAAGACCCAGATTAAAAGAATTATTGTTGGCACTTAATCTCTCTTCCTTCCAAGAGATGGTGAACCGAGCTAAAGCTCTGTAGTGAGCTCAAAATGAAAGGTATATGGAGCAGTGAACGTAATGGAATAAAAGATCTGGTGCATCATCTGGTTCTTCGCAATCAAAGAAGAGTATAGGTTCAAGTTCTCGACCTCAAACTAGAACAGAATCTGCAGCATCCTCGGGCAGACGATCAAATCCGGGAAGAACAATACAAGCTTATTCAGTAGAATATGGAGTGGACAAGTCAAAACAATGTCAACACTGTGGGAAGATCCATAGTGGAGTGTGCAGATGGGTCTCCGGAGCTTGTTTTAAATGTGGAGAGTCAGGGCATTTTATTCGAGACTGCCCAATGATGATAGGAGAGCCTGCCCAGACGGAGAGATTTATGGCTATACCAGTGAGAGGAAGAGGTTGAGGAAGATGAAAGAATCAATCTGAGTCTACTGCTCAACCTGAAGTGCGTTTTACCGCTCGGGTTTATAATTTGAAGACTAGTGAAGATTGTGATGACCCAGAAGTCATTGCAGGTACTTTTCATATAGATGGTAAATATATTTTAGTTTTGATTGATTTGGGCTCAAATTACTCCTATGTCAGTAGTAAATTGGTTAAATAATTAAGTCTTCCGTTAGAGCATATTCGTAGTGAGATGATTGTGACAAATCCATTAAGAAATAGTGCTTGGGTGAGACAAGTTTATAAAGGGTGTCTCATAAGGATTCAGGAATTGAATTCACTACTAATCTAATGGAATTACCTTTTGAGAAATTTGAGGTTATTTTGGGGATGGATTAGCTTTATCCTTATTATGCTAATTTGGACTGTCGTCTTAAGCAAGTTCAGTTAACAAGTCCCGAGAGATTGGAAGTCAATGTGGTCAGCGAAAGAATCCATCCTTTAACTAATGTGATATCAGTAATGTCAGCTCGGAAGTTGATGCGGCAAGGATGTCAAGCGTATATTGCTAATGTAATTGATACAAGAGTTACAGGGAGTAAGCTTGAAGATATTCATATAGTCCGAGAGTTTCAGACGTGTTTCGGATGATTTGTCGGGGTTACCTCCAGATAGGGAGGTTGAATTTCAAATTGAAGTGATGTCAGAATCAGTGCCCATTTCGATGACTCCTTACAGGATGGCCCCGAGAGAGTTGAAAGAGTTAAAAGCTTAGTTGCAGGAGCTTTTGGATAAAGGTTTTATTAGACGTAGTGTGTCACTGTGGGGGGCTCCAGTGTTATTTATTAAGAAGAAAGATGGTTCGATGTGTCTCTGTATAGATTATCGTCAGCTAAACAAGGTAACCATAAAGAACAAATATCCTCTTCCAAGGATAGACAATCTATTTGATCAACTCAAAGTAGCGATTGTATTTTCAAAGATTGATTTACGCTCAGGGTATCATCAGCTTAAAATTCAAGAAAAATATGTTCCTAAAACGACGTTTAGGACTCGGTATAGTCATTATGAATTTGTAGTAATGACATTCAGGTTAACTAATACACCTGCAGCGTTTATGGATCTAATGAATAGAGTTTTCTGACCGTATCTTGATCAGTTCGTGGTCGTCTTTATTGATGAAATCTTAGTGTATTCTAAGTCGAATGAGGAGCATGATGTTCATCTTCGGGTAGTTCTTCAAACTTTTTGAGATAATAAGTTTTACGCGAAGTTCTCCAAATATGAGTTTTGGTTATTAGATGTGGCGTTTTTGGGATACGTGGTTTCGGTAGAGGGTATTCGTGTAGACCCACAAAAAGTTAGAAATGTATTTGAATAGGAAAATCCAAAAAATGTGTCAGAATTTTAAAGTGTCTTGGGTCTTGCAGGTTATTATCGGAGGTTTGTCAAAAACTTTTTCGATGATATCTATGCCTTTAACCAAATTGTTAAGGAAGGATGTACATTTTGAATGGACTCCTGATTGCCAGAAAAGTTTTGAACCATTGAAGAAATTTTTGACCAAAACTTCGGTGTTGGTGCAAGTGGAATCGAACAAGGATTTTACAATTTTCAGCGATGCTTCTCATAATGGTTTGGGTTGTGTTTTAATATAATATGGGAAGGTAGTTGCTTATTCCTCTAGATAGTTGAAACATCATGAAAAGAATTACCCGACGTATGATTTAGAGTTAGCAGTTATGGTCTTTGTATTAAAAATTTGGATGCACTATTTATATGGTGAGCGTTGCAATATATTTACCGATCATAAGAGTTTGAAGTATTTGTTGACTCAAAAAGAATTAAATTTGAGGCAAAGAAGGTGGATGGAATTGTTAAAAGACTATGATGCCATCATTGATTACTATCCCAGAAAAGCTAACGTTGTAGTAGATGCTCTCAGTCGAAAAACTTTTACGACTTTGCGTAGTTTGAACGCTCGGTTGATGGTAAAATAAAATGGTGCATTGATGGCTGAATTAAGGTTAGAACCAGTGTGTGTTGTTGGATCGGATCCAGGAGTTACAAAATAAATATGATAAATGTTTAGCTTGGTTGGATCGGGTAGAAAAAGATGGATTTGAGAATTTCGAAGTTAAGTCAAACGGATGCTTATATTTCAAGAATTGTGTGTATGTCTCTAATGATTGTGGGTTGAAATGAGATATTTTGTATTAAGCACATTGTAGTCCCTTAATAATGCACCCAAGAGGGAACAAGATGTATCAAGATTTGAAAGAACATTATTGGTGGCCTGGTATGAAGAAAGATATTACAGATTTTGTAGCAAAGTGTTTAAATTGTCAACAAGTGAAAGATGAGCATCAGGTGTCTTCCGGTTTGTTGCAACCCATCTTAATTCGTAGTAAAAATGGGAAAACATTACGACAGACTTTGTAACGCGTTTGCCTTTATCGCCACGTAAAAAGGATTCGATTTGGGTAATTGTTGATCGTCTTACCAATAGTGCACATTTCATTCCAGTGCGAACAAACTTCTCTATGGAGAAATATGCAGAGTTATATACCAAAGAGATAGTGCGACTTCATGGTATTCCAATTTCAATAATTTCTAATAGAGATCCCAGATTCACTTCAAGATTCTGGAAGTCTTTGTAAGGAGCTTTGGGTACTCGATTGAATTTCAGTATCGTGTTTCATCCTCAGACTGATGGGCAATCAGATAGAACAATTCAGATTTTGGAGACATGCTGAGAGCGTATGTGATAGATTTTGCTGGTTCGTGTGATAGATTTTGCTGGATCGTGGGAAAAATATCTGCCGCTCGTGGAATTTGCTTATAATAACAGTTATCAATCCAGTATCAGGATGGCTCCTTATGAAGCGTTATATGGAATAAAGTGCATAACACCACTTAACTGTTATGAATTAAAGGATTGAGAAGTTCATGGTCCAGATTTGATTAATGAAGTGAAAGAAAAAGTTCAAGTGATTCAAAACAATTTGAAAGTTGCCTCAGACAGAAAAATCATACGTCGATTTAAAAAGAAAAGAAATTGAATTTCAAGTGGGTGATAAGGTGTTTTTGAAATTATCACCTTGGAAAAAGGTGTTTTGGGCGTAAAGGAAAGTTGAGTCCTCGGTTTATTAGACTTTATGAAATTCTGAAAAGGGTTGTACCTGTTACCTATCAGTTAGTATTGCCACCAGAGATAGAAAAGATTCACAATGTCTTTCATGTGTCTATACTTTTTGGCGGTATCGATCTGATCCTACTCACATCATAACTCCAGATAAAATCTAAGTTCAATCTGATTTTACATATGAGGAAGAACCTGTTCAGATTCTAGCTTTTGAAACCAAACGGTTACGGAATAAGATGATTCCACTAGTTAACGTTCTTTGGAGGAACCATAAAGTAGAAGAAGCTAATGTGAGGAGGATATGAGGAAGCAATATCCCCACCTTTTTGTGCAATAAAAATTCGAGGACGATTTTCTTAAGGGGAGATTTGTAACATCCCAATTACCGGGTAAGTGACCAAATTGGAGGAACTTATAAATTTATTGGTTGAATTAGAATAAAGTGATAAGTTTAGTGATTTATGAGGAATTTATGTGTTGGGTATTATAGAAAATATGGATGTTTAACAAGGGTAAAATGGTAATTTGCAGGGAATGATATTTATAATGGTTCATTTGGATAAGAATGAGGTAAAAGAAAGAAGTTTGTAGCTTTCCTTGTTCCCTTCTTCCTCCACGTGAACCCCATTGTTAAAGGTAAGAATATGAATTTTTTATATTCCTTTAATTTTTGGTTGGATAATGGAAGTGTGGATGTTATATAAGCTCAAGGAAAGCTTATATAGCATTAAAACAACAAGATGAGTGTTTTAGAAATGGATTTGTAAAATGGGTTTTAAGATGAAATTTTGTTATGGATGAGTTTTTGAAGTTTGAATAAGATTTTTGACTTGTCAAGAGTTTAATTAAAGGGTTAGGAGTGTTATAATTGATTAATAACATGTTTGAAACTTGGGTATGATTTTAAGATTTAAGTGTTCATATGAGAATTTGGGATGTTTGAGAGTTATAAATGTGTACATGTTGGTTTGAAGGTACAAAGTTTGTGTTTATGAGAGTTTTTGGGTGGGTTTTAGGTGAATTTCGAGTTGAAAATGATCATTCTGGGCCTAGTGTATCGGTACCCTTAGGAGAGGTACCGATACCTTATGAGGTAAATAGATTTAATTGTATGAGTGTGTATCAGTACACTGAGGAGTGTATCGATACACTCAAAACATCGAATACTATTTGTGTATCGGTACACTGAGGAGTGTATCGATACCCTCAAAACATCGAATTCCATTTATGTATCGGTACACTGAGGAGTGTATCGATACCCTCAAACATCGAGTATTATTTGTGTATCGGTACACTGAGGAGTGTATCGATACCCTCAAACATTGAGTATTATTTGTGTATCGGTACACTGAGGAGTGTATCGATACCCCCAACTATGAAATAAAATATAGGGTTCTTGTATATCAAGTTGTTATGATTCGATATAATTGAGATGAGATTTATATTGATTCTCGATTGTTTTTGTAGTGATTGAATGCAAGTGAATTTCCAGTCAGCTTGACATTTCGACTATCAACTTGAAAAGATTTGGATTAGACTTTAGTGAGGCAAAGGTGAGTGTAACTTCTTTGTTTTGTAATAGAATTGAGGAAGGCTTGCGATAAGACAACCTCAGTGTTTTCGATCGAAAACTTTTTATTTATTTTATGTTCTATTTAAATGTTTTATTCAAGTTTTATTTTTACAAGCTATGTCTTATGACTATGTGTTAGGAAAATATGAACTTTGAACATGTGAATATGAACTTCGAATCAGTGAATGTGAATATACTCTTTGACAAAGAAGCTATGTGAATAAGAAACACTTTGAATAAGGATTCAATCTAATCATGCGATTTAAAGTCTAATGTATATGTATGAGGATTAGAGGTATAGTTGGCATGCCAAGAGTCGAGGGTCTATGTGGTCTTTCGAGATAAATATGTATCACTTTGGTGCAACCCTATGTGGTACTTCGGTGCAACCTATGTGGTCATTCGGGACAATTATATGGCACTTCGATGTAAATTACGAGCTGTGGTGACTACATTAGTGCACAACCTCATAGTACTCAAATACCTAGATTTCTTAATAGTATACTTTGGGCACTTGGAACAAAAGCATACAAAGTATAATTACTTATAAGTATATTTTTGATATGGAAATTAACTAAGCTCTTTGAAAATCATTTTGAGTAAAACAATAAGATTTATGCTCATAAGTTAGCACTATTAGTATTATCTCACTAAGTCATCGACTTAGCATGTGTTCTCTCACGCGTAGGTTTGAAAAGGCTGATGAGTGATTTGGGGGTTGAGGATAGCTTACACTTCTGAAGATCAGATCAGTACAAATTGAATGTAGGTTTTTTTTTTGTAAACTGTTAGCATGTAATATTCGTTCAATTTGAAATGCTTTGGTCGATTTTGTAAACTTGTATAATTTTGTATTTTGTAAACTCTTACTTTTGGGTTTCTATGTAAATTATTAAGATTTTATGTAAAATAATTTTATAGCTTGAATGGTAGTATTTTCTTTATCTTGATTAGAACAATAGTTTTTAAAATTATGTCTGTTTGTGAATTTCGTATGTTTTGAAAAGTCAAATGTGACACATCAGATTTGTACCTGGGTCGAGTACGGGTCAGGGGTGTTACAAATGGGACATGTCAAGTATGATTGTCCGCTTCTAAGAAGGAAGGGATCTTCCATGAAGAAGGCATATGTGGTAGCTTGGAGTGATGAATATGACTCCAATGATGATGAAGTAGTCAACTTATTCCTAATGGCCACTCATGAAGAATTCGAGGTATCTTCTAACTCAAATGAATTTAATTCATTTACTTTTGATGAGTTACAAGATGCTTATAATAGGTTGTATTTGGGATTTGAGACCATGAATTCCAAATATAATAAAATGATTTCAAAATTTAAACTTGAAAATAATTTTCTTTTGAAAGCAAAAATGATTTTGAAAACCAAAATGAAATTTTGAAAAAGGATTTAGAGCTTTTAAAAATAAAAATTGAAAGTTTTGAAAAAGAAAATTTTGATTTGAAAGTTAAGCTTGAATGCTTAACAAAAGAAAAAGAAATCATTTTAAATAATTCATCTAGTTCAATAATGACAATATGCTCATATTGTCATTATCATGGTCACAAGGAACATATTTGTCCTTTGAAGAAAGGAAAACGTTTTAAAATTAGATAAGTATAGATTCCTAAGGGAACAAGGGGCATTGAAAGTAACGTCCAAGAATCCAAAGCAATTTGAATACCAAAATCGAAATAAATGTCTCTTGTAGGTGTGAGGGAGCAATGATGATGAAAGTGAAGATATTCAAATGCTCTAGCCACACTTGAAAATGGAATGGGTAACCTCTAAGCTTAATGCTTTTAATTTAGGTTATTTGGTTGCTCATTTGATTTTAAGCATGCATGAGTTTTTGTTTTTAAATGATATGCATTATGTTTTAATCTCATGTACGTTGAAAAGATGTTTATGATGAACATTTTAAAGTTTTAATGATTTTTCAAAATTTTTAGTTCATCATAATAAAAGTTTGGTCAAAATTGGTTTTAAAAGCAAATGATATCTCTCTAACAATTGATATCAACTTTTCAAATACTTTGATTTTATAAATTTTAATTTTTGACCTAAATTTAAATGTTTATGCATGTGGTTTAAATGAAAATGATATCTCTCTAACAATTGATATCCATTTTTTTTCAAATGCATAACATTTTTATAAAACTTTATGCATATGTACTTAATTTCAACTATTGATATTGCATAAAGTTTTTTAGACTTGAATATATTAAATTTCATGTGCTACTAACATGTTTGTTATTCTTTGTTGAAATTCAATTTTGTTTAAGTGTCAAGTTTTTTAAAGCTAAATTTTGTTTGGAATGCACTTATTGAGGGGAGCTTTGATTTTTCAAATTATTTTTAAATGTCAAATTTATCACTTACTCTCCAATGTTATTTTAGAACTTTAAAGATTGAATTATTTTTGATATAACAAAAAGGAGGAGAAGTTTGGTTTGAAAAATTCAATTTCTTAATGAAAAAAGGGAGAGCTTAACATTTTCATATATTTTCCAACAATTGGTAACAATTGGTATATTTTTAACAATTGATATCCTTTTGTTAACAATTGGTATCTTTTTCATTAAACATTTTATTAGGGGGAGTTAACAAATTTTCAAATGTTTTGTTATATCAAAAAGGGGGAGATTGTTGAATTATGTTTCGATATAACAAATTTAAGGCAAAATGTTTTTGGATTTGAATTGAATTTATTCAAAGTTTTAAAAAGGTTTCAAAGTTCATTAAATTCGGATTTGAGCAAAAATGCTAAAAGGTATCAAAGGGTATCCATACACCCTACAGTGTATCTATACACTGGTGTATGGATACACCCTGCAGGTGTATCCATACACATATGACTGCTCAAACACCGAATGCAAAAAGGGTACCGATACCCCTATGAGTGTATCCATACACTGGTGTACCGACACACCCTGCAGTGTATCCATACACTCAGGCTGCAACGACTAGTAACAGCTAGTTTAATTTGAATTTAATGAAGGTGTACCGATACCCTATGAAGGGGTACTGATACCCCCTGTTATGGGCAACCTATTTTTGCAGAAAAATAATCCCTAAACGGCTCCAAAACATCCCCAACGACTATATTTGACTTCAAACTCATTTCAAGCTATAAATACAAGCTGAGGACACTTGAACAAATAAGAGAAAATAATCCAAATATTTTTGTTCTTGTGAGGTTAATTCTTATAAACACTACCTTTGAAAGGTTTATTTGTTTACTTCTTTTATCCTTTTGTAAAGGGGAAAGGTTCTAGCTGATCCCGATAAAAGCTAGGAAATGTTATAGTTTAGCCCGTGAAAAAACTAGGGAGTTGTAAAGGTTATCTCTTTATCCTTGAAAAAGAAAGAACAAATTAATGAATTTGTTGGAAAATCCTTGGTGAGGAGCTAAGGTAGTGGATGTAGACTTGGTTGAGAAGTCGAACCACTATAAATCGATGTACAATTTTCTATCTTTCAATCTCCTTACTCCCTAAACACAAAAACCGTTCCCCCTCTTTACAAACCGTTTCGGTTGTCGATTCGAGCTTCCGCAAAAATCCTAACAAAAAACCATCAGACCGAGCATGTTCCTTAGAAGGTTCCATAAAGGATAATATTATCTAATACTTAAGGGATAATACTTAATTAGGGATAATATTGTATTTGAATTCAAATGCCTTAGAGATAGAGTTCTTAATAAGGTAGGATTCAATCTAAACCGTCAATGTACTTTGATATAGACCGCTGGATATTGAGGGCCTCAACTATAAATAGAGACTCCTCATCTCATTTGTAATCATTACATTCATTTCATTCTTTCAGAGTAATAAACTCAGGCATTTAGTCGTACTTTCTCTCTGAGTTCCTTTATTTCTAGCTTTCTATCATTGTTGGCTTGTTCCTCTTTGTACTGAAGCCTTTATGGCTTGTGTTGCCAAACGTGAGGGCTAAGATAGCCTCAATAATGGTTCTTTTTTTTTTAGTTTTTTCAAAGTTTCAAAGTGGTTCAAGTCGTGTGACATAAGAAGTCCCCACAATGCTCGTGCTTCTTAGGTCCGTTCAACCTTAATGGCTTGGATTAGCCCAGTGGTGTTTTACTTCCGTATTGTTTTCTAACCCTATTGGGTTTGTTCATCACTTAGTGAGCCAGAGACTCACAAGGACATGGTTAAAGTTGAATTAGGCACCATTTCGACCTAAAAATCATCTAAGTGTCACTCGAATCGATTAAAAGAGGTCTAACCCCGTGACAAGTGGTATCAGAGCAAGTCAGAGTGTGTAGGTGTTGTGGATTTAATAGTGATCTGATCTTGTTTTGTGATAAGAAGCATCATAGCGAGTTGAAGGAAGTCATAGATTCAATGAGTGTTTTAGAAAAGTTTTATGATCAAAATGGCATAACAAAGAGGAGTTGTTCCCACCGAGAATAAAGTGGAGAGCCACGGTGGTAGGGTTAAGATAAGGAAACAAAGTATGGGAGTTATCTTAGAATCATTGGAGATGAGGTTCAAAAACCTTGAGAGCTTCACTGAGAAAGCCAATGAGGTCCAGGGAGTTGTGGAATTCCGTCTTGAATAGCCAGAGTCCATGAGGGAAGGGTCCAAGGATATGTCACAATAGAGTCTCAACAATTGGCGTTGATAGAGATGAGTAATATACTCAGGGTCGAGGTGATGGCCTTGAGGGAAGATATCTATGGGCTCAAGAGTGAGATACTCATATGCAAAGAAGTAATGAGTGATGGTGGTGTGCTCAAGGCCTTCATCGAAGGGCTTAGATCAGGGGCGATTCCTGCCAGTGAGCAAGGTGATGCCCAAAGTTATTCGATCGAAAGCTGGAGTTGTAGCCGAGTCAAGGTGTGAGTTTGTAGGAGTCAAGCCAACCAAAGACGAGTCATCCAGGCCCATGCCCGAAGATAGTGGTGAAAATAGGGGAGACCATGACAAGGGACAATGGGATCGACTGATCATGGTTGGATAAAGCCATCAGGGAATTATGGCAATGCCAAGTCTGTGTCAAAGAAGAATGAGAGTAGCAAGCCACTTACATGACACTTCTATTATGGTCCTCACTTGATAAGAGGATGTCCCGAGAAGAATCTTCTTGCTACCATTGTCAAAGGAGAAGATAAATTAGAAGGGGAAGTAACCAAACATGGTGTGACTGCGAGCGTCGAAGAAGTTAAGCCAGAAGTGGAGCTCGACGTGAATACGAGTGGCATAGGAAAGTCGAGGGTAAATAAGTGAGATCCACTGAAGTGTTTCTTATGTCAGGGACCACATAGGGCCACGAGTTACCCAAATGAAGAAAAGCTCGAAGTCAAAGCAAGTGACGAAGGACAAAAACCGAGGGTAAAGAAGTGAGAGCCATTGAAGTGTTTTTAGTGTGAGGGACCACACAAGGTACGTGATTGTACAGATAAAATAAAGCTCGGTGTGAAGGCCAATGACCAAGCAGGAAAGTCGATAGTAAATAAGCAATATCAATTGGAGTATTTTTGGTGTAAAGGTCTACACATGGTGCGTGAATACCCAGACCGAATCAAATAGTCCAAGGGAAAGGACAATGTCGATAGTAGAGAGCTTGACAAGCTTGGTTCAATGATATTTATTTCTGCCAAGGTAGTCAAAGCCAGAAGTAGGATGGGTTGCCCAAACCCAATGTTGCCAAGGAGTTTGTCAATGATACCAGAAGGAAGTCATTTCTATAGAAACTGGAGTTGGCAAGGGGCTAAAAGAGCCTGAATCATTTGAAGAGAAGTTGAGCTCAGTGCATGCCTAGAGTGAGGCATGGTTTTAGTTGATGAGTCTTAGACATGATGGGGCATTGAAGGAGTATGCGAGTCAGTTCAAGGAACTCATGCTCAAAGTCCCAAAGTTGACTGAAGAAGATGCATTCTTTACCTTCACAGATGGATTGAAGCCATGGGCAAAGACGGAGATGGAGAAAATGGGAATTAATGAGTTGTTTAAAGTCTTGAAAGTCGTCGAGTCCATTATACAATTTAGAGTCAACAAGACGTCAAAGCTGAAGTTGAAAGTCCTGGGTAATGACAAAAGAGTCTGAGATGAGGGTCGGTTTAGTCATGATGAGCAAGGCTCTTCGAGTGATGCTTGTTCGAGTGGAGTTTGTTCGAACGATGAATATTTGAGCAGTGATCGTTCAAGTGGTGATCACAAGTATGGAGAAGACATGCGTGAAGTTGAAACAAATAAAGGTGGTAGGTTCCTTAAGCCGATGACAAGAAATGATCAAACGGAATATCACCGAAATAAGGTGCCACAAGAGTTACAAGCTTACTTGGATAAAGCATATAGAAGATGGACAAGCCTGAGATCGAGTTACCCAATGACATGGATGACGATAGGATCAAAGAGGATATGAGACTTGGCTTAATGGTTTTGAGTTTTGCCAAGGTAAGTAGAGGCTGAAAGCAAAATGGGTTGATGCATGTGAACATCAATATTGTGAGACGATCGAGAGTTTCCTAAGTAGACATAGGGGCAACCGATCTATTCATGTCGAAGAAGGATTCCAACAATATTGGTTTGAAAGTCGAGTCATCGAAGGGGCGATCAAGACTGTCAATTTTGAAGAGTTTCCAATTATTGGAGTGACAATGAAGATAGTTACAGATTGGTGATTGAAGCATCAATGAGGAATTTAAGGTGATCACATCGGATGTCTTTGATTTTATCATCGGGTTGGGTTTCCTTGACCTTGTGAAGGCTTTTGTCTTTTCGTTTTTCGATGTCATGTGCATCTTAGATTCCCAATGACAATGTATTGTGCCTTTGTTTCGAGACAGTAGGGGAGCGAATAAGACCGTGATGGCTATTCAGTTTGTTGATGATGTTTCGAGAGATAGGAACATTATTTTGAGGACTACCATCAAAGAGACAACCGAGAAATGGTTGATGGAGTATAAGCCTTCGAGGGACATGATGGGTGAGACCTTGCAACCATGTAAGAGGGTGGGAGTCATATAAGACTTCAAGGGAGGAAGTGTCGATGCGAGTAGAAGCACCAAACTTCAGGATAAAAGCATTGGTGTGTGGAGTGCCAGACTTCATGGAGTAAGAAGGGTTGACACATAGAGTAAATGTGTTGAGGAAGATCGAGGGACATATCAAACATGTTCCAAGTATTGATTTTGATTTTCCATTGTTAATGAGTGTAGGTCGATGACCTAACCATCTTTTTACAAAGTTTCTAAAGGTTAGAAGGGATATTTGAGACTTTCAGAGTTCTTAGGGACATGTTACCGAAGTATCTAAGTTTTTTCCAATATATCAAAAGTATCATTGTTTAGGTGAATGCAAACAAGTATGATGGATTTACTACGCTCGAGATGTATGCCACGATATGTTAGATTGTGATAAGATATGGTAGTGTTAACCAATGCGAGCAAGCCAAGGTGTTTGTTAAAGCGTCCAAGGTGATCAAGACCAAGTGTTCTCACTCGCTAGATCAAGGGGGAGAATGTCAGACTAAACTTTTGGGTCCATGGACATTGGTGCAAATGTTCACAAAAGGGGTTTTATATGCGCAGACTTGGGCTTGTTGGGCATGATGAGTTGGCCCAATTCTCGGAGAAATCTTACGAGTCCATGAAAGATCAAGTTCAATGCGTCCAAAATAAGTGACGAGCATGTTACATGTTTGATGGGGACAATTTTGTCAAGGCTCATGGATTCAGACCGAGTCGTGTGTATGTGAATTTTTGTAGGAGAGTCGTACGTGAGTGTTGGGCTTGCCGAGAACCATCAGACCTAGCATGTTTCTTAGAAGGTTCCATAAAGTATAATATTATCTAATAATTAAGGGGATAAATACTTAATTAGGGATAATGTTGTATTTGAATTCAAATGCCTTAGAGATAGAGTTCTTGATAAGGCAGGATTCAATCTAAGTCGTCGATGTACTTTGATCTAGATTGTTGGATCTTCAAGGCCTCAGCTATAAATAGAGAGTTATTCCCCTCATTTTTAATCATTACATTTATTTCATTCTTTAAGAGTAATAAACTCAGCCATTTACTCTTACTTTATGAGTTCATTTGTTTTTAGCTTTCTAGCCTTGTCGGCTTGTTCCTCTTTGTGCTGAAGCCTTTGTTGCTTGTGTTGCCGAATGTGAGGGCTAAGATAGCTTCGAGAGTGGTTCTTTTCTGAGTTCTTTCGAAGTTCTAAAGTGGTTCAAGTCGTGGTGACTTAGGAAGTCCCCACAGTGCTCATGCTTCTGAGATCCGTTCAACCTTGATGGCTTAGATTAGCCCCAGTGGTATTTTGCTTCCGCATTATTGCCTAACCCTATCAGGTTTGTTCTTTGCTTAGTGAGCCAGAGACTCACAATGACGTGATTAAGGCTGACTTAGGTGCCATTTTAACCTGGAAATCATCTGTCGCATGAATCGACTAGTAGAAGTATAGCCCAGTGACATTATCCATTTATTCCTAAATTTTACAAACATATATAACTAACAGTCAGTGAAGTCTTTGAGATATTGATATACAGGGCATTTACCATGTGTTGTTGACCCAGTCATCTATTTTCGGATAGCAATTAATTTGTAATGGTGAAATCAGATGATGTTGAGTTTTCTTAAGGAAAAGAATTAGGGTAAATTTTACCATTAAATTATATTAAAATATTTTTATTGTTAAAATTATAAAATATCATTAAATTATTATAAATATTCATTTTATATTATAAATTAATTATACTTTTTAATAATATTTTATAATAATTTGATAATAATAATCATTTTATAATTTTTAATTTTTAAAATTTAAAATATCGTTTTTAACATAATTTAATAATCATTTTATATTTTTTATCTGAGAAAAAATTACCTTCAACTTAAAACTATGCACCAATCCTTGAAATTTGTTTAGAATTTTGACGAAAAAATTATTGAATGATTTCAGTGGTTAAAAAAATATTATTCTCTTTTGATCAGTTGAGTATGTGTACATTTTTAATAGCTAATTTTTTTAAAATAAATATTATTTATAATTATCCTAGATTATTAAAAAATGGACTAACATAAAAATTTAATAGTAAAAAATATAATTACATCAAGTTAAATAAGATGTAAAATGGAAATGCAAGAAGTCAAGGTTTGCTAGTGGAAATGACATTTGATAGGGCATATAAAAGTCAGATTATCATTAATAATAGTGATTATTTAGATCAGTATTGGAATAAATAATAAGTATTCATTCATCGTTTTTTTTTGTTGGGTAATTATTATTTTATTACTCAAGCACAGTAGAATTCTGCACTGCATCAGTTTATTGTAAAATTGTACATAGACAATTATATCTAAGTTTATAATCCTAAGTAATTCCTTTGTAGAACTGACAATACCAAATTTAAAATATGGCTATTATTTAAAACAATTTAAAACTTTTATTAGTTGAAAATCAAACAGAAACTTTATTTTTTTCTCACACACATAAACATATAATATATCGTAATAATTATCACTCAATATGGATTAGCGTATAAAATAGAATATTTTCTATTACAAAGTGAACATCCAACTCTTTAGGGATAAATATACCTAACATATATATGTACTATTCACGATATTTTACATACATAACTATAAAAAAATAATACAACAACCCTATTCCCATATGCAATGGGGTAAGGGGGAGGTAGGGTAGTAGGCTGCCCCCAACGACAGGTAGAGAGCAGCATCCGTGGAAAACCTCCGGCAGTTAGAAAGCTAAAAATATAGATAAAATACATGCATGTATAAATAAATAAATACATAGTTGAACAGACTTCATATGTAGTCTTCATATGCGTATCTGTAATGGTAAGTAATCGATGCAAATAAATCCCTACGTAAAAATCTCTGCATATAGACAGAAACGTAAGTCCCGGCTAAATTTAAAAAGATGAAACATGAAGAGAATGATACACAGTAGTCAGCGATAGCAAGCTACTAGAAGGTGTAAAGTCAAATGGGTTAAAACCTAAACTAAGGCAACACTACTCCGCTACCCTAGTTCTAAGCCTTCATAAATTCCAATGACAGAGCCGTATTAAAAGTAGTAGTCATGAAAATAACTACAAAGGCAATAAAAAGAAGATAGAGATGCTACACCCTGTGGTTGAGACCCACACTACTCAGTTACCCTGGTCTTGAGTTTTCATATTTTCCTGTCAGAGGTCATGTTCTTGGTAAGGGCTAAATCCTTCAAATCATATCTCAAGCAGTCTACCCACTTCCTCCTTGGTCGTCCTCTCCTTCTGGCACCATCGGCTGTAATCGACTCTACCCTCCTGACCGCATCCGACGGTTGTCGCCTAAGGACATGCCCAAACCACCGTAGTCTTCCCTCCCTCAATTTTTCGGATACAGGCACCACCCCTAAGGACATCCTAATTGCAGAGTTTGGTGTCATATCCCACAGAGTCCTACCACATGCCCATCGAAGCATTCTCATTTCTGCGGCCTCTATCCTCCTTACGTGATCCTTCTTGATTGCCCAACATTCTGATCCATACAGCAGCGCTGGTCTTATTGTCATTCTATAAAATTTTCCCTTAAGTTTTAGAGGCACCTTCTTGTCACACAAAACTCCAGTAGCACCCATCCACTTTAGAAATCCCGCCTTTATACTGTGTGTAACGTCATCGTCTACACCCCCATCTTTATGTATCATAGACCCTAGGTACTTGAAACAATCCTTTGAGGGGAGAACGTGTCCTTCGATGCAAACTTCTACATCTTCATCGTTTGGTTCTCACTGAAGTTTGAACATAAATACTCTGTCTTTTAAATATTGATCCTTAGACCTTTTTCTTCCAAAGTAGTCTTCCAAGTAGCCAGTCTACTATTCAACTCATTTTTTGTTTCAGCAACTAGGACAATGTCGTCAGCAAAAAGCATACACCATGGAACACCGTCTGGTGTCGCACAATAGATGTCGTCCATAATCAATGCGAAGGTGTAAGGGCTAAGAGCTGACCTCTGGTGGAGTCCGATTTCCACCGGGAATGCCTCGGTGTCGCCAACTGTAGTCCTGACGTATGTAGTAGATCTACAGTACATATCACGAATCGCCAAGGTCTTCCAGATCATATCGCGGGGTACGTTATCATACACCTTGTCAAGGTCAATGAACGCCATGTGAAGATCTCTATTTTTTCCCTATATTTCTCCATAAGTCGTCGAAGTATATGAATCGCCTCCGTAGTAGACTTGCCTGGCATAAAGTCAAATTGGTTTTCCGAAACCCTAGTGACCAGTCTCAACCTAGCCTCTATCACCCTTTCCTATAGCTTCATGGTATGACTGAGTAGTTTAATACATCTGTAGTTACCACAACGTTGGGGATTTCCTTTATTCTTATAGATTGGTATCACCGTCGACTCTCTCCACTCCTCTGGCATCTTGGCAGTCTCTAAAATAATATTAAAGATGTTGGTCAACCACTTTACTCCCTCTTCTCCTAGTGTCAACCACACAGTGATAGGAATTTGATATGGACCGACAGCTTTGTCACTCCCCATCTTTCTAAGGGCCATTTTGACTTCCTCAATCCCAATCCTACTTGTATGGCAGTCATTGGTCGTAGTATGATGGTCGTCTGACCCATCAACGTTACTATCTCTATAGGGAGAGGCACCGTTATTAAATAAGCCAAATAAATAACTACCTCAAGCCCTCTTAATATCATGATCTTTCACTAAAAGAACACCATTGTTGTCCTTAATAAACCTAATGCTACCTAGATCCTTTTTCCTATTCTCCCTGGATGTTGCAAGCCTGAAGATGTTGTTTTTTCCTTCCTTGGTGTCTAATCTCTTGTACATTTCCTCGTATGCCTTATCCTTTGCTTTAGCCACTTTTTTCTTGGCTTCCCGTTTTGTCTCCTTGTATATTTGTTTAGCTCTCGATATTTCTTCGTCATCATTGCATTGTAGGAACTCCTTGAAACAAGTTTTCTTTATCTTCACCTTAGTTTGGACTTCGTCATTCCACCACTACGATTCTTTATGTTCCTTGACCTTCCCTGTCGACAACCCAAGGATGTTTTTGCCCACATCTCTTATGGAATTTGCCATATTCTTCCATAATATATCAGCATTATTTGAGTTTGTAGTTCCAAAACTTGAATGAGACAAAACCTTACTCCTAAAGTCATCAGTTGTCGCTCCATGCAAGTTCTTCCAAAGAATCCTAGGTTTACCTAGTTTAGCCCTCCTATGAGTGCTCCCCTTGTTACGTATGCAGAATACCAAAACCAACAATCTGTGTTGTGATGCACATGCCTCTTCAGGGAACACCTTACAATCAATGTAAGCCCATCGATCCCGATTTCGAACCAGTATGTAGTCGATTTGGGTACAATGTCCCCCGCTATGGAACGTAATCAAGTTCACATCTCTCTTGTTAAAGAAGGAGTTTGTGACCACCATATCATGTGCAATAGCAAATTCAAGCAACATACGCCCCTCTTCGTTCCTACTACCGAAATCGAAACCCCCATGAACACCGTCATACCCGTCGATTTCACTACCTATATGGCCATTGAAGTCTCCCCCTATGAAAACTCTTTGGTCCTCCGGAATGCTCCTAAGTACATCATCTAACGAATCCCAGAAGCAATGTTTTCCCCTTCCCCTAGGCCAACGTGTGGGGCGTACACTGAAAGGACATTCACCACTTCCGCTTCTATAATAACCTTAATCATCATGATACTATCACGGTATCTACAAACTTCAACTACATTTTCCTTGAGCCTAGAGGATACCAAGATACCACCCCATTTCTAGCGTTATCTACGCCTGAATACCACAACTTGTACCCATTACACTCTTTGGCGCGAGCCCCTTTCCACCTAGTCTCTTGAATATATGCAAAATCTATTTTCCTATTACTTAGTACATTGGTCAGCTCTAGTAGCCTAGCATTGAATGTGCCTACATTCAACGTACAAACTCTAAGTCTAGTCTCCTTGACACCACTCTGTTGAGCCCGCCCCTATACGCCCTATGAGATCTAAAAGAAGGACATGACCTCAAGTAATCATCAATAGCCGAAGCTATGAGGGAACTTTGAAAATAGAATAATAATGAGTTTTATTATTATGCGGGGTAAATATTTATGAATATATTTAATTGCTAAAAGCCTAGTATGAGATAACAAATTTCAGCAGATAATATTCAACATTACAAACAAATAAACAAAAATATTGGTTCGTATAGCTTAAGCTTGTTAAAAAAAATGAACGTTGATAAAAATAAACAATACTGTTAATTATTATGACTATCTAGTAAATCAACTGGATTCATAATTCCAGAAATAATAAAGGCATGAGCAGTACCATCACTACACGAGAAAGAAGATCGTATAGGCAGTTCAAGATATGATTTTTAAATGCATACCAACGATCATACACTTAGTAATATTTCGACACAACATAAGCATATTAAAAACAAAATTCGACTACAAGAGGTCCAAAGACAATAAAATTTGATATCCTTTTTTGACATGCAAGATTTTATACAAAACGACTTTAACGTCCAGAATATAAGTAACCCTAATAACCCTAATATCATTTTTGATATCACTGAGAACTTCATTAAAACATCTAATCATTTATAAGGCATGAGAACTATTTGTTGCAAAGCCTTTTTTTTTTAAGTAAGAACTCTTGTCTCGATCATGATAAATAACCATAATTATGTAAGAAAATAGTCTTAAATATGTACTCGTTTCTAGTTGTTTCGAGAAATGTCTTGCAACACTGGCTGAGCTTGAGGAAACCCTACATAGAATCTTGCACAACACATTTCAGAATTTTCGATAAGACTCCATTTGAAAGATTAAGTAGACTTCTATTGTTAATCATTAGATCAACTGAAATATAAAGATTTGTCCCGATTCTCTACGTATGGTCAATTTTTTCTAACAAGACTAAAATTTTACTCTCTCTATATAAACAAACACAAATGTTTTTATATTATATAAATAAAATTATTACAAAACATACTTAAAATCTTTGTTAGTTTGGTATTGAGAAGAATCTGATTAGATAAATATCGAGATTCATAAAGAATCTTTGTTAAGTTGGCATTGAGGAAATCTGACGAGAAATGAATACACAATCAACAAAATACATTTTAGTTTTTTTAACTAAGAAAAATACGCTTCATCATTCTTGCTTTCCTCATATCATGAATTTAAAATCAAGATTTGTTGATGAAAGCACAACTAATTGGACATATACATATTTATCCTGTACAACACGTTCGGTCAATTAAAAAATATTATTTTAATAAGTAGTTATTTAAATGTCTTAAATTGGTAAATAAAAATTTAAGGTATTTTTTTAGGTAAAAGAATCTAAATGAATCTACTTGTTTTTTTTTTTTAAAAAAAGTGAAAAGACAAAATAAAATTGTAAACACCATGTGGAATTTATTCACCTAGTTGAGTATGTCACTAACCAAATCATTCACTACAAGCTTCGTGTACAGTACAATTTGGCGGGAGGCCAACTAAATGCTTGACAGGTAATCAAACCTTTTTGTTTGTCGATGCTCACGCAGATCGATCACAATACGATTCTCTTGAGAGAGAAGAACCCAAAACCAGAGTAATTCAATAGGGAGAAAATACCCACCAAAAACAACAGAGTTTTCACTCTGGAGACTAGGTCCGGGGTCAATAAAAGTAAAAAAGAAAACAGCAGTAGTTTTATATGAAACACTTTCGAAGGCCCCGCTAGAGAGAGAGAGAGAGAGAGAAATGAAAAGGGAAGAAAAAAGTGAAGAAGGGTTAGCGGAAAAGGAGGAGAATTTGTGTGAAAAGTTGAGTCGGAGGGTATTATCGGTAGGGAATAGGAAAACAGAGGGTCCCTGTACCCCGCTCCCTTCTTGGAAACTTTACGACCCACAGGCTCATCTTCATCATAACAACAATCTTCCTCCTCCTGCCGCTGTTTCTGCAAGGAAGTTAGCTGCTTCACTGTGGGATTTCCATCAATACTTTCCCCATCGTCCTCATAATCCCAAAATGCATAGAGGTGATCTTAACAACACTAATGGCAGCTACCACCAACGCCGCCACCACCACAAGAACAAAGCCATTGATTTTTCTCATTTCTTGGCTGATCCTTGCCCCAGCTCCGACCCTGACCAGGTATTCCAATTCCTTTCTCTTTGCTTCATGCTTTAATTTTGTCTATGTATAAAAGTTGTGTATGTGTATTGTTGTACCCGTATGTTAAATTTCTTTCTGAAGGGCTTTTTTTTAATAAAAAAATTGATCTATTAGTTGGTGAGATTGATGTTGATTGATCTGGGATTTTGGGTCTTGTATTTGGTAAATATTGAAATGGCTTGTTCATTTCTTTTATCTGGGTTGAGATGATGTTTACGGTTTATGTTGATTAAACCACATTTTCTTCTGCCTAGATTTTTACAGCGTTTTTTTTTGTCCATAGAGTATTTCGTGTTTGTTGGGTTAGATTATATGTTTGTAATGTCCTTCTTTCATGTTTGATTGAAAATAATAATAATTTGTCAAGCGTGTTCAAAACTAATGGAGCTAAATTGGCTTACAATGAGGAATGAGAATCATTTAATTGATGATTATTAGTAAATGGATGACCAGTAAAGTTTTAGTTGGATTAATCTAGTCTTCGGTGGCTTCAGGACAATGTCTTCAGCCACTTGTATAAGAACAAAGCTTTAGAGATTACCAGAGCTTGTAAAAATACCTTCTACAACTAACTTTCTGTTTTATTTCTTATATCAGCCAGAGTGTTCAAGCAGTTTGAGGAGGCATATTGCTCAAACACTAATGAAACACCATCGGTTGACTGAAAAAAGTAATCAGGCCCTACAGCCTGTATCACCTGCAAGTTATGGTAGTTCAATGGAGGTAAATTTTCTTTTCTTCATACTAAAAATGGTGTCATCTGTAGAATAAGTACACAGGAGGGGAGGTGGTTTTATTTTTCTGATATTTATTTCTGGATAAAAAGATCTATTGATCCAAGATGCAGAATTGCTGCTACATTCGTATACCTACTTATATAAGAAACGTAAAGTCACAAAGCCCCCAAGAGTCACAAAGCCCCCAAGCCGAACGGATAGAATTCTTTCTTAAATTGATAATTCAACTGAAGCTACTCAACTTGGAGCTAAGGGAAGAATGATTCTTAGGAGTCCTGTGTATGGGGACAAGCTTGAGCCTTGTGACCATATTGACTCATATCGGTTGTAGTCTGACTATTGTCCCCTAGTCTTTAACTAAAATTTAGTTATTTTAGTTATTGAGTTGGGTTCTAAGTTGATAAGTTATGTAGCTGGGTGTTCATGATGTCTTAATGTTTTATTCCAATCATAGAAATATATAGCGTGCTTGTCTTAGGAAAGCATTTGAGAATTGAGTTAGTAGGTTGTTATTTGAGATAACAACCATCACAAAAAGCATTTTCATGTAGGATTCTTACACATTGATATTAACAGAAATAACAGTGCAAAAATTGAATGCGGGGAATGCCCTTTCTCGAATAAGATCCTCCTTAGGAATCCCTCCTTGTATTGTTTGTTTTTTAGTAAGTCTTTCCCACTTGTTTTTTCACATTCCAATACATATAGAGCTTCAACTTGCTTTTCCTCCTTTTTCAGGTGGTACCTTATAATCCTGCAGTCACACCTACCAGTTCCATAAGCTTTAGGGGAAGAATCGATGAGTCGAATTATAATCTCAAAACATCTACAGAACTGCTGAAAGTACTAAACCATATTTGGAGTCTGGAAGAACAACATGCGTCCAATATATCATTGATAAAAGCATTGAAGAAGGAATTAGATCATGCCCGTGTTAGAATCAAGGATTTGCTTCGAGATCAGCAAGCATGTCGGCACGAAATTGATGATTTGATGAAGCAGATTGCCGAAGACAAATTGGTTAGGAAGAGCAAAGAACTGGACCGAATTCATGCTGCTGTACAGTCGGCAAGGGATGAACTAGAAGATGAGAGAAAGATAAGAAAACGATCCGAAAATCTACACAGGAAGTTAGCTCGGGAAGTGTCCGAGTCAAAAGCTTCTCTTTCTAATGCCTTGAAAGATCTCGAAAGGGAAAGGAAATCGAGGAAGCTTTTGGAAGATCTTTGCTATGAGTTTGCAAGGGGCATAAAAAACTACGAACTGGATTTGCATACACTAAGACAGAAATCCGATGAAGATTGGACCGGAGTGGCTGACCATGATCGTTTGATTCTTCATATATCTGAATCATGGCTTGACGAGCGGATGCAGATGAAGCTAGAAGAAGCTCAGTCTGGTTTTCCCAAACTGAATTCAATAGTGGACAGATTAGGCTTTGAAATAGAGACCTTCCTTCAAGCTAAACAGATTAGTACTTCAGTTTCTAAGCCTACTGATTATTTGTCACAAAAGGATCGGAGGAAGTCACTTGAATCTGACCCTTTAAATGAAGCTGTAAGTACAGGTAAAGATGTTTGTCGTGAGGAAGATTCTGCTAGCAGTTATTCGAATTGTTTTGAGCTGAACAAACCAAGCAGCGTTGACCTGAAATCACATGAAGATGAAGCTCTAAACTGTGATGGTGAGGAAATAATGAAGTCGAACCACGTTGAGAGAAAACTTTCATCTCATGAGAAGATTAAAAGACAGCATCCATCCAGCTTACAAGTTAGGTTTGAAGAAAAGATGGCCAGAGCCATGAGTAATGAAAATAAGAAGTCCCAGTTGGCAGAAGCAGAAGATGAAAATATTGTAGGAAATGCCACTGAAGCAACAATATCGCAAAAACTTGAAAATGATGAAGCTACACAATATGGCAACGAGGGAAGAAAGAATAAGCTTGATGAGATACATGGACTAAGCTCAAATTACATACTAGACAACTTGATAAGAAATCGTATAGCATTGTCAGAAGGTGGGAATATGAACGTGGAAAACAACTATGGCGAGGCCTCTTGTAGCTACCTACCACCGAGGAATCAGCCTAGCCCGGTGCAGGCATGGATGACGAAAATTACACCCCCTGATCTGGACGTATCAGAGTCTTCTGAGAAGCTGCCTCCGACAACGAAGGATAACACTTTGAAGGCAAAGCTACTTGAAGCAAGGTCCAAAGGGCAACGTTCTCGTTTAAAAATCTTAAAGGGAAAGTCGTAGATCAAAGTGGTTGTTTTAACTTTGAACAATAAGCTGATGAACTCATCACATAACCGACTGGATTAGCTAGCTGCTTCTGCGTTGCTTTTCAGTCCAACATTGTGTTTTATGAATACATGTCATGTTGCAATCTGTAATTGTATAATTTTTTGTTATTTTGTCTGTATATTTTATTGATTAATATCGCAGTATAGTTACGAATCAGATGAACTTTGGGTCCATTACAACTTTAGCAGTAAAGATTTGTGTGGTTTTCATGTCCGTTGATGCTATGTTTATTAGTGTTCGAACGCCACGCACAAGCCTTTTTCCCTATCCCTAATTTAAAATTTGTGAATTTGATTGTGTATGTACAGATTGGAGGTATTAAATGTATCAATTTGATTAAATTATTCGTGTTTATTGATTGATATGCTATGTAAGCACGCATAAATGAACATGTATTTATCTTGTATACCATATCCATTTAATAAAAAAGTGTCAATTCTATAAAATTGAGGATCTATTTTATTTCTCTAAATAAT
The DNA here is from genome assembly GCF_006381635.1 of Hibiscus syriacus. Lineage (NCBI taxonomy): Eukaryota > Viridiplantae > Streptophyta > Magnoliopsida > Malvales > Malvaceae > Hibiscus > Hibiscus syriacus. The sequence goes on along the minus strand of NW_024063512.1, from coordinate 2,339,939 downwards.
TTCGAAAATGCTGGCATCCATGAATAGAACCCAGGAAATCACTAGGAATCCATTCACAAGTTTCTTGCAAATGACTAAATGCTTGACGGGTAATCCAACCAATTAATTCCTAAAGCTTAAACTTTTTTTGTTTATCGATGCTTCCATGGAAGATCGATCACAGTACTAATTCTTAAGAAGGAAGAACCCAAGATCAGAGTAAATGAATAGGGAAAAGAAAAAGAACACTATCCAAAAAGAACAAATTTTCACTCTTTTAGAAACTAGACCCAGAGGCAAAAAAACGTAAAAAAGGAAAGAAAATAATAGTAGTTTATATAAAACACTTTTGAAGGACAAGGAGAAACCGGGGGGGGGGGGGGGGGAGAGATGGAAAAGGAAGAAAAACATAAAGAAGGGTTAACAGAAAAGGAGGAAATTTTGATTGGAAAGTTTAGTTTATATAAAACACTTTATGACCCTCAGGCACTCCATCATCATCACAACAGCCTTCTTCCTCCTCGTGCCACTGTTTCTGCAAGGAAGTTAGCGGCTTCACTGTAGGAGTTCCATCAATACCTTCCCCATTGCCCTCACAATCCCAAAATGCATAGAGGTGGCGTTAACAACAGTAATGGCGGGTACCACCAACGCCAATTCCACAATAATAACAAAGCCATCGATTTTTCTCATTTCTTGGCTGATACTTGCCCCAGCTCCGACCCTGACCAGGTATGTCAGTTCCTTTCTCCTTGCTCCATACTTCTGTTTATGTGTATTTTTGTACTCATGTGTTAGTTTTATTTTTTCTTTTTCTATTAGTTGGTGAGATTAATGTTGATTGATTTGGAATTTTGGATCTTGTATTTGGTAACGATGATATGGTTTCTTCATCTTTTTTCCCTTTTTTTTTTTTTACTTGGGTTGAGATGATGTTTGCAGTTTATGCTGATAAAACTACATTTTCTGTCCTCGTATTATCCATATTGGTTATTTGATCATTCTTCTACTTAGATTTTTACTATGTTTTTGTTGGTCCTTAAGAGTGTTTCTTTTTTGTTAGGTTTGATTATATGTTTCTAATATCCTTTCTTCGTGTTTGTTAGGTTAGATTATATGTTTGTAATGTCCTTCTTTCCTGCTCGATTGAGAAAAATAATAATTTTTGAACGAGTTCAAAACCTAATGGAACTAAATTGGCTTACAATGAGAAATGAGAATCATTTAATTGATAATTATTAGTAAGTAGATGACCCATCAAAGTATTAGTTGATTTAATCCTGCCTCTAACTTTCTGTTTTATTTTTTACAATCAGCCAGAGAGTTCAAGCAGATTGAGGAGGCATATTTGTTCAAACACTGATGAAACACCATCGATGGACTGAAAAACATAATAATCAGGCCCTACAACCTGTATCGCCTACAAGTTATGGCAGTTCAATGGAGGTAAACTTTCTTTTCTTCCTACTGAAAATGGCACTATCTGTAGAAGAAGTACAGAATAGGAATGGCGTTTTTTTTATGAATTTATTTTTGGATAAAAATATTTATTTATCGAAGACGCAGAAATGCTGCTACAGTCATTATAAACTGCATGCAACGGTTGCATAAACAGCTCAAATGCATAGTTACATGCAGCAACCATACCAATACAATCTGCAGCGATCGGGAGCAATATCTACTGATATAAGAAATATAGAAATACATATCATGCTTGTCTTAGGAAAGGATTTGAGAATTGGGTTAATCTGGTGTTATTTGAGATAAAAACCATCACAAAACGCATTTTTCGAGTAGGGTTCCATACACATTGATATTAACAGAAATAACAGTGTGAAAATTGAATGCGGGGAATGCCCTTTCTCGAATAAGATCCTCCTTAGGTATCACTCCTTGTATTGTTTGCTTATTTGGTCTTTCCCGCTTGGTTTTTCACATTCCAATACATCTAGAGCTTCAACATGCATTTCCTCCTTTTTCAGGTGGCACCTTATAATCCTGCAGTTACACCTAGCAATTCCGTAAGTTTTAGGGGAAGAATCGGTTAGTCGCATTATAATCTCAAAACATCTACAGAATTGCTGAAAGTACTAAACCATATTTGGAGTCTGGAAGAACAACATGCATCGAAAATATCATTGATAAAAGCATTGGAGATGGAATTAGATCATACCTGTATTAGGATCAAGGAGTTGCTTTGAGATCAGCAAGCAAGTCGACATGAAATTGATGGTTTGATGAAGCAGATTGCTGAAGACAAACTGGTTTGGAAGAGTAAAGAACAGGACTGGGTTCATGCTGCTGTACAGGAAATTAGCTCGGGAAGTGTCGGAGTCAAAAGCTTCTCTTTCTACTGCCTTGAAAGACCTTGATAGGGAAAGGAAATTGAGGAGGCTTTTGAAAGATCTTCGCGATGAGTTTGCGAAGGGAATCAAAAGCTACGAACAGGAGGTGCATACACTAAAACTGAAATCTGATGAATATTGGACGGGAGTGGCTGACCATGGTTTGATTCTTCATATATCTGAATCATGGCTTGATGAGCGGATGCAGATGAATTATGTACTGGACAACTTGATGAGAAATCATATAGCGTTCTCATAAGGTGGGGATATAAATACGGAAATTGACTGTGGTGCGGCTTCTTGTAGTTACCCTCCATGGAGGAACCAGCCTAGCCCAGTGCGACAATGGATGAAGAACTGTACACCCCTTGATCTGGACGTACCAGTCTTCTACAAAGCTACCTCCAGCAAAGAAGGATAACACTTTGAAGGCCAAGCTTCTCGAAGCAAGGTCCAAAGGGCAACGCTCTCGTTTAAAAACATTCAGGGGAAAGTCGTAGCTCAAAGTGGTGATGTTTTAACTTTGAACAATAGCTTAAGAACTCGGTTAACTCGCAGTAGTGGCTGCTTCTGCGTTGCTTCAGTCCAACAGTGTTTTAAATGAATACTGGCCATGTAGCAATAGCAATCTGTAATTCTGAAAAATTTTGTTTTGTGTGTATATTTGAGTAATGAATATCACAGTATAGTTTTTAATCATATGAAGTTTGGGTCTGTTACAATTTTGATCAATTCTGTTTTATCCCAAGGAATTATTTCGACCATGTCATCATCCATGCCTTCTGCACTAAAAGGAATTATTCCGACCATGTCATCATCCATGCCTTATGCATTAAAAGGAATTATTGCGACCATGTTATCATCCATGCCTTCTTCATTTTAGTTTATATGCGGTGTTCGAATTCTGTGTGCAACTTGTTTTTCCATCATTTAGTTCAGAATTTATAATAAATAACAAAGAATTTTATAGAAAATGTGATAATTTTTTTACATACAAAACCCCTCTGAGAATGTTGTTTTCCATCTTGTTAACTGGAGTCTGGGCCTGGGCCTTAGGGAAGCTTGAAAAGATATCGGCAAGATGGCATTGAGTATTTTGGGCTGAGCACTTTAAGGAGGTGAACTGAAAGGAAGGAGGGTGATGGCGGCGGCGGCGGCGTTTAGGTGGTTGCTCCAACTCCACAAGGACGTTCCCAAGGCGGCGAAGTTCTACTCACAAGGGCTCGACTTCTCCGTCAACATCTGCACGCTTAGGTGGGCCGAGCTCCAGTCTGGTCCTCTCAAGCTTGCTCTCATGCAATCCCCCTGGTACGACTTTTACATTTAAATTTATTAAATTTCTTTGATGATTAGAACTACACAAAATAAATAAGATTGTGGGTCGTCCCAGATTTACTTAGCTTTTATAAGTATACAATTGCCCATGAAAAATAAAGAAAGAAAGAGGAAATTTTGAGTTTAAAATAGATAATTCTGACCCAGTTTTGTTTGACAGTGATAATGTGATGCAGAATGGCCATTCTTCAGTTTTACCATTCACAGTGAATGACATTAATAGTACAGTAACAAAATTAATGGCATTAGGAGCTGAACTAGATGGTCCCATCAAATATGAAATCCATGGCAAGGTATTATTTCTTCATGCTGATATTATCATGCTTAGCTTGATAGTGAACTGAAGGTGCCAATCTGAAGCTGTTCGTTATATACAGGTTGCTGCCATGCGTTGTATCGACGGTCACATGGTTGGCCTTTATGAACCAGCATAAATATTTTAGAGACGAGTCCCTTCACAGGAGTTGACCGGTTCACAGTTAAACTCATTTGAAGACATGAGAAACTTTTCCCTTCTTTGGATTTCCTTCAATTATTGTAAGTGTTTTTTCATCCAAATCAATGAGTGCTGTTCAGAGTGTATAAAGAGTTGGACCTGAAAATAATAATGGTAACAATAAGTTAGTTGCTATTGAATAGAAGCTGCTCTACATTTCTTTCCTTCAACTTTTTCCTGTCATGTAGATGAGGTACTTTGAATCTTCTTTATCTCCTAGGAGAGACAAGAAATCGGTTTTTGATCCTTGTGGTAGAACAGCTGCTCTTTTTTGTATGCTTATTGAGTTTTCATCATGCACCTTTGTTGCAAAACATTGGTTTCAGTTTCATTGTAATGGATTCAAGTTACATAATTAATATATGGTGCTGAGCTAAATAACAAGAATATATTTGATATTCGTCTGCATTTGTCAAATTGAAGATTTTGAACTGCTATTTCTTGTAAGTTGATTGGCCAAAAGAAAATTTTCGAGATTCAGCTCAGTAGACATTTATAAATCTTGCCGTAAAAGAGTATCAATGCTAATGTGCTGAATAGCACACTTGGCTTGACAATTATGGTGGTGTTGAGGTGCTCTTGCCCTGACATAGTGGTACAAGGAAATTCTGGTAGTTAGGGACTAAGGCTAAAGTAGGAGAGTTAAGGGGTGGAGAATAACTCTCAAGAAAAGTGACAGAATAAAAAAGGGGTACATGGTTGGGCTCTATGAACCAGCATAAAATGTTCTAGGCACGAGCCAGTGCACCAGAGTTGACCGATTCGCAGTTGAACTCGTTTGAAGACATCGAGAAGACATGAGAAATTTTCCCCTTCTTTGGATTTCTTTCCATTAATGTAAAAGTTTTTTCATCCAAATCAATGACAGTCGTGCAGAGTGTATGACGATGTGGACCTGAAAGTAACACCAAAACGGGTAAGTTACTCACCATGATATAGAAACTGCTCTACATTTCTGTCCAATTTTTACCTGTCGTGTAGATGGGGTACTTTGGATCTTCTGTATCTCCTAAGAGTGACAACACATCGGCTTTTGATTCTAGTGGTAGAACAGCTGCTCTTTTTTGCTTTCTTATTGAGTTTTCATCTTCTACCTTCATTGCAAAACATTGGTTTCAGTTTCAATGGGAGTACTGTGCTATCAACAAGAAAACACTTCTACATTTGTCATATAGAAAGCTATTGCACTGCTATTCCTAGTAACCTTCTATTATGTGTTCTATTGTTTACCTGCTCAACCTGAAGATGGAGATACATGTTTGCTTGGAAAAATGGTGTTGATCCAACCTCATGAACTGAAACTTGCAATCTTGATGCAGTTTCACATTCAAGATCATCGCCTCTGTATATCGATTAAATTGTAATTGTGTCCCAGCGAAACTTCGAACGATCGTATTCTCTGAGGTCACATCTCTTCTATCAGTACATTAAATGATCAAGCTGATCCTAAATTTCATCTGATACAAGAAACAAACGTTAGAGGGTCTTACAGCTAATGCATCTGCAATGCTAGTTGCTTCAAGGTCTCTAGAGACAAAGTTCCTTCCAATGCCTGCTGGTACAATATCACGTTTTGTCGGCTGTACTGAATTCTGTGTGAATGCCTAAGGTATGTATGATGGAAATATTAGATTTCATTGAATATAATTCTCCTTCAAAAGTAAATGTTGAAGTGACAATCATGCTTCTTTTCTTTTCTTTTCTTTTCTTTTGAACAATAATGAAATAAATTTTACCAGTCCTTGACTGTTAAATCCGAAAGCACAAGTTGGAAGCTCTCCTGCATATGTGTAAGCTATGACGGATAATCCATTTGACAGTTTTCCCTTGATCAAGTAGCTGCAAAACCCAGTATAGACATGGTACATGTCATGAATATTCCATTCATCCTGCGTATTGTACTGTCCTAGAATCTGAACAGGATACAGGAAACTAAAGCATACGTGTTGTCGATTAAACCGAAGATTGCATCCTCATTGTGAGCTGCTATGGCCATCGAATCGCTGACAACGAGAACATCGGAACAGTCATCCGCAGTATCGGCAATCGAATTCATTTCTGTATTTGGAATGAACGGGAGTAATTCCTTTCTGAAGTTGACAAGTATTATCTGCACACGAAGGAATATAATGAGACAGTTTCAATAGAGGAGAGTATTAATCAAATAAGCAAACTGCAATAACTACTTCAAGAACCGGCACACCGCTTCCTTCTGCAGTCCCTAAAAGTTCATCCCAGTATCTCGGGAACTTCTTCCGGTTAGTCTCCGAGAGTGCTTTGATCAGCTGTTGTGCTTGTGGCGTTTGAGCAAAAGGAAGGAGCTGGTTTCGAAGAATGAAGTCTCCAGCCAACCTTCTTCTTATTTGATTATAGAACCTTTGACCTATGAGAAAACCCAGTTGAAAGCCATTTTCACAGGGACCAACTTCAAACATCTCCACCATTTTCCCTTCCATGCTCAGGTTCCCGAAACATATGGTTCTGCTCAAAGCCCGAGTGTCGTATATAATACAACTTGCCAGCAAAAAGATGCTACATGTCCCTAAAAAATTGATGTTTGATTTGAAATGAGGAACATGTGATTAATAGTTTAATCGATAGAGTTCATGAACACACCATCTTCTTATGCAATGATGCTCTCACATGGTTAAACTCGTTTCAAGACTAAAAAAAATTCTTTTCTTTGGATATCCTTTGATTATTGTCGGTGTTTTTTGGTCCAGATCAATGACAGCCGAGCAAGAGTGTGTAAATGGAGGCCTAATTTATCTTTTGATTTCTTCACGTGTTTGATTCACGAAATATAAATTTAAAATAATGGATTCTTGCATTAATTTGCTTGAATTAATTTAAGAACAAAATCTCAAAATTCAAAGTGAAATTTAAGCGCAAAGTTTGCATAAAATCAAATTTTGATTTCTAAAGTTTTATTGCTGAATGAAACAAGTCTTATATAGGCTACGAAAGAAGAGTTTAAGGGTACTAAACCACAATTAACCCGAGTGACAATGGAACAAAAATATACCACTATTCTAAATCAATTGCACAACTGAAATTGAATTCTATGCCAATTTACATGTTGACGTAGCCAATGTTTAACCCTATTGGTAGGATCAAACCATAGTCATACTAGGAGATAAAACAAAGCAAAAGGTACATTTCGAATTACCAAATTATATGAAACAATAGCTATACCTTTTATAGAATGCGTTTAATTCAATATAATTCATAGAAGTGTTCGCAGTGTTGTTCTCCTTATAAGTGCCGGGTTCGAACAGTTCTATCTATATGGTGTGTGCGTGTTGTCATTAGATTAAGAAAAGTTTCAAACAGATACACGTACGTAATTACATTCTAAAACTTATATAAAAGACAGCATATAACCCCTTTTTTTGGAAGTAAAACAGTCTTTTATAACTTCAACCATTGATGGCATCAAAAAGAAGCACATCATCCATGCAAGAAGGCGAATCATAAGAAAAACATAAAGATGACAAAAGTGATAAAGCAAACTGAGCTAAATTATGAGTAGTTAATATATCCTTAAATATTTTTTTCTAATATCTATTCAAACAATCCTAGAGGGTGAAATGGCAAATCTAACATTGTTAAGTATATAGTTATGAACACCATTGCAACACTACATAAATGGAACATACCTTTAACATGTTAAGCATATAGCTATATAATTTATAAATGGCTCGTCTTAAGCCATTAATCACAATAATAATCATTCAAGGCACATTTTACTGCACTCAGTTTATTTTACCTTACCAAAATACCACTTCAAGTTTCAAGTAAACTTTATTCATTATTTTTTTTTCTCCTTGAAAGACTCAACCCTCAATTCTTCGCTTAGAACTTTGAAACATCAAAACAAGGAGAAATAAAAGCAAATATCAATATTTTTATATATTAACAATGATGAATATGAAGAATTGTATTCAACAAATGCTAAAAAATAATAGGGTTTTCTCACTGTCCTCGTCACATATAATAACCAAAGCTTAAAACTCTTTTTATGATTTTTTAGGCTTTTATGGATTCATCAAGAAATTCTTTTCCATTTTATCTTGATAAAAAATACTAAAAACTCCCATATTCAACTTAATCCAATTAAATTCATTAAAATAAGAAAATGTACGCTGAATCAGTAATATGATGTCAAATTTAGTAATATAGAGATATTCTCATCCAGTTATGGGTCAAGGGGTAGCAAGCTATAATAATCATACCCTAAAAGTTTATTTGATCTCATATTCTCTTATGATAATTTATTTTCAGTCCCTAAAATTTTATTTGATGGAACTTGGAATGAGTCGATGCACATCATAAGGGGACAACCTGCACTGAACTGAGACATGAGGTGATGTGGGATGTAGGAAAAGAAACAAACACAAGATTCTATACTATGAGTGAATTTATAAAATTTAGGGGGAGCGAATTTATGAGAAATTAAAAATTTTATAGGAACAACAATCTCCCTCGGTCCGTCGTTGATATCATGAGGCAGGTTCTACAGGCATATTATTCCCCATGGAAATGGTTTCTGGGCCAATGCACCAGTTATACGTACATCATAGTACATGGAAATTAAAGGGTTCAAATTACATCTCAGTTCCCTTTTGAATTCTTTTCTCCATCATTTCCTGTTTGAATATCTTATAATATACACCAACTTAAACTTGTACATAAAGGACTACAATTTGACTCATTTCCTTGGGTTAATAAAGGTGAATAGTCACGGGAGCAATCTCTTTCCAATTTTTTTTTTTTTTTTTGGCTAGGCAAAGAACAATTTTATTAAATTAAACCAATAATCGAAGTTCAACTTATTAGCCTCATTAAAAACCTCCCTAAAATAAATTGGAGGAAAAGAATGCTACATAAGAGAACAAAACAAGTACTACAGTCCAACAACAAAAACCAGAACACACAAATCAAAACATTAACACCATTACAGCCATCAAATTAATAAAATCAAAAACAAACAAAGCAATACCACGCGAAAGGGCTCCCTCGACACCAGCATCTCATACAGAGTCTGTTGAGTTAATCGATTGACGGAATTGGCCAAGAGGGGGTGAATTGGCAATTAAAAATTTGGTGGAAGGTTTTGCAGAAAATTGAAAGTAATTGCACAGCGATTTAGAGTGGTTCGACTTTCTCAATCAAAGTCTACGTCCACTATCTTAGCTATCCACACTAAGGATTTTCCAACAAATTCACTAATTTGTTCTTTCTTTTGAGGCCAAAGAGATAACCTTACAACACCCTCAAGAATATACCCCAATTCTTGAGAACACTCTTTCCCAAAGAGAAGATTATAAATTTGAAAACTTACAAGGAAAACCTCTCAAGGTAAGATGTTTGCACAATTCTAGAACAAGAAAAGAACACTCACAAATAATTACAAATGAGCACAAATGGTGTTCTTTGAAAGCAAAATGAATATTGAAAGGAAAATTGGCTTGATTTGCACAAACTTGGTGTTTGATGCTTTCTCTCTTGTTTCTCTATAATTTCTTGTTGATCAAGGGCTTCAGAACTTGTTTAAATACACCTTGAATCACTTCTGAACGTTGGGGATGATTAGTGAAGATCATATAGCCGTTTTAGTGTGAAAACAATTAATAAAACAGCTTGGAGCGTGGGGGAATCGGTTCCCTAAGTGTAAAATTCAAATATTTCGACCGTTATACAAGGGGGGAATCGGTACCCCCTGGGGGGGAATCGGTTCCCTCCGAGCATACTGGAATTCTCGGAGCCAAACCATTCATGGGGGAATCGGTACCACCTTAGGGGGGAATCGGTTCCCTCTGAGCAATCTGGAATTTTTGGCTTTGAAATGGTTCGAAATACTTTGTAAAATTATTTTGAAATTGTTTTAAGATTAAAACTTAATTTTACACTTTGAGTAAGGATTAAAAATGATCTTTGAAAGATTTGGAGTAATGTTTTGATATTCGAATAATTCTATCGAATATACTTAGAAAAATCATTTGGAAAATCTTAAAATTCATTTAACTTAATTTGTTATATCGAAATATCAAAATGTTTTCAACAATCTCCCCCTTTTTGATATAACAAAAACATTTTAGTAATTTTAAGATTTTGAAATCAAGTTTTGAAATTACTCCCCCTTACTTTAACACTTCTCCCATTTATCATTTAAAAACACTTTAACACTTCTCCCCCTTTTTGTTAAATCAAAAAGACATTTTAAAGAATTTAAACAAGGTTTTGAAATCAGTTAGCCAATTGATTATATATAATATAAGCTGCTAAGATCACAAGCAAGAGAAACGTTAGCCATTAGTTTCATAATTAATGTGAAATTGCAAAATTGGTCATATATCTAATCATGAAGTAAATGATGCAATAATGAATAAATTTAATCACACCAAATAGATAATTTCTAACCATTCATAAATCCAAACAAATTCAAAGTCAATCAATCCACAAATTCAAACATTTCAAAAATATTCAAAATGTTAAAACAATAAGTTTGGAGTTCAAAGCAAAACATTGAATCACATATCCGGATCAGGAGGAGGAAAACGAGCTCGCATAGTGGCCATTTCGTTAGTGAGGTCATTAATACGTGCGTTGGTTGCTTCATTATTTGCACGCATTTCTAGGACCAGGATGATTGAAACACGAATTTTGGATAGTCAAATTAGGATCAATGGAATTAGGATTAGAAATTGGAATAGAATGAGGATTTGGTTGACGGTGTGAACGACTAGATGAAGACCTAGCACTTTTAGGATTGGATATGGTTTAGGAAATCGGAATAGAATTGATAACCTGCAATTTAGAAAACACATGTATGTAATTCAATCAATCCCAAAACTCAATTGAGTCCTCAATATTTCAAGGTTCTCTAAATCAATCCTTATGGGCAAAGTTTTTGAAAAACTTTTGAAAAATATGGTTTTGAGAAACAATATATGTATAGTTTTCATAATAACAACATAATTTAATCAAAACACAATAATTTAAAAAAAATTATTTCGAAAATTTAGAAAATTTGGAAAAAAAAATCTTATGTTTTTGATGAAATTAGTTGTAATATCTAGTTTCTAATCACTAAATAATCAATGTCCGATCAAAAATTCAATCTAGAACTAATTAAAACTAGTTCTATGTTCATAAATTGATAAAATAGAAGTTTTGGAAAAAAAACCTTGAAGGATTTCGGATTTGAATGAGATTAGATGAAGTTTGCAAGTTTTTGATGAATCCAACAGGTTCAGAGGATGATATTTGAAGTTAATTCCGATTAAAAATGTTGATTTGAGGCAAGAATGGAGATTTGAGAGAGTATAGGTAAGAAACGGCGTGAAGGAATAAGAGAGGGTTTGAGCAAATATTGGGTTCTGCCCGTGCTAAAACTAGAACCCCAGGGGGTATCGATTCCCCTGTGGGGGGAATCGATTCCCCTTCAATGGGGGAATTGGTTCCCTCAAGGGGGGATCGATTTCCTCTGCACCAAAATGCTAAAATCCGATTTTAAACACCCAAAATGCTAAATTAATTTCCTCTAGTGGTATTGGCAACTCATATATTGAAAATTAATCATGTTCAAACAATTCAATTAATCTTTAAACGATATTTGAACATAAAATTAATTTTTCATCATGAATCATAAACTCCCCCTAACTAATAGCAATGAATGCAATAAAAAATTACTATTATAAGCATTTTTCATTTATTATTAAAAGTGCTAAAATTATTTTAAACACTCAGTGAAGATAGATTGGTCAAACCTAATTCTCTCCTAAGTGTCCAAAATCGTTCATTGTCTAAAGGTTTTGTAAAGATATCCGCTAATTGGTGCAAAGTATCAACAAATTCTAGAACTACATCTTCCTTAGTGACATGGTCTCTAATGAAGTGATGTCTTATTTCAATGTGCTTAGTTCTAGAGTGTTGGATGGGATTTTTAGTGAGACAAATAGCACTAGTATTGTCACACTTGATATGAATGGTACCTACTTTAATTCCATAATCAAAAAGTTGTTGTTTCATCCATAAAACTTGTGCACAGTAACTACCAGCTGAAATGTATTCGGCTTCAGTGGTAGATAATGCAACACAATTTTGTTTCTTTGAAAACCAAGAAATTAGCATATTTCCAAGGAATTGGCAAGTACCGGAGGTGCTTTTCCTATCTAATTTGCATCCTCCATAATCCGCATCAGAAAAAGCATGCAAGCTAAAGCTAGAGTCTCTAGGATACCAAAGTCCTAAACTATGAGTGTCTTTAAGGTATCTAAAGATTCTCTTAACAGCTAGTAAATGTGATTCCTTAGGACATGATTGAAATCTAGCACATAAGCAAACACTAAACATAATATCCGGTCTACTTGCAGTTAGATAAAGTATAGATCCAATCATTGACCTATATAATTTAACATCTACACATTTACCTCCTTCATCTAAGTCAAGCTTTGTTGAAGAGCTCATTGGAGTGTCATGAGGTTTCCCATTTTCCAGTCCAAACTTCTTGAGCATATCTTTGACGTACTTAGTTTGATTGATGAAGATGCCATCTTTTCTTTGCTTGATTTAGAGTCCCAAGAAAAATGAGAGCTCCCCCATCATGCTCATCTCAAACTCACTTTGCATTAGCTTAGAAAATTCTTGGCAAAGAACATCATTAGTAGAACCAAATATTATATCATCAACATAAATTTGAACTACTAATAAATCTTTACCTTTATGCTTCAAAAACAATGTAGTGTCAACCTTCCCTTTTCAAAAAGCTTTTTCAATTAAAAAATTTGACAATCTTTCATACCAAGCTCTAGGAGCTTGCTTTAAACCATAAAGAGCTTTTGTCAATTTTAAAACATGATCCGGAAAATTTGAATCTTCAAAACCTGGAGGTTGTTCCACATACACTTCTTCTTTTATAAAACCATTTAAAAATACACTTTTAACATCCATTTGATATAATTTAAATTCATTGAAACATGCAAATGCTAATAACATTCTAATTGCTTCCATCCTAGCTACGGGAGCGTATGTTTCATCATAGTCTATGCCCTCTTCTTGAGTATACCCTTGAGCAACAAGTCTAGCCTTGTTTCTCACTATATTACCACTCTCATCAAGCTTATTTCTAAATACTCATCTAGTACCTACAGTAGATTTATTTCTAGGCCTTTCAACTAATGTCCATACTTTACTTCTCTCAAATTGATTTAACTCTTCTTGCATAGCCATAATCCAATGTTCATCATTTAATGCTTCTTTAATATTCTTAGGCTCTATGCATGAAATAAATGCAACATAATTACAAATATTTCTAAGAGAAGATCGAGTTGTTACCCCTTTTGATGGATCACCTATAATTTCACCATCCTTGACATAGTTGTACTCTCTTGGATAAGATACTTCCCTTTCTTCAATGGTTGGATTCTCAAGAGGATCATGAGTTTCCTTATTTTTCGTTTCTTCCTTTGATGATGGTTCTCCAACGTCATGTCTAACGTCATTTGTATTTATAACACCTACATCATCATTCACACAAGAATCCTTCCTCGGAAGGGGATTATCATCGAAAACAACATGAATAGACTCTTCTACAACTAAAGTTCTTTTATTAAATACACGATAGGCTTTAGAATTTAAGGAATAACCTAGAAAAATTCCTTCATCACTTTTAGCATCAAATTTGCCAAGGTTTTCTTTACCGTTGTTTAAAACAAAACATTTACATCCAAAAGGATGAAAATAACTAATGTTAGGTTTTTTATTTTTGAAAATTTCATATGGAGTTTTCTTTAAAATTGGTCTAATCATTACTCGATTTACAACATAACAAGCGGTATTTGTGGCTTCCGCCCAAAAATATTTTGGCAAATTATTTTCACAGAGCATGGTTCTAGCCATTTCTTCTAAAGTTTGATTTTTCCTCTCAACAACTCCATTTTGTTGAGGAGTTCTAGGTGCTGAAAAATTATGGCTAATACCGTTAGAGTTACAAAATTCAGTAAATCCAAGATTTTCAAATTCAATTCCATGATCACTCCTAACACTAGTTATAGAGTAACCTTTTTCATTTTGGATTACTTTTGAAAATGTGATGAATTGTTCTAATGCTTCATCTTTAGTATTTAAAAATAGAACCTAAGTATATCTAGAATAGTCATCTACCAAGACAAATGCATATTGTTTTCCACCCAAGCTAGTAGTTCTAGTTGGCCCAAAAAGATCTAAATGGATCAATTGTAAAACTCTACTAGTTGATACATCATTAATGGATTTAAAAGAAACTCGCTTTTGTTTTCCTTTAGCATAAGCATCACAGATTTTATCATTATCAAATTTAAGCTTAGGCAACCCTCTTACTAGGTCTCCTTGAATTAACCGTTGCAAAACACTCATACTAGCATGTCCTAGTCTCCTATGCCATAACCAACTATCATGTTCATCCTTAGCAACTAGGCATAAATTAGTCATATCAAAAGAATCTAAATGCACCATGTATATGTTTCTTATTCTATGACCAACAAGTATAATCCGATTAGATACAATGTCAATGACTTTACAACCATTAATTTCAAATAAGACATTGAATCCTTTATCGCATAATTGACTAATACTCAATAGATTATGCTTTAATCCATTCACATATAAAACATTTTTAATTTGTATGGAAGAGGTATTACCTATTGTACCAATACCTTCTATGTGGCCTTTTGAATTGTCTCCAAAAGTCACTTCTCCTCCATTTTTGGCGTTAAGCTCAATGAACCGGCTTTTGTCTCCGGTCATGTGTCTTGAGCATCCACTATCAAGGTACCATGAATTTGAATTTGTTTCCCGTGCCTTGTAGCAATGTTCCTTTCCCTACAAACATAGATTAATTTTTGATTTTTGGTACCCAAATTCTTTTGGGTCCATATTCATTAGTTTTCAAAATCCTAGTCCCCTTAGGTATCCATTTGTGTATGATATTTTTATCTTTAGTAGTAATGAGTTCTTTAGGAACCCACCTACTTCTAACGATTTTTCCATTAGAGGTTCTTTGGGGACCTCTATGATTGTAGTTTCTAAAACTTTTTTTAACAAAGTTGGATTTTGAATTTCCACCTTTTTCAAAATGTTTTGTTCCAACTTTATCAAAAGAATTTTTAAGATCATTAATTTTCTTTTGATGATCATCATTGATCTTTGAAAGTAAATTTTGCAAATCTAAATTTTTCTTTTCAAACTCTTCTAGTTTGATTTGCAAATCTTTGATTTTACTTTCAAGATCGTTGTTGGTTTTGGATATGAGTTTGTTTTCATTTTTCAATTTTGAAACATCATTTTTATATTTTAAAAATAATTTCTCATAATCCAAAGCCAACCCATTATATTCCTCTAATAACTCATCATAGGATAAATCATCAAAATCGAATGAGTTAAAGGTTACCTTAGAATCTTCCCCAAATGCCATCAAGCACAAGTTAGCTACTTCTTGTTCCTCTTCATCAGAACTTTCTTCATCGCTCCATGTAGCCACATGAGCCTTGTGCTTATTCTTTGATTGACCCTTTTTCTTCAATTGTGGGCAATCATATTTGACATGCATGGCTTTTTGCATTCGTAGCAAATGATTTGGCCCTTCTCTTTTGGTTCATTTTTTAGGCCTTCATTTCATTTGAATTTTCTTCCTCGATAAGGTCTCATCATTTTTCTGAACCGTTTGGCAAACAATGACATTTCCTCATCATCGTTTATTCGAATCACTCTTATCTTTTGTGGATTTGATAGCAACTCCAATGTTTTTCTTCTTCTCCTTCTCCTTTGGTGTCTCGTCAATCTTGTCGAGGTCCACCTCATCTTCGAGCATCATTTCATGAGTGAGGAGTGACCCAATTAGCTCTTCAAGAGTTAAGGACGTTAAGTCCTTAGACTCGATGATTGTCGTCTTCTTTGATTGCCACAATTTTGGGAGGGAGTAGACTAACTTCCTCACAAGCTTTTCATTTGAAATGATCTCTCCATATGATTTGATACCATAGACAATCGTTGAAAATCTATCCGTCATAGCTTTGATATCTTCATTTGGTTTCATCCTGAAATTTTCATAGCTATGCGTTAGAATACTAATTTTAGATTTCTTTACCTCATCGGTACCTTCATGAGTGACTTGAAGTTTGTCCCATATTTCTTTGGCGGTTGTACACGATGAAACTCTTCCGTATTCATCTGGTCCAAGAGCCCAAAAAATTATATGGATGGCTTTGGAGTTGAGCTGAAACATTCTTTTCTCTCCTTCACTCCACAACCTTAGATGAGTGAGAGGTTTGATGTATCCTTCTTCTACAGCATTCCATGCTCCCATGTCACTTGCTTGAATGAAGTACATCATTCTATTCTTCCAATAGGCATAGTTAGCTCCATTGAAGAAAGGAGGCTTGTTGACGGGCATTGAGTCGAGACCAGAGTTGAAGTTTGAAACGGAGGCCATTGATGACTTTGATTATCGATATAACTCTTCCTGAATCGACTCAAGAGGCAATTAAACCTTCAAATGAGTTAGGCTCTGATGCCAATTGTTGAGTTAATCGATTGACGAAATTGTCCAAGAGGGGGTGAATTGGCAATTAAAAATTTGGTGGAAGCTTTTGCAGAAAATTGAAAGTAATTGCACAGCGATTTAGAGTGGTTCGACTTTCTCAATCAAAGTCTACGTCCACTACCTTAGCTATCCACACTAAGGATTTTCCAACAAATTCACTAATTTGTTCTTTCTTTTGAGGCCAAAGAGATAACTTTACAACACCCTCAAGAATATACCCCAATTCTTGAGACCACTCTTTCCCAAAGAGAAGATTATAAAATTTGCAAACTTACAAGGAAAACCTCTCAAGGTAAGATGTTTGCACAATTCTAGAACAAGAAAAGAACACTCACAAATAATTACAAATGAGCACAAATGGTGTTCTTTGAAAGCAAAATGAATATTGAAAGGAAAATTGGCTTGATTTGCACAAACTTTGTGTTTGATGCTTTCTCTCTTGTTTCTCTATAATTTTCTTGTTGATCAAGGGCTTCAGAACTTGTTTAAGTACACCTTGAATCACTTCTGAACGTTGGGGATGATTAGTGAAGATCATATAGCCGTTTTAGTGTGAAAACAATTAATAAAACAGCTTGGAGCGTGGGGGAATCGGTTCCCTAAGTGTAAAATTCAAATATTTCGACCGTTATACAATGGGGGAATCGGTACCCCCTTAGGGGGGAATTGGTTCCCTCTGAGCAATCTGGAATTTTTGGCTTTGAAATGGTTCGAAATACTTTGTAAAATTATTTTGAAATTGTTTTAAGATTAAAACTTAATTTTACACTTTGAGTAAGGATTAAAAATTATCTTTGAAAGATTTGGAGTAATGTTTTGATATTCGAATAATTCTATCGAATATACTTAGAAAATCATTTGGAAAATCTTAAAATTCATTTAACTTAATTTGTTATATTGAAATATCAAAATGTTTTCAACAGAGTCCACAAAAATACTTCCACTAGCACCATAGCGATCCACCAGACGAATTGCTCGAAGAAAGTTCAACAACCGCATTAATACAATGGAGAATCCAGCACTAATCTCTTCCAAATGCCGTCAAGCTTGGAAGCATGAAACTCTCAACAAAACAAAAACAAACACCATCCACTCAACCGTTCCACTATAGAATTCAACTAGCACCACAATAACAACACTAACAGACCACTACTTCGCAAGAAATTGGAGCACAATCCAATTTAAAATTACCCTAGGATCAATTTCCACAATAAACAACGCCTACCCCACCCAACTTACCTCCTTAAACAGGACCAAGACAGATAAAAGCATCCAACTCTGCGTTAAAAAAACAAAATATAACAGAAAACAATTCTTAATCGATCTCAAAACAGAAAAAAAAACCCAGCAGCTGAATAATCATTGAAAATGCTCAAAGAACCTCCACTTAAGATTCTTCAGAACAGTAACTAATTTGACATTAAATTCTAGTCCTTGAAACGATCATCGCTTTGCATCAAAGCAAAAACACTGCTTTGTGGAAACATGCAGTGCTTGATCCCCCTAAGGCATGCCAATATGGTCAAACTTTAGTCTCCACAAAACCTCCTACAATTCTACAAATCTCCCTTCGTACAGTCCATGAAATTTTGAGTCTTCAAATTTGATTATTCCATCGCATCTACCGAACCAAAACCAAAATTCATCAAAAGTTGCAAGATCCACTTTTTCTCACAACATTAGCCCACCTCAACTTTGCTTAGACAATATCATGTGAGTTTATTTGCGCTTCCAACACCTCTTGGTAAGTGATAAAAGAGGCAATATCCACCCAAAAAGACAAATGTCAGACTCGTTTAAAGTATCATTTTTTCACACTCATGCGACAACAACATCACAACACTATACACCTCATCTCGACTTTTCCTCCACTGATATCGGCTAAAATTCAATAGATAAAGATTGTGACTCGCTTTCCAATCCCTCCAGCATTACCTACAGCTTTCGAAAATCTAAAATCATAATCATCATCACACCAGAATCTTACTATATCCGATTCAGAAAATCCCTCTTTTTTAGTTTCTTGAATCAACACAATCTCATACTTATACATCCTAATAATCCTCCTCATTTCAGAAATTTAACATTTGAGCCCATCCCTCGAATATTCCAAGAAAAAAATCTCATCTCAAAGCCTACTTCCGCTGAACACTACTGAAATTCAATAGATTGGGAAGTTGACTCACCTTCCAGATCTTCCACAATTTCCCGAATCAGAGCCTCTTCTGAACCTTTAAACACTATGCCCAATTCTTTCCCAACCTGTAATGTTTCTTTGGCTTCCTTCCTTTGTCTCTGCCACCTATCATGTAAGTCAGAATCAGATAGGGATCTGTCTTCAAGTTCAGTCGATTCTTCCTGACGTTGCACCTTCTTCAAATTTTTCTTACTTTGGCAGTTTCTAGACTTCCTTTGGGGAGTCAAAAATTTCTCTTGAATAATTTGAAGATAACTATATTTTTTATTTTTCCCACCCTTTGCTTTCTCGTTCTGCCTGGGATTGAGCGAGAGAAAATCATTCCTCAAATTTGTTGACAAGCAAAGTCTGTGGACCGAATCCACACATTCTATCCCAGTATTGGGCCTTCTGAAATCAACCTGATCTACCCCAGCCTCATCCTGATGAAATTCGTCTCCCATGGGGCTTTTGGAAACAAACGTGTTTGTAAAACTCATATTAAACAAATCCTCTATCACCATTGGCTCCATTCGACCATCCAATATGGGCAATTCTTTAGAATAATCCTTAATTTCCTCATTTCCACGAGCAGACATACCAATTTTCCCATTGACAGCTTCTGCCTTTCTCTTCGCGTGGAATTGCACTTCCTCGTGCACCACTGCCACCTCGTTATGCGTTTGATCCTTCCCTGAACCAGCCACATTATTCCCCAAACCCATAATTATTTCCTCTCCTATGTTCTTTTCCTCCCCGTCCTCCCCCGACAAAAAGTTGCCTCTAGTTCCCCATACACCATAACTGACTGTCTTCATCCTCAGAATTCCTCTCGGCCTCCTTCTCCTCCGAAGAGTCCACAGTTCTTCCTGCCGAAGATTCAGAATCGACAATAACCGCGTCCTCTCTTTTCTCTCGTTTTCGAATCAATGAGTCACATCTGCTTGTGGGAAATTCCACCACTCTAATTCTAAAAATATATCTACCTGCTTCCAAGTCTACCACTTCGTCGATAGATACTTTCCTAGTAGTTACTATCAGAATGGACATCTCCTCGCATCCCAATTCTTGAAGAGCGTTCTCTCCCATCGCAATGCATTTTCCCCATTGTTGTGTTATCCTCTTAAAAGTGTTATGGTTCCAGCAGTGAAGAGGCACTCCAAATAGTTTTATCCACGTTACTCTTTCCGACACTCTATAGGATTATGACCAAGGTTGAACTTCCTTAAAAACTTCATTTAAAAGCGACTAGTTCTGCTCCTTCAAGACTTCTGTACAACTCTTCATCATCAATTTACAACGAGTAGTCTCTCCCTCCCAAGAATTTTGTCTTAATTTCTCCTAAACCTCCCGCTTGTAGTTTGTCTTCCACCTGTCTCGAAGAACAAACTGCCACCATCGTTCCTACGAGACTTTTCTGGAGCTTACGAACAATGTCCTCATCAACCTCCCCCTGAACTAACCGAGTCCTCCTTGCAGAAACCTCCGCACTTTTCCCGCTATCGTTGTATCCTTGTTCTATCCTGGTTGTAGCATTGGGTGATTAAGGGTTGCTCATTTTTCAGTTTTGATTCTTAGTTTCATATCGTGCTTCATTGACGGCTAAACGATATCCAAATAACCAGAATCCGTTTAATCTTTGGACTGCTCTAACTGAATCATCCCTGTTAGAAAATCTAACAAAATCAAAACGCTTTCCTGTTCTATCATTTTTTCTTGCGATATAAGAACTAATCACATCTCCATGTCTCCCGAATAATTGTCTCAACCCACTCCAATGGTAACTAGGTGGAATGTTTTGCACAAACAAAGAAACTTCAACACCTTCCTTCCCTAAGCTTTGAGCCATATCATATTAGGAAAGAGTGTCAATATAGAGACATATTGACAAACACTTGGTGTGCGTTAGACCTAGAATAATCCTCCAATCAAAAAATACTTATGATAGAACCCCCTCCGATGAAGAGTAGACTTAAAACAATACTGATCAAATAAAGAAGAAAGACAACTTACACACCTTGTAAACAGTTAAATTGCATATTGTCTGCTAATGATTTTTCCTAGGTTCCTGTAATTTCAGATTACCGACTTTCCTCCTGGAAGAATGCCTGTCGAAACATACATCATTATGGAGCATTAACGTTAAAGAAGAGAAGAGATGGAAAGGATCGTTTTTATTTTGTTCTCATTGGCCCTGATTCTCTTCTGGGTCTGCATATTAGAAATACTGATCCTGGAATTTTGGCCAAACGACATCAAACGTCAACTTATGGTTTTACTGGGAGCAATGAACAGCTAGGTTTTTCAGTATGCCCTACATATATATTTGCAACTCAAACCCCCAGTACTGAAACCCAAATCCAGAGCTGAAGTTTGAATTCGATTCATCAAAAATCCAAGAGAAGAGAGGTGATGAATATAAGAAAACAACCGAGGAAGATTAGAAAGGGACGAAGGGTTTTTATTAGGGAGAGACAGATCAGAAGCAATTAAAAATCGGATTTCCTCTGAAAAGGCAGTATATATCAGAAGTTTCTTCCATCGACAGATAATTCCAAATCTTAATAAAGTTAAAAAAAAGAAGGAAATCAAATATAAATATTTTTAATCAACTTTTGCATGTTAATGTAGTGAGATGAAACATGGAAATATCGAATGTGAATTAGAAAAGATGAATAATCTTGACAAACCATTGGACATGTAATGTTTTTCTATCCAAAAGTGCAGATTCTAGGACAAGTTGATATCTTCTTATAATCTTTTTGACCCTAAAGTTAGCAAAGGTAAAAATAAAAACATCGAAAACACTTTTAAAAATATATTATGAAATGAATTATTACTTCAAATGTGGGGGGAAAAACATTTCACAAGCGGGGTTATATTTAATATCATTTGTATTATTTGCCTAAACAAACTGTCTTGTAGCACAAAGATATGCATGTATCGACTTCCATTTTCATTGGCATCTTTGCTCTGGTTAGTTCCATATTTGGTGTAAACCCATTGGATGCATGCTGAATAAATATATCCCTAGAAAAGAGTGATGTTGGAGTTGGAACAAGGGAATTTGATTAAGAAATTCATCCATAACCTTTATCCTACTAGGTTGGAAACAACCAGGCCCCAGAGAATAATTCAAATATCAATTTTATTAATATACAAAACATCACATCCTTACACCCAACTCTGAGCATCCTTTATTATTTTTAAACAACAAAAATCGACCTTAGAGATGACTACTAGGGAACCTGCACGTGGTAAATTTTCATTCCATCAGATTATTATTTGATGACAAAAAAACCAGTCAATCGTGCTCTTTAAAGATGGTGCAAAATGATCAATCACTCTGAAAAAGAATCTTGAACCCATATTTAGCATAGTGTTCGTAAGCTCAGAAAGGTCCCAAAAAAACATGTTATGAAGTTAATGATCTAAAGATATGCATCAAACATCTTTGGTTGGGACTTCGTTTCGTTATCTTCTCTTCAGACAAAAGTCGAATAAAAGAGTCGACCTAGAGTGGAGTTTGGCATTTACTGGTGTCTGTGCATGGTAAAATAGGGTTTCAGGGAAAGTCGGCTTAAATGGAGAAGATATATGTTTTGTTCGTCCCTTAGCTTCGGGAATGACCTAACTGGTTGCCATTTATTTCCTTTTCCAAATGTTCCTGTTTCTCTGTGAGCAAATATCACATTATACCTGGAATTTAATGAATCGAACTTAAACTGTCAATGTTGTATTCGTGTTCGTTTATGTGCTGTCTATAAACTCCGCTACCCATACCATTTATCTATTAACCATCATCAACACCGCAAAATCTAATAATCTAAATAGCATTTCATCTAAGATCTAAGATTCTCATTCAAAACCTATATCGAAATCTTGTTAGTACTTGCAATTCTCCTGAAAACTACAAAACTATGTTTAACTCGGTTCATAATACATTTTACAGAAGAGAAAAACAAACAGCAGTGCAGACAAATCCTTCATTGCACGCTTACATTAAATGAATATATGCATTTAAATCACCAAAGAGCTAAAACAAAAAGGTTTTCAAGATTGCAGAAATCTTGGTCCCAACACCGATTCAAAACTACTTAAGGGATATTAATGTAAATGCACATGAACAGTCTAGGAACTTGTTGCAGTTAGAGAGCAAGACCCATTAGGTTTCTTCGTGGAGCGTGAGCTTCTCCTCTCGTATGTTTTTGCCTTTTTGGTGGGAGCTTTAAACAAGAAACTGCAACAGCAGCTTCACAGTAAAACCCTAAAACATCTGGTCTCCAACTTCATCAACTGCTTATAAATCATTCGAGATGTAAAACCAACACCAAATTTGAATAAGAAAATACAATACCTGGTAGGATAATACAAAAGAGACTTCTCAAGGCAAAAAAAAAAATGTTCTTGAAAGAGTACAAACCTCAGCCGTAGACCCACATTTTCCTCTTGGAGTAAAAACGAAGCTTTCCTTTCGTATAGCCAAACAATGAGAACCGACCGCCATTTAGAAATTGAGATAATCTATATAAATGTCAATGAAGAATAAACGAATAAGTTAAAGAAACGATCATTGTTCCTACATTAACTCATCCATAAATTATTTTATATATATAAAAGAAGTGGTCGTCATGAAAAACCTGGATGAAAGTACTTTGGTGTTGATAAAAAACAGCAGAAGGACTCCCTTCAGTCCAAGCACAGGAAGATTAGGATTCAATCTGCCTCCCGCATCATTCACCCATTTACTGGGTAGCTTTTTGCTTGCCGGTCCATTTTAACTCAGTATTTGGGTGAATGAGTCGGCAGCTAATTAATCCCATCGCCACCATGGGTGGACTGAAGAAAGCTCTTTCTTACCTATTAAATCACCAATAAACAAAAAACAAAAACACTTAGAGAAAACCACATACAAAACAATAATAATGATAGAATATAGTCATATACTGTATGTATGTTGAAGTGGTGAGACTTAAATTGCAGATTTTTGTGATACATAGATCTATGGATCCACTTTCCATTAATTTACATCATGCAACCCTATACAACTCTAGAAGGAAGAATAAGTCAGCTAGTATAAATTAGGCACAGAAATTTCTTCACTGTGACAGGTCGAAATGGATCATGGATTAAAAGTGGGTGGAAGCAGAAGACTAGAAGCTGCTTTAACAAGTGAAAGAAAGAGAGAAACGACAGAAGGGAAAGGGAGATTAAAGAAGCGTCTGTTCAAAAAGGAAGATATTTGCACAAAGGCGAGTCAAAGAAAGAGGATGGAAACTTTGGACTTGAAGAAGAAGAAAGAGAAGGGACATTTTCTTTTTCCCCCCTAAGTTTTCTTTTTCTACGGTGACAAGCAACCATAGCTCGTAGCACCAGAGACAAGGATATGGCATTATATAAGCTAAAAAGGAGAGGGTCTAGTGCCCATTAGTATGTTTATCTCTTTTTATAATCTTCCCTAATAGATGATATCAAATTAATTCTTGAATCATTTAATGATTTTTATTCAATAATGAACTTGAGTTTAATCTTTTCCCACACTCTTGGTTTTTTTATCAATCTATTTTCCACTAATTTTACTTAAACCTTTTCATATTTTTTAAATTTATTCCCATGTAGAATTAATTGTCATGTCTGTGAGGCTCATACCTACCGACCTCTTTGCATTATTTTATGAAGACGTATCACTTCCCTGCTTTCCTATATGATTTTGTATCAGTATAATCTAAATTAAATATCAAAGGACTAATTTATCTAGACTTTGCTTTATTATATACGCAACCCTTATTTGAACTTGAACCCCACCCCACCCAAATATAATTTCTCTTATTTTCACATTGCGTACACACTTGTAATTTCGTAAAATGCTTGGAATTTAGATTAGGCATTTGTTTGGAATAGGTTGCAAACGAGATAAATAGATTACATTATTTAAGTTTAATTCTATTAAAATTCGGTGAATATACAAATTGAATTGACTCGATTCAAATTCTTAATAAGCCGTAAAACTACTAAATATATGACTTGAAATTTACGAGTAACTCGAAAAATAATATTATTTTCTTAATTATTTAAATTAAATTAAAAATAATATTAGCATTTATATGTTGTTTTTAAATATATATATAATATATATATATCTATATATAATTTCAAGTTAAGTTTTTTAGCTAGATTCAATCTTCAATTTTTAATTTTTAGTTCGGATTGAACTTAAAAATTTTAAGCTCATGAACTTTTGAGTCAAGTAAAGTTCAATTCTCATTTTTTAAATAAAAGTTTAACAATATTTAAACTCGACTCGATTTTATTATAATCCTAATTTAAAGTGGCATAGTAATTGTTCACTATATCATGTTATTTATTAAAAAATATTTTATGGTTGTTATTTAATTTTTTAAGCAGAATTAATTATTATTATATTTATTATTATTATTATTATTGGTAATAATTATCTTAATTTTTAAGAACTTAATATATATATATAAGTTTTTGAATAGATAATACTCACATATTAAGATTAAATGACAGGCTTATCTGACATTCAGCCCGTCGGTAGGTTTGAATTGAAGCCACGATTGTTTTTGGTTCCAATTAAACAAAAGCAAATCCAGAGATTCATCGATGTTTCCGCCTTCTCGAATTGAAACTGGAAAGTGTGGAATTTTCATCTGACATTAATCCATTACTTCATAACATGATGATTTAATTTGTCAGAAAAACTAGAGCTCACACTTTAGAAAAGATGGCCATAGAAACCCTAAAATATTCCTGGAAAACCTACAAGCCTGCCCAGTTTTTTTCTCTCCAGATTATACAGCCACCTTTTTTTTAACAAATGTGTATGCATACATACTGATTAACCACTCTGTTAAATATACACACTTGTCAAAACAGGGTTTAATTAATATTAATTTATTTTAGCAGAAACTGTAGAGAAATTTTGGTTCATAAATCTATAAATAAACCAGAAAAAACCTGTTAGCAGAGCTTTGTCTGAAATCGAAATCCGAAGTACAGGCTGAATCATGATGTCGTGCGTCGTGCACATGGTGAAGTAAAGCTCCCTTAATTAATCAACAAAACCCAGATTTGTTTAACTGTTAATGATCAAAACTCTATTTTTTAATCAAAATTGAAGCTGAAAAAACATACTACTACTTTATTAGTGTCGGATTAGGGAAAGTCCTTAGGAACAGATATTAGTTAGATCGCATGTACTTTGGTCGGTTTTATATTTAATTTAGACAAAAAATCGAAACTCCCCCATTAGCTCTCCTTCACACATTAAACCGTAATTTCAGGTTATTGTCAGAAGAAGAAGAAAAAAAAAGCTTTTAACAACGATAGGCTTGACAGCAGAAATTAGCAGATAAAAACCAGCTTTAAGAGCACCGCATGCACGAGTGTGTAATTGCACAATTTTTTATTCTAATTCAAAACAACTTTGAATGTAAAACATAGATATATAAAAAAAATTATTGTATTTAATAAATACAATCATCACTAACATTGTTGGCATATTTTTCAATGGGATTTATTGAGCATTCAACTGAACATATTTTTAGAAAAAATAATATATAGATCATGCCATTAAGACGATGGAATCGGAAATTTTATATATGTAAAATTTAAATTATTTAATTTAACTGAGGTTCTTATTTATTAAGATGATGTAACTTTGTCTAGGAGAATACTTAGGGGTGCGAGACAACTCTCTCTAAGGAACTCGGCAAAATAACCCCGTAACTTCGGGAGAAGGGGTGCCTCTTCACAAAGGGGGTCTGACCAGGCCCGGGCGACTGTTTACCAAAATCTCATATTACGAGTGAAAAAGAACGGACATAAAATTAAAAAAAAATTGTAAAATTACAACATATAAAAATATGTTATTAATAACAAATATTTAAAATATATTAGAATTTAAATTTTTTTAAGAGAAATAATTCGAGTGAATGACATTATTCTTTTTACTTTTCTTATATGTCCCTCACATGGTAATAACTGGATTATCATCTGATCTAAACATAGGGGGCGGGGGGGGACATGAATACCAGCGAGAGTATATGTTCAAACCATTTTATGTTGATTATTGGGACTGGGACTTGTGTTTTTGTTTCAGTATTTTTGGGGTTTATATATTCAACAACTTGGGATGAAGCTCATGTGTGTCCCCATGGATTTTGTCTACATTTAAAAATAATTTTCACTATTTCTTATTTATTTAAATTGAGACAAACATAGTGTAAGTTGTTGTGTGAAAACCTTAAACATGCGTTTACGGCGAAAAGAAAAAAATGAAACAGGAGGAACTAATATTTTTTTTTGAAAGAGGTACACCATCTCTTGAACCTCATTAAAAAAATATCTCTAACCCTAAATGAAAGAAAAAGAGTGAACAAATAGGTAGAAGAAGAGCTATTACAAGGATACTAGAGTGCACCTGCTTACATATCCCAAACCAACAAAACTCACACAGACATCCATACATACCAAACAAAAAAAAAAAAAGATAAGAAAGGACAACAAAACCAAACTTCAGGCGAGCAGTGCAGTAAAGGGGACTATCCGAAAACAGCAGCAGGACCCAAGATCACAAAACCTGCTGATCACTGCATAATATGGTTATGTTTGGGGAATAATATATATTTTGACACATTAAAAAGTTTACTTAATAATAATATTATTTTGATAAAGACCGTAATGTAGGTAGCGTGTTATATTTTGACTCAAATTATAATTAATAATTAAATTAGATTTTATTATAATTTTAGTAGTTAAAGATTACTTAGTAATTGAGTTTATTTAATAAAGTAAATATTTATTTTAAACAATAATATTTATGGAATAAAAACTCTTGGTGACCAAGTATTTAACTCTATAAATAGATATAATGTCTTAGCCTTTAGAATATGTGAGAGAAAATTATTTTAGAAATATGTAATCTCTTTTGGGATCTCTGCAACGCTTGGGATTTATGTTGCAGAGATATAATTTTGTAGGGATATTAAGAATTTTTTGGATATACCGGGTTTTTGTATCTATATTAGGTTTTTGGATACATGTGATATCATGTAGTTGTAGTTTCTACGTTTATAGTGGATTATTGTTCATCTTGCCTGTAGAGATACGCAATGTCGAACCACGTTAAATATTGTATCTTATGCATGCCTTATTTTATATCGATATCAATTTGGTTATTTTCTACTATCAAAATAAAAACATGCACATGAGACGAGATTTAATGTGGTTCGACCTTGCTTACCTCCATGGATGAGATGAACAATAATACTATAACGTTGAACATAAATCACAAATACTCTAACATCTCCACAAAACTATATCTTTTCAACATAAATCACAAAAGTTGCATAGATCCAAAAAGGATTACATCTCTCCAAAATAATTCTATCTTGCTTATTCTAAAGGCTAAGACATTATATCTATTTATAGAGCCAAATATTTGGTCAAGATTCTTATTCCATAAAAATTATTGTGTAAAATAAATATTCACTTTATCAGTTAAACTTAATTACCAAGCAATCTTCAACCATTATAATTACAATAAAATCTAACTTAATTATCGAAAACAACTTGGGTCAAAATATAACAAATCTTCTCATTGACTCAAATTTCATCAAAAATTGATATTCAAGTCTTCAACAACTTTAATCATTATTAAGCTCCATCGAAGCAAACAAATTACATCATCTTGTATGCATCTAAAATCGTTAACAAAATTTTGCAATAACAAATTCATTCAAAACTCTATATCTTGCACCATAACTCTGATATCAATTTGTTACAAGATAACGACATGCATAATGATTGCCTAATAAAATAGACACCAAGATTTTTTGTTGAAAACTCATTCGGGAAAAAATCACAAGCAAAAGATGAGAAAATTCAGTAATGTCAAGAGAATAATAATACAAGAGAAGTCTTCATGGACAACTAAATCTTTAACCCTAATTTTTAATATCAATTTATAGAGATAAATAAATAATTACAAAAGAATTTTATAAAGTAGAAATCTACTTAAAGTAGGTTTTCTACATAAAGGAAAAATAAAATTTATATTTTGCAGAAAGGCGTGATCAATGCATCGCGTCTTACGTTGATGTGATGTCACGTGGGGCGGCTCATGCACCGCGTCTTGTAAAACGTGTAAAAAATCGAGTGTTAATTTTGTAAATATTTTTAAAATGGTGATAAATATGTAATTAATTTAGTTAGGTGATATTGTGTAAAACGTCAACTTATCGCGTCTTACGTTGATGTGATGTCACGTGGGGCGGCTCATGCACCGCGTCTTGTAAACGTGTAAAAAATCGAGTGTTAATTTTGTAAATATTTTTAAAATGGTGATAAAGTAATTAATTATGTTAGGTGATATTGTGTAAAACGTCAAACTTATTTATTTTATTTTTGTTGTGTGCAAAAAAACTTTATACGTTAAAATCTTTAAATATTTTTTTGCAAATTATTTTTTAACTTAAAAAATTTTGATTTTTGCATGAAAATACACAATACATATAATTTAGTATAGGAAAACTTTGAGTGTAAGTAATTTAAAATATGAATAATTTTATAAAAAATTTATAATTAGTATATTAAAATACACAAAATTAAGATGTAGTGATAAAGATAAGAAAACAAATGTTAAAGAATAAGTTGTTCAAATCAAATTCCACTAAAATTGCTAAGTTCAATAGGTTGTACACTCCTCATACGTTACTGTTCATTTACCATCTCGCAGAGGTCTGTGGTAGTAATTTATATTCCTTATACATGCTTTTGTTTCCAAGCTTCTTTGCTTCCTTAATTGTAATTAAAAAATAAATATTATAATTGTTGTTAAAAAAGATAATTAATGAATTATAACATTTGATCTCTCAATTGTAATTAAAAATTTATTTATATTTTTTATATTTTAAATAATTAATTTTAAAAGTTAATTTTTCAAAAATATATGAAATTTATAATTTTAATTATAAAAATTTCTTTATCATCATTTTGTAAAAGAAATACTAGTTATAAAACTTTTATAAAACTATTATATTTTAAATTACTTACACCCAAGTTTTTGTTGAGTTATAAAATATTTGCAAAATAATATTTAAAGATTTTGTAGAAAGATTTTTTTATCACACAAAAAAAAATAAATAAAGTTGACGTTTTACATAATATCACCTTAATATAAATTAATTACATATTTAACATATTTTAAAAATAATTTACTAGATTAACACTTAATTTTACACGTCTCACAATTCACGTTGTAGGGCCGAGTCTTTTAACACATGATTTAAGATGCGGTGCATGGGCCGCACATCCTAGATTAGTAAATAAAATGAAATGGTGTATGAAGTAAATAAGTTGATCATGATGATATTTGGGGAAATTGCCTACTTATTTGATATTTTACTTATGCTTTTTTAGTTACATAATTAGCAAGATAGTTAAAAGTTTATTAGTACATATGTTTAAATAATTTATATAATAAAAAATCATTATAAACAAAAAAGAATTAATACACAGAAGTGGATAATTAAGGAGGAGAGGAGGGATATTGAAGTCATGTGCAAACGTCAAAGGTGAATCTGATGGAGATGAAGAAATAGGTCACGCAAGATTCATCAGATTCTGGGTCACTTCACTGTCTTATCAATACAAATTAAACAAAGACAAAAGGCTGCCACAAATTTCGTTTGTCGGAAACCCCATTTTCTTCTCTCTATTTTAGTAGACTGAACTGTACATGAGATTCTCAAGGTAAATTCGAGGGAATAATACCCATTTAATAGGTATTTAGGTAAATGACACTTAAAAGAAATTATTTATAATATATTTCGGTAAAGTTGTGTTATGTAGACTCATTCTATTTTTAAAGTAAATTAATATTTAGTATTAAATTATTATTTTATTTATTTTAATACTTAAATTTTAGTTTTTTAAAAAATTATATTTAATATTTAGTTTATATTTTATTTTAATATTCTATCGTTAAAAATTTAACAAAAATGTTAACATGGAATTATTTTTATTTTTTGATAATAATGTGATATTATTTTATATGACATGTCAATATTATGTTAAGTTTTTAAAGATGTATACTAAAATAAAACCTAAACTAAACGTACGTGCAATTAAAAAAAAAATTGCTACCAAAAATAAAAATAATAATTTAAGTAGTAAATATATAATTACCCTTTTTAAAAAAGGAAAAAATATTAGTTTTATTAAAATGCTTGAGGTACATATTGTAACCCCAAATTAAGGCCTAATTTTTTTAAAAATTTGTTTTGAGGACTAAATTGAACTTTTAATTAAATTTGGGGATTGAAGTGAAATTTTAATTAAAATTTAGAAGTATTAAAATAGAGGACCTATTATGTAATTATACTATTTATAAGTGTGGTTTAAAAAAATCAGAAAGTTTCTACCCTTTTTTTCTCTCTCTTTTCAACCTTTTATCTTATAGAAAGAAACCTTTGATCGACGTTTTATCGTCGATCGTTACTTCGTTTTTTATACTTCTCATACTATCATGTTTTTTGTATCATCTCGAGTCCATTAGTGTCCATATTGTCTTCGTTACTGCCAGCGTGTTAGGGGTGAGAAAGGCCAAGTTTTCGACGTGTCGAAATTGAGCTCTCTGTCATTCACCATTGTGAACCAAGCTTGATAAGTCCCGCAAAACTCCTCAAAATGCAAGTAAGAATTTTTTCGGAAATTTTTCGACGTTCGAAGCCTCCGCATGCGCCCCCACGCGTTGCCCTTGTGCGTGGGAAAGTTTCACCACATGGTAAATTGTTTGAAATCGGGTGACCATTAACCGGCGTATTTTTTTCAAAAAACCTACATCGAAATATTTTCGACTTTGTGAGTCCGATTCTGTGATCCATTTTGCTGAATTCTGACCCAAAAGACTCAAATCGAGCCAGTTAATTCGAAAATGCTTAGTATTTTAATTAGCATTTTTGCTTATTTATTTGGGTTTGATTCGTGAATATTTTTATGAATGTACTCATGTTTCACCCAACCAATGGTTGGTTAGATATGGTGTTTCCCGTCCGTCAGATCCGCACGATCCATGTCATTGAGAGTTACTCGTAGGTATATAAATTGTTTAAACATGAGTTATTATTATTTATATTGGATTCTAATATGGAATTTTTGATCGTATGATCTAGCGTTGCTGCTGATCGTGATCGACAGACTCAGTAGTAGACTTTCTTATCAGACTACTCAGACCGGTATAGGTGTATTTCTTGATGGTGTTACATTACTATTTTAAACTATTCATCTGAACTGTTTTAGATTTTTTATAATATGAATATTTTTTACGACACGATACCTGATTTCTAATAATGTTTATATGATATCAAATTCATTGTACATTTCTGATATGATCTCTGATTTCTTTATTTTATGTATTGATTTATGAGTCTGAATATTTCATGTTTTAATGGATTAAACTATTGTTTTCACTCGAATACATATGTTTATTACTCTCATTGGGGCTATTATTGGAGGAAGTATATCAGACATAGTCTATGACTTGTAAGACCTTACCACAGGCTCCTCTGCTTTGTGCTCAGGGTAAGTCATTACTGCAAGTCCTTATGCTATACGAATAAGGCCTTACTGAGTGTACAGGTGGGTGTATGGTTTTAGGGAACCTACACATTCTGTTGATCAGATGGGGTAGTGGTAATTTTAAAAAAAACATGTTTGATAAATTATTTTTTACTGAAGTATTTTATATGTATGATTTTATACACCGTAAGAAGCACACTGAGTTTTTTAGCTCATTTTGTAAATTTTAACCTTTTCAGATATTAGCAAATAGAAGACTAGCAGACTTGGTATCAGGAAGACAGACTACTCTTGTTTTTGTACCATTGAATATCTCTCTATGCCTTTTTGTTGTACCTTTGTGCGACGTGTTTTTGCTACCATCTTGATATATTTGTATTACCGGTATTTTGCTATGTATATGTTTTATACGGGTTTTCAGATATATGTATATTTATTACCGTCTTGATATATAGATGTTTATCTTATGAACATTTCTTATGATTAATTACATATTTTATTGTTATATGAATTTTAACGTTGTTTTAAATATGAAAATAAATTTATGAATAAGATATCTAACCGTCTAGATTTGGACATAATGTCCAGGCTGGGTCTAGGGGTTACACATATCATGGTTTATGGTATACGAAAAATTATATCAATTGTTCAATGAACAACGATTATGATTTATTCATCAATGCAAAGAAAAATGTTCAATTGTGTAACATCATTGTTTCTCAATTAATCGAGGAAGAATAAACCCTTTCGACTTAATTTATTAATATTGTCTAGATCACTACAACATACATTGTCAATACTGCCCACTTTTAGCCAATCGATACAAATAGAGTATTCAACATATATGGTTTCTCCTCTTTGAGCTCGAGACAATATTATTATACACAAGTACTACAACACCCAATATTTACTTCATGCACATCATTCTTAACGAGTGATGCTCCTTTATCAGTACCACCACAGTCGGTCCAACTAACAAGGTCATATTTTACGATGACACATTATGTATTTTCGTATTTTGCATTAAACAGTAGATTTTTTTATCACATACCTATATAATCGTTATTCTCTAGAAATCACCCGTCATTGAACGAATGAAACACCTTAATAAAATTGAGTATAATAAAATCATGTATACCGAAGATCATCATGTTGAAGGATATAAAAATTATGATATTTAAATAATAAAATTGAGTATATTACAAGCTTTAGGACATAAAAGAAAGAAGAAGAAAAAAGGAAAAAAAAAAAGGAATCCTCGATTGATAATATGATACCACTTAACAAAGACTACCAAACTATATGGCAACTAATATTTTATATGGGGTCTTTCAAAAAAAAATTATATGGGGAATTTATTCTTTTGCTCCTTAATCTTTTCAGAAATTATTTTACAAGTTTTTTTTTTTTTGTATAATGAAGCATCTGAAAAATCCTTCATAAAGATAAGTAAGCATATTTTCAAATAATGGAATTAAATGATTCATTGGAGAGTTTATTTTCTTATTGCAAAGCAAAGGCGACAGAATTATTTATAAAGAATCACAAATTTTTGCTTTAAAAAAGCATTTATCAAATTTATGATATGCGAGTTCAATGTAAGAATAAACATTAAAAATATATTTTATAATAATAAATAATACTTTTTTGTAAATCAAATTGTAGTAGGAAATCATCTCCAAAGATCTACTATATGGATCACCTCTTCAGACTAATAACAACTTCATATTAGTGCAATTGTCAATCTATTAGTCCCTCGGAACTCGAACCTCTAGAGGCTACAGTTAAAGCTAAGCTAACGGATTACCAAGGGAGGGTTCTCCACCTTAACGACAAAAAAAGGGATTACCTAATCCGCAAGGGATCCATGTAATAATATAAAGTATAAGTGAGTTTGAAATTAAAAACGAAAATTTCAAAATGTAAGATCCAAATAGAATATGATAAATCAATATAATGGGAATTTAGGAAAATATAAATTTTGATTTATAAGTTTAATCATGATGTAAAGATAAAATTTATACCATTGGTAACCTAATTGTAAGATTTAGAGAGTTTATGTGATGTGGATAGTTTAGGTCATAGTTGTTATCTTGGACCAGATTGAATCGGATAGATTGATTGGACGGGAAAATGATAAGCGTAACAGTCCCAACTCTTATGACCCATACCATCTCGGCTTGGCTTGACCATGGGTGTTGTTCGGATTAAAAATGAATAAATTTTGATTCGATTCTAAAAATTAATTTTTTATTTAATTTAATTTAATAATATATATTTTAATTAAATTAAATTGTAATTTTATAAATTTCACTCGACTAAAAGTTTTAAATTTAAGTTGAAGTATAAAATAAAACTCAAATACTAATTCAAATAACTCGAAATTTTGAATAATTAGCGGATTAGTTTAGAGCTTAGGGATAAACAGAAACACGAACAACTTCGCTCAATTTTTTTTAAAAATGATGTTGGAGTTATAAAATATAATTTATCGTCAAGAATAACTCAAAATATTTTGACTTTACTTAATTTGATCCAACACTCGCCCCTAATTCGGACAATTGCAGTTGTCGATTGTCCATGAATCGATCCGTAGGATCTAGAGTGGTTATGTCTGATACCATCTTATGTGCTAAAGCCAACCCGTACCTTGGGATGGGCATGGGACTCGAATCCGGTGGGTTCCGACCAGACTCGATCGAGTTTTTTTTTAAAAATATTCAGGTTTAGGTCGGGTCGGATTCGGATTTAGTGTGAAAAATACCCGACCCGACCTGAGAATTTTTTTTACCTTATATATATAGGAATAATTACAAGAATACATCTATATATATATATATTCAATTAAATCACAGTTTTTATGTAATAAAAATACTATTTTTTTATTATTTCGGGTCGGATTTTATCTTAAAAAAATTTAGTAGGGTTTGGGTCGGATGGAAGATATATATTTTTTGTGTCGGGTCGGGTCAGGTGAAAGATGTAAAAAATTTATTCGGGTCGGGTTGTCCGAAACCCGACCCATGCCCATCCCTATCCGTATGTACCCTATAACAAATTAATCTAATCTGATCTTCTAGCAGGCCATTCAAGTAAGGCAAATCAAGCAGTAGGCCCATGTGTTTCACATCTTTGGGGGCCTACACATAAATCCACACATGAACCAACCTGTACATTCACGCATTCATTCACGTTCTCGCCGATCCTATTACTGTTTGACCTCATATTAGCGCCACCCTTACATTCAACTTTCGGCGATGGATCGGTGACTCAGCTAGCATCTCCATCTTCTCTAATCTGACAAGACTTCTATTGGGGTTTGCATCTTCTTAATTATCATCTTTCATCTGGGACTATCCCTTTTTTTGAAACTGTTTCACTTCATCCTTCCATCCATTGCAAAATTCACTTGCAAACTCGCTTAATGCTGCTACAGTTTTTTTTTTAAAGCTTAAATAAGGTCTTTAAACTTTTTTGAAAAAAAAATAATGTGATTATATTAGTATGGTGAATTGTCATATTAACAATGTCAATATCGTGAAACGTCATCATAACGGTCAATCACAGAAATTATTGATTAAAAGATTTTTTTTTCTCGAGGTTGAAGGTTACAATTAGTTTAAAAATAATTCGAGACGTCAATTGTTTTTAAAATGTTTGAGGACTTTAGGTTGTCGGATTGAAATACATAATTATGGATACATGTTTGTAATGTATATTGTTATAATAAAATATGACATGAATTATGTGATCAATTATGTTATAAAGTCATAAAGTATTAGAAGTATCATGGAAATAAAAGTGTAGATACTATTAAAGTTGTATTTATAATTTGATGAGGGGTAGAGTTATAAATACATAGAATAATTGATTCTTAAATCAATTATATAAAATGGTTATGATCCCCTTATCCCATTAGAGAGTTTATACTCAAGAGGATTATATCTTATTGAAAGATCAAAATCAAAGATATACTTAATGATTTCAACCTATCGATTAATTCAAACACGTTTCCGCATCTAGTATTTTTATTCTTAATGATTTGATATGATTAGATCCCAATTATTTTTCATATTTATTATGATTTAGTTTTAACAAGTATCATTATTATTATTTTTTTATTTAGAAAAAAAAAAACTTTTCATGTCCCTGCATCCCTATGTGAGTCATGATTTTCATGTCTTGAAATGATCACGACTATCTATTTCTTAAAATCAAATCTTAGACAGCCACACACTCTTCGGTTTTCAATTTTCACATGTTCAGACCAAGATCTTACCTTAGAGAACCACCTATTAAATACGGGTGATTTTCCTGTACAATTTTATCCAAGCTTTTACTCTCTTGGAAAATGATGAGAAAAACAGCCCCTGAAATTCTCATGATAGAAGCACCATGAAGACCATCTGTGTAAAACCCTTAGCCAATCTCTTAACTTGACATGTTGACTTGTTTACTTATCTCTCATTTCTAAAGGTGTCTAAGCAGTTCAAAGAATGCATTGTATGAACCAATGATATTTCCAATATTTTGACAAACGCTTTTGATTTGAACATAGTTCATAGAATATTGGACTGTTTCAATAACTAATCTTAGTAATAAGTCCATGAATGTCTTTTTTGTATTGATTGAATTGTGTAAGTTACAATTTTGGGAAAACAAGAGTTGATTAAATGTAAGTAAATCTTGTTGATCAAGTATCGAGTTTGATAACTTGGACTGAATGAATGTTATATCATTTAATGTATGGTCAGGCTGTACTAAATTTAGTTCAACTATTAATAGAAGAAAGACATACTTTCTATGTTACTAGCACTATTTCTATAGAATTATAATTTGTATTTAAAAATAACTATTTTTTCCCTTTCAATATGCAAACAGGCTTTAGGACAACCAGTGCTTTATATGTTGTGAGGGCCAGTAAAGAATGAGGCCCAGTTGTAGTCGCCTTCGGTCTTTTAGTGGCTGAATATGAAAAAGTGAGTCCGACTCGGGCTTCTAAGCCTATGAGGGTAGATTTGGATTGCGCAATTATAAACGGGCCCTGCGTTTGCTAGTTGGATAGGAAAATCAGTTATATTTACCAATAACCAATCAATTAACTGCCACATGGCATGAGAAATGATATACGGAACGCAGTATAAGTACGAGAGAGGACGGAAGAAGCAGCTTCAGATTCGAAAAATAAGCAGCGTTGGTGTTGCAGGTTTTTAACTGTCTTTCAACTTTACTTTTATGCTTTGTTTGTACTTGCTTTTGGAGGATTCCTGGGCATGCTAGTGACCAGCGCTGATCTTTTGATCCACAAACGATTATGGACTCCGATTTCTCAGCCGGCGAAACTTCCGGCTATGGTTCCGTCGACCCGGACTTTGGCTTTGCTTTTGACGACAGTAATTTCTCCGATCGGATCTTGAGGATCGAGATCATGCCTGATTGCCCGAAACTA
Organism: Hibiscus syriacus; assembly: GCF_006381635.1. Taxonomy (NCBI): domain Eukaryota; kingdom Viridiplantae; phylum Streptophyta; class Magnoliopsida; order Malvales; family Malvaceae; genus Hibiscus; species Hibiscus syriacus. The sequence continues at coordinate 2,301,974 of NW_024063512.1, read as the reverse complement.
AATCCGACGGTGATGGTTGCTCCTCTATCGCTGATTGGGCGCGTAATAGAAAGACGGAGGGAAGATTTCAAGAAAGAAAACGGTTTGTTTGTTTCTTTAATTATTATTATTATTATTATTTTAAAAAATGCTTTTGACAGTGCAAATTGATTGGTGTCCTGCAGATTTTATCGTGCAAAGTGAGGAGCAAATCTTGAATTGTAAAATGCCATACACGGTGGATGGTGTAACGTATGTGAATCAAGATGAAGAGCCCATGTCAATAGCTGAAGTCACCTTCTGATGTTGGATTTAATTCCTTTCAAAACCGGTAACTTAATTACATACATAAATTACTTTTTCATTTTTACTCTGCATATACAGACACTTTCCAAGTTCCTTTATGTTAATTAAAGCAAATATTTAGTTAATCTTCATGTGCCTTGAGAGCTGTTTGGTTCCTTTGTAGGGAATGACACCATTTACAACAATGACTCATCTAGGAATGTGGATTGTTCAAAAATTCTAAGAGTCAAGACCATACACATTAGTTCTCCGATTTTAGCAGCAAAAAGTCCGTTCTTTTATAAGGTAAGGGGATGCTGTTTGTTTTCATTCTATTATCATTTCCCGTACTCATGGTTGACTTAGAAGTTTGACCCTTTGCTTGTAGTTGTTTTCAAATGGAATGAAGGAGTCAGAGCAGCGACATGTAACACTCCGAATACATGCCTCTGGTAAGCACTGGAATGTTTTTCCTAGCGACATGTAACACTCCGAATACATGCCTCTGGTAGCACTGGAATGTTTTTCCTATTGATCGTTTATGTCTTTTACCTCTCTGCTAAACTCTAATTCCTATGTTTCATTTTAGAACCTGTTGAATTTGAGGGTTCATTTATGCATTTCTGTGGTTTTAAGGTTATCGTATTCTTTATTAGGTTATTGTCTAGTTTATGTGACCTAATGTTTGTTGGATTTTTTTTCTTGAGCAAAGAAACAGCTCTTCTGGACCTGCTAAATTTTATGTATAGCAACACCCTATCAACAACCACACCTACTGCCTTGTTAGATGTGTTGATGGCTGCTGACAAATTCAAGGTTGCATCATGCAGAGATTGTAGTCGATTGTAAGAAACCTGCCTATGACCTGTGAATCGGCTTTACTATATTTGGACCTTCCATCTAGGTTTTAAGGCGGATGCTGTACAGCCACTGACAGATGCAGCAAAGCAGTTTCTTGCTGCGAGATACAAGGATATAACCAAGTGAGTGCCACTATCATTCACTACTAAATACATGTATATTTTGAGTAATTTTAACTGTAACAAGGTTGCTTATTTTGTTGCTCTGATATTGTGAGAGTATGGCACCCTTTGTTGATATATACGGTTTTGTTTCTAAGTTTCTCCCGCCTGCGAAATAGTGAGCATTCTTCTTTTAAAAAACATTTGGCTAATTGCAGTCTTGTATGTGCTGTCTATTTCTGGCTTAAGTGACAAATTACGTGAATTAGTGTCAATTTTTCGTTAACTGTTTTCTTTAGGCCCATTTTTGAGTTAAACTCTAGATCATGGATGGTTTGCTCTGTTTCTTGTCAGGTTTCAGGAGGAAATACTCAATTGCTCTTACTGGGATAGAGGCAGTATTTTCCAGCGATGGTCTCCAGGTAGCTTCAGAGGATGCTGTTTACGACTTTGTGCTGAAGTGGGCTCGGACATCATTACCCAAGACTGAGGAACGACGTGGAATTTTTGCTTCACGCCTCAGTCGCCTAATACGTTTTCCATATTTGACTTGCAGAAAGCTGAAAAAAGTTTTAACCTGCATCGATTTTGATCCAGAACTTTCATCCAAGGTTGTGATCGAAGCTCCTTTTTCAAGGCTGAGACACAGTACCGACAGCGAGCACTTGCAGCAGAAGAGGCTACTGCCACTCATATCGCTTTGTGGAGCGGGCATACAAGTACCGTCCGGTCAAGGTTGTAGAGTTTGAATTGCCACGGAAGCGTGTGTCGTGTACCTGGACCTGAAGCGTGAGGAGTGTGAACATCTATTTCCGGCCGGTAGAGTTTATTCCCAAGCGTTTCATCTTGGTGGCCAAGGATTTTTCTTGTCTGCTCATTGCAACATGGATCAGCAAAGCTCATTCCACTGCTTTGGGCTATTTTTGGGAATGCAAGAGAGGGGATCTGTTACTTTTGCTGTTGACTACGAGTTTGCAGCTAGGTCAAAGCCAACTGAGGATTTTGTAAGCAAGTATAAAGGGAATTACATTTCACCGGAGGAAAGGCTGTTGGCTATCGAAACCTATTTGGGATTCCCTGGACGGCATTCATGGCGGATGATCATTTACTTTATAGATGACATCCTCCATCTCAGGGCGGAACTCACCATCAGACAATGAGTTGGTGATTAGGGTTGTCCTGATTCCCGTGCTTTTGCTTTTCATTGTTTTTTGTAAATTCCTTCTGAATCATTGTAAAAAATTATATAGCTTATGCATTATGACATTATAGTAATGTATTTATATAAATTCTATTCGGCAATCAATTTGAACTTCGCTAATAGTTAGAATTTGGCAAATTAATTCGAACTACTAATTCTTCACTATAGTCATCTATCCCTGCACTTCAAGTGTGCCAAAATTTGCAATCATTACTCATTTCTTGTTTATACTGGACAAAGTATAGCAGGAATACAAGGCTTTAGCCATTCTGCCAACAAGCATTCAACATCTACAACTCAAAAGGCATGCATTTTTATTGAAAGAAAAAGAAAGCTATAAGATTGAAATTCATTGCAATGCCAAGGTAAAACAAAACTAACTAGGAAAATTCAAATGAGTGCACCAACACCGTGAGCAGCCTTTTTCCACTCTGTATGGAATGACCCTGGACGATCAATCCTCTCATAGGTATGTGCCCCAAACAAGTCCCTCTGTGCCTGCACAAGATTTGCCGGGAGCCTTGCACGCTTATAGGTGTCGAAATATGCAAGGCTAGCACACATTCCTGGTGTGCTGATCCCAGCAGAGATAGTCAACCCCACAACTCTCCTCCAAGCTGCCTGCCTCTGAACCATCTCCCTAGCAAACTCAGGGTCCACAAGCAGCTAGCCAAATTGGGTTCCTCTTATAGCCTTCTATCCTATCCAAAAACACGGCCCTAATAATACACCCACCTTTCCAAATCCTGGCCAACTCTCCAAAGTTCAAATTCCACCCTTTTTCAACACTCTTAGCTCTCAACAAATTCATCCCTTGAGCATAGCTACATATCTTCGAGGCATATAAAGCTTGCCTAACATCATCAATCAATCTTTTCTTATCAATTCCCTGTGCAAAACTGCCAACTTCCTCTTTCAACCCAGCTTGTTTCAAAACCTCAGCTGCATTTTCCCTCTCCTCCTTTAATCCACTCAAATACCTACAATCCAATGACGCTGTGAGTATGAACAAAATTTTTATGTCCGTTTAATAAATGAACGAATATGAACAAATATGTGTTTGGTTAGTTTATTTTACGAACAAGCTCGTTTACTGGCTTGTTTATAAAATCGTTTATCGACTTGTTTATAAGTTCTTTTACTCAATTCTCCTTTTTCTTTTATTTTTTATATTTTAAATGGATATAGATATAAGAAATAGAGGTCCAAAATTTGGTACTCATTCTTTTTTTTTAAAATGGGTATGCAATTTTTTTTTCTTTTCCCTGTTACATTAAACTAAATTTAATTATTTTCCAAAAAAAAGGGTATGCCGTTGCTCCCCACCATGTCCACATACATCCGCCCATGTTTTAAATATTAATGAAGATAGAGACTAAATTGAATATACGATGAACTTTGAAGTTCAAACTCTAAAACTTAAGGAGCTTAAGGACTAGTGTGACAATTTTATTATTTTTTGTTTGACATGCAAATAAAAGGGTAAAAAAGTATTAGGCTCGAATCATATATGAACATATTCGTGAACTCTAAATGAACATGTGAACATATAAAGAATATGTTCGCAAACATTAAACAAACATGTTCACGAATGCTAAATAAACCGAACACAAACTCTTTTAAAAATAAACAAACAAACGCAAACCGAACATAAACACGGCCTTAAAAAATAAACGAAAGAATATGAATATAAACTTATTCGTTGAAGTCCAATTCATTTATACCCCTGCTTCACTGGAATTATCCTTGACACTCGCTCCGGTTTCCTGCAAAACCATTAAAAGTCATAATATGTCCCAAAATAACCTTTAATATGACAAATAATATATGGCGTCTAATGCAAAACGAAAGATTAGACAGAGAAGGAGAGAAACTCAACGACTAAAAGCAATACCACTCCATGTTGTATAAATGGTTCAGCATATACCTAATTAAGAGAATGTTGCAGCAACAAAGAATGCATAAAACTAATAAAGAGAGAATCATCAGATTGTTCCAAGGATAATTCTACGAATTTTTATTCGTCCTGATCATAAATACTTCGAATATAGTTAAAATCTATTAATTAGTGGACACCAGATATGACAGAAAAAATATTTTCTCACAATTTTTATATATTTTATACAGGGGTTAATATCCTGTTAGGACATTAACTATACTCATTCTTTAATGTTATATATATATATATTATGTATATATATATATAATTCATACATAATTTTTTTCATTGTTGATAGACTTACTCCAAAGTTTTAATATTATTTTTAATAATTATTAAATTTTAAAAAGAAACTAATTTTTTTATTATTAGCACTCCTTTTTGTCCGAACTTAAACGTTAGCTCGAATTAAAGGCCATTTAATAGACCAAGCAAATTTCCTTTGAACCCAATCCAACAACCCATTATGCTACTTACCTTGTTCAGGTCCAAACAATTCAAAGTTAGATTCCAATTCAACTTGATTAATTTCCTATGATTTTAAAACTCGCCAATGTAGGATAAATGGCGCCTCCTATGCGTAACAGTGACCACATTCATTGATTTTTCGACTCCCAATATAATTTTTTTTTTAAATAATTTATATGATTATAAAATAATATTGTATAATATCTTTTTTATTTATTTTATCTGAGATAAATACAAGATATTATTTTTCAAGTATAATCTTAATCATTAACATTGAATACTTACACCTCTTATATTCATGATGCTTGAACCAGAAACCTCAATGAATAATAATAATTCTTTTATCATTGAGGCCACTTGGTTCGTACAATCTTTCTTAGTCATTGATAATACGCACACACCTTACAAATTTAACTATTTAAACTTAAATTTCGTAGGGATATCAACATTTCATTTGTCACTCAATAGGTTGAATATAATTGTATATTACATTTGGTAAGTTGTTGTAAAACCTTTTGAATTTTCTTTCTGGTTGTTGCTAGGAACTAATGCTATTGGGGTTGGCCACTGGGATTTGGGACCAAATTCTAGTCAAAAAGTATCGAAGGGTGTAAATATTAGAGCAGGCACCCACCTAAAGAAGGTACATACTTGCACGAGTTTAACAAGACAACACGAGTTTGACAAGCAAAAACAAACTGGTCCCAAAATTTCCAATTTCTAAGTTGATAAACTTGATCCAAATTATACATGCAATCTTATGGAAGCAACAAGGCCCTTAGCAATCCATACCCAAAAAGAAAAAAAAAGATTGTTTTTGTTATATTTATTCCGGATTTACTTCACTAACAATTGTTCACACAATTGAAGTCTCCGGAATAAGAAGAGGCCTTCGAAGAGTCCCTCTTCCTTGATCATATACTATGAGATTTCGTATCATTTGATTAGAGTCAAATCTACCGTCAGGTTGTCATATCTATTCAACTTGTCAGCTTAGGAGTAGTAATCACGATCTTAGGTCTAATACTGACACCAAGGTCAATCACGATCTTAGGTCTAATACTGACACCAAGGGTCATTATAAAATCCTCACTCAAGATTAAAGAGGTGTTTCTTCTTCTTCTTGAGTTCTTCCACATACTTTTCATAATCAAATGATATTGATTGTTTGTAACAGTACCATCATGAATCACCTTTACGACTTTTCGTCTAAATAAAAAAAATGAACCGTCTATAGCAAGCACGACTCAAATATTATCAACAATTTGACATAAATGTTATTAATGCCACACAAGGTTTCCATGGGTTCCATCTTCTTTCAGAGGATAGGTCAAAAGTTGAGAAAAAAAACTTCTTGTCCCACGTGTGAGACTAGGTCCATATTTTTGAAGGGGTTCGATTGGTACCTATTTATGGTGTTTGTGTGGGGTCTGAGTTTGAGTGTCTTCATAAAATTCCAGCCCCCTATTTGATGCGTGTAATCTTTAGCCTTTAATGGGGCACATGATTCTCCCTTTGAAGGTAAATATCGTTTACATTTGTTCTCGGGGAATAGTCATTCTTGTAGCTTCGATTGCATAAAAAGCTTTATTAGTTGTTAAAAGATCAATGTCAAGCTGAATCAATATGAATTGATGCCCCCATTGGTTGATCTTTGTTGCCCTTAGTTGTAAGGCTGACATTTCTGCCGAAAGATGCATCAGCCAATAGGGTGAGCACCGTAGGCTAATCAGAGCAAAAGGACTTTAGATTCAATGATTTACATCATTAGGCTTCCTGGCTGCTGTTCCTTTGGGCTCCCCTTCCTCTAAGGCCACTCGCACGTTTTCGCCATTGACAGTTTCTTTTCAAGCTTAGATCCAATTATGTCCAACTTTATATTTTAGATTTATAACACTTAAAGTTCGAGACTTTATTTCATAGATATTTAATTTCCTATTGTTCGGTCGAATAAAAATCGGATCAAATCCGAAACTTTGTTAGAAAGAAATAAAGCTCTTTCTATTTGATCCATCGTGTTGGTTTTCACTGCAAAAAAAATGGTGTAACAGAGAATTTATCTTGGACTAATCTAATCCATCCATTTTAAGAGTGGTTTTTGATTCAACTTTCAAAATTTTCCTACCATTAATGATGATTTTGTTGAAACAGTGAGCATGAAATAAAGAAAAGAAAACCTTTCCTTTCCTAGCTCCTAGTCTTCCTTCAATAAAGTAGTATATTTTTATTTACTAATTTTTGGTGGGTTGTTAATTCAGTTAAATTCAGGGTCGCGGCTCGGACGTTAGAACCTACGTCATGTCTGGCAGCCACCATCACCGATCCAACCCAAAAGTTTGTCCTTGTTGCTTGGTCTTTGGCATAAATTTACCTTTAAAAATACCCGGTAATACTAATTAAATAATGGGTCAGTCGCCTTCCCTAGCATGACCCATACGAGGGATTATATCTAACGGTTTCTTCACAAATCCGACCCTTCAATCGTTCCTTTAAGTAAACTAAAAGGTCAGACTCAAATTTGCAGACAATTCTTTCTCCAAAATAGGCCATTTGCTTGACCCTTCTTCTCCCTGGTTTCAAACTTCCTTAAACTCTAAAACTGTTTTTGTAGTAAACGTTTATGTTTTGGGGAAACAGGTGCTTCAACATTTTGGTTGTCTTTGAAACCGTTTTTTGGTCGGTTTTTTTGAGGTTTTTAAGACAGTTTGGTGATCTGGGAAGTTGTTTCTAGACTTGGGTCTTATCCTTTTTAATTTTCTCTAATTGAATTTTGGTCTGTTTTGGGAAATTTGGAGGGATTTCAAATCTTCAAGCAGCCATCTGTCACCGAGCCTTCTCTTGTTGGCAGTTTTAGTGCTGAAGAAAGATTGAGGTTGTTGCAGTGGTAGTTGGGATTTTCACGAGAAAATTTTGGGGTTTTCACGAGAAAGTGTGAAGGGCGCTCTCAACTGCTTCACTGATTATAAAGCCTTTTGTTCTCTTACATGTCCTTGCCGTGTCTTCCACTATGAATAATTCTGGGGCAGCTGTTGAAGTCATAAAGGATAGAAATGGAACTGATCAGTTCTGCTTCGGAATCGTCGAGGAGCATCTGCAAGGGTCAGAATCTTTTTGTCTCTAATTTTTATTTCTTTTGTTTTCTAGTTTTTTTCGTAGTTTTAAGGTATCTGGAATATTGAACAAGTTGAATAGGTTGAAGAACAGTTTAAGATGCTTGATTCCAGTTTCAAACTGCAATTTGGGGTTAAATAGTGTATTGTGCCTGAATCTCTTCAGGTTAGCTTGCATGGAGGACAGGTCTTTCGTGGTCCGACCGAGGTGAAGAATTGCTATTCACAAGTAGCAAGGTAACATTCAAATCTGAAGTATTAAGTCACAGTATTTGTATCATGAAAATTTATAGAACAACTTGTCATCTGAGCCATTTTTGTGTTGTAGGCAATTTTCAAGCCACCGTGCGGTTCGAGGAGGGATACCGATATTTTCCACAGGTATTTAGGATTCAGTGCTTATATGCATCAGTTTTCTATCAGTCTGTATGCATTGGTTGATGAGTTTTCTTTTGAATTTGTTAGTTTGGTCAGCGAGGATCGCTTGAGCAACACGGGTTTGCCGGAACAGGACTTGGATCATTGATGAGAATCCACCACCTTGCATCCAAACGATTCTGATGGAAAGCCTATATCGATTTACTGCTAAAGCCATCAGAAGATGATTTGAAGATCTGGCCACACAGGTGAGGCCTATTATCTCTCATTTGTCAATCTTCTCAATTAAAGCTAAGAATAGCAAGTGCTATCTTCTGCTATAAAACTTGTTTATTTGTGATTGATATTTATCTATACCCTTCCAGTTTCGAATTTCGTCTTCGAGTATATTTGACAGCAGATGGGAATCTAGCTTGATATCACGCATCAGGAATATTAATTGCAAGCCTTTTAGTTTCTCAATTGCTTATCACACATATTTCTCCATCTCTGATATCAGGTACTTATGCTCTTATGGTAAAGAAAGTAAAGCACTCAATCATGGGAAACATTATGCACTAGACAATAATGGATATCTTTTCTTGTATACTAAATAACAGTGAAGTGAGGGTAGAGGGATTGGAGACTCTGGATTATCTTGACAACCTATGCCAAAGGGAGCGCTTCACCGAACAAGGAGATGCCTTAACATTTGAATCCGAGGTAAAGCTTAGGCCTTCCTTTGAACGGAAAAGCCTTTCAGTTCTCGGAAAGGATATCGGTTTGGTTGATAAACTATTATGTTGATACCAGGATGCCGTAAAACAAGCATTTTGCAAGTAGACAGAGTAGGTGTTAAACCCTAATATTACTCCTTTTTTTGATTTGTAGGTCGACAGAGTGTATCTTGGCTCAAGAGATGTCATAGCGATATTCGATCATGAACAAAAACGGACCTTTTTTATTCGGAAAGAAGGCCTTCCGGATATTGGTTAGTTTTAAAAACCTCTTCAATCCAATCTAAGACATGTGCTAATTAGTGGCAGTGATGTTAAGTTCTTTTGCATTTCTGCAGGTGTATGGAATCCATGGGAGAAGAAATCTAGAGCCATGGTTGATTTCGGGGATGAGAATACAAGCAGATGCTTTGTGTCAATGGGGCAGCAATTGAAAAACCAATAACATTGAAGCCAGGTGAGGAATGGACTGGCCGTCTGGAGCTCTCGGTTGTCTCTTCAAGTTAAGGACAGCAAGTAATACAAATAAAAAACCCTTAGAAGAATGAATCTGTTAATTGTATTCAATCATATATATGATACTAAGGTAATAATAAGAGACGTGATCACTGTCTGTGCCTCCCTAGTGATAATGGAAGTGTAAATTCCTGAAGTTGGAGATCTGTTTTAGTGTTTCTCCATGATAGCAGTGACATTACTTGTTTTTTTTTAACTACTAAACATCTGTGTAATGAACTCTGGAAATAAATATGGACAATGTTTGATGTTATTTAGTCTCTTTTCTGTACGAGTTACCTGGAAAAACGATACTGCTTCTCCTACTCGTATCAAATAGAACATGCTGAGGCAGACCTTCTTCATGTAAAACCTGCCTGATTTAGAACGGGAGAATCGTACAGTTTTATGAAACTATGTACATATGGCTTGAATCCGTAGTCAATCCTACTTCCGAGAAATACGATGTTTAATAAGAAAATAATAGTAGAGGAGATACAATAGGCTATGTCTCTTATGAATAGGATCAAAGCCCTTAGTCATGATGGTCTAACAGATCACTTCTTCAAAGTTGCAATGGGGGACATCGCTCCATTTGAGCTTTGGTCTGTAAATGAATGTATAAATCAAAGAATCAACTTGTCATTTGTCTCCTCTCTCTATATATATAGTGCCAGAACAGATTTCAATAAAAATATGGGCATATATTTTTATATATAGCGAGGAAAAAAACAGGCCATCCCTATAAAATTAAGCTTTAACTTACTAACAAATTGCCGTGATGTTAATATTTAAAGAGAATATTGTTATATTAAGATTGTGTTCGAGAACAATTCATGAAAATGGAAATCAGAACTCTTAAAAAAAATTAAATGACACTTTAGGAATGTGATATGTGGCATATAATATATATTAAATTTATAAAGATAAAAAGTTATTAATTTTGTATTTTTTTAGAAAACCTTTATGATATTTTTAAGTAATATCTGCAATTATTACTTGGTACATTCTAATTAATCAGGCAATAATTGCCTTTCTGTCTTTTCACTTTAATTATCTCTCCAATCATTTTCGTTTATTAGTGGACATATATTCCTTTTAAAAAACAGTGGACCATATATAGGCTAAATTTGGATGTCCATTACCATATCGAAGCCATTATTGATTATTTTCTAAGGTACCAACACATGTTTTTCAATTTTAAGCCGAGTGTAAAGAATCATGACTGTGTGATAAATGTCTATTTTGCAATTGCAAAGCTAAATGGATGTCGATTGATGTCAAATTTTAATAAAACACGTTGGAGATATACATTCCTTGAATCTGAAGCTCGTGAAATTTTCTCTTTACATCTTTTCAAAAGTTATTAGGCCGATAATGGTTTAAGCCTAACCTACACAGTTCTATATCTAATCTAACTATGAGACAATCATGTACTGACGTAACCAGTATGTATTGAGGGGTGTCAAAGTTTTTTTTTAAAATATACCCATATAAATTATATATATACAATATAAAAGAAAACAAAATGAAATCCATTTTTAGATTGGTTTTTGTTTAACCAATATTTGATTTTGATATAACATGAATTATTTATTAATTAATTTTTATTGTTAAAATTTGCATTTTCATAAAACTATGAAAATTTGTCATAAAAAATTTTCAAGTAATTTTTAAGTGTGAAAAATAATCTCAAGTGTTATTGAGTCTTTTAACAAGTTATATATATTTTTCAAAGCTCAAAAATACTTGTTTTGTCAAAAAATCCTCCCTAGTCTCGAAACTAGCTTGCCAGTATCAATACCCCATTTTCCAGAATGCTTTTCTAGTATCGATATCATGGTAATGGTATTTATATCGATAGGTGAATATCGATACTCACTATACGGTATCGATATCGAAGGCCTCAACGACTATATTTCTAACCGCTAGGATGCTCAGTCTCGATACCCTCTTCTTGATATCGACACCAATACTACATGTGAGCATTTAATGCTCAAAATTAATGATTCTAACATCACTAATCAACCACCAACAGCTCCAAATGGTTAGAAGGGAGTTAGAAGACATAAAAGAGACAAGATTCAAATAGAGAACAACAAGAAAGATCATTCAAAGAATTCACCAACATCAAAAGAGCTTTTGTGCTTAATTTCTCAATCTTTTCTTTGTAACACACTTGTTAGCTTAATTGTTTAATTTTCTCAAGTGTGATTTGGGTGAGACCTTATTATTTGCAAACACATTTGCCTTGTGAAGTTTTCTTTTGTTTGCTAAATTTGTAATTACTCTTTGGGAGAGTGTGTATTCAAGGTTTTGGGTATAAACCTTGAAGTGTCTATAAGGTTACACCTTATCCTTAAATGTAAGCAAATCTAGTGGATTTGAGATAAAGCCCGATGAAGACATCAAGACAATGTTCGATCGATTCACTGACATTATCAATAAGTTAAAAGGTTTTGGGAATATCTATCCAAATGAAGAAGTTGTGAGGAAGTTTCTTCATAGCTTGCCAATGTCTTAGGAATCCAAGAGGACGACTATTGAAGAAGCCACGGATCTTGAAGAACTTACTCTTGATGAACTCATTGGATCCTTGCTTACTCATAAGATGAAACTTCAAAGAAAAGAAGAAAAAGATGATGTAAAGAGGAAAATGAAAAAGGATGTTGGCATTGCTTTTAAGCCCCAATGAAGATAAAGAAAACTCTAGTAGAGAGATGGATGAAGATGAATAGATGGATAAAGATGAAGAGATTGACAAGCTTTTCATGAAATTTAAGAAATTCATGTTATCAAAAAGGAAAGATGTGAAGCATGAATCAAAGAAAGAAAAAGATCTCATCATATGCTACAATTACCAAAAATCGGGACATGTGAAGTATGATTGTCCCCAATTAAAGAAAAAATGATCAAGCAAGCCAAAGAAGTTGACTTTTTTTGCTACATATAGTGATGAGGACATCACCAATGATGAAGTTGATAAAGTAGCCAACCTTTTCCTCATGGTCATCCAAGAAGATTAAATGGTAACTTCTAACTCTAGTGAATTAAATTTTTATTCTTTTAATGAGTTACATGTTGCTTACGATGAATTGTATTTGAAATTTGAGACAATGAATTCCAAATATAAGAAATTAATTTCTAAATTCAAAAATGAAAATGATTTTCTTTTAAAAGCAAATTTGAATTTTGAAAATAAAAAAAAATTAAGAAAATATTTGGAGTGTTGAAAAATAAAAATTGAAGATTCTGAAAAAGAAAATATTTAAAAATTAAGCTTGAAAACTTAATTAAAGTAAAAGAAATCATTTTAAACAATTCATCAAAGTCAATAATGGCAAAATGTTTACATTGTCATTATCATGATCATAATTCTAATACTTGTCCTATAAAGAAAACAAAATCCTATAAAATAAGACAAGTATGGGTTCCCAAGGGAACTAAAGTCATTGAAACTAACAATCAGGACCCAAATCAATTTGGGTACAAAAAATCAAGTGTCGTTTGTAGGTGTGTTAAGACAATGGTGAGAAATGCCAAGTTATTAGAGGCTCTAGACACACTAAGGAATGACACTTGAAGAAAGAGAGACTTAACAAATCAACCTTGATTCAAGTGGTAACAAATTTAATTTCATGAAATTTTGTGTTTATCATATGATCTTATATATTTCTTTTATGAATGATTGAGTATCCCCACATAGTGCTATATTGCAATAAGTTAGGGGTGTTAACATTACATGAATTATATTTTTGTGACCCTATATACTTATATTATTAATTGTTGGCTTTAAATTAATTTTTGTGGTATATTTTGAACCTTATTTACTCTAGCAAAATGCTTTATTTTAGTACCAATTTTGAAATCTTAGTGTCTAAATAAATTTTTAGTGTAATTCATAATCTTAAAATCATTATGTGCTTTTTTTTCCAGGAAGTGTTTGAGGGTCTAGATCATCAAAAATTTCAATTTCAGGTTTTTGGTATCGAGACCGTTCACTTAGTATCGAGACCACATTTTCCAGTAACCATTTTTGGTATCGATACCACGAGAAAGTATCGATATTGTCTGTTGGGTCTCGAGATCGCCCTTCTCAGTATCGAGACTAGGGCTCCTTAATACGCTGAAACAGGCTATTTTAAACAAAAAATAATCATTTTCTCACTATCTTTAAACCCTAAATCGATACCCCTCTCATCTTCTCTCAATTGAAGTAAGATTTTACTCAAATATTCACTCAAAATCTTCATCTTTTCATCATTGCTAGTGGGTTTGCATCAATATTTCATAAAAAAATCATCACAAATTCACCAAAAATCAAGGTAATTTTGGGATAACCCTAAACCCTTTTTTCCTTTAATCTTAGTTATTTTTAATCATGCTTTTAAGTTGTTTTTAGTTTCTAAAATTGTTTATTTTTCTTTTGAACAAATTATAACTTCTTAATTCTCATGTTTTGTTCAAGCTTTTTCTAAAAATCTCTTTTTAAGGGTTCTTATTTTTTTTTAATTTATGCAAAAATATGAATATTTTGTTACAATTGGGTTAATCGTTGGTTGTATATATTTGTGTTTTTAATGCAGGAGGATTACCTATTTGTCAAGTTTTATTAAAATCCTTGATTTTAGGTTTTCCCACCAAGTGTTTGTCAAAATTCTCGAATAAACTTTTTCTTTTCCAAACTACTTTATTTGATTCAATACGGCTTCTAAAATGAACCTTAAACATCCTTGGACTAGTTCTTCTCATTCGGTACAATCATCCAATTCTCAAAGTTTCGAAAATGCTTGCTTTAGGGATTCAAACGCCTTGATCTTTACAATCTTTCTTCAAAACGAAAGCTATTCGATCCGAGAGAACCATTGACCCAAATTTTTTTATGTCTTGGGTTTATCAATTTACTTTCTTTGAGATATTCGTTTCTTGGGGTTTGTTGGACTTGTTTAGCATTCCTCCTAATCCATGAAGAGAATGATGTAACATCCTTAATACGGTTAGTGACTAAATTGTAAAACTTCATAATTTGGTGATTAAAGTAGAATAATTGAATAGTTCAAGGACTTATTGAGAAATATTCATTAAGGATGTTAGTAATTATTAAATGAATTGAAGGGCAAAATGGTCATTTGACCACCAAGATATTTTTTATTGGATATATATGTTACACGTGGGTTGGGGAAAGAGATATCAAAGTCTCAAGAGTTTTCTTCTTCCTTCTCCTAGCCGTGAACCCTAATAGGTAAGTTTTCTGGTTAATTGATTATTTGTTGATTTTAAGAGTGGGTTTTGATCCTTAGGTGATACTTAAGCTTAAGAAAAGCTTAAGTTGTCTTAAAATTAAAAGAGGAAGAAGTTAGGAAAGATTAAAGATAAGAGGTTTCTAAATGAATTTTTGAAAAAGAGTTGATAAAGGAACTTTGAGATGAAATTTAACTTGTCATCAACTTAATTAAGAGACATGAAGTGATAGAATTGAATTTAGAACATATTGAAAAATTTGTATGATTATTGAATTTCATATGGTGGATAGGATTTTGAGGGTTAAGATATGATGAATGAGTATTAATGAGTTTAAGTATGTGTATGTAAGTTGAGAATATGATATGGGATGAAACATGAAACGTTTAAGTGGATTTGAGGTGATTTTCGTGCTTAAAATTGATTTCTGGGCAAGAGTGTATCGATATACATTTAATAGGTACTGATACATCAAAAGTAAAATATGGGAAACGTTCAAAGTGTACCGATACATTAAGGAGTGTATCGATACCCTCTTGAATAAGAAAACTTTCGAATGTAATTTGTGTATCGATACATAGGTAGTGTATCGATACACACGTTAAGGAATATACCGATTTATTATAGTGTGTACCAATACACTTATAAAGGAAAATGGAAATAATCTTTCCTTTAGTCTATGAAATGAAAGATTAGAGTATACAAATGGAATACTGATATGTATACATGATTGTATAGATATTGATCGAGAGCAATGTCCGGACAAGTGTACAAGTAATAGGCATCGAGAAAAGATAGGATAACGATATTGACTAGTGAGGTCAGGTAAGTACATATACATTAATTTATGATGCTTAATGGAAATAAGACTTGCGGCAAATCTATTTCCTATAGTAGCATATGAGTTCATAGATATAAGCATGTGTTTGTTATGAGTATATGTGTATATGAGTATATGTGTTGACTTGTTATTGTATATATTACATGGCTTGTGTAAACAAATGTTAATGTGATAAATTATGTGAAATAGTATAAATGCTATGTAATATATGGGAAACATATGTGAACAGGATATGACATACATATTTATATGAACACACGAAAAGTGATATAAATTATGTGACATATGAAAAGTAACATGGACTACGTGAAATTAAACAATGTGATTACATG
Organism: Hibiscus syriacus; assembly: GCF_006381635.1. Classification (NCBI taxonomy): domain Eukaryota; kingdom Viridiplantae; phylum Streptophyta; class Magnoliopsida; order Malvales; family Malvaceae; genus Hibiscus; species Hibiscus syriacus. Next base: position 2,286,027 of record NW_024063512.1, on the reverse strand, counting down.
TATATGTGAATATGTCTATGTGATATAAGTGATATGAACTGTAATAAGATAAAGCCCATGTTATGTATGAGAGTTGTAATATCCCAAAATCGGGGTTAGTGACTAAATTAGAAATTTTAAAACTTTGAGGCATGATTTTGAAAGATTTAAAAGTTCAGAGACTAAATTGGAATATTTAGTGGATGTTTTTTTGTAGATATGAAATAAAGTAAAGGGAAAAATGGTCATTGACCACCAAGATAATTTTGTTTAGATGAATATATATGTTACACGTGGGAATGGAAGGAAGGCAAAAATTGGGTTCCAGAGTTCTCTTATCCTCCTTCATTCTTCATACGTGAAGACTCAAGGAAAAAGACGAGTTTTCTTTGTAATGAATCTTTTTTTGAATTTTTGATTTGGTTATAATCATTAGATAATGCTTAAGCTTAAAGAAATCTTAAAGCAACTCTAAGTCAAAGGATTAAGGAGTTATAAGAGATTAAAGATTTGGAGTGTTTGAATGAAAACTTAGAATAGAGTTGATAAATGAAAGTTAAAACTAAATTTGACTTGTCATCAAGCTAATTAAGAAGTTAGAAGCAATATAATTGAATTTGGAACACGTTGAAAATTGAGTGTAATTCTTGAATTACATATGGAGGATAGACTTTTGAGGTTAAAGATGTGATAAATGAGTATAAGTCAGTTTAAACATGTGTATGTAAGTTAAGAATATAAAAGGGAATGATATATTAAGTGTTTGAGATGAAATGAAGTAATTTTCGTGCTGAAAATGTGATTTCTAGGCTAGGGGTATCAATACTTATTCAACAGGTACCGATACCATCTCAAACGAAAATAATTTTATAATGCAATGAGGGTACCGATACCCTAAGGAGGGTATCGATACCCCTTAAAGGAAAAAGTGAATATTGGTTTATTAAGTTTGTTTAAGTTGTTAGTATCGAATTACAAGAGGTAGGCATCTAATAATTGCCTTAAAATGTGTAATTATGTAGATACAGAGTCTAAACGAGTTCCGGAACCATTGACAAGTAAGATCGATCAGGGGAAAAGATAAGAGATCGATATTGACTAGTGAGGCCAGGTGAGTGCATCTTATGTTTGATATAGGATCATATAGAAATTGGACTTGCGATAAGTCTATTTCCTATAATTATAGTACATGAAGTCATAAATATAGGTATGTGAATAACATGATTGGTATGTATGTATGTTATATATATTGATATGTTCTTGTATGTAACATAGGATTTTGGTAAAAATACTATGTTGTGGTAATAGGAGAATATAAAATAAGTTGTGATGATTATAAAAGATAAGTCATGTGACAAGATATATGTAGTACATGAAATCTAATATAAGTAATTAAGTAATAATATGAGATATGATAAAAGTGAGTTATGAGGAATGGCATGAGCGAAGTAAGCTAAATAATATTGACCTATAGGATGAGATGAGAATAATATATTCACTAGAAAGCTTGAACATAAGTGATAATATAAACTTATAAAATGAGCTACATGAGAAAGATTCATATGCTTAAATAAAACTATGACACATGGGTTATATGATAGATATTTATGGAGCCATATGAGAAGATTATAGGAATTATATGAACTTGAATTAAATAGATCAATTTGTGTATAAAAGAAATAATATAAGTGATATATATATATATATATATATATATATATTTCAAAGTATGAAATATGTTACATGATCTAGGTGAACATAAGAAAATGAAGCATAAGCTATATGATATGTTATAAGTTATCATATACATATATGAAATATGTTGTTAAGCAACGAGACTAGTAATATGAAATGACTTGGAAAGTTAATATAGGTTATGTGAAAAAGAATACAAGCATATGTGATAAGACATGTTATATTTGACATGTGATATGTGAATATGAAAATGATCTATGTTGTATATATTTAAGTGAAACCATGTAAGCGACATGAGCTATGTGGAATATGATACAAAGTTATGTGATTATATGATCACAAGAGATAAGAAACAGGTGAAAGTGAACTATATGATTATATGAATATGTGAAATGATATAATGCTAATGCCCATGTTATGTGTAAAGAGAGCTAAAGATATAGTTGGTATGTCAAGAGTCGAGGGTTACCTATGTCCTTTGGGACATATGGATAGTTACCTATGTTCTTTGGAACATATGGATAGTGGTCATTCGAGACATATACAGTGGTCTTTCGGGACATATACAGTGGTCATTCAGAACATATTTCACATACCACTCAGTGAGACTTATACGAGCTGTGGTGACAACATATGTGCATAACCTCAATGTACTCGCATATCTTTAGTTATCACGAGTATACATGGGCTTTAAAGAGAATAAATAATTTTATATGTGTATTCCTCGTGAAATGATATGTGTGATAAATAACATGTATAAGTGATAAGTTAGGATCATATGATAATAAAGATAAGTGCATATGTGTAATTGTGATATAATATGCTATATGTTTGTGTATGATATGATAATAGTAATTGTGCATGTATTGAGGTGATTTAAAGATTATATAATATGTTCATGATAAGTATATGATCATTTGATGGAAAGGAATTAATGATACTAAAATAAGTAATGATAAGCATGTTTATAATGGTTTGAATTTATGTGTAAAGAGAATGTGTATTATATGATATATACATGCATTTGTTAATTACATATGTATTTATATGCCTCACTAAGTCATAGACTTAGAGTGTGATTATTGCACACGTATGTTACAGAAGTGAGAAGAGAAACTAAGAGGAGCTAGACAGTTCAGTATTTCATCGGTTATAGAATTTTTAACCGAGGAAATGTCAGAAAAATAGGACAGCAGATTCTGCACAAAATAGATTCTGTCGGTCAACTTTGAAAATTTAGGTATATGATAGATATTTATGGAGCCATATGAGAAGATAGGAATTATATGAACTGAATTAAATAGATCAATTGTGTATAAAAGAAATAATAAGTGATATATATATATATATATATATATATATATATATATTTTCAAAGTATGAATAGGTTACATGATCTAGGTGAACATAAGAAAATGACAGCATAAGCTATATGATATGTTATAAGTTTTCATTAATATATATGAAATATGTTAAGCAACGAGACTAGTAATATGAAATGACTGGAAAGTAATATAGGTTATGTGAAAAGAATACAAGCATATGTGATAAGACATGTTATTGACATGTGATATGTAATATGAAAGGATCTATGTGTATATATTTAAGTGAAACCATGTAAGCGAATGAGCTATGTGGAATATGATACAAAGTTATGTGATTATATGATCACAAGAGATAAGAAACAGGTGAAGTGAACTATATGATATATGAATGTGAAATGATATAATGCTAATGCCCATGTTATGTGTAAAGAGAGCTAAAGATATTGGTATGCCAAGAGTCGAGGGTTACTATGTCCTTTGGGACATATGGATAGTTACCTATGTTCTTTGGAACATATGGATAGTGGTCCTTCGAGACATATACAGTGGTCTTTCGGGACATATACAGTGGTCATTCGGAACAATTTCACATGCCACTCAGTGAGACTTATACGAGATGTGGTGACAACTATGTGCATAACCTCAAGTACTCGCATATCTTTAGTTCTCGAGTATACATGGGCTTTAAAGAGAATAAATAATTTATATGTGTGTTCCTCGGAAATGATATGTGTGATATATACATGTATAAGTGATAAGTTAGGATCATATGATAATAAAGATAATAAGTGCATATGTAATTGTGATATAAGATGCTATATGTTTGTGTATGATATGATAATAGTAATGTGCATGTATTGAGGTGATTTAAAGATTATATATATGTTCATGATAAGTATATGATCATTGATGGAAAGGAATTAATGATACTAAAATAAGTAATGATAAGCATGTTTATAAGGTTTGAATTTATGTGTAAGGAGAATGTGTATATATGATATGTACATGCATTGTAATTACATATATTTATATGCCTCACTAAGTCATAGACTTAGCGTGTGATTATTGCACACGTATGTTACAGAAGTGAGAAGAGAAACTAAGAGGAGCTAGACAGTTTAGTATTTCCTCGGTTATAGAATTTTAACCGAGGAAATGTCAGAAAATAGGACATCAGATTCTACACAAAATAGATTCTGTCGGTCAACTTGAAAATTTACCATTGTACAAAATGAACTAGAAGGAGTTCTTTATATGGATAGATTCTTTTGAGTCTAGTTTCCAGTGGTATAAACGGAGTAATTTTTAAATGTGTATATTAATACAGAATAATATTTCTTTAAAGGTAGTGCAAACTGCCAGGATATGAAATTATGCCAAATTTTGGGATTAACCAAATTGAAGCAAATGATCAAGTTAAAGTTAGTGAGGCTTATATTTGACTTGCATATAAGTCAAAATGAGTTCAATGTATGCATAACATATACACGATTTTATGCATCATTGGGTTGGATTTGCGATAAGTCTCCTTGTTTATGTTAACATGATATATGTCATTTATCATATATTTGACATTCTAAATATGTCAAAGGTTGAATATAATGCATTGATCACTGATTGTTTCATATGATATATCATGAACATATATGATTTTTATCATGAATGATATTTCGGGTATGAACTGCCCAATGTTAAATGTATTGATATACTTGCCATGGATGGATAAATAAAAGTAGACTATATGCCCAAGTATGTTATTGAGGATCAGTGGTATTAATGATGTCATAGAGTCTAGCAGCTGCATATTAGGTAGCACTAGAGTGGTGTCTAGAGAAGGCCATACACGGTACAAAATACTACATGTGTACAAGGTGGGTAAAGCCCGACCTCAACACTACGATGCATTATTAGGTGAGCAAAGCTCGACCTCAACACTTCGGTGCAATATTTGACTCCTATATCGAGTTCCTCATACAGTTATACTTTGGGTTATGGTTATTGGTTAATAAATTATAAACTGACAAATAAGCTTACGAGCTTATGGGATAAATGGCAAGTATATTGGTAAGAAATTTTATATTCGGTTTATCATGTTATTTTATGATAACATGGATGGTATACAGGTAAAGTGATCATATTGCATTGAATGTGTTATTCTTTAAATTATGTGTTGTATTGTTTTAATATTTATATGGTTGCCTCAGTAAGTGTATACTTAGCGTGAGATGATTTTCACGCGTAGGAAAGAAGAAGAAGAGGAATAAGGAGTTGAGTTTGGAATCAATCACCAAGGTAATATTTACAGGTAATAATGATGATCTACTGTGTTCTAAAAGTTTTAGCTGCCATGTATACAGAATGAATGTTGAAATTATTTAAAATAGTTAGTATTAAATTAATTTGGGTTTTAAATCAAAATAAGTGACAGTCGTATTTCTTTTATGAAACAAAATAGAATTGTTATCACTGCTTGAAACTAGTTTTGAATTAGTGCCAAAAATCTTTTATAACGATTTTTCTCTGAATAATTATTTTATAATAATTGTTCAAGTTATAAATAGTAATGTTCAAATGAAACAAAATTTTACTCAGTTCGCTTAAAGAAATGTTTTGAATCTTTGATGTGATATATGTAACTCATATTGGTTCGCGTATGCGGGTTATGAGTGTTACATAAACCAAAGGTAAAAGAGTTTTAAATTATGTACATGCCAACACAGAGTGAAAATTTCTGATATGATAATTAAGTAGTATGACTTGCTAATAGAATAATTAGTTTAACATAGTAGAAATTCGATTGTGAGAATTTTAAAGAAAGTGAGAGGTAAACCTGATGGTGATAGCAATTCACTTGCCCCGGCCAGGCAGGATGAAGAGAGGACACCTCAGGAAATGCCTCATAAGATTCAAGATTGATTTCAGAAAGTTGAAATCATATTAGAATAGTGATAGAATATTCATTGTTTTGAATCAGAAAGAGATATAGAGTAGTTTGTTAGTACGTGGATAGATGGAATATAGTGAACAGTGTTACCATAAGAATGTTAAAAAGATCAAAGGATGTGGTGAGTATTGTAAAAGAGTTCAAGAATAAGTGCATCAGTGACAAGTGTATAAGATACATGGAGATAGAGTTTATGAATTTGAAAAAGGGAATTGTAACGTGTATGGATAAGGCAGTTTGATAAGTTAAAGGAATTATAAGGCTAATTAAATGACAATGAGGTATGCAAGTGTTTTGTGAATGGCTTGTGCCCAGATGGAAGGAGTGTTATAGTGATAAAGTTCTAAGAGAGAGTTCAAAGGATTAAGAGAAACTGGCATGTTGGTTCAAATACAACCTTGGTTGGAATTAATTGTATTCCATGTCAAAAGATCAAATCTGATGAAAGCCATATCTTAAATAGTGTAGGGTCTGGTACTAGAAGATTAAATAAGGTATTAAAATGACATCATAAAACAGGTATAACATTTAACAAAGAATATATATAACATCACATCAAATCATACATATTTATGTACAATCATTTCTATTATTACCAATCTATACATAGTCCTTACACTTTATACTTTTATCCATAATATCCTTAATTATCACATCATAACACATATATCACTTCACAACGAAATAAACATATCATACCAAGTTTATTTATATTATTATTTTTATTAGCCCATATACACATATGAGAACTATAGATATGTGAGTTTATAGAGGTTGTGCACTAATACTGTCACCACAACTCGTATAAATGCACCGAAGTGCCACGTAGAATTGCACCGTAGTGCCACGTAGAAATGCACCGAAGTGCCATATAAGATTGTCCCTAAGGACCACGTAGAAAATCCTTAAGAATCATATACATATGCCAATGATCAAGTATGTGTCTCAAAAGACCTCACACATGTTCCAAATAATACATATATGTCCCGAAGGACCGCGTAGACCCTCGACTCTTGGCATGCCAACTATAACCCTAGCTCTCATAACACATAACATGGGCATTTAATTATGTCATTTCACATATTCATATAATCACATAGTTCACCTACACATATCATCTTTTCATGTAATTCACTTTCACATATCTCATCAGATATACTTGTTTCTTTTTCATACCATGTCTCATGTAACCACATATGTCCTATCTCATATGATTTCTCTTTAGCACATAACTTATATCTTGTGATCATGCAATCACCTCACTATTTTCACATAACTCATTGTTACAATAATTCCCATATCACATATAAGCACATAGATCATTTTCACATAACTTCTATTAACATTCCAAGTCATTTCATATTACTAATTTCATTGCTTAATAACATATTTCATATATGCATAAATAACTTATAACATATCATATAATTTATGCTTCATTCTTTTATAATCACCTAGATCATGTAACATATTTCATACTTGTAATATATATATATCCCTTCTATTTTTTTTTATATACAAATCAATCTATTTACTTAATTCAATTTCATATTACTCCTATAATATTCTCACATGGCTCCATTGATTTCTATCATACAACCCATGTGTCATAATTTTATTTAAACATATGAATCTTTCCCATCTAGCTTATCTTATTTTCATATTATCATTTATGTTCAAGTCTCCTAGTTGGTATACTATTCTCATATCATCCTATGGGTCAATATTATCTAGCTTATTCACTTCTCATTTAATATAATTATATTTTACTATTTCACATATATGATCACATAGTTCATATCTCATAAAATTCATAACCTTTCTTATATAATCACTTATACTGTATCACATAACTTACAATAGGTTATTTTATTTTCACATAATTTCTTAACTTATTTTATATTCTCCCATTATCACTTAATATTGTTTTTACATGAATCACATAGCACATAAAAGAATAGATCAATTCATATAATCAAGCATACATACACTCATATTCAACTCATGCCTTTAATCATGAATTCATGCGTAACACTATAGGAAATAGACTCATCGCAAGTCTTATTCCCATTACACATCATATATTATTGAATATGCACTCACCTAGCCTCACTAGTCAATATCGATCTCTTATCTTTTCCCCTGATCTTTCTTACTTGTCAATGGTTCCGGAACTCGTTTAGGCTCTGTATCTATATAATTATACATTTTAAGGCAATTATTAGATACCTACATCTTGTAATTCGATACTAACAATTTAAAAGAACTTAATAAACCAATATTCACTTTTTCCTTTAGGGGGTATCAATACCCTACTTAAGGTATCAGTACCCTCATGACATTCTGTGATTTTTTCGTTCAAGGGGGTATCTGTACACATTCATAGGGTAACGATACCCTATGCTCAAAACAGGTTTTTCACCCAAAAATTCATCAACTCTTCTCTAAATATCCTCATACAAAGCTCCTTTCATATCATCAAACTTAACTACAACCATTTTAACTAACTTCTATTATTCTCACACCTTATTATCTACCATATATCATTTAAATTCTTAAAACTAAGAATCATACCAAATTTTCCATGTTATCCAAACTTAATTCTAATAATTATAACTTCTTACTCTTCCATATGACAAGTCAAATTCAAATTTTAAATCCATTTATATATCCTTATTCATAATTTCACTTATTCACTTCCTAACTTAAATCAACCATAACTTATCACTCTTTAAGTTTCCATGTTTGTTTTTGATTTCATACTCTTTCCTAATGCTTCCTTAATCAAAACCATACTGGAATCTTAAGAATTAACCAAAAGAAAACCAACTCACCTTTGCTTAAGAGCTTCACGATGGAGAAGAAGAGCATAAAGAATAAGAGAAGAAAACTCTGGATGTTTTCTCACATTTCCCACGTTTTATATTACTCAAAAGGGAAGACAAAAATATTTCCTATGAAAAGACCATTTTACCCCTTTAGTTTATCCATCTTTACTATTTAATCCAAAATCCTTTACTTAAGTCCCTGAACTTTTAGCTTATATCAGAATTGAGCACAAAGTTTCCAAAATTTACATTTTAGTCAGCGACCTGGCTTTTGGGGTATTACAGATCAAGTATGATTAGAAGTAAGAACGGTATGTCAGATGATGTAAAAGATTAGTTGATTCAGTAAAGTGTATGTTTTAATCATTTATGATGAAGATTTAAGGATTTCATTTTCGGTTAATCAGATTTAGTCAGAGAAATAAAGAAGGATTATATGTATTAGAGAGGTTTAAGAAGTAGTCAAAGGATGACGAAAATAAAAGGAAAAAAGTTTGTTATTATTGCAAGACAATTAAAGGTTGATGAAGAAAGTGAGTGAGTGATGATTTTGAGTGAAAGAATTGATGAATGTTACTGTTTATATAAGTGACATCATATGGATTTTCAATGGTTAAAAGTAAGTGTACAATGGATTGAGTTCCTTGGAAATTGAAGGCAAATCATTAATTACAATTGTAAAGGAATAAGGTAGAGAAAGCAATATGAGAACATTAGAAGATATGATCTTATTAAGGTGTGCAATGAAAATTCGAGGACGAATTTTCTTAAAAGGATGGGAGATTGTAACATCCCAAAATCAGGGCTAGTGACCAAAATGAAAGTTTTGAAACTTTGAGGTATGATTTTAAAAGGTTGAAAAATTTAAGGACTTAATTGGAAAATATTTTGTGAAGGAGTTAATAATAAAGTTTGAAGTAAAGAGGGTATTATGGTCATTTTACAAGGAATATTTTTTATTTCCCTTCATAAAGGGTATTAAGCACGTGGATGAGGAAAAGGAAAGAGAAGTCTGGAAGCTTAGCTTATCTTCTTCCTTGCCGTGAGCTTCAATTCAAAGGTAAGATTTCTCGTTATTTGATTTTTGTTGACATTAAATTTGGTTTTTGGTCATTAGATGATACTTAAGCTTAAGGAAAGCTTAAGTTATCTTCAAACTATAAGATTAAAGAGTTAGAAGAGATTAAAGATTTGGAGATTTTGAATAAAACTTGGAATAAAGTTGATAAGTAGATTGGAAGCCAAATTTGACTTGTCATCAACCTAATTAAGAGATATGAAGTAAAAGAATTGAATTTGGAACATGTTGAAAATTGAGTTTAATTCTTGAATTTTATATGGATGATAGGATTTTGAGGTTTAAGAGGTGGTAAATGAGTATTAATGAGTTTAAGCATGTGTATGTAAGTTAGGAATATGTAAGGGGATGAAATATGAAACAATTGCACTGAATTGAGTGAATTTTCGGGTGAAAAAGTCTGTTCTGGGCAGTGTGTACCGGTACCCTATGAACAGGTACCGATACACTAAGACCAAATTTGAAGAACATCTTTATGGTGTATCGATATATTGAAGATTGTATCGATACCCCCTTGAAATGAAAAGTTTCGAATGTAATTTGTGCATCGATACATAGGCAGTGTACCGATACACCAGTGAAAGGATGTATTGATACCCTATAGTGTGTACCGATACACTTATAAAGGAAAATGGAAATAGATCTTTCTTTTAGTTTAAGAAATAAAGATTTGAGTATGTTATTTGGAATACTGAAATGTATAAATTTATGATTATAGACATCGAACGTAAGCAAGTTCTAAAACGATCACCGAATTAGGATTCAATTCAAAGAATGAAATATAGAAGTGGATTTGGGATCTAAGTGAGGCTAAGGTGAGTGCATATTATATAGTATATGATGCTTAATGGAAATAAGACTTGCGACAAGTCTATTTCCTATAGTATTATGCATGAGTTCATGAATATGAGCATGTGTTTGTTATGAGCGTATGAATTATATGTTATTGTATGTGTGACATGATTTTGATGAATATATGCTAGTGTGATAAAACATAGGAACGATATAGTAGAAGTGATATATATATATATATATATATATATATATATATATATATATATATATGTTTACATATGTTATATGATATTGACATAATAGATGATATGAATATGTGATATCTGAACATAAGATTAAGTGAATGAACATAGATGATATATATATAATGATATAAGAATAAGATATGAATCATATATATGAGTTATATGGGAAATATATGTGAACAAGATATTATATATATGTTTATGTGAAATCATACAAAGTGATATGAGATAGATGACATATGAATATGAAATCATATGAGAACTGACATGAATTATACGGAAATAAACTACGTGAATACATGTATATGTGAATATGTGACAAGTAGAAGATAATGCCCATGTTATGTGATATGAGAGCTAGGGGTATAATTAGCATGCCAAGAGTCGAGGGTTCATGGGTCCTTTGGGACATACAGAGTTCATTCGGGATAAATTTCACATGTCCCTAGTGGGACCCTATACGAGTTATGGTGACGTCATATGTGCACAACCTCAATATACTCGTATACCTTAAGTTTTCAAAAGTATACATGGGCTTTAAAGAGAATAAATAAATCAATTGGTATGATATTATGTGTGTTTTTGTGAAATGACATATATGTTCAATGATGTGTATAAAAATGTTAAGTAAATATTCATACGATAAAAGGAATTAGTGATATAAATAAACTTGATATGATATTTTTGTGTCCTTGTGAAATGATTTATGTGATAGCATTGTATGATATGTTCATGCATGATTAAGTGATTAGAATTTCCTTTATAAGTTTAATGACTCACTAAGTCATCGACTTAGCGTGTGAATGTTTCCCACGTAGGTTTGGAAAACGAGAAGAGAAGTAAAGAGGATCAAGACAGGTCAGCATCTTCCTTACGAAGATCAGATCAGAAACATATTAAATATATGTATTTTGTTTTGTAGAATTTAGTTGGCATGTAGTTACAAGATTAGAATGGAGTATGCTCTTATTGGTTTTGTAAAACGATTTGATTGTATTTATTAATGTAAAGTACTCATTTTCTTAAATGATGAATTTAAGATTTGGTGGATTTGTAAAGAACAGAGTTTTGAAAAGTCAGTGTGAAACCTCGGACTCGGATCTGGGTCGGATATGGGTTGGGGTGTTTAGTGATTTTGGGTGAGAGCTTATTGTTTGCAAATACATTTGCCTTGTGAGGTTTTCTTTTGTTTACTAAATTTGCAATTACTCTTTGGGAAAGTGTGCATTTAAGGTTTTGGGGTATAAACCTTGAAGTGTTTGTAGGTTACACGTTATCCTTAAAGGTAACCAAATCTAGTGGATTTGAGAAATTATTAATGTGGAAGCTAAGGTAGTGGATGTATACATAGTTGAGAAGACGAACCACTCTAAATCGTTGTGCAAAAATTTTATTTTTCAATTGTTTCCACCAAATTCATTAAGAAGTCAATTCACCCCTTCTCTTGACATATTTCGGTTGATCAATATAGCTAAAAGTTTTGACACCTAAAAAATAAATTAAACCCATTTTTTAAAAAATATTTAACAATAAAAACTTTAAAACTCAATTTTCTCAATTGAAAAAAATCTTCATATAATTTTTAAATTTGATACCCAAAAATTAAATTTTCTAGCTTTACCCCTACAATCATGAGACCATCAAATACTCGAAGCATATAATAAATCATCTCACAAAGATAAAGAAATAGAACATAACAGAACATAACATACCCCATAGGTAGTTCTGTCGTACGACAACCTAATATACAGGCAGGGCCGGCCTTGGGCCAGGGTAGGAGGGGTGCCTACCCAGGGCTGACAAAATAAAAAAAAATTAGTATAATATTTTTTTTATTTTTCTGATAATAAATTAAAAAATTGTAAAATAAAATAGAGTAATCTATGAATTTAGTACATAAACTATTAGTTCTGATATGTTTTGGTACTTAAACTTTTAATTTTTTCAAAATCATATTTAATGTTTAGTTTTCATTTCATTTCATTTTAGTATCCATCGTTAAAAACTTAACGCATTTAGTACCTAACTATCAGTTTTGGTTTGTTTTAGTAACTAAAATTTCAAAAAAAATTAAAACTTAACGTTAAATTTTGAATGTGTACTAAAATAAAATAAAAAGACTAAAGTTTTTAACGGCAAGTACTAAAATGAAACAAAAACTAAACTTTATATGGTTTTGAAAAAATTGAAAGTTTAGGTACTAAAACAGACCAAAACTAATAATTTAGGTACTAAACACGTAATTTACTCAATAAAATAATGGGGCACATGAATTTATTAAGGTGTGAATTATCTTTATTGAATTTTATATTAACGTTAATAAATTGTTCTTCCATAAAATTCTAATTTAATATTTCTTTCTCAAAATTTAAAAAAAATCAATTGAACTCTTTAATTTTGGTCTTTCCAAATTCCCACTATCAATTCGCCAAATCTCTTTCCCGATTTTTCATATCAATAAAAAAATTATTAACATAATTTTTTTCAAAACTTAATGAGAAGAAAAAATTTAAGTATAATTAGCATGATTCTTTTCTCTTTCATGTTTCACGATTCATCTAGAAATTATTATTCTCATTTTTTAATTTATCATATTTATCTAACACGTAAATTCACAATTGTTTATTATCAATTATGGTGCTTGAATCATATTGAAGATTGTTCTTAAAATTCTAGGTATACCACATTTTAAAATTCTTTCTTTTAATTTTATATATTTTCAAATTCTAGATAACATCGTTCTTTTATTTTCAAATGTTATGTTATGTATTGAAAAAAAATATTGGAAAGCATTGATGTTGATACTATCATCATGGTTTTACATAAAAATGATCGAACGTAATATTTTTATAAGTATTTATATTCTTAAATATATTTTTTGACATATTTTATATTGTAATGAATTACTATTTTTTTAATTTAATAAAAAAATCTAATAAAATTTTTAAATTACATATTTCTTATTTTTTTATATTAGGGACCTATTTTTTATTTTCGCCCCAAGCCTAAAAATAGTCAGGACCGCCCCTATATATAGGTAAGGAAATGCGCTACAGAAAATGTCAATGTCAAAGAAAATAATAATAGATTATCAAAACAAAAATAAATAAATAGGTAAGTGACTAAATACATAAGTTAACCATAATTTGGGGCTTGGGCAGGTGCCCCTCATGTCGAAGCCCAACTACGATCATGCTCACAAATCAAACCAAAAAAGATGAATCATAAACCATCGATCTAACCATCTTCCTTCCCACTGTCTAAATCACTATAAACAACAACATTACCCGTTGTACATCAATATTGATACGATGAGTGTGGATCTTTCTCTCGCCAGAAATAATCGATTATATAGCATAAAAGCTCAAACATACACTTTTATTTTCAAGTTTTAATCGTTCCGATCTAAGGACGATATTAGCTCAAAGAGAAAAAGAAGATAATATGTCATTCCAGTCTAATTTCAGATGGAATGAGATGAATACAAATATCAGTAACTACATTATCTGTCATCCTGAGCAAAAAATATTAATAATTGATAATGAAAGTTATATTTGTGCCATTGTGATTTGTGTAAGTGCGAAACATTCTATCGTGTTAAACCCGAGTAATTGCCTTTTATAAATTATTTTAAAATATACACAAAATTTGGCATTACTCCATAAGTTAATAATTTATATTGAGATATAAACATTTAATCATGTAAACATAATTGCTTCTATTAACTAAAAAATATAATCATATTTAATTTAAAAAAATTAAAATACTTTGAACTAAAAAAATATTCGAATTTAAAAACCCAAACTAACCTAATTCGAGACACTCATATCGGCTAGATGATTGCCACGTTGCCAATAAAGTGGCAACTTTAACCAAATTTAGTTTCCAACACAAAATACCAACCTGTCATCTCTTACTTTAATCAAACTTGAATATGAAAAATAAATCTAATAAAGTTTGAATCTAAAAACTGGAATTTGAAATTGATCTAAATTAGAATTCAAATTTAATATTAAAAGTAACTAAAATGTACTTTAGTTTTTAATAAAAGCTTAATTACTAATTTATTATAATATTATTTACTAATTATATATATATAATAATAATAATATTTTTAAGGGTATACGATTATCATCGCGTATGAACACAGAGTTTTATAGTATTATATAGGTACCTAAATTTTTTTACTTATTTATTGTTTTAATTTTACAATTGTAGTTTATTAACATTATTTTAGTTTTAGATTTTAAATCAATGACACATTTGTTACCTTTTTTAATAGTGAATAATTAAAATAAAACGAAAACTAATTTTATATATAACTTTAAAAATAAATAAAAAACCGATCAAATAATTAAATAACTAAATATATAATTAACTCCAAATTTTTCAAATGAATCACACACTAACAAGTAGAACACAATTTGATCATCACGTGACCCAATTTATAATTTTGTACGTACATTGGGTGCGGCAAAAGTGGGTAGTTATATAGTGTTGTACTTATAATATATAATTAGAAAATTATTTAAAATATTATTATTTTTATCTAAGGTATTAATATTTTTTAATATTTTCAGTAAAATATCTAATAATAATAAAGGTGGTAAAAAATAACAAAACGGATAGTGTTTTATCATACCCAATAATAATGAAATCAATAAAAATAATAATTTTTTTTATTAATTTTATTATTTAAATAATAATAAAATCGATAATATTTTTTTTAATTATATATTAAAATTATCGTTGGTGATTATTTACCAATAAAAGTCATTACCATCGTGATTATTGGACCCCATGCCATCTTACGGCAAATATTTGCTGCAAAAAATACAGATTGTTGATACAAGAAAGCCACCTGTCAATATTACTGCTCCATGAAATAAAACACCGAAACAGCTCCACAGTCTACAGTCGACACCCGGCACTCTAGTCATTAAATAAGTAAAAGGACAAAAATAAAATGAAAAAGGCTCCAAGTTCAAGGCTGCCTGCCACGTGGATCCAGTTGTAAAATCAATTTTTTTGAAAAAAGGTAAAATGTTAAAGTTACCAGCTGTATAACGCCTTTGCTGTAAATGATGAAAATGCGGTTAAAAATGTGTTAGAAAAGATTAATTAGGAATAAGGATAGGTAATTAATTTTTAATATTCTTTCAGTCAAAGGTTGGGACTGACCCGAGTGACTGGTGTCACGTGACATAAAATCTCCTGATGCCAAGAATAAATCCTTTGGCTGACTCAGCCTTCGCCCTTCTCCTTGGATCTTCCTGTTTTCTGGGGACCACTTACACGTGTCAATATCTCAGGTTATCATATTATGCGGCGCCTCGTAAAACATCTCTCCGTCGCCGGGATTTTAAAATCGCCGATATAACCCATCCCGCCCTTTAGTAAAAACTAAAAAACCGAAAACTTTTTTTGTGTGTCTTGGCTGGCTTGGGTCCTATAAAATCGCTCAACTTTCCGTATTCACTTCAAAACTTGGCCTCATCTTCTTCTCCCCCGACTCACTTCTTATCTACCATAACCTCTTCCCCACTCTCTCCTTTAATTCTTGCTTTCCTTTGTTATCCCTCTGTCAGATTTTCCTGGAGAAATATCAGAGAGTAGTCTTTACCCTGTTAAGTGGCAGAAAATTTCTTCCTTTCCTTTTTGTTCTTCTGCAACTTTTGCCAACAAAAATTTCTCTTCTTTTTTCTTTTTCTCTCTCTCCGTACTACTTATTTTATCATATCTTTACTTGGAATTTATCTTCCTTTGATGAACTTTTGAGTATGCCTTTGAACCGATAAATGGTGGATTTCTCTCCATTTCAAGCTTCTATTTAACGTGTTCTTTCTTCAGTTTTTTTCCCTTTTTAACCCTTTATTCCCTCGTGTCTGTTTTAAAGGAATCTCTTCTTTTTCCCTTCCCCTTTTTATTTTACTCTCAATGATAAGTGGAAGAATCTGAAAACCCAGAGCGAAGATTGAGAGAAAAATGGATATTTGCCCTGTTCCTTCAATCAAATATGCAGAACCCAGCCATCAAACCATGCTCCTTCCACCATTGTTAAATAATAGACTCGGAAATCAGCCAGAAGTGAAGCCTCGAATCGTCCGGATAACAGTTACTGATGCTGACGCGACTGATTCCTCCAGCGATGAAGAAGAAAAACGAAGAACGCGAGTTTGTTCCCGGAAGAACAGAGTCAAGAAATTTGTTAACGAGATAACTATCGAGTCATCATGTCCCACTGAGAACGATATCGTTGGGAGAAGCAAGTCATCGTCTTCATTTTCAAGAGCTTCTCGAAAAAGGGCAGCGTCTGTTGCTGAGGCTAAAGGTATAGCGCCGGCGAGAGTACCATCGAGGAAGAAGTTCAGAGGGGTAAGGCAACGACCGTGGGGAAAATGGGCGGCTGAGATTAGAGACCCTATAAGACGTGTACGGCTTTGGTTAGTCACCTATGACACTGCCGAAGAGGCGGCAATTGTTTATGACAACGCGGCTATTCAGCTGCGTGGAGCAGACGCGCTCACCAACTTTTCGACTCCTCAACAAAAGTCGTCGGTTCGAGATAAAGCCAGCCAAAAACCGTTATCCAACTCAGATTACAACTCCGAGGAAGAATCTCATAAAACTGTTCCCAGTTCTCCGACTTCCGTTCTTCGCTGCCACTCGCTTTCGGCCTCCGAAGCCGACTTTCAAAGCGTCAAAGAATCGCGTGAAACCGGAAGCGAACTTCGAGATGTCGTCGACGATTCTTGCTGCATATCGGGAGATAACTTGTCATATTTCTCCGACTATTCCTCTTTGTTTCCCGGTGACATGTTTTGTTGGGTGCCGGATTTTTTGAAAGATGAGTTCGGGGACGGATTCTTGAACTCGTGCGGGGATTCCGAGTTTGGATTTGGTGGTTTACCCAGCTTCCAACACGTTGATGATCATTTCCAAGATATAGGGGATTTGTTCGGGTCGGATCCTCTGCTAGCTATTTGAGACTCTTTTTCTCTCGTGTAATACCCCTTTTTCGGTTAAGTTTTGCGTCGGCGGAACTGAAAATATCGAGATTTTGTCCGTGTTCTGATTTTATCAACGAAAGACCCTCCCTTCCGTCAATTGAATATTTAAATTTGAAAAACAATTTAAATCTGTTGGTGATTTTAAAAATTAATTTAAAGAATTAAACATATACTATATTAATTCTAAGCTCTGTTTTTAGAATAAAAAGTAAATTATTAACTATTTACAACGTTAATAATGAGAAGAAATAAAAATATTAAACATCTCCCTTCACAGTAATGGTGACGGACGACTGTAGCAACGTCTTCTTTGGTGTCTTCTATCTTCATGAGTTAGCTTTTTTGTTTTTCACACCTCAACTACACATATTTTATCTTAAAATAAAGCTATGCATATTTTAAAGTAAATTTAATTTAAAATGTTTTATATTAAATTATATTTCATATTATGTTTCAAAAAATAAATTATAAATAAAACATATAAAGATTCTTTCCAAATACAGGTAATTTTTAAGAACAGGTGTGATGATTTTTAGTGCACGTATAAAATTTTAAAGGACATAACATGGACAATATATACTGACATAAAATTTTGGAATTTAAAAAGAGTGAACACGTGCCGTAGAACGGGTCCGTGCACCTCTTCTTTTCTTTTTTTTCTTTTTTAAATTTAAAATAAAATAAAAGCGGCCATTCCCTTTCGGTTCTTGTTCAAATTTTAAAGCATGAAGTTAGCAGCTTTGTTTATGTAACGCCTCAAGGTAAGGGAGCAAAAGCTTTCTCTTGAAAAGGAGACGAAAGTCCTCGGAATTTAAAAATAATGGTATCATATACATCTTTTAAAAGTATATATATTAAAATACATTTTAATTGTTTAATTTATTCTTATCAAGCTCCTCAATAATCATAGTAGATAGAATAAAGAACCATAATTGTGGTTAATGATAAATATTACGAGGTTGAGTACAAGAGGATTCACCTTAAGCATTAATACACGTTAAAGAATAGTGTTTTGAAATTTAAAGACAGTAATATATATCTTTTAGACATATCCGTTAAGAAGATTATATCTCGTGATAAGAGAATTTCATATCTCAGAATGAAGTGTGTCATCAATTTCATAAAAAAAAAAAAGAGATAATGATGGTGTAGCATACATGGTAATGATGAATAGATAAAGAATAATTGGTAGATAATCTTAATGATGGCGTGTAACGAGGGTAAGAGAAGGATGAATAGATTATTCCCATATTTTAAAAAAAGGGAAATATCATAAAATTGAAGAATAATATTACACATCACATTATACATCTTTCGAAAAAAAATCTTATAACACTTAACTAGAGCTTATACAAATCAAACTTGTGATCTTCTGCAAGTTCTTGTCCAATTCCTCATCGCCACCCCCAATTCATTAAATCATAGTAGTGTTATGACATTCAGTAAATTAATTTTGAAATTAATTTCAAATTTTATTTTTGGGTTAAATATCAAAATTATATATAAACTTCAAATTAATATGTAATATGATACATAAATTTTAGTTCATTGTAATTATTCACATAAAACTTTAATTTTAGTTCGGTTATATAGATAACTTCTATTTTGAATAATTTATACACATTTTACAAAATGAATCAAAATAAGAATGGAAGAAGAAATGACAGATTGTGGGTGAGTGCGAATTTGAATTCGGTGTTTCCACGTTTCACCACCTTATCACACACAAATATATCAATATATGATGGGGACTCTGCCTCCCCCACTACTTGTCAATGATATCATTTTAAATATAATGATTGTTTTTATTGACCAATGGAGAGGTTGGGACATGAACCCAAAGCCAAAATTAGATATGCAGAGTTTAAACGACAGGAGGATTAGCAATTATTTATTGAAGTTTTGAGATGACAGATTTGTTATCAAATTCAAAGAATCTCAATCGGGGAGGCGGCTGCCGAGTTTGGAGCCTCCTCGTGGTTCATTTCAATTTCTTGGGGTCCCTTTCTGCTTAGTGTTGGTCAGTAGGATGAATTTAGCACATCAAATTTAGAATAAATTATAAATTTCATCACTCAACTCTCTTCATATTACTATTTTAGCCATTAAAGTTTAAAAGTTTTTAATTTTCTTATTAGATTTTTCATTTGTTCTTATTTTGGTTTACTCCGTCGTTAAATACTTAACGATGCTATGACTAGATACTTTTTTAAATGATGAAAAGTACCCAAAACCTTTTTCATTTTATGAAGAAAAAAACTCTTCGTTTTGAGTTCCCTTTGATTTCTCAATGATGAAGCATATTTTTCCAAATTCCAACGGCGCGAAGGTGGAAAAAGAGAAAGCAAGCTGTATATCTTGATTTCACGTTGATTCAATGGCGGATATTAAATAACAAGTTAGTTTTTTGGTTTCATTAGTTCTAGATTTGAGGTTGGATTTCATTAGTTTTAAAATGATTTAGCTATCTAAACTGATAGTGTGGTAGGAGACGATGAGACGATTTCGCAGATATCACAAGTGGTAAAAAAAGACGTTGAAGATCAATGACTGCAACACAAGTGAGACAAGAAAAAAATTGTAAAACTTTCAAAGAAAAATGTAGAAAGAAAGAAAACGAAAATAACATGGACGACATGGGGATGCCATGTCAACAAAAAAACAATCCATATTAGGACATACAACTTCCATGTCATCATTTTATTTATGATTTAACGCTCAAATGATCAAAATGAGAGTGAGTCAAAAGTTTAACAAGTAAATATCTTTTTTAGTTTTAGTGATCAAAACAAAAGTAAAAAGAAAATTAAGTGATGAAATTTATAATTTACCCTTAAACTTGACATCAGCTAAATTAGTTCATAATGTGGTCTTGGATTAACACATCAAATCATGGATTATAATAAAACATTTTCTGAAACTAGGCGTACGCTGTCCACCATGTACAAGTC
This sequence comes from Hibiscus syriacus, assembly GCF_006381635.1. NCBI lineage: Eukaryota > Viridiplantae > Streptophyta > Magnoliopsida > Malvales > Malvaceae > Hibiscus > Hibiscus syriacus. Next base: position 2,265,177 of record NW_024063512.1, on the reverse strand, counting down.
AAAACAAATTATTAATACACAACAAAGAATGGCACAAGTAAAACGTATGTGATGAACCAGTTTTCGATGGTCTCATGAAAACGATGAAATGTCTGCCCATCAAAACGTGGTCCCTTGTTCAGTTGGAGCAGTACCAATGTCACAAGATTTTGGTGTATTATAACCCTAAAAATTTGCACCATGCCCTTAACCTCAATCCCATAACATATTGGCTAATCGTAGTCAAAAAGGCTGAAAATTTCATTAAATGAAAATTGTCCTTGTTCCAAAATAGCAACATTACTCTGCCTCATACCCGACTGCACACATGACAAATTCACTCTTAACTCCTGTTAGTGAAATAAAGTGGGTTATAGTATGTTGATTTATTTTTGATTTGAGTGAAAAATCGCAGTGGATAGTTATATGGGATTTGAATGGTGTTTAAATTTTCTGTTTTCATAAGGAGGGAGAGGGATATGAATCGAAAATGGTTCCAGATCTCTCTCTCGATTTTGGTTAAGAGATTTTATAATGACTTTTAATGTTAGTGTCAAATATAGAATCATGATGACTACTCGTAAGTTGGTAGGTCCAATAGATACGACTAATTGATAGCAGATTTTGATTCTAACATATCATGTGCATCTAGTAAAAGTCATAAAAAATCTTAAAATGTATAAGATATTTGAGATCTTATCTTTAAAGATGTTCTTCCACAAAAGAATTCTTCAAAAATATTAATACGAGAAGGATATACAAAAGTAGTACAACAATTCCCATAATTTATTTTTATTTGTTTTGTGACCTTGGTCTATGTAATTTTTTTAAAAAATTTCTTTATGGGTTTTGTAATACCGTTTGGCTAACAGTGTCGAAAGTTTGAAAGAAGCGGTTGGCCAGTTGGGGTTGTTTAAGGGAGTGACGAAACGTCATTTTCTGGTAGATCTTGGGCACTTAGAGGGTGTGGTAGATACGCAGGCTTTTATAATCATAGAGACATGAATCTTTTTTTACAGTGACAGTACTTATTGGGGGAAGGAGCCCTGCAACTAGGACTTTTCAGCTTTTAGCTATCCCAAATTGATTAATACAACAGTAAAAAGTAAAAAATCTAAAGCCATGGGACATATAATCTTGTGGGTATTTAATTTGTTTGGGACCGTCAGGATCATACATATTGCCTGATCTTTACACCACTACTGCCCCGCCCCCTTTGTTCCCCAATGAAGGTGAAATAAATTAAAAATAAATTTCTTAAATTCCGAAAACGACTTAAGACTTTCATATTGTTGGAATTGACCGCAGATGTAGATTTTTTTAATCGCAGAATTAAATTTTAAAATAGTTTAATTAAGTTTTAAGAATATTATATAAATTAATTTATAATAACCTAATATTTAGTTTAAGGGTGGATTTTTAGTTGGATCTTACGTAAAGTTTTCAAAATTTTTAGAGATTTAAATTGAAATATTCAAAATATTTAAAGGGTTTTAATTTATTTATTTTTTAAAAAATTAGAGTTTAATTAAAATTTGAGAAAGAAAAGGACAAAAGGCCAGTTTGAGTAGTTCTGTTGTCTCTTGGAGTGGTGATTGAAGCAAATAAGAGGGCAGCCACACAATGGAAGGGCACCAAATTCCAAAACTTTGGATATTCATTTTCATTCATTAGAGCGAGCTGAAAAGGAAAACAAGGCAGAAGATCTTGTATGTTATTCTGCAGGTTCAATTAAATCATGTTCGTACACGTATTGTTAGGTTAACGGTCTCCCAATCTCCTCGTTTCAGTGCAAGTGGTATCGGTCCAGCAGCTCCAACCCTGGTCCCCACCAAATTGATCCAGCTCAGCCATCACTGTTTTCATTGTTTTCTTACGCTCTCAAGCATACGGCAGTGATCTGGTCGTGGTCCCACGCTCCCGGCCATCCTTCCAATCCCATCCGCTTGATTCCGACCCTCCGTTTTGGATAAGCGGGTGCGGCTCATTCTGGAGATCCACGTAAGCAATTCTTACCCAACATTTATTTGCCTTCTTCATATTTCCCTTTTTGTCCCCTTAAAACAATAAAAGGGTGAAGTATAAATGTGGTCCCTCGACTATAATATTCTACTTCATTGAGTCTATTAACTATTAGAAATTTCAGAATGATCCCCTAACTATAGAGTATTATTTGTTGAGTCATCTTATTATTAATAATTACAAAATGATCACCTAACTATTTATATGTTCCAAACTCGTCATTTTTTGTTAAAATTTCAACAATCGTCTATGTTGAACGTTAACTTATTGATTGAGACATGATAAAATTATATTTTAATGATGTCTACTAGCATCGTCACTGCTTTTAAACATTAGCTTGACAATATAATATTTCATGTACTGACTCCATGACATAATATAAACGGAAAGTTGATCAAAAAAATACAGCTCAAACTATTCTGGGATCATATTTTATCATATCTTAGCCAATATGTTAAAGTCCAGCTCAGAAGACCACCAATTTTTTTACAGAATAGGATGATTTTGAAACATATGAGTAGTAGGGTGATCATTTTGTAACTTTTATTAGTCAAAGGATTTAACAAAACAATGTTCTATAGTCGGAGGACCATTTGGGTACTTTACCCAAAAATAAAATGACCTAAAAAAGTAGTATAGAATTTCAATGTTAAAACTCCAACCCTTTGACTTAAAACCCTTTATTATCGTTACGTGGTGGATTATTATACCAACAAATCATATGATTATTTGTATGCGAGTAAAATTAGTGATGTAAATACTACACGATAAAATTAAGTAGAAACGAACAAAGGTGAGGAGGGGGTCCCATGAAATATGCATGGGATATTTATTATCTTTGTTTGTAAAGAGAATATGTAGTGATGCAAAATGTTGGGAGAGGACCAAAAGGCAAGAGCAAGTTGAAGAGAGGGACATATAAAATGTTTGTGGGAGAAGCAGGTAGGGCCGTCTCGGCAGAGCAAGGGGATGTCTATTTCACCTACTGATATGAGTCCAAAGGCACTCAGATTCTATACGATACGATACGATATAGATACGAGATTTCCCTATAAAAACAAATATCTTCGAGTCAATCCCAGATTTAACCATTTCAAACACTTGGTCATACCAACGTATCCTATTCATATTATATATATTGTCAGGTCCAATAAATGTGGCTACATTTACGAAGTAGTAGCATATATCTCATGAATTGTCTTGAAGACACTTAGGTCACAATTATGAAGTGAATGGCAGTTACAAGCACCCTTTCTACTTGCTTTGCATTTCCACCGTCTTATCTATACCATAGAAATAATGGCTATCTCCATTTTCCCACACCTGCTGTGGCCCTATGCGTTCCCGATTCTAATTATAACACCAAGTAATTCTCTCTCTCCTTTTGCTTTTGGGCTTTATATACTTATTTCTGGTTTCATTTCTTAAATTCTACGTTTGGTTTCTTCTTAGGTACAGCTTGCTTGGTTGTTTCAATTCATTACAACTCAACTCTAAACCTCTTACGCCAAATAAACCCTACTCTCCCTAAACAAACCCACGAGATTTAAGTAGGAGCTCCGACAACGGTGCCACCACTTTCTACCGTGTTGCACCTCGTCCCAAAAATCTCAACTTTCACTATTTATTTTTATTTTAAAAAGTTTCTAATAAATTTAAAAATTCTGAAAATTGAACATTCCAAAATAATTTTTTTTTCAAAATAGTCAAATTTTAAAAACATGTACAACTTCAAGAAAATTAAGATGAGATTAAAAATTTTATGTCAAAACGCAACTTTAATCCTTGAAGGTGTTACAGAGTGCGTTTTAATAGACACTACATGTCAACCTTTTTTTAAACGATAACCATAAAAACTAATCTGATAAAAGTAATAATAAAATTATATCCTAATCTCAACTGAAAAAAGGAAAACTTGTTGGCATCCAAAATGAGAAAACTATTTTGTAATATTAAAGCCAAAACTACAATATACACAAGTTTAAAATTTACAGTGGTAAATTATCAGTTACAAAGAACATGCCAGAATGCTTCGTTACAACTCAATGAAGAATTCCCTAGAATCGAGTAAAACTATCAATTATACCTATAACCTATATATTATAAAAACTTATAAGGGCTGCACATTTGTTTCTAGGATCAATAGCAGAAATAAAGCCACATGCTAATATCGCACTCTCTCCGACAACCGAGATGGAAAACCTCTCCCACAGATATATCTCAATCTCGAATTCACATTCCCATATTTATGGTTTAGTTCTCTATCTCAAGAACCCAGAAGGCGTCATGACATTCCTGATTCTTACGCCTGTAAAAGTTTAGCTAGAATCTGGTTCTGGCCAATTTTGATAATCTGGAACCATGACTACACTTTGGCATAAGAATAAACTATGCATCAAAGCCATATCACAACGGGCCACCAAGCAGACTGAGTCATCCATGTAAGACATATTTGTCTGAACCCAGGATGGCCTCCAGATAGACTTGGGAACCCTCAGATTCCAAAATGAGGCCAGTAATTGATGATTCTCAACAATTAACTTCTCCTTAAACCATCTGCAATACTTTAATACATCCACTAGAATTTGTAGCAACAGCCATGCCTGATTTCCCTCTCCAGCAAACACTTGATACAAACTGTCCGTTGTCGTCATCAGTCTCTTTCCCAGAAATAGGATCAATGGACCCAAATTTATGTGACGTTATTGGCATAGGCATTGATTTATAGTACGCATACACCTGGACACAACATTTCAATAAGTTAATGAAGACGAAAGCAGATGATAATGCATTTGCTGAGCTATTTTAATCCCTCATTCCCTGCCTAAAAATAATGAAGACGACCCAGCTTAAGTTAATACCTCATTTGTTTCTGAACCACAAGCTATATAACCATCAGCAACGGATAATCCAACAAAATTCTGGAGAAGCAGATGAAAAGTCAAACCAACCCAAATGAACAAAAAGGCTTTGCCAGTCGAGATATATTAAGAACTTTCAAAACTATTTTTTCAGAAAATAAATGCCAACCTTCTCATTCGTATGTCCGTGGAAGGTTAAGCTGCAAGCACTAGTGGACAGGCCACCACTACTAGTTTTATTGAGGTCCCAAAGCTTTAATGTGTTGTCAGTGGAAGCAGTAACTACAGTTTCTGAGTCCAGGAATTTCACATAGCTCACAGCTTTATCATGACCACCGAGAACACACCAGGGGGTTCTGGCATTTCGAAGATCATAGCAATATATTTTGTAATCTGCAGATCCAAAAGCCAGTAAATGAGTGGAGTGAGCAGAAAACTGAACGCAGCAGACATTTGCAATGTTCCTGATGGTGCCCAAGCAGTTTTTCTACACCCAGAAAGGAGGGGGATGGAAAGGTTAATTTCATAAACTTGGGCAACTTTGAGTAGTGCTTTCAAGGCACCTTGAATGATGGCAGATCATTATATCTATCAAAAACAGTTTAAATTCGTTTCCCCACCTGCAGAACATGCATAAACAGACAAGGAAAGCTTCTTGTGATCTTTATCACTACTCTTAAGACAGTTTGATCAAATTCTATGGTATTTGCACACAAACAATGAAGATCCATAACAACTCTTCCTGTTAATGTCTTCAAATAATACACTAAGGTAAAAAAAGGGTTTACTAATGATCAACAAGAGCAGCGAGTTGGTAGACATTCTTGTACGAGCAATTTCTTTGATGTGTTAAAAGAAGCTATGTACAATCAAGAGACCAACGTGAATCTAACATCAGTGGGCTAAGCTTAGCCTGGGTTTGCAATCCAGCTTTGGCATTTATACTTGATCTACCAACTTGGATAAGTTTTCACAGAAAAATATGCACCTATTTCCTGCTATAAAAGCCATAAGAGACATAGGGACATACATCATTGATACTCCATAGTTTCACAGAACAGTCATCACTGCCACTAGCTAATTTTGTTGGATACACCTGAGAAAAGTCAACAGACCAGGCTCTCTTTTCATGTTCAATGTAATGTGAGATAGCTTGGCCGGTGCTTGCATCCCATAACTGAATCTCACCCACGCAAATGGAATCAATGAGCGATGCATGAATTTCATAAAAATTACTATAAAATGTAACTTTAACAGCAATAGCTTACGTCATATAAGGAAATGACTGAGCTGCATAAAAAGCACATAAAAAAGTGATAGTTTATTCCAGGAGCGAAGAATTTGGCATTTCAAATATATTGTGGCATAAAACCAAGCATACGATAAACTAAACCCACAACATTATTTTAAAAAATAAGACTTGTAGATCAATAAATAAATTCATTAGCAGTATGCATGTATAACATGTGGTTGAAAAAGGGAACCTCCAAACCATCAAGAACACCTAAACTTTGAACATGATTATAGATGGTGCAGGCATTCTCTTAAAGCCTATGATTCAAAATTATGTCTAACAATGCTTCGGATTAAACTTACTATCAGAAGTTAAATAAACATGTGATGGCAGCAATCAAGCTAATGTGAAGTAGTGTAGTTTGACACAGTACTACTCCAATTCCTTAGCTCCTAAACCCATAAGAACTGGAACAGTTTCATCCGTAAAGTGACAGATTTCTGTTTTTTGTCCAACTATGTTTTGCTCAGGAACAACCATTTACCTACAGGGCTATAATCAGCAGCATAAGGAAAAGTGACTAACTTCAGAATAGTTAAGAGGAAATATAAAAAGAAGATCCAAATTTATTAGTTCAACCAACTCCAAACTAAAGAGAATCAATGGAAATGTCATAAGAACTAATGCAAGGGAAGTTTTGAGGTACCAACAGGTAAGACACAAGCAGCTCCTGTCAAGTTGGTAATGAAAATGCCATGCAATTGTACCAGAGACATGACAAAGCTGCCATATGCATTCAGCGCATCACATTCATACAAAAAAAGGGCGTTCCTTAAACTAGAAAATCTCCCAAGTCTGGGAAAATATACAAACCTTAACCAGACCATCGTAATCAGTTGAAGCCAGATAGTTCTTGATATAGTTATTCCAGCAAACACAGCTAAGCTTTGATTTGTTTGACATCTCAATGACTGGGTAATGAACATCAACGGAGCAATTAAAGAGTGAATTAAATTCAAATATCTTTATCTTCTTAGAGACCCCAGCAGCAGCAAAATAATCCTCATCACGATCGAAACTTAAAGAACAGATTACATTTGCCGAGTTGTTAAACTCCCCACTTCTCATTATCCCACGAACTTCAAACTTGCTATATCGAGCATACTTACACACTCCATCAAAGAATGTTCCAAGGCTATCAGCAGGATTTGGTGATTCTTCATTGTTTTGCGCCAAAGGCAAATGGTCACGATTTTTCAGTATATCCTTATCTGACCGTCTCATAGAATCAGTCTCGTGAAAATGGACTCTCGATCTCATAGAAAAATAAGCAGCTTCAAGCTGATCGTTATTTCTCATTAACCTCATTTCATTGTCACTTGAAACTGGGTATAAACTAGAATGCATCTCTGAAATTGGAGATTCTTTACTAAGTTGCCTACATTCCATCGCATTAATGGAAGAATAAGTTGAAGGTTTTCTAGAAAAGTGCCTTCTTTTCTCAACCTCTTCAATATCTGCTTCTAAGCAAGTAATATGTTCCATTAATTTTGAGGCATGCTTCTGCTTTTGCTCTTTCGATAAACTAAGGAAATGCAGTAGTAGCTCTGATTCAGTATCATTTTGGTCAATGGATGAAGACAATTCTTCTGAAAATACTTCCTGGAATCCACCAAGTAGTTCAGATTGTAGCATATCCCTGATAAATATCAACAATCACAAACTTAGAATCCTATATTGAATTATAAATGGACATCATAGCCTTAACATTTACAAATCCATGCACATAGGAACAAGTTCATATTAACATAGCATTGATCTTTGAGACTAAGGATTATAATAATAAAGCAGGATATGGTTTCATCAACATACCATTACCTGGAATTCAATTCAATGCAGATTTCCAAGATGGGTCAGATATTGTGTGTTTTAACTACTGTATTTTTGTTTTTATAGTTGTTAATTTTCTAATCTTTTTTCTTTTCACCAATAATAAATGGAATATAATTCTCCAATCAGTTAATCATATGACTCACCGATGTTTTTTGAAAGATACCAAGGTTATTATAGAGATGTCAGTTTACAAAATATATCTATAATTATCAGTGTGATCACTAATGTATTTAAAATTTTATCCCACGCGCTAGCATTATTTATTTTTCAGATTCATTATATACACTATCATATATAAGATTCAAGAGCTTGTCATCTAGCACTGATAAAAAATTTGTAATACCTGGTAGTTGGACGAAAAGATAGTTCTGGGTGAAGTAGCCTAAGACAAAATCCAGCTTCTTTGAGATTTTCTGACAGAAAAGTTGGAGGAAAAATCCTATTACGTAGATCTAACATTGCCACAGCATGTGCTCTCTCAGATTCAAAATGACAAAGCAACTGAAAGAAACAATCAGATTACTTTTCAGAATGAACACATATTATCCAATCTCTTCATCACAGACCAAAAATAGATAAGAAAAAAATAAAGGAGATCAGCACAATTGGTTTATGTACCTCAAAAAGCAACACACCCAAACTGTATATATTTGATAAAATGGTGCAAGCACCTTCATTAGATTCCTCTGGACTAGCATACCACTTCTCTTCCAACTGCTCATTCACACAGATTAACTGATGCTTAGCTGACATAGAAGAATGAGAGCTCCCAGAATTGCTAAATTGTGTGTTTGGACAATGTTCACTAGATTCACTGCGAGAAAATTGGGTGATTATGGTTTCAATTTTGAGTTTAGATCTAGAAGGAAACAAAGGCCATTGAGTTAAGTTTCGGTTCTCATTGATCTTCTGCTTTTTAGCACAAAGACCAATTGAGGAACTCCCCTGTGTCATTGGCCTTCTCCTAGTCATGATGTTTTCTGAAGGGGGGGAATCTTTATCCAATACAGAATCCAGAGTACCTTTCTGGGCACCTGAACCAATATATTTAACCTGATTAGCTTGCAGCAACTTGAAGCAAGAAGGACGCAAATCATGCAATATAGCTCCTCGAGAGTGAGAATAATCAACCAGGTCCACAATTTGTCTAAATATATACAAGCGCTCAGCTTTGTTTGCTTTATGAGACTGAACTTTCAGCCATTCCCTCAAGTTTATCCCGTCTTGAACATGCTCACCAACCCTCGGCACTGTGTTCCCATTGGAAGAACTCACAACAGCTCTATTACCCAAGATTAGTGATGTACTAGAAGCCACCACTGGACTTCCAGCAGCCTTCACAGGAGGAATAGGCGCCACCATAGTTTGTCCAGTACATTTTGTATTATTTTGATGTCTAAGCTCAACTTTAGAGACATCGTGAGACAGACCTCTACATATAATACCCTTGCCTTTCAATGTAGTTTTAACGAAAAACTCAGAAAATCCTGATTTTGATAGAATCTTCGTCTTGATACCTCCACTAGATTGCCGACTGCCTGAAACCTCATTATTTTCACCACCCATCAATTGTTCTGTTGCTTCAGTCCGCCCATCACTCAAAGGTTTGTGGCCCAAAAATTCAGAAAAAGCTGCACAGCCTACTTCCGGTGGCATACTTGGCATTGCCCGACTGTTGTACTTGTTGCCACATGAACCCCCACTTCCTGATCCACCTACCAACTGATAAAGATGTTGCCACTGGCCTGCCTCATCTGCATTTTTTCTCTATTATTTGATGTACCAACGATGGGTATGTTAGAGCCATTATAATTTCTCAAAGTTAACTCTTCAACCATGTCATGGTCATCATTAAAAGTGCAAGGGCTAGTACACCCATGTTCCAACACATTCTTACCTTCCAACACATCCCCAATAGCATGGAATGAACTCTCAAGAGCATTAACCTCACCCGGTATCACCATTTCTTGGTACACCAACATATTGCAGTTGTCAGGTTTCACCAATTGGTCAACCTCTTTGCACTGAAGGTGAGCCCCTTCATCTGCATCCGTTCGAGTTACTTCTTCGGCTATTTCTTCATCCATACTTTAGATGCAAATTTCATCCCATGAAATATTCTTCAGTCGCAGCATATCACTTCCTACTTCCTAGTGAAACCATTATGATCATGTTTATAACTGTTATCACCAAAACAAAATCAGAGGTTAGTACCAATAGCATATAAGAAGTGCAGAGTTTGAATGGCCAATGGGCAAATAAGAAGTACACATATTAAGCAATTACCTTCTCTTTTGTCGAAATTGCGAACCAAAACGTCTAAGCACGGCTAAAAACACATACTAGAGCGTAAGCAAGTAATCAAATTCGCGAATTTCAAAACCTAAAGTAACACAAACCGCCCATAACTTCCAATAAAGCAAAGGTACCACCAATTTTTTTCCTTCTAATTAACGTTTCGGACCAATTTCCCAATTTCTTAAAACCTGATAACGTTTCTCTAAAATGCAGAAAATTAAATTAAAATTTCAAATTCTTAATTATTTGGTTATTCTCAACCAATTCCAAAAATCCACCCAGCGAAAACAACATTAAGTGAAGTTCATTTCATCACTTATTTTATTCTTTTCAAAGTCTAGATTATTTTTATCCTCCACCTTTTTTCGGGCAACCAAAAAGAAACTTAACCGAAATGGGGGGAGAAAAGAGAGAGAGAGAGAAAAGAAAAAACATACCGCATCAATTCTTGGAACTGAAAACTCAAAGAACTTGACCCGGCCAAGTGCAGAGCTCACAAACCGTGAAATACAAAAAGAGAAAGGCAAAAACTGGAAATCAAAATATTAAGAATCGTGAAACCCTAGAAATTTTAGAACCTTGAACAAATGGAGGTGAAGCAAAAAAGGTAAATAGATAAAGCAATTTTGCCTGAATTTTGAAAATTAATAATATCTTCGGTTAGAGAAGCAAGTTTTAAAAGTCACTGGAATTTGGCCCCGCCACGTCGGTGATCGACGGTTTTATCCATTTTGAATATATTTATTGTAAATACTAAAATGTTTAATACAAACCCAACCCAAGATATTATAAAATTTTAAAAGTTTTTAGGTCTAAAATATTCCTATTATTTATTTATGATTTAATTGCATTACATATCTTCAAAATATGATTTTTATTTTAAATTAGTCTATAAATTTTTAAATATTTTAATTTTATCCTTAAACTATGGTTATCATTTTAAATTAATCCTCAAACTTTTTAAAATTCAATTTTATCCCCAAATTATGACCCTCTTTCTAAATCAGTCCCCAAACTTTTTGAACATTTCAATTTCATCCCAAACTATAATCATATACTACTTGTTAATAAAATCGTTAGGCCAAGTTATATTATTACATGTTTGAAAAAAACAAATTTTAGGTTAAACTATGGTTAGAATTAATGACATATTTGGATGAAATTGGAATATTCAAAAGTTTAGAGACTAATTTAGAAAGAGGGTCATAAATTAGGTATGAAATTAGAATGGTCAAAGTTTAAGAGGACTAATTTAAAATGAGAATCATAGTTTGAAGATGAACTAATTTAAATAAGGGTTATAGTTTGAGAAGATATGATACAGATAACTCTATTTTTATTTATCCAGATTTGCCAACAGTAGATTTGTCCAAGGGCTGTGTGCTTCGGTCGAATCCCATTTTGAGATGCGAATAACTTTTTTTTCCAATCAAAGGAAGGTATGGATTGGTCTAAATATAATCGATTAATTAATTTTAAATATATATTTATTTAAAAATAATCTAAAATATTATAAATATTATAATAAAAATACTTTTTTTTTATTAATTTAACTAAAAAAAGGTCAGAGAAAAAGGTTAAATTTACTGACGATTATCGTTACTCGTGCCTGTCAATTTTCTAAATCATAAAGTAATCCCCGAAATTGTAAGAATTACTCATTTACCTCAAATAAATGAATTATTTTATATGTTGATCCTCGCCTGTCAAATTTGGCCTTCATTGCCTGCCTACTTAAACCTTTGAGTTACACTAAAAAGGGTATTTTTTGTCATGCCTATTCTTAGTTTTAAAAAGTTCAAATTAATTTAATTCTAGTTTTGATTCACGATTGTAAAGTATTGTATTCGTTTAAGTTTATTGGATCAGATAAGAATATTATAAATAATATATACTCTTTACGACATTCGGTTCTAAATAAACTCGAGACAACGTATTAATATTTTTTTAATAATGTACTGTTGTACCTTCTGACTATGTAAACCTATAATAAAGTTAAAGATAGCTTACTGATTTATTCACATAACGTATATTACGCAATGTTTTACATTTGAGAATATCAGAAGACAACAATATAAATAACTTTCATAATAATAATTGATTATATTTTTTTCACGTGCATAACGAAGCTAAAAAATTTAAATTAATTATATTTGAAAATTGTATTATTATTTTAAAAATAATAATATTAATTCTATTTTTAATATTTTCATATAAAATATAAATAATTTATTTTAAAAAATTTTAGAGTGTCAGCTGGCTCGACCAGTGTACGTCGTGTGTTCCACATGAAACATGAAAAAAAAGTTGAAGTGGGTATGTAATAGGATTTCCCTCCCTTTTTGCATGTGAGGTGGTGCTCTTATATATAAAGTGGCCATTGAATTTGATTAATGGGATTTTTAATAAGTTTCACCAGTGTTTATAGTATAAAATCATGACTATATAACAAAATTATATAGTAAAATGGATGGTGGATCTAGAAATGTTTTTTAGAATCAATACATATGTATTAATAATAGAAATATTTTGTATCAAGTGGACACCAATAAAATTTCAGGATTGACACAATCAGTAAAATAAATAACAAATATAAATAAAATTATATTTCAATGTAGGCACGTGTCCACCTTAAAATATTTCAATGGTACTGAGTACACAGATTCACAGTTCTTACACTTCTGTAAGGAGCACGGGATTAAGAGACATTTTACAGTGCGCAAGACACCACAACAGAATGCTGTTGCGGAACGGATGAACAGGTCGTTGAATGAAAGAGCCAGATGTTTGCGGTTGAATGCGGGGCTTCCCAAACACTTCTGGGTCGAGGCTGTTAACATGGCGTGTTATCTTATCAACATATCGCCAAGGGCATCATTGGCTGGGAAAGTTGCAGAAGAGGTATGGACTGGTCATGATGTTAGTTTTGATAACTTACAGATTTTTGGTTGTCCTGCTTATGTGCATGTACCTGCTGATGAGAGATCCAAACTTGATGCAAAATCGAAGGAGTGCATTTTTCTGGGTTACAAGAAAGGTGTCAAAGGATTCAAGTTCTGGGATCCAGTTGCGAAGAAACTTGTGATCAGTAGAGATGTTGTTTTTGATGAACAATCCATGTTGCAACAGAAGAAAGACACGACAGTGGTGGATTTCGAGCAGTTTCCAGTTGAGAAACCAGAAACTTCTCAACCGACTTCTGGTGGTTCCACTACGGATGATTTGTAGGATTATAGTCTCGCCAGAGATAGGGTGAGACGGACGAATATAAAGCCTCCGAGTAGATTGGGTTTTGAAGACTTGGTCTCTTTTGCACTTGTTGTTAGCAGTGATGATCCGGTTAATTTTCATGATGCTGTTACTAGTCAGGAAAACGACAAGTGGATGGCAGCCATGGTTGAGGAGATGGAGTCTTTGAATCACAATCGTACATGGGAGTTGGTTCGCCTTCCTGAGGGTAAAAAGCCGATTGGTTGCAAATGGGTGTATAAGAAGAAACTAACAGTAACAGAAAAAGAGGGGGAGAAGTTCAAGTTCAAGGCTCGTTTGGTAGCAAAGGGTTTTTCACAGCAGAAAGGAGTTGATTATGATGAATTTTTTTCTCATGTGGTCAGGCACACTTCAATCCGAGCAGTACTTGCATTGGTGGCCAGTTGGGATTTGCATTTAGAGCAGATGGATGTTAAAACTGCTTTTTTGCATGGTGATTTAGAGGAGTAGATCTACATGCGGCAACCTAAAGGTTTCACTCAACCTGGAAACGAGCATTTAGTTTGCAGATTGAAGAAATCTTTGTACGGGTTGAAACAGTCTCCAAGACAGTTGTATAAACGATTTGACTCCTATATGATCAAGATTGGCTACAACCGATGTGAGTATGATTGTTGTGTCTATGTTAAGAGCCTTAATGATGGTTCTTTTATTTTTCTATTACTGTATGTTGATGATATGTTGATTGCTGCGAAGAACATGGATGATGTTATCGGTTTGAAAACTTTATTGAGTCAGGAATTTGATATGAAAGATTTAGGTGCTGCAAAGAAAATTCTTGGAATGGAAATTTGCAGGGACAGAGACTCAAGGAGACTGTGGCTATCTCAACGGGGTTATGTTAAAAAAATGCTAGAAAGATTTACGATGAGCAGCGCAAAACCAGTTAGCACTCCATTGGTGAACCACTTTAATCTCTCATCAGAACAGTGCCCTAAGACAGATAAGGAAGCTGAAGATATGGCAAAGGTTCCGTATTCTAATGCTGTTGGCTGCTTGATGTATGCAATGGTATGTAATCGTCCTGATTTAGCTCATGCTGTTAGTCAAGTTTGTAAGTACATGTATAAACCTGGTAAGCAACATTGGGAAGCAGTCAAGTGGATCTTTCGATACTTAAAGGGTACTGTGGGACATGGAATTGTTTTTGGTAGTCAACGAGATAATCCTTTGGTTGTAGGATATGTGGATTCAGACTATGCATGTGACTTGGATAATAGAAGATCTACGACAGGGTATGTTTTTACTCTTGGTGGAGGACCTATTAGTTGGAAGTCTACTGTTCAATCTGTAGTGGCACTATCTACAACTGAAGCTGGGTACATGGCAGCGGCTGAAGCTGCAAAAGAAGCTTTATGGCTCACTGGTTTAGTGAAGGAGTTGGGTGTTCAGCAAGGTGGAGTTCAGCTGCTTTGCGACAATCAAGTTGCTATTCACTTAGCTAAGAATCAGGTATATCGTGCTAGAACTAAGCACATTGATGTACGTTTTCACAAGATCAGAGAGTTGGTTGCATCTAAAGAGATTTTGTTTCAGAAGGTACACACTGATGAGAATGCCGCTGATATGTTCACCAAGCCAGTTACGACAGACAAGTTCAAGCATTGTTTGGACTTGTTGAATGTTTCAAGTTGTTAAAGAACTAAGGTAACCCAACCCACATTGAATGTTTTCTAAGGGGCAGGATATTCGCCAAGATGGAGATTTGTAAGGTATGGCTCATAAATATACCGGTAAATAGGACAGGGGATGGAGCGGAGTGAGCGAAGTCTCGTAGAGGGGGTTACGATTATGTGGGTTGAGGGTGCGGGGGCTGCGCCCCCGCGGTACGGTACATGGTTAATTTTGTAATTATGTACCAGGGTTTTCTATTATAAATAGAGATGTAACCTAAACCTATGAGAATGGAATAAAATTTTCTAGCGCCGCCTAGGCACCAAGGACGTAAGCACATTGCCGAACCTCGTTAAAATTCTTGTGTTCTTTCGTTTACTTTGCCCGATTTATCAACAACATTTTTTTATTATTTTATATAGGTTATAGACAATAATTGTCACCCTGCTATGACTTGGCGATAAGTTCCAAGAAAGGTAAGCAACTGTCTGGCCAACAGTTCCAACAGCAGCCCAACATGCCAACTTTGTAGTCCCGAGTGGTCTTCTTTGGATCAACCAGTCTTTCAGAGTTTCATTCCCTTCACATGGTAAAATGCAGACTGAAAGCATGAATGCACGCCCAATTGCACTTGTTTCTTTTGTCACAGAGATATTCAACGCACTAAGTTCACAAGCAGTTCATGTTTCCCTCAACCATTTTGTATTGAGTGATTTTTCTAATTTATTTTATTTTATTTAAAAGATTTAATATTTTATTTCATTAAAACAGAAAGAACGTGTAATTGATTCATTGATGGATTTTTTTAATTAAATAGAGATGTGTATTATATTTTTATAATAAATACCAAATATACATAAAATAAGATAACTTAAACATTTTTAATCATTTGACCAATTAATAAATCTCCTCGTGGAACTTTTTGGATAATTTGATTTTTATTACCCAAAGAGCATAGAACTGCTACAAAAAACATTCAATGTTCAGAAATACAAGGATCACCCATAAAACAAAAGGCAATCAAAACAAAATTAGACTATACCCCATTGGTTACAAAGAGTAATGTTAACATTATCTAATCTAGGTATAAACCTGCCCCTAAGTTGGAACCCAACAATTTCTTTGATCTCACTGAACATGGCTTCAACAGTAGTGGCATGGGATTGAAAGAGCCTTCTATTTCTTTCTTTTCAGATAATGTAAATCAAAGCAGTAGAAGAAATTTTCATGATAGAAGTAAGGAGGGATTTACCCTTCCAGGTAGCAGCTGCCCATTCGAATAGATCATCCCAATTGGAGTGTCTAAATCGAAGACCATTGAGGGAGAAGATTGTAGTCCATAGTGCATTGGCAACGAACATTCTAAAAATAGATGATTTCTGGTTTCTATACTAGCATCACAAAGTAAGCAATTGCAGTCTTTAGCGATCCCCATTCGGTACAGTCTCTCTTTGGTAGGGAGCCATCCACGCAATGAGACTATGCTTGGGAATAAGAAGAGGAAACCATAGCAGGGAATGCCAATGAAATTTAGGATTCTTCACCCTAATGTCATTCCATAAATCTTTAACTTTCTTGGAAGTCAAAGGCATAACAAAGGAAGCTTCAGACCTGAGCTTCAGAATTTACTTTAAGCTCCAACTCATATTAGTTTTAACAGGAACATACCAGAAATCGTTGGAACATAACATATAGCTCTTTAACCATGCTACCCACAAAGATCCTTCACCAGCAAGGATATTCTTGATTAGGCTCATCATGCAAGCTTTGTTCCATATTTTCAAGTCTTTGAGTCCCAGACCACCCTCTGTTTTAGGCCGGCAGATTTGTTTCCAACTCACTCTTGCACCAGCAGCTGGTTTATCAGCCCCTTTCCAAAAGAACCTAGAACATAATTGATCAATTTTTTTTCAAGACAGAGAAGGGGAGGAAAAGTTACCTGCACCAGTAATTAGTAATACTAAATAAAACAGCTCGAACAAGCTCTAATCTTTCAGTATAACTCAGGGTCTTACCAGACCAAAGATGCAACCGAGATTTGATGGCATCAATAAGGGAAGAACAATCGTTTTCAATTATTTTCCTAATAACCAGAGGAATGCCCAAATACCTTATTGGCAACCTGCCAATTTTGAATCCAGTAATCAGACTTAGATCCTCAAGTGTTGAAATAGGAATATCAGCAGAAAAAAGATCACATTGTGAAGCATTTAATTTCAGTCCAGAAATTTCATAAAAAGCATCAAGAACAGATTTAACCCCAATGATAGAGTCCACAGTGCCATTGCAGAAGATTAGTAAATCATCAGCAAATGAGAGATGGGTAAGGCCAATGCGCTTACATTTGGGATGATAACTAAAAGCTTACATTTGGGATGATAACTAAACAGACCTTTTGTTGCTGGCAAGTTCAAAAGATTGGAAAGAACGTTCATAGAGAGAAGAAATAAGAATGGGGAAAGAGTGTCCCCTTGCCTTACACCCCTTGCTCCTCTAAAATACCCAATCGGACTTCCATTTAAAGAAACTGAAAAGCTAGCAATCATGAAGCAAGTTTCAATCCATGAAATAAAAATAGGAGGAAGACCAATAGCCTTTAAAACAACATAGATAAATCCCCAATTAATAGAATTAAAGGCTTTATGGAGGTCACTTTTCATAACAGAACGAGGAGATAAATGCTTTCTGTTGTACCCTCTCACTAATTCCTGGGCCAGCAGGGAGTTATCAACAATGAATCGCCCCTTAACAAAAGTTGTTTGATTGAGGGTGATGAGATTTGGAATTAATTTAGAGAGTCTATTGACCAGAATTTTGGAAATAGCTTTATAAACAACAGTACAACAAAAGATTGGTCTAAAATCTTTGACCTTACTAGGATTAGGAATCTTAGGAATCAAAGCTATAGCAGTAGCATTGAAAGCTAAAAGAATGAAGGATTCCTAAAAAAATTGTTTAATGGAAGCAGAGATATCATCACCAATGATAACCCAAGATTGTTTAAAAAAGAGAGGGGAGTAGCCATTAGGGTCAGGGGCTTTATCATTACCTTGAGAGAAAAAATCCATCTTTAATTTCATTCATGGTAATATCTTTGATAAGATTAACAACAATATCAGTAGGGATAGAAGTATGAAGCAGGTCACTGAGCAAGTTTAGATCAATACCTTTAACCATTGGGTCAGAAGAGCCCAGCATATTAGAGAAAAATTTAATAATTTCAGATGACATAGCATCGAAAGATTCCAGCCTGTTCCCTTGGTCATCAATCAACAGCCTAATGGTGTCTCTTTTATTTTTTAGGGCAACTGCAGAGTGAAAAAATTTAGAACAATTATCCCCTTCTTTGAGCCACTAAATTTTAGCTTTTTGCTTCAAGAACATAGCTTCAACATCCTTCAGAAATTTAAGATCCTTATGTAAAGGGATTTCTAAGTCATAACAAACTTCTCCTTTAAGAGTTTTAAGCTGTTGTTGATCCAGTTCAACTCTTTTAGAAATAACCCGAGAAGATAGCTCACTAAAGAAAGAATTATTGAGAGCTTTAAGGTGAGTTTTGAGGCGATTAAGCTTAGAAAAAAGAATATGCATAGGATTGCCATTGACAGGGGTAAGCCAAGATTGTTCAACCAGAGTTAGGAAGTTTAGGTGAAGAGTCCAAAAGTTAAAAAAACTTAAAGGGCTTAGGTCTATTGGCTTGCATCTCTTTATGAGTCCAGAGAAGAGCAAGGCAGTGGTCAGAAATGCCAGGTGCCAGAAACTCAACATGGGATGATTGAAAAGAACTGATCCAAATTTGGTTAACAAGGACCCTATCCAGTTTCCTTGCAAGGAAAGCATTCTTCTGTTTATTACTCCATGTAAAAGATGGGCCAAAATAGGGATGGTCAAAAAGTTCAAGGTCATAAAGAGTTTCCTGAAAATCACTCATATCAGAGGAAGATGAAGAACCCAGCAGATCAAAGTCAGAATATTCATTAGAGTTCAGGATGATGTTAAAATCACCACCTATGACCCAAGGTAAATGGCAAAGATTTCTATCTAAATCCCTTAGTTGCTGCCAAAGAAGCCTTCTTTCTCTACCATCATTACTACCATATACAACAGTAATAACAAAAGGAAAACCAGAATGAAAACTTTAAATAGATAAACATTGTTTAAAAGCATGACAGAAGGTGAAGTGAATTCCTTTTTTACTTAAGATCCAGATTCGGTCATTATGCGCAAAACCATAATTGGTAAATGTATTCCAATTAGAAAATTTATTGTTGAGAATAGTCAGAGATTTGGCATATTTCACTCTTGTTTCAAGCAGACAGATAACATCAACTTTATTTAAATTAGCTCTTCTGATGACAGAAGATTATTTTTGAGGACAATTCAGTTTTCTGATATTCCAGAAGGCATAAATCATTGAGAGGAGGAATCAAGGGCACCTCCACTACCTCCTACCTCAACATTTTTTTGCTTTAACTAAAGAATCTTTCTTTTTTCATCTTCAATTCATTAACAATTCTGACAACTCCTAAAGAAGCTGGCCTAGTTTTCCTTTGTTGACTATCAGGAACAACTGAAGAATCTTCCTCAATACTTAGAACCTCAAATCTATTGTTTGATGCAGATAAGGATAATTTAGATTTGTTTTTGACTGGTCTATCCCTCCCTCTTTTAGGCTGAGATGAAGTTAAACTCACAAAAAGAGCAGCAATAGATTCAGATTGTAACATATTTATTTCATCCTTAGGAACATTACTAACAACATCAGAATTGTTAGTATTGACAACTGAAACCTCTATATTCGATACAATAGGCTCAAACACAGAGACAGTAGGAGCTTTTGAGGAGTCTTATTCTAAGATAGGAATAGTAGGCTTAGACTCTTGTAAAAATTCGATGCCTCCTACAACTGGTTCAGGGAAAGATTAAGAGTTTCTTTCTTTTTCCAGATTTGTTGTTTAGAAGGAGCTTGAATTTTCTGAACATGATAGTTATTATCGCTATGGCCAAATACACAACATTTTTTACAGTTAGAGGGAAGCCAAGGTATCTCAACAACTAGTGAGGAGGTTTTTTCATCTTTAAGGACCACTTTCACGTATTGGGGAATAATATCTTTAACCCTAATCTCGATACAGACTTTCACGAATTTCATATAAGATTTAGCAGCAGTTACAGAGTCCATAGTAAGGGGAGAGCCTATGGCACTAGCAATGTAACTCAGACCAGATCTAGAGAAGAGTTCTAAGGGAACGTTGAAAAGGTGAACCCAGACGGGAATGCGGAACAAATCAAATTGCAATCTATTCAAGTTTGGTTCCCATCTTCTGAGAATTAGGGGCTTATTCAGTATATGCCAGGGGCCATTTTCAAGAATCCAATCCCTAATAACTTCAGACTTAAAGGAAAAAAATGCAAAGGTTATTCCCAGTGAAGCTTACCTAGACTTTACTGCCACCAAGAGCCTTCCTCCAGAGATTATCGACAATGTGTTGCATTGCAACAAAGTTAGGGGCAGCGCCGAGGAATTGGTCAATAAGTGATTGCTTCCACTCTTCAATCCCAACTTTAAGAGGAGGATGAACAGAAATAATCTCTTCGCTAACCCTAGGCGGATGGAATTCCAAGCCAAGACCCTCAGAGCATCCAAAAAGCTTTCTCCAGTCCATCGAAGGTCACCAATGAAGGAAGATAACCAGAAAATCGAACAGAGCAGAGGGGACACTGAAAGAAAATACCGAGACTGGAAGATTGTACGCCGGAGACATGATCGAGTTTTCAGGATTCATTAGCCTTGCTAACGTGCACCCAGAGGAAAACCTTATTGTGCGTCATTCAGATACTTCCTCGTGGAACTTTGATAATGATATAACTTTTTTTTTTTTTAACTCTCTCTTCTTCACCATTTGAAGGCAGTTTCATAAACCTCATTCTTATTAAATACAAAACCAATTAGCCAAATGAAAATTCAATAATTCGGTTTAATTAGCCTTTAATTAAAAAGAATTAAAACAAGCTTCGAAGTGATACCATAGAAAAATTATAAATTTTTTGGCGATTAAAGTTTAAAATGTGTAATATTTAATTTTAATTAAATTACTAATTTTTGAGAAGGGACGAAAATACTTAATTTCAATTTTATTAAGGTTAAAATATACTTTGAGCACATGCATTCTTTGTATATTTAAATTTATCCCTTTATTTTATTTTTAGGATTTTTTTTTCGAATTAAAAAAAAATATAATACCAAACACGATATAAACTCTTCTACCAAATTCAGATCCATTATAATGCAATTTTTGTGTTGAATGATTGCCAAGTTTATTATTTTTATTTTAAATTATCACATTAATGCACTTAATAGAAGAATTTCTTACGGTAGTTGAGTTTGAATTTTTAAATTTGATAATAGAATAATGGAATTTCCTAAAATAAAAATAAAAAGATCAAATGGGTACACTATACGAAAGGTTTCTTATGTTTTTTGTATGTTCGATTTTAGTTATCGGTTAAAAAAATAATTTTGATCCCTTACATTATCAATTCATTTGATTTTGACCCCACGACTGTTAACTCTTATTAACACATTAACAAGTCTAAATTGATAATTTAAAAAGAAAAAAGTTCACGTGTCCTCCTTATTGTCTTTCTTCTTTAGATCCACTTTAAATCCTCGAGTTTTTCCTAATAACATGCTACACTTGGTTCACATAGCGTCGTTTGCGTACATAGCATTACCGAAGATATTTTCTGTTCCAACAAGGCATTGGTGACAAGCTTTGATAATAACACATGTGATTAGGCGGTGTAGATTAAGAAACCAAAGATTAATGATTGTAGAGATTAATATCATAAACAAAGGTTGATTTCGACGGTGAGGATATAATCGAGTTCACTCCGACTAAAGTACAAGTCTAGTCGGAGATTATATCAGCGCACCATTGTTGTTCATTTTCATTTTTTTTCTTATATAATAACATAAGATATTAATGTTTCATTTTTGATGCTGTAATAACATAAGAGATTATATAAGGTGTATGGTTTCTGTTTAGCTTTCTGTCATTTCATTTGTATTACAAAAACACTGAATTATTTCTCTAATTCTGTTTATGTTAATGTGGTAAGATCATGTATTCGAACCTTTCCCCCAACAAATCCTTGAAACTGTACGAGTTCATAATAATGGTAACGGGGGTGATGATAGTTCTTTCTCAGATGTCAACATTCCATTCCCTCAGACATCTCAATTTTGCTTCTATGGTTCTCAGCTTGGTCTACACATTCCTTTTCGTTGGCTGGTTGCTGCTTGTATCCACGTAGGTGCACAAAATCATTGAACTTTCAATCCTTATATGTAACCTTGTCATTCAATGCTGGACCCAAGGTGGCCTTATAGTTAGATGAACAGACTTTAATATTTAATTCCAGTTTTTTTATATGTTTAAAGCTTAAACAGGATTTAGATTGTGTTGAAAATGTGGGTTAAAGTGTTATGGAACCATTTTCGGACTTTAAACAACTTCTGTTGGTGCTGCAGGTCTATCTGAAAACGCCCCTCAAAGAGACTATTCATTGGAATCTAAAAGTTCATCAAGGATGTTCATTGCCTTCACTTCTATCTCCATAATAGCTGCCATTTTTGGGAATGAGATTCTTCCCGAAATACAAGTAAACTTCACATTCTTACATAAACCTTCATATGCTTCTTGGTTTTGGTTTCAATAAGATTGTCTTTTGATACAGGCAATAATGGCTCCACCTGCTACAGGTAAGATGATGAAAGGACTCCTGTTAGGTATGACTCATAAATATACCGAGAAAATGTCGTAGTGGAGGTTACGATTATGTGGGTTGGGGTGCGATATGGTATAGGGTTATTTTTATTAATATGTACCAGGGTTTATTTATTATAAAAGAAGATGTAACCTAAATCTATGAGACATTGAATTGAATTGAATAAAAACTCTGGCGCCACCTAAGGCACCGAGGACGTAAGCACATTGCTGAACCTCGTTAAAATTATTGCGTTCTTTCCGTTTTCTTTACCCGATTATTCAACAATTGGTATCAGATGTCAGGAGCTAAATTTGAAGTTACGAAATTCGATGGTCAGGGTAACTTCGGATTATGGAAAACAAGGGTGAAGGATCTCTTGGTGCAGTAAGGGATCTTGAAGGCTTTACGACCTACAAAGCCGGCGTCGATGGAGGAGGAAGATTGGGAAGAATTACAGCAGCGAGCGGCAGGAACTATACGATTATGTTTGGCGGACGAGGTCATGTATCACGTCATGCATCTGTCATCTCCAGATGAAATTTGGAAGAAGTTAGAAAGTCAATTTATGTCTAAATCCTTAACGACTAAACTGTATCTAAAGCAGCGACTGTATGGACTGAAGATGCAACATGATCATGATTTGGCGCAACACGTGAATATCTTCAATCAAATCATTTCTGATTTGGCTCGGCTTGATGTGAAAATTGAGGATGAAGATAAAATGATGATTTTGTTGTGTTCGTTGCCTCCCTCTTACGAACACATGGTGACTACTCTTACATATGGGAAAGAGACTATCAAAGTTGAAGAGATTACTGCAGCCTTGTTGGCTCACGACCAGCGGAAGCAGAATGCAGGGGAAAACTCTCAAGCTAATAGTTTATATGTCAAGGGTAATCGAGACCGTGGACGGAATCCAGAGAAGGCAGGGTCTGGGAAGCAGAATTTTAGATCCAAATCTAGGGATAAGAAGATAATTCATTGTTACAAGTGCAAGGAGGCGGGACATATGAAGCGAGACTGTCCGATGTTGAAAAAGTAAACTGATGAGAAGCGTGATGACTCATCCAAGTATGTGAATATGGTCGATGATGACAATTCTTATTGCAGTGAGGGTAATGTGCTCTCTATTTCAACTACTCAATTGATGGATGCTTGGATTCTTGATGTTCTTATCACATCACGCCAAATAGGGAATGGTTTTCGACATACATATCGGTTAATTCTGGTTCTGTCTATTTGGGTGATGATGGATGTTACAATATTGTTGGTATTGGTGATGTCAGAATTAAGATGTATAATGGTTCTATTCAGACGTTGTGTGGTGTTCGGCATATCCCAGATTTAAAGAAGAATTTGATTTCTCTGGGCACTTTGCACAAGAATGGTTTTATCCCTAAGGTTGTTGAGGATAGGGAAACCATTCGGATTGTTAAAGGAGCTTTAATTGTGATGAAAGGAAAGATGATTGCAGGGAATATTTACAAATTATTAGGGAGTACCTTTGTAGGTGGAGTTTATTCTGTTGAGTCCTGTAATGATACTACCAAACTGTGGCATATGCGCCTTGCTCATCTTAATGAACGTGGTATGACTGAATTACATAAAAGAAATTTGTTGCATGGTGTTAAAAGTTGTAAGCTAGATTTTGCAAGTATTGTGTTCTTGGTAAACAGACTAAAGTTTGTTTCAAGACTGGAAAGCACACAACTGAAGGGATTCTTGATTATGTGCATTCTGATGTATGGGGGCCTTCCATGATATCGTCTTTGGGTGGATCTAGGTATTATGTTACTTTTATTGATGACTTTTCACAGAAAGTTTGGGTGTATTTTTTGAAATAAAAGTCTGACATTTTTTAGAAGTTCAAGTTGTGGAAAACTGATGTAGAAAACCAAACAGGATGAAAAATCAGGTGTTTACGATCTGATAATGGTACAGAGTACACATATTCATAGTTTCTAAACTTCTATAAGGAGCATGGGATTAAAAGGCATTTTACAGTGCGTAAGACACCACAACAGAATGGTGTTGAGGAACGGATGAACAGGTCGTTGAATGAAAGAGCCAGATGTTTGTAGTTGAATGTGGGACTTCCCAAACACTTCTAGGCAGATGCTGTTAACATAGCGTGTTATCTTATCAATAGATCACCAAGGGCATCATTGGCTGGGAAAGTTGCAGAAGATGTATGGACTGGTCATGATGTTACTTTTGATCACTTACAGATTTTTAGTTGTCCTACTTATGTGCATGTACCTGCTGATGAGAGATCCAAACTTGATGCAAAATTGAATGAGTGCATTTTTCTGGGTTACAAGAAAGATGTCAAAGGAATCAAGTTTTGGGATCCAGTTGCAAAGAAAATTATGATCAATAGAGATGTTGTTTTTGATGAACAACCCATGTTGCAGCAGAAGAAATACACGACAGTGGTGGATTTCGAGCAGTTTCCAGTTAAGAAAACAGAAACTTCTCAACCGACTTCTGGTGGTTCTGCTACGGATGATTTGCATGATTATAGTCTCGCCAAAAACAGGGTGAGACAGACAAATATAAAGCCT
Source organism: Hibiscus syriacus (assembly GCF_006381635.1). Classification (NCBI taxonomy): domain Eukaryota; kingdom Viridiplantae; phylum Streptophyta; class Magnoliopsida; order Malvales; family Malvaceae; genus Hibiscus; species Hibiscus syriacus. Next base: position 2,239,669 of record NW_024063512.1, on the reverse strand, counting down.
TCGAACATATTGGGTTTTGAAGACTTGGTCTCTTTTACACTTACTGTTATCAGTAATGATCCAATTACTTTTTATGATATTGTTACTAGTAAGGAAAACAACAAGTGGATGGCTGCCATGGTTGAGGAGATGAAGTCTTTGAATCACAATCGTACATGGGAGTTGGTTCGTCTTCCTAAGGGTAAGAAGTTGATTGGTTGCAAATGGGTGTATAAGAATAAACCAGTAGTAACAGAAAAAGAGGGGGGAGAAGTTCAAGACTCGTTTGGTAGCAAAGGGTTTTTCACAGCAGAAAGAAGTTGATTATGATGAAATTTTTCTCTCTTGTGTTCAGACACACTTCAATCCGAGCATTACTTATATTGGTGGCTAGTTGGGATTTGCATTTAGAGCAGATGGATGTTAAAATTGCTTTTTTTCATGGTGATTTAGAGGAGCATATCTATATACAGCAGCCTGAAGGTTTCACTCAACCTGGAAACGAGCATTTAGTTTGCAGATTGAAGAAATCTTTGTACGGGTTGAAACAGTCTCCGAGACAATGGTACAAATGGTTTGACTCCTATATGATCAAGATTGGCTACAAGCGATGTGGTATGATTGTTGTGTCTATGTTAAGAGCCTTGATGATGGTTTTTTTATTTTTCTGTTATTGTATGTTGATGATATGTTAATTGATGCGAAGAACATGGATGATGTTATCGGTTTGAAAAGTTTATTGAGTCAAGAATTTGATATGAAAGATTTAGGTGCTGCAAAGAAAATACTTGGAATGGAAATTTGCAGGGACAACGACTCAAGGAAACTGTGGCTATCTCAACGGGGTTATGTTGAGAAAATGCTAGAAAGGTTTGCGATGAGTAGCACAAAACCAATGAGTACTCCATTGGCGAATCACTTTAAGCTCTCATCAGAACAGTGCCCTAAGACAAATAATAAAGCTGAAGATATGGCAAAGGTTCCGTATTCTAATGTTGTTGGCTGCTTGATGTATGCAATGGTATGTACTCGTCCTGATTTAGCTCATTCTATTAGTCAAATTTGTAAGTACATGTCTAAACCTGGTAAGCAACATTGGGAAGCAGTCAAGTGGATCTTTAGGTACTTAAAGGGTACTGTGGGACATGGAATTATTTTGGTAGTCAGTGGGATAATCTTTTGGTTGTTGGATATGTGGATTTAGACTATGCGAGTGATTTGGATAATAGAAGATCTATGATAGTGTATGTCTTTACTCTTGGTGGATGGCCTATTTGTTGGAAGTCTACTGTTCAATTTGTTGTGGTATTATCTACAACTGAAGCTGAATACATGGCAGCGGCTGAAGCTGTAAAAGAAGCTTAATGGCTTACTGGTTTAGTGAATGAGTTGTGTGTTCAACAAGGTGGAGTTCAGTTGCTTTGTGACAATCAAAGTACTATTCAATTAGCTAAGAATCAGGTATATCGTGCTAGAACTAAGCATATTGATGTAAGGTTTCACAAGATCAAAGAGTTGGTTGCATCTGGAGAAATTTGTTTCAGAAGGTACATACTATTGAGAATGCCGTTGATATGTTCACCAAGCCAGTTACTACAGACAAGTTCATGCATTGCTTGGACTTGTTGAGTGTTTCGAGTTGTTAAATAAGTAAGGTAACCCAACCCACATTGAATGTTTCCTAAGGGGCATGATATTCGCCAAGGTGGAGATTTGTTAGGTATGGCTCATAAATATATCGAGAAAGTCTCGTAGTGGGGGTTACGATTATGTGTGTTGGGGTGCAGGGGTTACGGCCCCGCGGTATGGTACAAGGTTATTTTTGTTAATATGTACTAGAGTTTATGTTGAGTTAATCAATCGACGAATATGGCTAAGAGGAGGGTGAATTGACAATTAAAATATTGGTGGAAGCTTTAGCAGAAAATTGAAAGAAATTTGCACAGCGATTTAGAGTGGTTCGACTTTCTCAACCAAAGTCTACGTCCACTACCTTAGCTATCCACACTAAGGATTTTCCATAAATTCACTAATTTTGTCTTTCTTTTGAGGACAAAGAGTAACCTTACAAACCCTCAAGAATTATACCCCAAATTCTTGAGAACACTCTCTCCCAAAGAGAACAATACAAATTTGCAAACTTACAAGGAAATCCTCACAAGGTAGATTGTTTGCACAATTCTAGAACAAAGAAAAAAACACTCAAGAATGAATAAAATTGAGCACAATAAGTGTTCTTGAAAGCAAAATGAATATTAAATGAAAGATAGGCTTGAAATGCTCAAACTTGAGGTTTGATGCTTTCTCTTTGATTCTCTCTTGATTCTAGTTGCTTGATATTTCTTGTTATTGATCAATGGCTTCTAAGCTTGCTTAAATACACCTTGAATCACTTCTGAATGTTGGGGATCATTAATGAAGTTTTTGGAGCCGTTTAAGTGTGAAAATAATTAATATTTCTGCTTGGAGCGTGGGGGAATCGGTACCCCTATTGGGGAATCGGTTCCCTAAGTGAAAAATTCAAATATTTCGACCATTGAACAGTGGGGGGAATCGATTCCCTCTGAGCATACTGGAATTCTCGGAGCCAAACCATTCAGGGGGGAATCGGTACCCCTTGGGGGGAATCGGTTCCCTCTGAGCAATCTGGAATTTTTAGCTTTGAAATGGTTCGAAATATTTTGTAAAATTGTTTTGAAATTATTTTAAGATTTAAAATTTAATTTTACACTTGAGTAAGGATTTAAAATGAACTTTGAAATACTTTGAGTAATATTTTGTTATTCGATTTAATATATCGAATATGCTTAGAAAAATCTTTTTCAAAATTAAAATTCTTTTAATTTAATTTGTTATATCGAAACATCAAAATGTTTTCAAAAATCTCCCCCTTTTTGATATAACAAAACATTTTAAGATTTTCTAATTTCAAAATGAATTTTGATTTTGAAAAATACTACTCCCCCTTACTTTAACACTACTCCTCTTCAAAAACTCCTCTTTTAATTTAATAACATTTTCCCCCTTTTTGTTAAATCAAAAAGATTCGTAAAAGAATTTAAAACAAGGTTTTGAAATCATTTAGCCAATTGATTATATATATAGTTTAAGCTGCTAAGATCAAAATCAAGAGAACCGTTAGCCATTAGTTTCATAATCAATATTCATAAACATGTAATGGATAATTGGTCATATATGTCTAAAGATGCAAAATAAACACAAAATCCAAATCAAATGTATTAAACATAAGTTCGAACAACCAAAAATAAACAATCCAAAAGCATTCAAAATGTTATAACAATAATGCAAATATCCAAGTTTAATCCAAACAAGCAAAGCAAAGATTAAAGTTCAAGCATCCATAGGAGGATCGGGAGGTGGGAAATGAGCCCGCATAGCTGCCATTTCATAAGTGAGTTCATTAATACGAGTGTTGGTTGCCTCATTGTTTGCACGCATCTCTCGGAGAATTTCCAATTGTTGAGCTTCTATAGTCGAGAAGTAAGATTCTATGGAAGTGAAGCGAGAATCAAAGGATGCATAACGGAAATCAAATGTCTCCATGAATGATTGAAAATATGGAGGTACATGATATTCTTGTTGAGATTGTTCCTCGTGTTGTTCCGGCTCATCGTCGGCTTCGTCAATATCTTGCATTAATTGCTCAAGTTTGGGATCGTCGGTATCTGCTGGAGGAGCTCGTGAAGAACTAGCTCCCGGAGTATCTTCAGAAGATCAAACCCATTCACTGGTGTCCTTATTCTTTATCCATCCCGCTCTCGTTAAGGAAAGAAGATTAATTTGTTTCTTGAGATGAAAGATGGCATCTAGTCCTACTCTAAGCCCGGCTTTAGAAAACAAATTACTTAGAATGCAACCATAAACTAGAGAGGAACAAAGTTTCTTATTTGGTACTAAGTTTACGGTTTCAACGATTTCAGTAAAAATAATCTCAGGAAGATTTATTTTAATACTGTTTTGGAAACAATGTAACCACCAAAGATCTAAAGCACAAAGAGTAGAGTACCGACCTCCGGATGGTCGAAACAACCAAGAAATCATTAGATAAAGAAAAAGATCATGAAGATCTAAGACACTCACACTATCCCTTCTTTTATAACGAGAACCTAAAAGTTATTTTTCATTTGATATACCATCATTATCTAATCCTAATTCATTAGCTATGTAAGTCGAGTCAAGATGGATGAATTGTCCTAGGAGATAGGAACGAACTGCTATGGTTTTGGTTTGAGCTCGGTTCTTAATACAAACAACATTATAATAGAATATGCGAACAAGTTGATGGTAAACTATAGGTTCAAGGTCACAAAGTTTATCAAATTTCCACTCTTGTAAAAGAGGAAGATATCTAAAATCGATATATATCATAGCTTGACGAGAAGGGATACGTTCTTCTCTAATTTTATAAGAGTCAAAATATTGATAATACCAAAAATGATGATTTTTAAGACCAGGATGATTGAAGCACGAGTTTTGGATAGTCATATTAGTATCAATGAGATTAGGATTAGGAATTGGAATTTCAGGAATAGGAGGAGGATTTGGAGGTGGATTTGGTTGACGGTTTGAGCGACTAGATGATGACCTAGCACGTTTAGGATTGGACATTGTTTAGGAAATCGGAATAGAATGGATAACCTGCAATTTAGAAAACACATGTATGCAATTCAATTAATCCCAAAACTCAATTGAGTTATCAATATTTCAAGGTTCTCTAAACCAATCTTAATGGGCAAAGTTTTCGAAAAACTTATTGAAAAATAAGGTTTTGAAAATCAATATATGTATAGTTTTTATAACAACAACGTAATTCAATCAAAACACAATAAAAAAATTTATTTCAAAAATTTCAAAAATTTTGGAAAAATCTTGTGTTTTTGATGAAATTAGTTGTAAAAATTTATTTTTTAAACACTAATAAGCAATGTCTGATCACTATTTCTATTTAGAACTAATTAAAACTAGTCATATGTTCAAAATCAATGAAATAGAGAGTTTAGAAAATTTTACCTTGAAAGATGAGATTGAGTGAATTTTGATGTTGTTTGCACGATTTTAATGATGCTAGCAGGTTTAGGAGATGATATTTGAAGAGAATTACGATTAAAAAACGTTGATTTGAGGCAAAAATGGAGATAGGGAGAGTAGAGAGGGGAAACGGCGGCAAGGAAGAGAAGAAAATAAGGTTTGAGCAAAAAACAAGGGTTCTGCCCGATAAAACCAGAACCCCAAGGGGGTATCGGTTCCCCTTCAAGGGGGTATCGATTCCCTCTGCCCTATAATTTAAAAATATGTATTTTAAACACTAAAAATGCTAAATTAATCTTCTCCAGTGGTATTGGCAACTCATATATCAAAAATTAATTATGTTCAATCAATCAAATTAATTCTTAAACTACATTTGAACATAAAGTTAATTTTTCATCAAAAATCATAAACTCCCCCTAACTAATAGCAAAGAATGCAATCAAAAATTATTATAAGCATTTTTCATTTATTCTTAAAAGTGCTAAATTTATTTTAAACACTAAATGAAGATAGGTCAGTTAAACCTAATTCTCTCCTAAGTGTCCAAAAATGTTCATTGTCTAAAGGTTTTGTAAAGATACCCGCTAATTGATGCAAAGTATCAACAAATTCTAGAACTACATCTTCCTTAGTGACATGGTCTCTAATGAAGTGATGTCTTATTTCAATGTTCTTAGTTCTAGAGTGTTGGATGAGATTTTTAGTGAGACAAATAGCACTAGTATTGTCATACTTGATAGGAATGGTACTTACTTCAATTCCATAATCAAAAAGTTGTTGTTTCATCCATAAAACTTGTGCACAACTACCAGCTGAAATGTATTCGGCTTCAGTGGTAGATAATGCAACACAATTTTGTTTCTTTGAAAACCAAGAAATCATCATATTTCCAAGGAATTGGCAAGTACCGGAGGTGCTTTTCCTATCTAATTTGCATCCTCCATAATCCGCATCAGAAAAGGCATGCAAGCTAAAGCTAGAGTCTCTAGGATACCAAAGTCCTAAACTAGGAGTGTCCTTAAGGTATCTAAAGATTCTCTTAGCAACTATTAAATGTGATTCCTTAGGGCATGATTGAAATCTAGCACATAAGCAAACACTAAACATAATGTACGGTCTACTTGAAGTTAGATAAAGTAGAGATCCAATCATTGACCTATATAATTTAACATCTACACATTTACCTCCTTCATCCAAGTCAAGCTTTGTAGAAGAGCTCATTGGAGTGTCATGAGGTTTCCCATTTTCCAGTCCAAACTTCTTGAGCATATCTTTGACGTACTTAGCTTGATTGATGAAGATGTCATATTTTCTTTGCTTGATTTGGAGTCCCAAGAAAAATGAGAGCTCCCCCATCATGCTCATTTCGAATTCGCTTTGCATTAGCTTAGAAAATTATTGGCAAAGAACATCATTAGTAGAATCAGATATTATATCATCAACATAAATTTGAACTACTAAAAATCTTTACCTTTATACTTTAAAAACAATGTAGTGTCAACCTTCCCTTTTGAAAAACCTTTTTCAATTAAAAAATTTGACAGTCTTTCATACCAAGCTCTAGGAGCTTGTTTTAAACCATAAAGTGCTTTTGTCAATTTAAGAACATGATCCGGAAATTTTGAATCTTCAAAACCTGGAGGTTGTTCCACATACACTTCTTCTTTTATAAAACCATTTAAAATGCACTTTTAACATCCATTTGATATAGTTTAAATTCATGAAAACATGCAAATGCTAATAACATTCTAATTGCTTCCATCCTAGCTATGGGAGCGTATGTTTCATCATAGTCTATGCCCTCTTCTTGAGTATACCCTTGAGCAAAAAGTCTAGCCTTGTTTCTCACTATATTACCATTCTCATCAAGCTTATTCCTAAATACCCATCTAGTACCTACAGTAGATTTATTACTAGGCCTTTCAACTAATGTCCATACTTTACTTCTCTCAAATTGATTTAATTCTTCTTGCATAGCCATAATTCAATGTTCATATTTTAATGCTTCTTTAATATTCTTAGGCTCTATGCATGAAATAAATGCAATATAATTACAAATATTTCTAAGAGAAGATCGAGTTGTTACCCCTTTGGATGGATCACCTATAATCTCACCATCCTTGACATAGTTGTACTCTCTTGGATAAGATACTTCCCTTTCTTCAATGGTTGGATTCTCAAGAGGATCATGAGTTACCTCATCTTTTGTTTCTTCATTTGATGATGGTTCTTCAACGTCATGTCTAACGTCATTTGTATTTATAATACCTACATCATCATTCACACAAGAATCCTTCCTCGGAAGGGGATTATCATCGAAAACAACATGTATAGACTCTTCTACAACTAAAGTTCTTTTATTAAATACTCAATAAGCTTTAGAATTTAAGGAATAACTCAGAAAAATTCCTTCATCACTTTTAGCATCAAATTTGCCAAGGTTTTCTTTATCGTTGTTCAAAACAAAACATTTACATCCAAAAGGATGAAAATAGCTAATGTTAGGCTTTTTATTTATGAAAATTTCATATGGAGTTTTCTTTAAAATTGACATAATCATTACTCGATTTACAACATAACAAGCGGTATTTATGGCTTCCGCCCAAAAATATTTTGGCAAATTATTTTCACAAAGCATAGTTCTAGCCATTTCTTCTAAAGTTCGATTTTTCCTCTCAACAACTCCATTTTGTTGAGGGATGTGCTGAAAAATTATGGCTAATACCATTAGAATTACAAAACTCAATAAATCCAAGATTTTCAAATTCAGTGCCATGATCACTCCTAACACTAGTTATAGAGTAACCTTTTTCATTTTGGATTATTTTTGAAAATGTGATGAATGTTCTAATGCTTCATCTTTAGTACTTAAAAATAGAACCCAAGTATATCTAGAATAGTCATATGCCAAGACAAATGCATATTGTTTTCCACCCAAGCTAGTAATCCTAGTTGGCCCAAAAAGATCTATATGGATCAATTGTAATACTCTACTAGTTGATACGTCATTAATGGATTTAAAAGAAACTCGCTTTTATTTTCCTTTAGCACAAGCATCACAAATTTTATCATTATCAAATTTTAGTTTAGGCAGCCCTCGAACCAATTCTCCTTGAACTAACTGTTGCAAAACACTCATACTAGCATGTCCTAGTCTCCTATGCCATAACCAGCTATCATGCTCATCCTTAGCAACTAGGCACAAATTAGTCATATTAATAGAATCTAAATGCACCATGTATATGTTTTCTATTCTATGACCAACAAGCATAACCCGATTAGATGCAATGTCAATGACTTTACAACCATTAATATCAAATATGACATTGAATCCCTTATCACAAAATTGACTAATACTCAATAGATTATGCTTTAATCCATTCACATATAAAACATTCTTAATTTGTATGGAAGAGGTATTACCAATAGTATCAATACCTTCAATGTGACATTTTAAATCATCACCAAAAGTCACTTCTCCTCCATTTTTGGCTTTAAACTCAATGAACCGGCTTTTGTCTCCGGTCATGTGTCTTGAGCATCCACTATTAAGGTACCATGAATTTGGATTTGTTTCCCGTACCTTGTAGCAATGCTCTTTTTCCTACAAACATAGATTAATTTCTAATTTTTGGTACCCAAATTCTTTTGGGTCCATATCCATTAGTTTCCAAAATCCTAGTCCCCTTAGGTATCCATTTGTGTAGGATATCCTTATCTTTATTAGTAATGAGCTCTTTAGGAACCCTTATACTTCTAACGATTTTTCCATTAGAGGTTCTTTGGGGACCTCTATGATTGTAGTTTTTAAAACTTTTTCTAACAAAGTTGGATTTTGAATTTTCTCCATTTTCAAATTTGTTCCAACTTTATCAAAAGAAGCTTTAAGATCATCAATTTTCTTTTGATGATCATCATTGACCTTTGAAAGTAAATTTTGCAAATCCAAAATTTTCTTTTCAAACTCTTCTAGTTTGATTTGTAAATCTTTGATTTTACTTTCAAGATCGTTGTTGGTTTTGGATATGAGTTTATTTTTATTTTTCAATTTTGAAACATCATTTTTATATTTTAAAAACAATTTCTCATAATCCGAAGCCAACCCATTATATTCCTCTAATAGCTCATCATATGATATATCATCAAAATCAGATGAGTTAGAGGTTACCTTAGAATCTTCCCCGAATGCCATCAAGCACAAGTTTGCTACTTCTTGTTCCTCTTCATCGGAACCTTCTTCATCGCTCCATGTAGCCACAAGATCCTTGTGCTTATTCTTTGATTGACCCTTTCTCTTCAATTGTGGGCAATAATATTTGACATGCCCCGACTTTTTGCATTCATAGCAAATGATCGGGTCTTTCTCTTTTGGTTCATTTTTGAGGCCTTCATTTCATTTGAATTTTCTCCTTCGGTAAGGTCTCATCATTTTTCTAAACCGTTTGGCAAACAATGTCATTTCCTCATCATCGTCATCTTCATTCGAATCACTCTCATCTTTTGTGGATTTGAGAGCAACTCCAATGTTTTTCTTCTTCTCCTTCTCCTTTGGTGTCTCTTCAATCTTATCAAGGTCCACCTCATCTTCAAGCATCATTTCATGAGTGAGGAGTGAATCGATTAGCTCTTCAAGAATTAAGGACGTTAGGTCCTTAGACTCGATGATTGTCGTCTTCTTTGATAGCCACGATTTTAGAATGGAGTATACTAACTTCCTCACAAGCTTTTCATTTGAAATTATCTCTCCATATGATTTGAGACCATTGACAATCGTTGAAAATCTATCCGTCATAGCTTTGATATCTTCATTTGGTTTCATCCTGAAATTTTCGTAGTTATGCGTTAGATTACTAATTTTAGATTTCTTTACATCATCGGTACCTTCATGAGTGACTTGAAGTTTGTCCCATATTTCTTTGGCGGTTGTACAAGATGAAACTCTTCCGTATTCATCTGGTCCAAGAGCACAAAATATGATATGGATGGCTTTGGAGTTGAGCTGGAACATTTTTGTCTCTCATTCACTCCACAATCTTGGATGAGTGAGAGGCTTGATGTATCCTTCTTCTACGACATTCCATGCTCTCATGTCACTTGCTTGAATGAAGTACATCATCCTATTTTTCCAATAGGCATAGTTAGCCCTAGTGAAGAAAGGAGGCTTGTTGACGGGCATCGAATCGAGACCGGAGTCGAAGTTTGAAGTAGAGGCCATTGATGACTTTGATTATCGATGTAACTCTTCCCGAATCGACTCAAGAGGTGATTAAACCTTCAAATGAGTTAGGCTCTGATGCCAATTGTTGAGTTAATCGATCGACGAATATGGCCAAGAGGGGGGTGAATTGGCAATTAAAATTTTGGTGGAAGCTTTTGCAGAAAATTAAAAGAAATTTGCACAGCGATTTAGAGTGGTTCAACTTTCTCAACCAAAGTCTACGTCCACTACCTTAGCTATCCACACTAAGGATTTTCCACAAATTCACTAATTTGTCTTTCTTTTGAGGACAAATAGTAACCTTACAAACCCTCAAGAATTATATCCCAAATTCTTGAGAACACTCTCTCCCAAAGAGAACAATACAAATTTGCAAACTTACAATGAAATCCTCACAAGGTAGATTGTTTGCATAATTCTAGAACAAAGAAAAGAACACTCAAGAATGAATACAATTGAGCACAATAAGTGTTCTTGAAAGCAAAATGAATATTGAATGAAAGATAGGCTTGAAATGCTCAAACTTGAGGTTTGATGCTTTCTCTTTGATTCTCTCTTGATTCTAGTTGCTTGATGTTTCTTGTTATTGATCAATGGCTTCTAAGCTTGCTTAAATACACCTTGAATCACTTCTGAACGTTGGAGATCATTAATGAAGTTTTTGGAACCGTTTAAGTGTGAAAACAATTAATATTTCTGCTTGGAGCGTGGGGGGAATCGGTACCCCTAATGGGGAATTGGTTCCCTAAGTGTAAAATTCAAATATTTCGATCGTTGAACAGTGGGGGGAATCGGTACCCCTGGGGGGAATCGGTACCCCCTTGGGGGGAATCGGTTCCCTCTGAGCAATCTGGAATTTTTCGCTTTGAAATGGTTCGAAATATTTTGTAAAATCGTTTTGAAATTATTTTAAGATTTAAAACTTAATTGTACACTTGAGTAAGGATTTAAAATGAACTTTGAAATACTTTGAGTAATATTTTGATATTCGATTTAATATATCGAATATGCTTAGAAAAATCTTTTTCAAAATTAAAATTCTTTTAATTTAATTTGTTATATCGAAACATCAAAATGTTTTCAACAGTTTATTTATTATAAAAGGAGATGTAACCTAAACCTATGAGACATTGAATTGAATTGAATAAAAACTCTAGCGCCGCCTAAGGTACCAAGGATGTAAGCACATTGCTGAACCTCGTTAAAATTCTTGTGTTCTTTCCGTTTTCTTTACCTGATTATTCAACAACTCCTAATGTGTTATAGTGTAATTTTGGTTACTTTCTACACAGCTTCTGGATACTAGGCTTTTGGAAACAAATTTCAAACATTCTCAAGAGTCTAATGCCTGATGATGGACCAACCTTGGCCCCAACAATAGTCATTGGCCCTGCAGTTATCTTTGTTCTTTTGCAGCTATTCGCCATTGGCCTTGTATGACATTGTTAAAATGGAGAGATTTGCATGATCTGAATTCTGTTTTCAATTAACATTTCTCCAATACATGTAACACAGGTTTACTCTCAAGTTGCGTATGAGATCATGGAAAAGCAATCAGTTGATGTAAACCTAGGGATGTTTTCAACGAGGAATCTTATCCCCAGGCTAATTCTTCGGACCCTGTACATCGTATTCTGTGGGTTTATGGCAGCAATGCTTCCTTTCTTCGGTGACATCAATGGTGTAATAGGTGTCATTGGCTTCATCCCTCTAGATTTCATCCTCCCTATGCTTCTCTACAACATGACCTACAAGCGCTCGAAATTGTCCCTCACCTACTGGATCAATCTGCTAATCATAGTCGTCTTCACCGGTGTTGGGATCATGGGAGCTTTCTCCTCTATCAGGAAGTTGGTTCTTGATGCTACCAGTTTTAAGCTCTTTAGCAGTGATGTGGTTGATTAAATCATATGAACAAAAACCACTAAACAAGTCTGAAGCAATCCCCTAGTTTAAGCCCTTTTGGCCTGGCTGAAACGTACAATGATTGTCAATAAGGCGTTGCGTAGGGCTGAGATCAAAGGAAGCAATGTTCCACCACAGAAAGGGATTTTGTGTTTAGAAAATGAAACCTCTGACGTTTAAACTGACACTAGCAGAGGTGCAGTTTAAGGAAGATTGCTTTTGCTGGTATCTTTTACAACCAAGACTATTATGGAGAATATTTAATCGGTGAAAAACCAAAGTTCGTTCATAATCTATGTCGAAACGATTTTTCCTTAAAAGGTGAGATTTGAGAACCACATTAATTTTTAATTATCTCTTTTTAATTTAAAAACAAATGTGATTTAAAATACCACTCGTTTCAAAAAATATTGGATTTCCTTTTACGATCAAAAAATACGGTTTGAAGAGTCGCCACCAATATTTGATTAGGGTGTGATTATGCACCCAAAAATGTTTGTTATTTTAAATAAAAATTAATTTTAATTAAAACAACAAATTAATGTCTGCGTTACCAAAATCTGAGTTCGGGAGTCAGTTACGTGCATGGAAGGATTAGCACCCTCACAACGCCCTAAAACGGTACCTAGTCGATTAATTAATGTCTTTGCAACGAACTTTACAAATTCGAATTTAATTTGATTTTTGATCCCATAGAACAAAGATGTAAATTTAAAAACATTCAAAAGCACTCAAATAAATTAAATTAAAGTTACCAAGTCATTTTAGAAAGATAAAGAATGTTCGATTATTTACAAATATCAAGACCAGATCTTAAAAATTATAACAACCTTTTCGATAAATTTAAATAAACGAACATTTCCTTTTCTTTCGTTCCCAAATTTTAGGTGACGAATCAATTTTTTTGTTTCACTTTCAGGATACACTTTTATTTTAAAATCATTAAAAGCGGACCTTAAATCAGTTATGACTGCCCACTTAAAATTTTAAATTAAAAGTATATTACCCTTAATCCAAATTATGTAATAGGTCAAGTTATGCACGTGAGGCTATCATGCAAATTATGCGAAAAGTATGTCATGCCAAAAATTAATTAAATAAAATTAAAAAATATCATACAATGTGACATACAAGAAATTACATATATTTTAATTAAAGATCATAAACCATGCATACTAACATATAATGTACAAATGTGACTTAAATACAAGAATAAATACATAACATGCCAAACTACAAATTAAAAAAACGATATATACATATTAGAATTGGGACTAAATTTAAATAAATGTAAAATTCAACATACAAATTAAAACTAAAGTATGGATCTAAATGAAACATACGCATAAATGAGGATCTACACCCAAATAATCTAACAAAATTATAACTAAAACTAAAAACTGGAAAATAACTAAATTAGGACAAACACAAAAGGTTAATTTTGAAAGCAGTCCTAAAGGTGACTAATGTATAAATATGCGGCTAAAGAACAAGGGCACGAAAGCATATTACTTTAAAAATTCAATGGCTGAAAATTAATTAACCCAAAAGCCTTGATATAAAACCTAAACTAAGATAACCTAAGCTAAACTCATTTTGAACCTCACGACCGTTCTCTCTTCTCCATTCTATCTCTTCTTCACATTCTTCATTGCTTCCATGGTCGAGAGCTCCCATTCAAATCTGTTATCACCATTCTTACATAACCCTCTGACAAAATAAAGACAAGGTTTGTAACCACCCACAAGACCACCAAATCCAACGGGTTCTTCGACTGTCCCAAAACACACATCACTTGCAGAAAAACTCCTCCTATGACCAACAAAGTCTCGTTCTTAGAAGATGAAGAATCGTCCAAGAAAGAAAAATAATCACTCATTTGGTTCTCATCGATGGAAGCAGTGTTGCTATCCTAGGTCCTCGAAGGAAATAAGAGAGACCCAGAGCGGATATTTTCATAAGAGAAAAAAAAAGACTCGACTTTGGGCTACTAGCAGGAGACCAAGAAGGCGTCTTACATATGGAAATTCGAAGAACCCATTTCGTGGAATGAAACCAGAAGACGATGGAAGGAATGGGTTATGTGAATTGTTGGAGTTGGATCTATTGGGTCTTGAGATCGGGTTCAATTTCGTGGTTCTTGATTTTACTGAACAAAACGTTGGTCGTATCGTAAAGATCCATGGTGATTTTTTTCAGTTTAGTCTTTGGTTTTGTTTAGTGTTTGAGAGACACTGTAAAGTTTGGTTTTTTTTTTTTAGTTGAAGAGGAGACAATAGAAAGAAGGAATAGAGAGAGTGAAAGGAAGTGGCGTTTAAACTAGACTTCGATTCTGTCCCTCTCTCCCCATGAACGCCACCGTGAAACTCCAAATTCCGACCGCATACAACAATCCCGACACACTGTAAAGTAAATTATAAAAACCAACCTCTTCCTATTTTAATTTTACTATTTTATGTTTAAATCTCAGGTTGGTTTGGTAACTCTAACCCCAATCCCTATTTCTATCAGTCGAACCCCACCGAGACTACTGTCGCACAAATAAGGTGAGTTACTAATTCCTCTTTCTCTTTTATTATATACTTCGAAAGAAAGATTACAAAACCCATACATGAATGAACATTTCAAAAGTAAAAAGGAAATAAATGATGTTAATGAAATAAAGAAGAAGAAAACCTGTTTATGGATTGCTATTGTTGCTTTCCAAACTCTCTGCTTGTGCCTAGAATGCAAGGAAAAAAAATGGTGTTTTCACCCTCTGGTCTCTGAATATGGGAAATAGAACTTTTACAGGTACCGTTCCTTTCTCTTTTAAAAAAAACCCTTTTTCCTGCGTGTCCCCCTCCTTGATAGTTTCCAGTAGTTAATTTTTTTTTATCTCAAAACAGTTTCCTCCTTCTCCTGTATGCCTCCCCATTTTCCGTTTCTTAACTTCCCATAACCATTTTTATTTTACAGGGAATCTTCACGTGGCCTGCTCTACTGGATCATTGGATCGGATCTCCAGTTGGTTTGGGTTCTTCTTTAAACCCATCGTTGCTTTGGGTTTATTCTGACTCAACCTCGGACAAATCGAGTATCTACCATCTATACAATTTTCCTGATTTATTTCTCCTCGTAAAGTTACTTAATTAGTTTTTTTCAATAATTAAAAAAAAGCCTCCCAAATTGAATGGTCCAAATGAAGAGACCGTGATCCCTGTAACGCTCTCTTTTCTTTTCCGTTTTGGATTTTTATGGTAATTATTATCTCACATCTCCCCATATATAAAAAGCCTTCGTTTAACTCGGTTCAACGGTAGCACCCGTATGACTCGTTGGAACTCAAATTTTCAAACGTCAACTCGACTCAGCTTTCCATTAAAGAACCATGTCCACGCCTGATACCCTTCCTCCATCTGTTTCCAAGAAGCATCCTTCCAAATTCTCTCGTTCCATCCTTAAACTCTTCAAATTCATGTTCAAGTTCAGAAAAAGTCCGAGTCTTTCGGTTGTGGCTGAAACAAAGATCGCTCGAGGAGTACTATGTAATTTACGACAAGACATGTGCACTGACGACGATCCCCGAGATAGATTTTGGAGGGTTTTCGCTGGAAATCAACTCGTTGGTTATCAAGAGATGTGCATCAGAAAGATTCACTGCTGCCTCCACCGTTCATGTGCTGGATATATATATATTGCATATATGAATAACGACGATGTGGTCAAATAGTTTGTGCACATTTTGATCATATTTTTAGTTTTTTTCGTACGATGAATGTTTTCTCTTTGATCATCAGCTGAATCTGTTTGGCATATCACATCTGCTACTATACTTCTGATCCGATCATCCTATCATAATTTTCGAGTTTGATTCAGATAAATTAAAATCCGACCCATCATACTCATCCCTATCAATAATCCTTCTATTTCTTCTTCAATTCAAAAAGTCCCTCTAATTTCATTTCTTATTTACTTTTCCAACCACAAGGGCAACATATTTGGACATTCATTTATCCCAATCAATCATCTCTACCCATCACCCCTACTTCAAATAACCTTCCTAACTCCATTTCAACAACCCATTATTCCAAGTAACCCATAAATAAAAATTAATAGAATAAATTATATTATTAAAAGAAAGGAGAAGTTTGTTGAACGAAAACTCCAAATGAATCAAATAACAATCAAATTCTTAAACGGAATACAGATGTAAATTCTAATTTTATTGCACAATTTCACCTTACATCAACAAAAACTCATCAACAATTAACCAACCAAAAACCAAAAAAAAGATATTATAATTTAAATATTCTAAAAATACTTTTAAAATGACGTGATTATTCATGTAAATAGTTGTAGTTATTCTTATAAAAAGATATGATTATTCTAATAGTCACTTAAACGATGAAGCGAATGAGTGATTTTTTAATATTGTTTTAATATATTCTCTTCTCCTCATAAAGATTTTTATTTCTCTTCCATCCCTCTCTAATAAAGTGGTATCAGTCTATCAGAGTCATGTTCGATAATAAAAAAAAAGACGACCAACAATGATATGTTTTCATTTCAATTTCATCGTCTTACAAAACAAAATTATGAAAATTGATGTCTCCATACGAAGGTTGTTCTTGGCTCACAGAATGTTTGAAAGATCACTCAAATGGATTACGAGTCTCCTTAGGACGAGATATCATTGTCACAACAAGAAAATAAGGCTTTGACTAAAATAAGGAAGAATGATCAACAAGCCATCACCATAATCCATCAATATTAGATGAATCAATGTTTGTAAAAGTGAGAAATGCTAACCCCACAAAGGAAATATGGAACATTTTGTAAAATTCTCTTCAAGGAGTTGACAAAATAAAGAAGATTCGGCTCCAAGTATTATAAGATGAGTTTGAAACTTTGAGGATGAAGGAACCCAAATCAAATTCAAATTGGTACTCAAGAGTGGTGAATATTGCAAAGTAATTGAGAAGTTGTATGTTAATAGATTAGTAATTGGAGATAGATGTAAAAGATGGTTTATAACCCACAAACTAATACTTAGACTGAAATTAGTTTATAATATTTATTAGCTGGAGATTTCTCAACCATTCCCTCCCTCTTTATCTTTACTTTATATTTATTAACGAACTTCCTCTTTTATTGTTCAGATGAACTTGAGTAGTAACTAGACTAGTGTAGCAATTAGGTTAAGCGCATATGTAGCTAACTAGTGGGCTTTTAATTAGTTTTCTAATAAGTACTTTTCTTATAGTAAGGGTTCAAGCCCAATACCTCACTCAATCCACAGTTCATATTTAAATCCAGAATTCTGGGCAGGCTTGGCACTTTTCAAACCCTCCCTACCGCGGAGTTTAGGGTTTTGAAGCAGACTGAACTTGTATCAAATTGTACGGACATGGAGAAACCAGTGGCGACACTCGACAGAGGCACGACCTGCTCGGCCTGGAAATATTGCGGCCAGAGATTAGCCTCCGGCTCCGTCGATGGTTATCTCTCAATTTCAGATTCCCGTGACCCTTCGTCTTCTTCATTCACTTCCTCGTCCAAATTCAATGTCTCCCAAACCAAAAGAATACATTTTTTTCTTTTGTATTTATTTAATCTAATTATTAATTATTGATTTTTGTGTCTAATTTTTTTAGTTTTATTTCCTTGATTCAGGTGCATGAAGTTGGCATTCTGAAGGTTGCTTGGATCCCGCCAGAGTACGGGGATGCTGTTGCTTGCATTTCAGAAGATGGGACTTTATCAATATGGGAAGAGCTTGTAGAAGGTATCTTTTTTTCCCTGACTTTTAAATGATTATATTTGGCTATAATATTTCGAAAATGCCGATTGATATTGTAATTCTGTTAGGTACCAAACCTCTTGAATGGAAGCTATGCAGGAGCTTTAAAACTAGCTCCAAGGTTCTAGATGTTCAATTTAGTGTCGGTCAAACGAGTTTGAAAATGGTGAGCTTTAAAATTGATTTCCTCTGTTCGTTGAGTTGGCAAATATAGTTTATTGTGCTTTGATTAGGCATTTCATAGCTTGTCCTGTGTATTTCATAGGTTGCTGCTTACTCGGACGGCTTCGTTAAAGTCTTTGAGCTCCTCGATCCTTTTGAACTAAAGAACTGGCAACTTCAGGTGAATGATTCTAGATGCCCCCCTATGTTCTAGATATTCCAGCTATTCCCAGTTGCCAGTTTTGAAGGGTTTATTACACACTCATACTGTCTGTACATTCACTCATCCACTTTATGATTTTATTTTAACCGTCTTATGTTTTATTTTCCAGGCTGAATTTCAGAATGTTATAGATTCTGTTTCTGTAATAGGGAAAGCTTCATGCTTAACATCATGTATTTCTTGGAATCCACTAAACGGTGAGGGCCAAGAATCAAGCTTTGTTTTAGGTTTCAATTCTAACACACCACAGCTTAATTCCCCCAAGGTATTACTAAATCTGTTTTCCGCACAGGTAAATCCTGCTGTAATAAGATGGGACCAGGATAGTCGATTTAGTTCACACACTTGCAATGTCTCTCTAGTATACCATGTACTATCTTTATTTGGTTTAATTTATCAAGTTCCAGACTCCTGAGTTATTGAAAAGCTATGCGGATCTGGTAGCCTATAACTTAATGCTTTGATGTTAAGAATTTGTGTGGTGGCATTATTCTTGAGCTGACATAAATCTGTGGATGTGTTGTTAAAATTGCTAATTTAGATTCATTCTAGGGTTTATAGGTGTGGGAATTTGATCCCGCTCATCAGAGATGGTTGCCAGTAGCAGAGTTGGCTTTGCCTGGTGACAAGGGAGATCAAGATTATTCTGTCGCATGGGCTCCAAACATTGGACGGTAATGGAAATTATTTTTCTCTGTGAAATTCTGGTTTTTTTAATGAGCCATTGGTTATTAGTAGGAATGTAGATGTTTTTATATAAAGTCCACAAGCTCCTGGTTTCCATCGGAGTTCAACTGGGAATTGAGATAGTATCCAAAACATTCTGATTGTCTGTTGAAACTGATTACCGTTGTTTTCTTTTTGGCAACGTAGGCCATATGAGATAATAGCTTCTGCATCTCAAAAAGGAATTTCTATATGGCATGTTGGATCAACCACTGACTTAGATGGAAGGCTCTCCATGGAGAGGGCTGCATTGCTTTCTGGACATAACAGTGAGGTATTCAATAGTTAAAACATTATCCTTTTTAGGCTCTCTATAATGTTTTCGGTTAATCTATGTATGATTTATATAGTTATCTATCTACTCTAGTTTGACTTCCAACATGATAGATGCAGTTTTTTCTATCAGATGGTGAGATATTTCATCTAAAATCCACAAATTTATCTAACCTTCAACGTAAATTTTAAATTTCTAGCAGAACATACGAAACTATCTCACCAGAATTCTCTAAGTTTCTTGCTGTTTCTCATGGTTCTGAGTTCTTCCATCCTTTTTTAGAAGGAAGTTATAATAACATGGCTATTCATGACATGAAAATGCACCTAAGATCCAGAGGACAAGGTTATCAGTACGGATCGAACAATGCTCTGCTATCCTATTTTAATTTAGGTAGATTCCTTTCCTTTTCATGGAAAGGGTGAGTTGGATTATTATAATGCTCTGTGATGATCAGGTGTGGCAGATGGAATGGGATATGAGTGGAATGACCCTGGCTACCACCGGGGGAGATGGACGAGTAAGGTTGTGGCAATCTAACTTGAACGGCACTTGGCATGAACAAGCAACATTTGAACCCACTTCTTAACACCCCACCCCCCTTTTATAACCGTATTATTTAATCCTTGCTCTCTTCTCTTTTGTTACCCAAATTGTGCATTTCTTCAAACACCACCATATTCTTAAGTAATGGTGTCAAAACTAAAGGTTTTTTTTTTTGCCGCTGCTGCTGTATTATCTAACACCATCTTTTTAATTCATAGAGCCTGGGTGAGAGTTGCTACCCATATGATGAGACTTATCAAAATGGATCGTGGTGGGTTTGGTTTTGCAATATCAATTTTATTAAATTCTTTTGTTAATGCAGTCATTAATTTCGATATTAAATGATAGCTTAAATATAAAACAAAATATGTTAAAAGTATGAACATCAAATTTTAAATTTGTACATCCACTGTACTAACAAATTAGATATGGTTTGTCGAAAGGTATAATGCTAAAAATAGCTTCCAATGTTTACCAAAACGATCATTTTGGTTCCTTTTTTTTAACATTTTAGCCTCCAATATTTTATTTTGGGACAAAAAGTTCTCTATAGATGAAAACTATTTGTTAACATATTATTAATGCTCTAAAATAAGAGTTTTTTAACCTAAAATGAAATGTTGAAGGTTAAAATGTCTCAAGAAAAAAAAAGAGATTTTGATTATTCTGTCAAATGTTAGAAGTTTTTTTTGCCTTAAAATGAAACGTTATGGGTCAAAATATTCAAAAAATAAAATATAAGATAAAATGATCATTTTAGTAAATGTTGGAGATTAATTTTTTTGACTAATTTTGACATTATGTTTTATTATAAAAGTCATGTTAAATTTGAATGAGAGAGTACATATTTAACGTGTTAGATTTAAATGGTTTATGTGGTACATGTTCAACTTCAAAGTTAAATTATATATATTAAATATATTTCACACTATATTTAAATTGACATCTAATACTTATAGAACAAAACTAACAAAACGACTTGATAAAACAACAATAATAATAAAAAAAATCAATTATAATATTTCTGAATGTCCATGTTTAAATTTCTTACAGGAACTACTTGGTTTTATTTGTTTATGTATACCGTCTGATAAGTTGCAGTAACTGTTAAAGCACAGTACATTATATATGTGTTTCAACGGAAAGTTTCTATAAAGCCAACATTACCTTTAATGTACGATTATTGCAACTGTGATTAGAACAAATGTCAAAACTCGTTATCAGAAGAAATGTCTTGCAATCAACAGTAAATTGGAAGAGACTTATGTATTGTACAGAAGCTCCTAGGGAAAAACAAAGCTAGAGTGAACAGATGCAACCAGCTAATCCGGTCAGTGGAACCCGAGTTCTACATCTACCTTTTACTCTTTATTTCGATCGTAAAAAAGAATTAGGAGAAAAACCCCGGGCATCAAATTGGAAGTTTGGATCCAACTCCACTTGATCGAGTGAGAAATCCAAGTCCATAATTGGAGAGTTGGTGGCTGAAGTGTTGGCTGAAATCAATCCCTTGAGATCGGATTCGAAATTCCGTGTATCGAGAATCACTCCGAAGTTGTTCGTCTGAGATTGCGAAGCCGAAAAGTAGTTTAACTCAGATGTAGCAGGGGACATAAAAGGCGAAGAAAAGCTACTTAAGATATTGTTGTTATCAAGTACTCCTGAAGGTGAAAAGCTATGGTTTTCACTCTTTAGCAACTCGAATGGTGTTGAAGGGAATGAGAAAGAAGGTGCCAATGCCATCTCTTTATTGTCCAATCCCTCCGTATCGACCCGTAGGCCGTTTCGAAGGCTTAAGAGCGATTGCAATTGTTGGTTATTGTTATTAAGGTTGGTGGATTTATGTTCTTGTTTGTTTGGTGATGCAGGTGGTGGAACCATCTGGTTTCCATGTGCACATGTATGAGCGCCCCTGTAAGTGACCTCAAAGATGGTGGGGTCTTCGTCTGATCTCTGGACTTGCTTTGTTGCCCAACAATCCTGACTGTGCCGGTACGTGCATCGGTAATAGCTTCTGCAGAAGAATAAAACAGGATTTCTTTACTAATCAATATGGTGTTTAGGCAATGATTAGGTCATATTGTTAAGGAAAAAGACTAGTAACCTAGGATATTTGGCTCCCAGGATGTCTTTCTGCCCATATTTTCTCCAACTATGGCCATCATCATGAGTTCCTTCCAACAGGCTTTCAGAAGTAACTCTCACCTGATCCGTCCATCTCGGCAACATCTTTCTGCAAAACCCAATCTTTAGCATCAATGAACTTCATAAATAAGCAATAACATACACAAGAAGTAGATCTTGTAGCCTTCCAAAATTCACCTCTTCTTTGAGACATCTCTGGAATCCTGGTTATCCTTATCTAAATCATCACTTCGAGGGCTGCCATTGATGGATAGTGGTGACTCCGGCACACCAGATGTTGCACTCGCACCCACATTGAATTTCAAAATCTGAAGAGCTTTCTCATAGGAAGATAAAATCTTCTGTACTAACAAGTGTGTGGATTGAGCAGAAGATGATGTATCCAACTGCAACCTTAGCTGTTTCGCTAACTCCAGTCCTTGAATCAGCTCACCCACCAGTGTCCCCTGCTCCCAGTTCCATCCATGCTCCATTTTTTTCCCTCACAGAAAGATGTGCTGAAGGAAATGGGGAGGGATTTGGTTATCAAGAAGCAAAAGCTTTCCCCCAAGGAACACAAGCAGGAGCAGCCAAAGGGACTGGAATAACCCGACTGGAGAAGAGCATGCAGCAACAACCATGAAAGTTGGCCTGAATGAGAGTTTGATATGTAACCCAAAAATTGAACCGTCGGAACTTCTCGTTGCTTTACCTCTACCCAAGGAAAGAGTGGGAAATTTTAAAGGGTTTGATATTCTGAAGATGAAATTGAAAACTGGGGGTTATAAAGTGAGAAAAAAGGGTTGTTGGAATGTAGAAAGTTTGACTGAACGAAAACGAGTTTTTCAGCAGAGACCAGTGAGCAGTCTTTGGTCATGCGATGGTTTTAAAGAGTTGAAAAGGGAAGTCCAAACTACAAATTCTGACCAATTCTACCTTGTAAAATTGCCCCTTTTTCCCTTCACCTTATTTGTCTCGCACAAACTTGTTGGACTATATTAATAACAAAAAAAATATTATTTATATATTTTGATTTTGAATATTTGTATTTGTAGCAATGATATATCTAAAAATACTTTGGGGACATATACACAAATAAAATTTTAGAATGAATACTTTTAATAAAATAGATTACTAATCAAAGAAAATTCAGATTTATGAATTAACATAAAAATAGGTTACTATTCAAACTATATTATTTGTCTAACACGAATGATTAAGCTTAAGAAAAGAAAGTCAGCTTTGAAGCTGAACAGAAGAGTTGGACCAAAGAAATTTCAAACCATATTCCGCTTTATTGCTCTGCCCTTTACGCTTTTATCATGCGGGGAAATAAAGAGCGCTTTCGTGCAATGAATTTTTTTCTTCTCAATTTAAAAATTATATTAAATCTAAAACAAAAAGCCTCTTAAACCGTTAATTCTGTGACCCATCTAAAACATCTTATTCAATCTTGGACCGATCTCTTGGTTGTTTGTTCTGCACAGGAATCTGGTCTGGAAAAGGAATATATTTGATTTTTCATATTTACACATTTAATGGGATAGTCATTGGGAAAAGGAATCTAACCAGAAATAGTTAATGGAAGCTTTAGAAAGAAGATAAAACCGATTATAAATAGTTATAGAAACCAGTTGAAAATTTTCCCACAAAAGACGATATGACAAATCCCACTTTTAGCAAGCTACCTGCTCAGTGAAGATCCAAAAACCCAATCCAAGAAACCGAAAACTGTCCAACAATCTAATGTGAAACGGAACAAATTCCTTCAAGAACCGATCTACTATCAAAATATAGGACCAAAACGTGCTGTGATATGTTGACAAGAACAAGAAGATTATGACGACGGTAGATAATTCATCTATTTTGATTTGACGGGGAAGCACAGTCGATGGCTCTATGAAGAGTGGAGATGTTAAGTGATGAGCTGAAGAAGATTATACTTTTTCTTTTGGACAAGTAAAGATTATACTTGGTGGAGTCTAGGAAAGGAGGGTTCAGATCCCCTATCAGTTGTGTATGGAAACTTACATAATGACATTTTGTGTGTGTGGGTGTCATGGTTATAAATAGTTATAACTGACACTCACATGCTTATAAATAATGTTCATCCATATGATCTTGTCAATTAATTATAGCAGTCAATGGTGATGTTTATTTTCAACTTTATATTTGTATAAGCTGTTTGATTGAATCTTTTTTAACAATGATAACTGATTTCATTGATAATGAATCAAAATTGTAACTCACACAAGAAAAAAATGGGGTCAATAGCGACACAAAAAATCTCATATATAAAACAAAATATTAAATTCAAAGATGGGAAGAAAAACGAATCATTCCATTAAGAATGACGTTCAACATCAAAAGAACTCAGTAACATTCATAAAACTATTTGTCTTTGTTGAATGAGACACTTTACGAAGTGATAAAGAAGTGGTAAGCAGACCAAACAATTTGACAGACTGCTTTGTTATATAATTTTTATTATATCGGCAAACAACCTTTTACCTAAGAGTGGATGTGATAATATGTAACGACAAACCAATCATAAAATAAATTTGAGCGAGTACAACACAATCATAGAAGTATGTAAAAAATGTACCAAAAACCATAAAGAACGTGCCACAAGAGCATAAAAAAGTGTCACAAGAGCAGACAAAAACGTGCCACAATGACAAATATTTTTATTTAAAATAGAAAAAAAACTCAAGAAAAAAAGAAAAACAATAGACATAATATGAAAAAATAAGAAAAATTAAAATCACCGACTATCAACAATCAATATTAATATTAAAATTGCACAAGTTAAACAAAAATCAAAGAAAAAGAAGAAGATGACACAAAAATATTGAAATAAAATTTAAGATTGAACTTTTTAAATTTTCTTTTTATGCAACTCTCTGTTCAATATTTAATGGCTAATTTTTTTTATTCTTTCTCAAAATTATAAGTTTATATGTATATATATCCTTTCTTTTTATTTAATAAAATTAACTACAATTATTATTATTATTATTTCAAAGCTAGAGGGCTAAAAATTTGCCATTTTCTTTAAATAAATTCAGTATTTAAAAAATATTTAGAAAATCGAGAGAAGCCAAAATCCTGCCCGTTACTCGGCGACCCTTTGCTGACTTACCAGCATGGTAGCTAACTTTTCGAAAGAAAAAGTAAACAATCACTTTTGTTTCATTTTTTAATACCTAAACTTTCATTTATTTTAAAATTATACCTAACGTTTATTTTTTTCTGTTTTGGTATCTCGTGGTTAAAAATCTAGCGTAAATTTACAACATGACATTTTTTATAGGTAAATTACATTATTAGTCACTCAACTACATTCTCACTCTTATTTGGTAATTGAAATTTATTTTTTAATTTAATTACTTAACTTTCAAATTATTTCTAATTTAATCACTCTAACATTTAAATTTATTTTTTTATTTTAATTATATATTAATAAATAATAATAAAAATGTCACGTCTACAAAATTATTAATAAAATAAATTAGAGTGATTAAAATATGTGCAATTTGAAAGTTGAGTAGTTAAATTGAAAAATTTTAAATTTTAGTGACCAAAATATGAGTAAGAATATAGTTAATTGATGAATGATGCAATTCACTCATAAAAATATCAGGTGCAACAGTTTCATGTGTTTAACGACGGGTTATTAAAATGGAACAAAAAATAAATGTTAGGTATAGTTTTAAAACAAACAAAAGTTTAGGTGCTAAAACAAAATAAAACTAATAATTTAGGCAGTAAATACGTAGTTTACCCTAATAATAATTACATGTTATATATGTGCATCGAAAAGTGTAATGCAACATAATACTACTTTTGTACCTTATGAATTAATTAATGATATAACCTCCGGCTCCGTATGAGTTGGGTTGATATTAGTTTGTTAAATGGATATTTTTTTAATATATTATTATTCAGTAAATACATAATTTGTATTGTACTAAACAATATCGGTGGTAAAGAAATTATTGTTATTTTTTAAGGTTTTGGATTCGAGTACCATAAATATTAGGAGTGTAAGTGTTTAATGTCAAATAGTTAACAGTATTCTTTGAACATATAATATCTTATATTTACCCCAAATTAATCAAAATAATAAAAAATAAATACATAATTGCACGAATCAAACAATCTCAGTAACTAAAAGATTATTAATATTCCTAGAAATTTTGAGTTCGTACACGATATCTGCAAGAGTATATGTGTATTCATTATCAAATAATTGAAATTTTTTCAACCATCATTGTATTCATCCTAAACTAGTAAAAAAAATTTGCATCGTTAAATTCCCGCATAAATTTTTAAAATTTTATCATTCTTTGAGTTTACCTTCTACATAAGTAACAAAGTAAAAACAAATAGAAACTTTAAGGTTGATTTGGTTTTAGAAAATATATTGAGTTTACCTTCTACATAAGTAACAAAGTAAAAACAAATAAAAACTTTAAGGTTGATTTGGTTTTAGAAAATATATGTTATTTTAATTTTCATTTTTAAGAAAATATAAAAAAAATTAAAAACATGTTTGTTTGTAAAATTGAAAATGATTTATAGAAAATGAAAATAAAAATGAGTAAAATATGAAAATATATGAAAGATGTTTTCAATATTATAATTAATTTTTTTTAAAATTTGAAAAAAAATAAAAAAACACGAGATCTAGATTTTTAACTTAACTTACACGTTTTTAATTTGTTTTAACAATAATTTTTTTGATTTAATGGTATCTAAAACTCTCAAACTTTTGAAAAAAAATAATATGGTCCCTGAATTTTTTACACTCGATATAGTTTTTAAATTGAATTTTTTAGTAAATTAGTTTTTTTAGTTTTTTATATTTAATATATTTATATTTTATATTTTTAAGTTAAATAATCTTTTTTTAAAAAAATTAAATAAATCCTGGAACTTTCTAAAAAATCAATTATGCCATAAAATTTAGCCAAACATTCAATTAAGCATATCTACCACATCATCGTCAATCGTATACTGCCTCAATAATATTGTAAATTGTCACATAAATATTATAGATTGTCATGTACGTTTATGAACTTTCATGTAAGCGTAGTGACAGTCAATGTTGATTCCACTCTTTAAAGGGTTAGATTAATTTTTTAGTATAAAAAGCGTTCATGGACTACACTAATTATTTTTCTCAAAAGTTTGAGGGCCTCAATTACCATTAAACATTATATTCTTATTATTATAACATTATATTTTTTAGTATAAAACGTTTATATTCTTATTATTATAACATTATATTTTTTAGTTATTAAACAATATTTTTGTGTATTTTTTAAATTTAATTGATTTCCAATATACTATAACATTATATTCTTATTATAAACTAAAACAAATTTTGTGTTATGGAATTTCTTATCAACTTTATTGTTTTATATTTGCATAATTCACATGTTAAATTAATGTAATGAAGTTTTAAATAATTATAGTTTAATTTCAATTTTTTAATAACTATTTATTCATTTATATTCTTTAAAATTAGTTACAAAATACATTTTTACTATTTTATTTTTGGATTTAAGTTTTCATTTATAACTAAACATGTTTCCTAATTTTCAAAAAATTGAAAATAAAAATTATTTTCTAAAAACAAAAACATAAAATAAAAATAGAAAACATTTTATAGAACCAAACGGACCCTATTTTCTCAAACCATGCATGTATAAAATAATATATATTGATATTTAGGGTGTGTTTGGATACACAATTATTTTGTAGTCTTTGTAACTTTTGGAGTGAGTTTTGTAGAGATATTAAGTGAGTGATTTGGGATACTTCAAGTTTTGATATATATATTGAATTTTAGGATACATGAGATATCATATATTTGTATT
Organism: Hibiscus syriacus; assembly: GCF_006381635.1. NCBI lineage: Eukaryota > Viridiplantae > Streptophyta > Magnoliopsida > Malvales > Malvaceae > Hibiscus > Hibiscus syriacus. Next base: position 2,211,796 of record NW_024063512.1, on the reverse strand, counting down.
ATTCATGATCTCTACGTTTATGATAGATTATTATTTTTCTCATTTGTGAAACTAGGCAAGGCCGAATCATATTAAGTCTAGTCTCTTGCACTTGTTTTATTTCTATGTTGATCGTATTATTTATTTTTTTCGCTTATAGATTCTTAAATTTAAATGTGAATTTAAGAAATAGTATTAAATTCAAGTACTATTTTTTAGAAGAAATCTCAAATTCATGTAGCAATTTATATAAGAAGCCATGCGATTGAATGGAGGATGGTCGAGGAATACATATCGGTAATCAAATATACGATAATAGGATAATAGGATTAAGTTGAATTTTTATTACGTTTAAAGTACATGTGTCAACTGATTGTAAACACTAAAAGAAAAAAAGAAAGACACTGGAAGTAGGGATGGTAAAAAGATCTGAACTCGATGGGGAAAATCGAAAACTGAATTAAACGGGTCGGGTTCGGGGATGATAAACGTGGACGGGGACGGGAAAAACCCATTTATTTTAAACGGAGACGGGGACGGGTTTGGTAATCCCCGCCCCGATTACCCGCCCCGATACCCGCCCCGATAAATATTAAAAATAATTATTTATTTATATATATATATATATATATATATATATAATATTAATAAATTTAATTTAAATAAAATATATATATTTAATTTAAATATATATATATATATATACCCGGCCCGATTCCCGACCCAATACCCGGCCCAATACCCGTTTAAATAACCGTTTATACTAAACGGGGATACCCGTTTCCCCGCGGTTTTCTCCGATTACCCGATGGGGATCCCCGTTTAAATCCTCGCGGTTTTTTAAACAGGGACGGGTATCGATTTTTTAAACGGGGACGGGGATGGGGGGACTAATACCCGGCCCGAACCCGGCCCGTTGTCATCCCTAACTGGAAGTAGGCATAAAGGGAGATATGATCTTATGTTAGGTTATGAATTTCTAAATTTAAAAATAATAAATTTATAAAATTTTAGGAAAGATAAATTATCAATTAAAAATACAAATCAAATATCTAAAAATATATATTAATTTAATTTTTTAAAGTGTAATTGTCCTGTCTATCCTTTCGGTCCATGTTAAGTGGGAATATAAATGAATTGTTTTAAGAGTTGACCTTCAAGATGCAATAATTTCACGCATGGACAAGGATGAGATGCCTAATATCCTTCTTTAATTATTCTTCTTTCTTGATAGGGAAGAAAAAAATCGATTGCCTTGTCAAGGTTCTTAAGGGCCACCAATCCTCATGTTTTAGAAGTAATTCTTGGATGGTCTCGACCTCAAATGAGCTCTAAAATTATGCAAAATTGATCGGTTGGTTAGCACCTCTACTGTACAAGTTAAACTTTCAGATCATCTTGTGATTTTATTTTAATGAAAAGTGCAAGCTCATTGTAAGCATGAGCTTTTCTGATCATTGACTTTGAAGTCATCTTGAGAGGATAGGGTTTCGTCACAAAATGTCAAGCTTCAAGATATGGAGGGTCCCGTATCAGATTAAGTTCACCAATGAATTTTTTATGTGATTATCACGATTTTATTATCTTTTTCAAGTCCTTAAAAGGGTATACTTGTAGCCAATTATCCTCGAGTTGAATCTTACTATGTAATTGAGAGTTTTGTGTGTAAATTTTCAATGGAATTCATTGCTCACTCTCCCTTAAGGGCTTCTGAATTTGCCCCTGTTTTAAGGGCTTAAACTGAGGCCCTTGCGGGGAGAATGAATAATGTTCACCTTTATCTCTGGCAACTCATGACTATATTTTGACCAGCTACCACAAAACTCAAAAACAGTCATCATGTTCGAAGCCTAAGGACAAAGGGTAAGTTCCTTTTTGGTCTCTCTCAATCAAAACTTGATAAATCATATGCAAAAAGATGAATCTAAGCTTATATTAATTAGTTCTAATTTAAAAGCCAGAAACCACTACTTATACACTAAATTAGATTTCCCAAGAATACATGTGCAAACAAGTTCCTGAAAGCTATTTCCTCTTCCCTTGTGCAAACTTGAAGCTTTTTGGTGTTGTGCACTAAGCAAGCTATTCAATCTTTTCCACAACTCTTACCCATTTGGCAGATCTAAGCACATTTTCCTGACCATTTCATTAAAACATCCATTAAAAGGCCGGAGGGGGGGGGGGAGGAAAGAAGATGAAATGGATAGTTAAACATTCACCAAACAACACTGCAATTATGGAAAAAGGATAACTGAGCTTCAGTGATTTCGACTGCAAAACCATCAACAATGACCAAAGGTAAGGTCTTCTTAAAGCTTCCAGCTGGAAGAGTGGTTGCCAACACCTCATCGTGCTTCATACTCAGATACGAACCAAGCTCATGCGCCCCTTTCTTGGTCCTACGAGAAAGATGGGAGAGATAAGAAACGAGCCAATATATAGCATTAACACGAGAAATAACATATAGAGATTAAAGAACTCACCGATCAGCTTGAAGACGATGGTATTCAGGATCGTAATTCATGAAAACAAAATATAACTCGGTTCTTTTGCTTCCCATTGCCATTGTTAAACTCTCTTTTTTTAATGTTCTTCAAGTTTGAGTGTTTAAATGGCAAGATTTATGTATGATAATAAACAAATCACTGATGCTCAATGCCCAGGGGAGGCAAAAGTAGGGCTGTTCATTAGGTTAATTCGATGGTCGAACCGATCGAACTACCATTAATCGAATTAACCGAATTTTTTTTTCTTTAACCGTTAACCGAACCGAATTTTTTTTCGAAAATATTAACCGAACCGGATAAATTTATGTTAATTAGGTTAATTTTCGAATTAACCGAAATTTTTTAAAATTTTCTAATTTATATAAAAAATAAATATTTTATAATTCAAAAAAACAATTTATAATTAATTTAAATAATATATAATTATAAAATAAAAATTTTATATAAATTTTTTAATTAATTAATATTGATTTAGGTTTAAAAGTTATTAGATCTTAAATTATTAATTGAGTTTTAAATGGTTTGGGCTGAACTCAAATGTTATATATAATATATTTAATATTTTTTTAATTCAGAAAAACAGTTTACAATTAATTTAAATAATATATAATTATAAAATAAAAAATTTATATAAATTTTTTAATTTTTTAATATTGATTTAGGTTTAAAAGTTATTTGATCTTAAATTATTAATTGGGTTTTAAATGGTTTGGGCTGAGCACATATGTTATATATAATACATTTAATATTTAATATTTTATTTCGGTTAATTAACTGATTTCGAACCGAATTAACTGTTAACTGAATATTTCAAAAAAACTTTAACTATTTCCCGACCGAACTAATTCGGTGGCCGACCGAATTAACCGAATTAGTTCGGTTCGATCGATTAATTCGATTAAAACTGAATTTTAAACACCTCTAGGCAAAAGCTTGTACACGAGAGAAAGTGACGTGATAGGTTAGTCACGATCATCCACATGTCCGTTTATAATACAATATAAAAGGGACCCCATTTTTTGAGATTGCAAAACACAAGAGATAGCGGGAAAGTATCACGTGCGACAGTTTAATATACGATTAAGGAAATAATCTATCAGCTTTGTTATTATTTTTTTAATAAAATCGATAAAAAAAATTATTGAAAATATTACTATTTCTACTTAAAATGTTATTATTAGGTGCTTTACTGGATTTGATAATATTTCTGATAGAAAAAATAATGTTTTAGGTAGTGTTTTACCCGATATATTACCAAGCTCGGTAAAGAGCCCAATAATAATATTTCTGGTAGAAATAATAATGTTTTAAGTAATTTTTTACCGAAAATGTTAAAAAAATAACAACAAAACTGATAGTGTTTTTTCTTATCCGTATATTAAGGTCGTCGTACTGTAGAACTTCCTAGAGATGGCAGACGTGAGAGAATGTAATTGGAAACTGGTGAGTTTTATTTCGGGAGCTGCCAGGAATAAGGCTATAAACGAGCCGAGTCATGTTTGAGTATTGTTGAGCTCGACTCGAATTTGAAAAGTTTAAAATTAGGCTTGACTCGACTCAAAAACTCGCGACCTAAAAATTATCAAGCTCAGTTCGAAATCAAAATATAATATTGAAACTCGACTCGAATTCGAAAATGCTCGAACTCAAAAAAATTTCAGGAGCTCGATTGAAGCTCGAGACTCGAGCTCGATTCAATCTCGAACTCAAACTTGAATTTGAACCTACAAAAATCTTATATTACATTTAAAATTATATTTTTAAAAATTATAATTATCAATAATGTATTTTTAATATATTTTTAATAATGTAATTTTAAAATATCTATAATTATAATATAACATTTTTTTCGAGTCTCTCGCGAGCTTTTTGAGTCGAGTATTAAGTAGCTCGTTTTAGCTCGTTAAGAATTCAAGTTGAGCTCGAGTCGAGTTCATTCGATTTGAATGTTGATCGAGTCTTGACTGAGTCGATCTTGAGTAGTTTGCGATATGTCTCGTCTCATTTACAACCCTAGCCAGGAAGTTTCCTCTTTTGTTCTAAAGTGTGAAACTTTTAATAATTTATAATTTATTATATATATATATAATAATAATAATAATTTTCATATTTTTATTATTTTTATTTTTTAAATTATTTTTTATTTTAATGTTTTTATATTTATTTTTAAAATATTCAAATATTTTTATATCTTAAAATCAAAATAATTTTTAGGGTAAACGATAATACCTCAACTATCACTTTTGTTCAATTTTGATCATTCAATTATTATTTTCAAAATTATATCTAATGTTTAATTTTGATTTCATTTTGTCACTCGCTGTTAAAAAATTAACGGTGATGCTAACATGTCACCATAAGATAATGCTACCTCATTGTTGAAAAAACGTCACATCAACAGTTCTGTTAATTTTAACGGTGGGTGACAAAAATTAAACCAAAGTGTAACATTAGATATATTTTTTAAAAAATAGTTGAGTGAGCAAAATGGAAAAAAAGTGATAATTGAGGTATTAAACATATAGTTTACCCTAATTTTTATTATAAAAAATTAAGGATAAACTACACAGATGACCACTCGACTATTACCTTCATTAATTTTGACCATCGATGTTTCCATTTCGTCAATCAAACTATTCAACTATTTAAATGCTTCAATCTATTCACCCACTGTTAAAATTTAATGGAGAAGATGACGTGACTGTTTAAAATTTTTAGTATAATTACACATTTGATCTTTGTTACTTATATATTCTGTTAATTTAATCCTAATTTTAATAAATTAAAATAAATCTAACCTTTAAATCAGATGGTGCAATATGTCATTGGTGACAGGTGTCATAAGTCGATTGAATGATTAAATTTATTTCTACCTTCACTTAAAGATATATTTTAAGTTAAGATATTTTAAAAATATTTTTTTAAAATTAAGACAAGAATAAAATATTTTTTTAAGTTAAAAGTCTATGGTTCAAGTTGGACAACATCATTGTTATTTCATTTGAATAATCTTAAATATATTTTTAGGTGAAAATAAGAATAAAGTATAAATTTTATATTAAATAAAAAAATAAATTTTTTAATAAATTAAGAGAAAAATAAAATAAAATTTTAAAAGTTAAGATATACAAAATAGTATAGTATGAATTTAAGTAAAGTATTTATATATTAAGATACAGGATATATATATATATATATATATTATTTGTTCTCGATATTATAATAAATGGTAATCTTGGTTTAATGGTTTGGCACTTGCTTCTTCACCTAAGGGGTCCTTGATTTGATTCCTATTGCCCTTATTTGTGCGTTGATTTATTTTCTTCCATCAAAGGTAACACGTGTCATCCTCTTATTGATAAAAATAAATCTATTAAATTTATTGAAATTTGTAAAAAAAATGTTTGTAGGCTTTAAGATGATTCAACCCTAACCAATAAGTCCTTTATATAATCATGGTTTTTAACGGATTAACACTAATAGTTTAATCCAATTTGAAAAACTGGACTCAAATTCACAATCAACCTTAAACAGAATTGGTTAGCATAGTGTAGACCCCAGATTTTTGTCATCATCCCAGTAACCCAACTCATCTAAGCTTGAACAACTTGCATTCAAAGTGCCGCTGCCCCAGAGTCTTAATGCTTGTTTCCTATCAATGCCTACAGATGCATGTGAGAGATATTATCCAAAGTATGATCACATTGCAAATTGCTATTTTTTTTATGTAAAAGCTATGTAAGAAAATGGCTATAAAAAGCCGAATGAAAATGTAAGAAGAGGGGGGTCGGTTCCTTTCGTTTTTCAGAAGGAAAAAAGGATCAAAAATAAAATACGAAAAAAGGAAATTTTCAGCAATCAAAACAGAATTGAATCCCGAGGTATTTCAATTTGTATCTTAGTTTTAAGTTTATTTGTTTAATTCTTAGATTGAAACTAAAAAACCAGTTAGTATAATTTTTGTTCGTGGTTTATATACAATATTTTCACGGTTTCAAAAAAAATGTATATGAGTTAGGGATTTATAATTACCTAGATGCCATGGTATTTGTTGGGGTGGTGTTGTCTTCGTTCGGAGTTGAGAGTGTGAATAGCCTCCGATCGCGGTGGCCGACGTTTGGAGTATTTGAGGAGATGAGCGGCGTTGCTTGAAGGAGATGAAGAAATTGGGATCTGATATGTCGAGCAGAGTTAGAGATGGGGGGGAAGAAGTTTGGGTTCCTGGAAAGAAAGAATAAAAGAAAATGGAGGGATATGCTTTGTGGGTTTCACGCATTCTGGAAATGAAAAGGAGTGTTTTACTTTATATTTTAGTTTAACCTAACTTAGGGTCCCTATATTTTGGTTATCTTTTACTTTGGTTGCTTAAAGGGTTGGGTGATTCACATTCAAGTACTCTCAATTCCTGCCGTATTTTGCATAATAACCCCCAAATATATACGTACAAATTGTGTTAAACCCCATCAAATGTTGCTGTGCTTTTACATTTCAGTCCCTAAAATTCTATATTTTATTTATTTCATTTTTGGTACTTTAATTTCATTAGTTTTAATTTAGTCACTAACATGTTATATTTTCTGTTTTGTTTATTTCTAATTTTGGCACTTTATTTTATGTCTATTTTATTTTAGTAACTATTTATTTTGATTTGATACTGTTTTTCTTATTTTTTTTATCTTTGTTTATTTTCATTTTAGCTATTATCTTATATATTTTTTCATTTTAATCCATATAATTATATTTTATTACAATCCAGGCTCGTGTATTTATTGTATTTTGATCCATGTTTATTTTTTATTTATTTCGATCTTAATACTAACTCTTTGTTTTTGTATGTTTTATTTTGCAACTTTATTTATGATTTTTAGGGATAATTTTAATTTATCAAAAGGTAAATAATTATGATCGAATTTTTAAATTTCAATTTTCACAATTAAGATAACCGATAAATTAAATGGTACCGAAAGGGCAATTCAAGGGTGCTAATCCTTCCTTGACTGTAACCGACTCCCGAGCCCGACATATTTCTGGTAAAAACGCAGATCAAGTAAGATGGTATCCGATCAACCTAAATATTTTTAAATGATCGGTGATGACTCCAACACATTTCATTCAAGTCGAAGCCAAATTCCGGGCCCACCCGAAAGGCGGTTGCGACAGCTTGGCGACTCCGATGGGGAAGTAAGTGAGTCATGCCAGAATTAATTTTCAGTTGTCTTTTTGAGCGAAAATTTCAAGTTTAAATTTTAATTTATTTATTTGATTCCAATTATTTATTTTTGATTATTTTTCAAATAAATAGTTGTACTAACGTTTTCAGTGATTTCAGATCTTTAACTTTTTCCATCTAAGGCTCTATACCCGAGCTCCGAACCCTTTGAAGTGGGGGTGAAAGCGACACCTTTGTGAGAATTTATTCTCCGTGCGGGCATAAGGGAATGTTTCCTCTCGAGTGTAACTTAATCCACATGAGCTTGTAATGGGCTTAGGACTAAGGGTCTGGCAGGCCCAAGGGGGCATCGGAAATGAGAACTCGAGTACCTTTTTTAGAACCTAAACCGGGAGACTATGGAGAATTAAAGTCTACCCCAAAACCTCATTCCAAACCCTAGGCTACTTTCTTTCCTATTTTACTTTCTTTTCAAAGCATGCGAACTAGACAAATATACGTTAGGATTTGTTTGAAATTAGCATACGGGATAGAGATCATGTCCAGGTAATAATAAGCATGTGGGGTAGATATCATGTGGGGTAGGACTTTATTTTCATTATTGTTTTGATTATTCTTTACCTCACTAACTCTTTTATTTTGTTCTTTTATTTTATTTTCATCATTTGCATCATTTAAAAGAGGTGTTGATCCACAAAAACATGTTCGTTAAACGTAAATAGTTTGCATTAATGGACAAAGTGGTTGTAATACAAGAGATGAAAATGTAGAGGACAGTCTACAAGGCGACTATGTGCCACATTCAATCCAGAAGACGTGATGCCCACAAGTGAAGAATATATCACTCTGCTGCATTATAAATGACAGAATGAATCGGGTCTACATCAAGCACAATGAAAGTCTATTTGAAGAACCGACTGGAAGTTACAGGGGCAAGATGAAGGTTACAGATCTTGGGAGTCTTTTAAAGACAACAATGGCAAAACGATAGCTGAAATTGGAGACCATTGCTGACGAATTCAAGAAACAGACAAATGAACTTCACATAAGTCGTATCAATTGAGGGCTCCAATGACATATTCGTTGGGAGCAGGTTCAACAAAAGACAAATGCCAGAGATGTAGTCATTCGAGACTTCTTGGACCAGTACAAAAAGCAACTCAACATTTGCACGGTTCATCCAGAGAAGCCGGAGCGATTCGACAGGTTATTCAACCGGTGACAGATGAAGGTAGAAGACTAGTCAACATGTCAGAAGCTGTCAATATATTTTTGTCTCTTAAAAGATAAAACACTTTTGTCCCTAATAAGGATTATTTATAATAACATGCATGTTTTCGGATCAATGCGTCGAGCATGTCATGCATTTTTACATCTACATTTTATTTTAAGTATTTCATAACATAAATTTCTTCTGGAGGATTCGATGCAGTGTTCTTAATCACGTGACACTACATGGAAGAAAGATTTTATCAATTAAACTGAAATCATTACAGTGGGAGCCTGATCAGCTGATTGTATGGCTAAGCCTACCAAAGATGATCTAAGAAAAGAGTCCTCATATCCCAAGGGTTATTATGTGATATCGTGCCAATATCACATAGAAGCTCTAGACATTCCTCTGAGAACGGCAAGGCACTGAAGCGGAAGATCCAAAACCTGATGGATTCAGGGCATAGATAATCGAAGAAAGTGACATTGCATCTACCATTTTGCACTGAGAGCATTGTTTTGTTTGAACTCGTTTTTGATCTTTCATATTTGTTTAATCTCTAAACGACTGAATTTATGCTACCTTCTAAGGTGAAATAATTGAGCAATTTTAATCTATAGTTTCTTCGATATTAAATGAATTAATTATTCTTTTAATTCTTCAAGAATTATAGAATTTTTGACATATGGCAAGATCAGACATTTCTATATCCTGTTAAAAAACAAACAAACAAAATCCCTCGATTATTTACCTAGAATAATTCATGGAGAGTCATATCGATACCTTTGAGTCAATAAAGTCACATCATCATCCTTTTAGATGTAACATCATTTTTACCAATAAACCTCAGACGTTGAATGTTCACTTGAACAGGTACCTTCATACCGGAATAGACAATGTGGAGCAGAAAAGGAGAATTACTTCAAAATAATTCTATCATGCATTAATTACATTTTTTTCATGTGAATAGAAATTAATCCTGAAAATCTATCCCCTGGGGATACCTCTTCGAGGAATTTTGTGTATGAGATGATGAACGGCTTTGTTTCATTTATCCATATATGTATATATATATATATATATATATATATATATATATATATATATATATCTATATATATCCCTTGTTGTCCCCTTTTGAGCCTATAATATTTTTCTTCTGATTCAACCCTAACCAATGATCACCCCCCATACTGGGGGCAAGGACATAAATCAAAGAAGATATCAAAAGGAGAACCAAATGCCAAGTGCGAAGATCCAATCGAAAAAAGAAAAAATTGACGATAATCGACTCAAATGACATATCAAGCTTCAAACTATGAGATTGATCAAACACAATTATTCCAAATCACTTCACTTGAAGATCATAGAGCATCAAGAGAGAGACACATACGAGCATATTCAATTGAACATACATGATTGAAAGCATCAGAATGAATTGATTCTTGGTTCAATACCCAGAAATACTTGTTTGGGCCTATTTATCATTTTTCTTCATAACCATGAACCATGGCCTACATTACATGCCTTGAAAGTCCTTTCTAATCATACATGAATTTCTGAACAGAAGAGAATGTCTTCAGATTTCATCCTGCCCATCAGGATTAATTTTTATTCGCAAAAAGTTTTCTAAAATCTTTAATGCATGATAGAGAAAATAACAAAAGGGTGTTCAAGACGTAAATTCTAAATGACGTCTTGAAACCAAATGAGGATTCGAGTTGAAAACCTGAAAAGGCGACTCGAATATAAAATAGTGCAGCTGAGGCGATCACACAAATTCCTTGATAAGGCATCACACAATCCGCATGACCATGAAGGCTAGGAGTCGAAACACTTCCAGTAAGGAGCATACAAGCTACCCCATCAGATCAGTGAACATCAAAGAAATAAGAAGGCCAAACCATTGACCAAACACAATAACCTGAGACTTTTTTATCCTTTCCTTACTAACCATTTCCCAAATATAGCTTTGATCTTGACACTTGTCAATAACTAATTTATTGAAGGATTAATAGTGTAATTAATTCTTTGATGTCCAATGAACTCTAGTTTTATGATTCGTCTCAATTATGAAACCGAGAAAGAGGCAATATTTTCAAAAAAATTTGATTAAACATTTTTCAAAATTCTTCTAATTGATATTTTTCAGACTTTTGAAATAAGAAGAAGAAAAAAACACTTTTCAAATAAAAAAATCTCTCTACAGTGGATCTTGGTGTTTGACATGTGGTTCTCCTGACGTAAAGCTCATGTTTAAAATCAATGTTGAAGCAATAAAGGGCATCTTTGAGATTCAACATTGAATATTGTGGCATAATTGGGGATTCAACATCCTGATGCAAACGATCAGATCTTCTGAAGGCATTTCCTCCACATGTAGGAACAAGCAGACAAAGCACGAGGAGATAAAACTATTCATGTTGCATGCATCTTAGACATACTTAAGATCATCACATTCATCATTTTTTTACATATTTTTGCAGCTTTAGGGTCAAGTTTCACTTCAAGAAGAAAGATACTCGATTCAAAAGCACATTCAGAAATTGATGGTGGACACTCACTTCACAGCGAATGAGCGTATGTCAACAACCGACTTTTCAATTTCATTCAGAGTCAATTTCAACTTCACAGCGAAGGATATTGAACTCACAATTTTCTCGAGAGTAGATTTCAACTTCACAACGAAGGATATCTAACTCGAAGCTAAACTTCAAAACGAATGGGCCATCCACGGTTTCAACTTCACGATTAAGGGAATCGTGTCCACCCACAACAGCACAAGCTTGGATTTCAACTTCACGACGAAGGGGTCATCCACGATTTCAACTTCACAACGAAGGATATTGGCTACACACATCCACTATTTCAACTCCATGAAGGAGATATCGTACCAACGGATCCACGATTTCAACTCCACAATAGAGGATATCGTGCCCACGCAACCACGGTTTCAACTTCACGACGAAGGGAATCGTACACACAAGCAGCATCCATCTCTATATTGGATTTCAACTTCACGACGAAGGATTTCTAACTCAAAGAAGGAGTATATGCCAAAGACCTTCGAGTTCGATTACACTAAGCTCAAAGGCACTTCATTTGCAGCATAGCTTAAGTCAAGAAGGGCTATCTGTCAACCAAAGACCTTCGAGTTCGATTACACTTAGCTTCGAGGGCATATCATTTACAGCATAACTCAAGGCTAGAAGGGTTATCTGTCAACAAAGACCTTCGAGTTCGATTACACTCAGCTCAAATGCACATCATTTATAGCATAACTCAAGGCTAGAAGGGTTATCTGTCAAAAACACCTTCGAGTTCGATTTCACTCAGCTCAAAGGCACATCATTTGCAGTATAGCTCAAGGAAAGAAGGGTTATCTGCCGACAAAAGACCTTCGAGTTCGTCTACACTCAGCTCAAAGGTATATCAATTATAGCATAACTCAAAGCTATAAGGGTTATCTGTCAACAAAGACCTTCGAGTTCGATTACACTCAGCTCAAAGACACATCAAATTTACAGCATAGCTCAAGGCGAGAAGGGTTATCTGTCATTAAAGACCTTCGAGTGTGATTTCATTCAGCTCAGGGGCATATCAATCACATGGTAGCAACGAGGAACTACATTCTAGAAGAATTTTCAAGCTGATGTCTTTAATCGAGAAGAAGACCAAGACCCAATTCCAGGCTCAGCCTGAAGCCCAATTATAGTTACTTCCCAACAATTGTATCAAGTTTCAAAACAAAAAAAAGACCGGACAAAAATTGATTGTCTTTTTCGTCTTTTCCCTATTCTTGTTAACACAAGAATATGCAAAGAGGGGCAGCTGTAGACCCCAGATTTTTGTCCTCATCCCAGTGACCCAGCTCATCTAAGCTTGAACAACTTGCATTCAAAGTGCCGCTGCGCCAGAGCATTAATGCTTGTTTCCTACCAATACCTACATATGCATGTGAGATATTATCCAAAGTACGATCACATTGCAAATTGCTATTTTTTTATGTAAAAGCTATGTAAGAAAATGACTATAAAAAGCCGAATGAAAATGTAATAAGAGGGGGCCAGATTCCTTTTGTTTTTCAGAAGAAAAAAGGATCAAAAATAAAATACGAAAAAAGGAAATTTTCAGCAATCAAAATAGAATTGAATCCTAAGGTATTTCAATTTGTATCTTAGTTTTAAGTTTATTTGTTTAATTCTTAGATTGAAACTAAAAAACAGTTAGTATAATTTTTGTTCGTGGTTTATATACAATTTTTTCACGGTTTCAAAAAAAAATGTATATGAGTTAGGGATTTATAATTACTTAGATGCCATGGTATTTGTTGGGGTGGTGTTGTCTTCGTTCGGAGTTGAGAGCGTGAATAGCCTCCGATCGCGGTGGCCGACGTTTGGAGTATTTGAGGAGATGAGCGGCGTTGCTTGAGGGAGATGAAGAAATTGGGATTTGATATGTCGAGCAGAGTTAGAGATAGGGGAAGAAGTTTGGGCTCTTGGAAAGAAAGAATAAAAGAAAATGGAGGGATATGCTTTGTGGGTTTCACGCATTCTGGAAATGAAAAGGAGTGTTTTACTTTATATTTTGGTTTAATCAAACTTAGGGTCCCTATATTTTGGTTATCTTTTACTTTGGTCGCTTAAAGGGTTGGGTGATTCGCATTCAAGTACTCTCAATTCCCATTCAAGTACTCTCAATTCCTACCGTATTTTGCATAATGACCCCCAAATATATGCGTACAAATTACGTTAAACCCCATCAAATATTGTCGTGCTTTACATTTCAGTCCCTAAAATTCTATTTTATTATTTCATTTTTGGTACTTTAATTTCATTAGTTTTAATTTAGTCACTAACTTGTTATATTTTCTGTTTTGTTTATTCTAATGTTGGCACTTATTTTATGTCTATTTATTTTAGTAACTATTTATTTCTGATTTGGTATGGTTTTTCTTATTTTTTTTATCTTTGTTTATTTTCATTTTAGCTATTATCTTATATAATTTTTGCATTTTAATCCATATAATTATATTTTATTACAATTCAGGCTCCTGTATTTATTGTATTTTGATCCATGTTTATTTTTTATTTATTTCGATCTTAATACTAACTCTTTGTTTTTTTATGTTTTATTTTGCAACTTTATTTATGATTTTTAGGGATAATTTTAATTGATCAAAAGGTAAATAATTATGATCGAATTTTTAAATTTCAATTTCAATTTTTGCAATTAAGACAACCGATAAATTAAATGGTACCGAAAGGGCAGTTCAAGGGTGCTAATCCTTCCTTGACTGTAACCGACTCCCGAGCCCGACATATTTCTGGTAAAAACGCAAATCAAGTAAGATGGTATCCGATCTACCTAAATATTTTTAAATGATCGGTGGTGACTCTAACACATTTCATTCAAGTCGAAGCCAAATTTCGGGCTCATCCAAAAAGCGGTTGCGACACATAGAACAACCATAACTACCCCAGTTGACACAACGTCCAGTTGGCAACAACGTGACAGCACCTGCATGCAACATTCCAAATAAAAATAAAAATAAATTAAAATAATTAATCATCCAATCGAATGATAACACGTGTCATGACATCTATCATCAATGAAATATGACATCATTTGGTTCTAGTGTTAAATTTATTTTAATTTATTAAATTTAGGGCCAAATTGATAGAATATATAAGTAAAAAGATCAAATATATAAGTAAAAAGGTCAAATATATAATTATACCAAAATGTTTTAACTGTCATGTCACCTACTTTATTAGATGTTAATAGAAAGTGGCTTGATTGAAGCATTTAAATAGTTTGATAGCCTGATTGATGAAATCGAATCACCGATGGTCAAAATAAAGGGGTAATAGTTGAGTGGTTACCGTATAGTTTATCCAAAATTAAATAAATCTTTATATTTGTTAAAAAGTAATTTGACATTCGAAAGCGATAAAAAAATCATTTTATCTATCTATCTATCTATCTATCTATGTATCTATGTATCTATCTATCTATCTATCTATCTATCTATCTTTATATCTTTATATCTATCTATTATATCATCAATAATTATGAGTCGTTATGTCAATATTGTAAATTATTATGTTAATATTATAGACTATCGTATCAATATCGTATAATTAATGTGTTATTTGATTATGTTCGGGCAGAAATTATAGTAAAAAAACATTAATTTCTGGCATGCGACTGTTTCAAACATTCAACGTGAATATCCTAAATGTAAGATTTAACAAGGTTTTGATCATTCTCCTTTCTTCAATATAAAACCACTTGTTTGGTCAACCCCGTTACCCGCTTCCGCCATTACCTCTTCTCACTGTCCAAAACGCACCACCAACGCCTACTCTTCACATTAAAATCCTAATTTCTTAACGTTAATTCGCTAACTAAATACCGTTTTTTTTTGTTGTATCTTCCATTAAAAAATGACTCGACTCGCTGTTTTGATCACTGTTACTTTTCTTTCCTTGACCGTTACTCACGCCCGCCTTAATGTACCGGAACGGACCGTCATCCCCGAAGAAACCGTTACCGATTTACCCGGACCCGACCATACAACCACAAGCGTCATCGATCTCCCTAGCGAAAAACCCGACTCCGACTCCGACTTGGATTCTTTTCCACTGACAATGACCAGTTTCCGTCCCATAAACGGTCACTTTCCTAGGCATCCGCTGGTTCCGTTCCGTCATAAACACGACTGTCATTCACACAAAAGGTTTAGGCCTTCGAACCCACGGTCCCAGCGCAAGCGCTATATTTCTTATGGCAACGATATGGTATTGTCCGAGGAGAGAATTGGTTTTGTCACTGATCAGGTTACGTGGTTTTGATCCCCAAATGCAAGAGAGACGGGTCAGGTTTTTCAATAATGGCGCCAAGTTGAAGGAGCATGTAGACTTTATGAAGCCTCGTCACTATAACCACGAACACGAACATGACCATGACGACGAACACCACCATCACCATAGCTATCATCGCTGAGGAGTGGAAGATGAGAGTCGCCAGAGTAAAGAGTATGTGGGAGGGCTCGTGAAGAGCTTTCGCAAGTTTTTTATTAAATTTTGAAGGTATCATAACGTTTTTTAATCAAGTGATGCTTCTTCTGTTTTTTGGCTTGGCTGTATTTAAACTTGAAATGCTTATCAGTTGTATATAACTTGAAATCCTTTGGTGATGAATAATATGATATTATTATTCTCTCCTTAAAAATATATTTAATAAAATTTATATAGTTTCATTTTTCAAATTTTAAGATTTTTCTTTTTGACGTGGTACTTATAATTAGGAATAATTTGTTATATAATCCATTGAAGAATCATAGGTCCTTAATAAAATCTCCAAATTTTTTTTTTTTGGGGGGGATGATATACTAGAGTTATCGCTTCCAATTTACAATATAAATAACTTGGAAGATGAGTAAATTAAGATCATGTACCAACATACGATATATCCACCAAACACTAAATGGTTTATACGTGCAAAACTAATAATATGAATATAAACTTCCTATCGTACAGAGATATATACAACAGATTCCAATACCAAACACCACATTATTAAACACAGAATTAAGACACGGAAATTTCTGATTTGTTTCTTCATTTTGGAAACCTGTTGTAGGCCGAGGATGGAGCTTAAATGTCTGCTATTATCGACACAACACACCTAAAGATAATGCATAAAGTATAAGGAAATAGAAGTTGACTCAAACGGAAGTTGGCTCGAATTATCGACTCAGCTTCTATTCTAATAATATAAGTTCGTCACTTATCACTCACAAAGAGGTACCTTATTTCTGCTATGAGGGACCCAGATTATTCACATTCTTTCGATCAGTTCAGTACGATCCTGAACGGCCAATGACTTGAGATTGCACTTGATCAGTGCCTTAACGAAGTAACATGTTTCATCTTTGGTGTTTCCATCCGGTACATCCACCACAAAAGACTCAATCACCAATGTTCCTGGTCTGCCATCAATGACCTCAGGATGGACAGTAACAATGGATGAGTAGTTCTGCCAATTTGCACAGCATACAGGCAATTTTGCAGTTCATCAAACCAGATTATATCCATGTACAGGATTGCACTATTAAGGGACGCTGATGCAGAATTGGAACAATATAATTCTCATAAATTCAAATGTGAAAAGCAAAAGGAGGCAGAACAATATATCACAGAACAGAAATCTAGCACATCTTCAAAGATATGATAAACAGCATAGCTTAACCGTTTATGTGTATTAACTAGAGATATTCGACATCCAGAAAAAAAAACTATAGGCAGCCGTAAAAAGAAGGGGTTCAGGTGCCATAAACAAGAAAACATAAAGCATAAGTTACCTTTTAGTCACTAAACCATGGGTCAATTCTATTTTGGCCACAAAACAAAAAACAAAAATAAAAAAAATTGTCAATTAAGGCACTTACGTTACATTTTCATTCTATTCGGTGACATAACCTAATATAATAACAGTTTTTTAGTCCAAAACTTTTACATTCTATCAATTTGATCCCGATTGAACTAATTCAATAAATTTAATCCTCAATATTAAAATTCTATTAGTTTAGCACTTAAACACATCATCATCCTAATAAACCACTGCAAAACTTTGCTAAATATGAAAGATGACAATGGGTTAAAACTCTATCAAGATTTGGCACTTAGAAAAACTTACCCAAAAATAGGAAAGGGAATTCTTCAACACCATCATACATTTTTGTTTCTTCATTTGTGAAAATGTTGAAAGAACTTTAACATCCCAAAACATGCCTTTATCCTGCTCACCAACTACTTCACAGTAGCTCTTTCCCTTTCCTTTATCTTTCTCATCTTAACTCTCCTTTTCTTTGGAATCCCAAGCCCATTGAATCCCATTTCAAACCCCCACCCGTGACCCCAAAACAACCGAGGTTGAACTCGAGCCAAACCGGTGCTGCTGTCAAGATAAATGACTAATGATTTGTATAGAATTGAGTTCTTGGATAAACCTGGAAGGGCTTGGGTGCAAAGGTGGAAAGTTAGCTATAAAGGAGATGAATGGCATACTGAAAAATGATCTTTGTGGTACCACATTCTCATAATTATCAGGGTCAAATGAAAACGCAATTTGCAATTTTTAACGGGTTAAATTGATATGTCCTCACAAATTAAGCATCCGTCAATGAAGCCTAAATTGTTCCGGTTATGAAAAAGTGGGAAATCAAAGGGAACTTTGCTTCGCTTTGTTTCCACTGAGGGAAAGCGCAGCCACATCATAGGCTCGAGTGGTTTCTTCGGCTGAATTGAAGGTCCCTAGCCAAACTCTGTTTTTTTTTTCCCATGGAAAACTGATCTCTGCCGCAAATTTTCCCGATGGTCTTTTTCCAACACCTGTATCTTTTTTCTTCCTTTCCTCATCGAAAAATGATTGAAACTTTAAATCCACCCGATTCTCTCAAAAGGATTATCCATAATCAGGTGTTTAACTTCAAAGATTGAAAAAAATATATGCAAAATTACTACATCAATACAATGGGATTGATGAAAAGCTTAGGAATAAGAATTAAAAAAAGGTAAAACTCACCAAATCAACATACCCAAAATTAATATATTTAAAAAGCTGATGAAAAAAGAAATTGAAATTTTAAGGAAAGGGAAAAAATAGGACCAAATTGATAGGGTTTTTAAACATTAAGAGTTAAATTTTTGAATAACTTTGAATTACAACCAAATTGATATAATGTATAAGTTTGATGGCAAAAATTGTCATTATACCAAAGCACGTCACCATCTCCGTTGAGATTTTAGCACCTTAATTGACAATTTTTTTGTTGTTGTTAACTGGCCAAAATAGAATCGACAAGGTAGTTTAACCAAACATAAACAGTCGGGATAGATGAAAAGACAACATAGACAGAGGGAAGTTACAGAGCACATTCATTCCACTGGTCAAATTCAGCAGAAAGATATTTCACCAGTCAAATTGTAGGGATATATATATATCTTCCAGTTTTAGTTTACAACTCTAATTTCCAGTTTTGTAAGGTTATGATCCATCTCAAACACACAAAAATTCTTCTAAAATGCTCAATGAATCTGACCATTTAAACAATGATTTTGACAATTCATACTGAAGTCACAGAGTCTTTATCCGATGACTGGTAACAAAAGTTACCATATTCAATGCTCCACCTCGCATATTGCAGGGGATCATATCCAAATCCTTATTACATTTTCAAGTGATTTATGCATTAAATAATCAGACTGAAATTATCACAGCATATAATAAGAGGGGAGAAAGTTACTTTTAGATGAATATCTATATTTCAGTCAATATAAAGGTTGGAAAACAAAAAAAAAATTATTGGAATTCAACAGATGCATTTACAATTACGTGTGTGGTGTGCTGGTGTGTAACTAATTCAACCAAGTAGATAATTCATACCTTCAACCTGTGATCTCCTCCAACGATTTTCATACTCAAAATATGCTCATCGTCATCCAGATATTCTAACCTTTCAGTGCTAGTTGTCCCTGGCAAACCTGACTTAACATTGACTTCTCGAACACTACCAATCCGAAGGTCCCCCTGCACAACACACCTACTAACAAATGATTTGTATTTCTGCGGTTGATCAAACCTCCTTACTAATGACCAAACCTGATTGATCAAAAACCAATAGTAAAATAATCCGAAAGCGAGCTAAAACCGGAATACACGATATTTAGATTGGGTATGGGATATCAAATTAAACTCATTCTAATATAAAGTCGTCAATGTTCTACATAGCAACTCTAAAAAGAATACACGCTTCATCTAGCTCAAGGTTTATTTCGAATGTCCATAGCTTGAGAAATGTTTAATATCACATAACAATTCAACGAACCAATACTCTAGCTTAAATTTTCAGTAAAAAATTCGAAACTCTAATAAATCCTTACTTAAAATCAAACTCCTCATATATTGAATCCAAATGCAATGAGAAAAAAGAAGTTTAAAGGGAAAAATCCCGACAATAAACAGTCTCCTGAAAATTAAGCTAATTATTTCAAATAGGCGTCTAAAACCGAACTTTACTATATTCAGCCAAAAACATTACCGGATCTGTGTATGGATCGAGCACCCAATAGAAACCTAATCGATTCCATTAGCCTGATTTTCTTTAACAAAAAAAGAAAAGAAAAAGAAATATAAAATCATACGAGGTGAACAGAAACTTTGATGTGCTTAACGAGCGAAGAGCTGCACTGATTTTCATTAACCTCGAATTTGTGGTGCCTCTTGATGAACTCTCCTTCCATCTTACTGAAACCGTTCCCGCTCATGGTGATATAATTATTGGTCACCATCGAGGTAACCTCAGCAGAAACCGTAGGCCGTGGAAGAGAAGGGAAAAAACCGGTCAGAAAGCCGACACTGGGTGTTAGCAGGTGCGGGTTAGGTTACCGGAGAGCCCTAGAAAGATCCGAAATGAAACGCCATCGCCAGGTCCAGATTGCTTCTTCCTCATCTCATCGCCTGTGATAATTAATGATTAGCACTTGGCAGCAGGAGTTTTGATTTTGCATGGGTCCAAGGATTTTTTGGCTATTATTGTTTATTCGTACTTTCCATGGTGATTACCACTGATTAATGATTCACTTAGCAGCAGGAGTTTTGATTTTGCATGGGTCCAAGGATTTTTTGGACGGACGTACTGAAAGTCAAACGACTGCGTTAGTAAAGCTTGTGGTTTTTTTCATTGTTTTCAGAACCGGACTGGTTAGTAAATCGGTCATGTTATCGTTTTATTGGTTCAATCGATCGAATTGGTTCGATCGATTGAAAGAATCGAACGACGTTATAATTATTTAAAAAATTTAATAAAAATATCAAAATTATTTAATAAAAAATAATTTTTTATATCACAAGTCATATTCAAAGCAAGTCATAACATATATAAATTAAAAACCATAAAATCAAGTGAAAACAAAATGATTCAAATTAACTACAACATAATATTTAAGGTAAAACATATTAAATAATAAATATAATTATATAACTATAATTAAAAAATAAATTTGGGGCTAAAAAAATCATAACAAAATGATATTGTTTGGTTTAATTTTTTTTTAAAAACAATCACACGTGGCTAAGAAACATAGAAGAGCATCCCAGAAGTCTAAAGAGAAAATATGAGAACAAAAACAATCTCACATGACTAAGAAACATAGAAGAGCATCCCAACTAACTTTTATAAATAATAGAGGTAATTTGACATTCAAAATCATAGAGCCTTTAGGTGAGCATTGAGTGAACTATTCTTTTACTTCAATCAAGCTCGAATTTTAGGCTTCAATCGAGCTTCTAATTTTTATTTAGTTCAAGCCTTTTCGAGTTCAAGTTTCAATATTATATTTCGAGTTCGAGTTGAACTTGATAATTTTTAGCTCGTGAGTTTGAGTCGAGTTGAGCTTACTTTTTAAAGTTTTCAAGTTCGAGTTGAGCTCAGCAATACTCGAGTTCAACTTGGCTCGTTTAACAAACGACGTCGTTTGGTTTAATTTTTTTTGTTTAAAAAACAAAATTGACGGTTTTTCCAGGTTTTCAGCCGATTCGGTTCGAACGGTTCAACGGTTTCTGCCGATTCACTAATAGCGGTTCAACCGGTGTAGATTGAACCGGACTAGACAACGATTCCTCGTTGAACCGACCGATCCGATCCGATTTTCAAAACACTGATTTTTTTAGGGTAACGTGTATTTAGTAGTCTATCTATATGTGGATCTTTTTTAATTATTTAATTATTAATTTTTTAAAATCGCATTTAATGTTTTTTTTTGTTTTGTTTCTATCCTTGACTGTTAAAAAATAAATAGTATTAATGCAGTAATTTTTTTTTATTTTTTCAATAATAATATAACATTATCTTATAATATGTTATTGTCATATTAATTTTTAACATGTCGTTAAGTGATTAAAACCGAATCAAAATATAATTTTATGTAAGTTTTTTTTAAAAGATAAGTTATTGAAACGGAATGGAAGCAATAAATAAGTGATTAAATATGTAGTTTACATTTTTTATTGTTATTGGGCCAAGTTTTCAGGCCTAAAGTTTCCTGCCAATGATTTTTATTTGCCCTAATCCCTCCCGCCATCCTACTTTCTTCCTGTGAACTCGCTGCTCCCAGATTCTTCTATTCAACGAAAATTTAGTGCTCATTTTGAAGCAAAGATGACGAAGGAAGAAGCTGAAAACGGAAGAGCCGACATGGTGATTGATGGAGCTGAACAGCAAATGTTGTCCCTGATGGATTCGACACTAACTATATCAGAATCTACTATGATCAGAATTTTTATTTTTCTCTTACAGATTTTCACCATATTGTTTAAATATGGAATTTTCTTTTATTCTAATACTTTTGATTGAAATCTGAAACGAATTTAATGACAGCAAAGTTATTTCCTCATGCCGATTTGATTAAGTGGATGTCTTACGGGGTAAACCAAATCTCTTCTTCCTTTTCGTGTATATGGCCTTTCATGCACGCGCTTTTTCATATGCTTTCGTGTTTCCTCAATGTATTGATGTATATTGTGATTGCGGTATCCGCAGATGGCAAGCATCCTGCTTGCGACAAGTCCTACTTTGGAAGAAGGGAATTTTCTTTCACGCTAGAAAATAACGTTTATATCCGATTCCAGTCTTTCAACAGTGTTACAGAAATGGAAAATTCCATCAAAGAGAAATGTCCATTCAAGATAGATATTGGGCCTGTCTATAGCGTTGATGTAAGATTTCATTCAATTTCTTCTTATGTGCAGTGTATGAATCGTCTCTCAGTGAGCTCTGAGTTAAAGCTGGCGATTTAGTTGTTTTATTAGTTATTAATGTTTGCTGATTTATTGGTTGTTAATGACGACTTGTCTGTAATGCAGCCTGCTAAGCGGCATGCTTATGCTCAAAGTGGTGACAATGTTTTCACTCCAGTTGAGAGAGAATTGGTTTTTGATGTTGTAAGCTACTGGAATTATAGAAAACCGAGCATCTTAGCCAACTTTTTAAACATAGTCCATGTAACGTCCGCGTTATTTTACTTGTTGGATTTATGCTTTATTCTTTTCTCAGGATATAACAGATTATGATGATGTTAGATATTGCTGCACGGGAGCTGATGTTTTCTTGGAATGCTGGCCCCTAATGACAATTGCAATTAAAGTGATTGATACTGCTCTCAGAGGTAAAAAGTGGATAACTATGTTTTTTTTAAAAATCACTCTGAAACCTTCGCTGGCTTACTAAACTGGCCTAGATCACAAAGTATTCTAATTGGAACTTTGAGCTCTTAAGCGGTCCTACGTAAATTTTGAATTACTACATTGGAACATTTGGTTTCTTGAGTGTACATAATGTGTGCATATCTTTTTCTTACATCATCATTTAACTTCAAAGTTCTAATAATTTAGATGACTTTGGCTTTAATCACATTCTCTGGGTATATAGTGGTCGATATGGTGTGCACTGCTGGGTTTGCGATGGAAAAGCCAGAAGGTAATGTATTAAACAGTTCAAATCTTCATATTATTTCTGTTATTCCTTACCTGTATTATTACATAAAAATATTATTTCTGTTATTCCTCACCTGTATTATTCCTTAACTTCTACAGGCTGACTAATGAACAGAGGGCAGCTATTACTGATTATTTCCGTGTACACAAGGTGGTTAATGAGTGCTGTGAAATACCACTGGATTTGGCTTTCTTCCCCCCCCCCTAAATACCAAGAAGTCATTAACTTTGTACCTTTTCAGGGCAATGAAAATAGTCACAGAAAGGTATCTTTACCAGGTCCTGTTCTTCATCCTTTCTTGGCTTAAGTGATATTTTATTGTCTTCAATTTCCTTATTCTGGACTTACAATCTCCTTCACTAAGGCATATTCTGTTTTAGCAGGAGATCCTATACTGAAGTTCTGGAGGGATTTTTTGAGGCCAAACTGCTTCCAAACCAAAATTTACTTTCCTGTCAGGAGAGATATGAGAAGATCCTAGAAATGATTCCCGATGCATGTAAAATTTATACTTTTTGATGGCTGGCTTTGTCATTTATCTTAGAAGGTGCTCATGTAAGTATATTCTATTTTTGAAGCTGTTGCTTCTGAGCTGAGGGGAAGGTGGCAAGAGAATAAGCGAGCTTCCATGTCAAAAGATGACATTAATCATGTTAGGTGGGAGCAACTAAAATTTGTCCTGCAATCAGGTAAACAAAAGGTATGAATTATGCTCAATATCAATGTTAAGTACCTAATGGGATGTTGAAACCTCTATTTTACATTTTTCCCCCATAAACAGTGACATAGACCACTCTATTTAAATAGGTGATTCGTGCACTTATGCACTTTTGACAGTTGTAGATTTAAATTTGTTTTTAAATTAACTACTCTGACAGTGATGCTAAAATATACTAAGTTGGGATAAGTTTACTATGTTTAAAAGATATAATTGCCATCAAACAGACCATACTATTTTGAGACTCAATATCAGCGATAGAATGCTTCATAGATCCTAAGGTGAGACTACGACATGTGAAAGTATTTACAATAAAGGGGTTGAATCCACTGTGTTAGAAATGAGATTCTACAGCCTCAACATTCTCATTTTATCATCTATTATCAGCAATAAATGAGTTGGATCAACTAGTAGGCCCATAGGTTGAAGATCCATTACAAATTGATTGTTTTCCTGGACAAGTTCTAACGCATTAGAGATACGTTTTTCAAATATTTTCATCTGATGTCTGTTTCACTGAGAGGCAGAGTTACTGTATTTTAATCTTTTGAATTATTTTGCATGATTCACCTTTCCAGACACGGGGACTACGGAGATGTGTTGAAGAGGTCGTCTTCTCCTTTACATACCCTAGGCTCGATATGGAGGGCTGCAACAGTATTACACTTTTTGTATTGTTTTTGTTTATTATTATTAACATTATTATTTTGGGTTCATACTCTTTCAACAAACATAGGTTTCTTAGAAGTACTCCCACCCCCATTTCATAAGCCAGTAAATATAAATTGCATTTTTGAAATCAAGAAGTTCCTATATTTAAGAATATCTGTGTGATCCGTCATAGGCAACTGCTTGTTTGTATATCAGGTGTCGAAGCACATGAACCATTTACTGAAGGCACCATTCTGTGTACATCCAAAAACAGGTTAGTATTGAAATGTCTGTTCTATATCAGTTGTTATGAATCTGAAGATTGGCCAGAAATCATAGCTGGGTGCCTAAAACTATGAATGTGAATTATGTTATAAGAATCTGGGCATTTAAACCTAAAAGCTAAAGCACAACAGTAACCGCATTCAAAACCAGAAATATGATCAGTAGATGTATTTATGCCGTGACACCTTGAATATGTTCGGAGTTGGATTTCTTTCGTAATTGCTAGTCAGCTCTCTTAACATGTATGTGTGGATACATGCATACATATCAATACCACGTGATAGGGAATATCTTCCTGTTCTAATTCACAGGATATTTAAGGAAGAAACTTTATTGTCGCATACCCTAGCAAAAAATTATTATTCTCCAAATGTGTTCACTTTTTAATTTTATTTTTCCTCTAGGTCGTGTTTGTGTTCCTATTGACCCAAACAATTGTGATGAGTTTGATCCAACTACAGTGCCAACCCTATCCCAGGTATTTGTACTATCAACTTTCAATTTCTTATTTATCTGTGGGATTTTTTTATGGTGTGTATTTCCAAATCTAAGTTCAATGGTTTGTTAGAACTTCAACCAAGAGAGAATTATAATGCATTTCAACGTTGTAAATTTGTAAAATTATGAATTCTAACTATGCAGTTCTTCCTCACGTGTACATTGTATGAGCTCATGCCCCTTTGTAGAGAGATCAGTCTATAATTCTTTTGATATATTTACGTGGCAGCTTCTGGAAGAATTGAACAGGGGAGGACTAAGACAAGATGCCAAGAATGGTATGTTTATTCTTGCGCTGGTTAGGTTCCTATACTTTTAGTTAGTCGCCTGCGAATAGAAGATGAAAGACCGGGAAAAGTTAATCTGAAGAAGTTGCACTTATTATTACTGTTCTGGATTTCCTTTCTCCTTCTGTGATCCCTTTGACATAAACATAATAAGGATTGATTGTCAGGCATTAGAAGATTGAGGAGTTATATGGGATCAGAAACCGATGCGATTGATCAATTATGTGTTAGGATATGCTGCTGTAATGGTTGAACAACGAGAACTTGGCTAAAACTAATGCCACCTGCAATCGGTATTTTCTTTGTTTCTGATATTGTCGGCTTTGGTTGATGGCAGAATGGGATGGAACCTCACTTGGAGAGTCAGTCAAGTTTTTCAGAACATCATTTTTACAGCCTCTGCTAAAATCTTGCAAGGAGGAGATAGAAAGTTCTTACAACGCAAAGCTGCAGCAGTCCAAGAATACCCTCAGTTGGTAATGTTTTCTGAACTAGTATCACAGAAGAATCTGTTTGTGTTTTGATTTTGATGTATAATTATATGAAATGTTATGTTCCATGTACACATTTGTGCTTTAATCAATGTCAGGAGTCATGTTTCATTAAAAGCTGCTTCTAAACTGAATATAAATAGATTTTTCCGTCTCTTAACTCATTCATCGGAGGCCCCTTAAGAAGTGGTTTGATGTACATTTACTGCTCTGTTTTGAAAATTGAAACCTTGACAGGTTAGGTTAATAAAGGCTTTGTTCAAAGGTTATTCCGAAAGCGAATTTATTGGTAAAAAGAAATGTAAAACCTGATAGTATTCTAATCATGATGCTTATCCGTACAGTCGTGCCATGTGCAGTCGTGCTTGATAGAACCATCTGTCTAAATGTGTATAGTCCGTCTTTAAATCTTGTTACAAATGCGGTGACTCTTCAATTAGTTAACGAGAGTGTTGTTTTCTCAAAAGGATTTGGATTCAAGTAGTTATATTTGTAGGGTGTCTTTATCAATGATTAAGAATGATTATAAATAGATATTATCTTGTAATTATTTTATATATTAACAAATAACTAAATGCAGTAGAGATGATTTGAAGATCAAATTAAAAAAAATTATAACAATCAAACTAGAAAAAAAAATATATATATATATATATATATATATATATATATATATATATATATATATATATATATATATATAATGTGTTGGGTTTCATTGAAATTTTTGAGGTGTTGTAACCACATTAACTGTATTTGATTACAAGATTCATTTAAAGCTTCTTTCAATCAGCTTGTATAGGTTCGATCAATAATACATATCAACCCAATTCAAAGCACTCCTACATGTAACTACACGATCATCTACTAGATCTAACAAAAATAAAAAATCCTTTAAAGTAGTTGTACACTTTGTAATTGTAGTTTAACTCCTTCAACGCCACCGTTGTTCACGGGCTACCATGCTTAAATTTTGGTATTATTTTCTGTTACGAAACATATTGGTTTTTGATATAGCAAAGTATACAATCATAAATATGTAGTCATTTAGTTGGAATTAAAGTAAACACAACATAAATATCACAAGTAAATTAATCTATAAACAGAATTAGAAATTCTTTATAGTGGTTATTGAATTGGTCGAAACAAGCACGCAAAGAAGGATTGGGCCACAATTTTACGGACCATCACACAGAAGTCTAATAACGAAAGTCCAATTATGTAGGTTTTAAGAGATATGACTTTATAGAAGTTGCAGTTTTTACAGAAAATCTGGAACCAAATATTGATGGAGAAAGACCAATCAATCTCTATATATCTATGGGTGAAAAGGAGGGGGGAGGCAATTCTCATTTGTTAAGCAAAAAAAAAATATTAACTACTTAATTAATATTTTTTTTCAAGCCACAAAAAAAAAAAAACTGAAGTCAAGTCGCATGAATTGCCAGATGTGGAACCTCTAACATTTGCGACCAACATTTGATAGAAGGAAATTTTTTTATATACAAAGTTATCCTCCAATTAGCTCCCTGCTAATTCGAGCTAGGATAAGGGACCCTACATTAAAGCTTTTAACTAACCCCATGCCTATATCACCTAAGATCTTGATAGGGCCAACTGTCCCCCTACTTTGCACTTTTTCTCTTATAATCTGTGTGTTCCCAAGCAAAAGTTGGAAGTGTAGAGGTAAAGGCCTTTTGTCCTGGTTGCATGCGGCTGTTGGATGATGGGGGTACCCTGCCCTTGCCTCGGGTCCTCATATTTACTCCAATGATAAAAAAATTACATATAGATAGAATGAATTTATGTGGGTGCTTTGTTTTTAGGCGATTTTCTCGAAAAATTATCAGTGATCGGTATATTTATCGATTTAACATCGGTTAGATTATATTTTCCGATCTAACACCCTTAGTAGTAAAGCGCGTTATATCCTGATTTGGCACCACGTGGGTTATAGCGCGTCCCCTGCACCGCGCTATATAATGACATTAGATACACGTGGATAAAGTGCGGCCTCTGATCTGCGCTATATGCCACGTAGGGGTATAGCGCGGATCAAGGGGCGCGCTATACCCGGGGGATTTCATTTCATTGCTTGTTTTGTTATTAAAAACCCATCTAATAATTTGCCCGTAAAAATAAATAATCTCGGACCAGTTTGTTTTCTTTTTCTTGGTATTTATCAGATTTTACGGATTAAAAAACTATAAATGCAATTAATTATTTAACAAAAGTAATAAATTAGGAGTTTTTACCTAAAAATCACTCAAAACAACGAAATATTATCTGTTAGACGCTCTTTATCCAAATATTATTGTTCTAGTACCCTTTCTAACAAAGCGCAGATCATGAAGCGCGCCTTCGCGGGGTTCCGTCTGAGAAGGCGATAATTTATTATTTTATTATATTAATTTTTTTTATTACTTTTTGCAATTATAAAATGGTAGGTGGGTTACTGTGTTTATATGAGAATCATATATCGAGTTATTTTTTCGATAAGGTAATAATTTTAAATTTTATTACAAAATAAATAAAGATGCAAGATAAAATATAAAAAATTATCGACATCGACAATCAGAATGAAGATTAATATCATGGTCTACCGACTAAAACTGAGAGAAAAATAGCAAGCGACGGTATACGAAGAAAAAGCAACGGCTAGGATTTATTTTACATATAACCATATTTATGAAGTTAAAACAATTTATTAACAATATATTACATATTAACTTCAAATAAAATTTGCACCATTTAATTTTACAAGATAAATGTATATATTAATTCTGCGTAAATACTTGTAGATGTTTGGTCTAACTTCCTTACTTAACCATCTTCTTAAAGTCAAACCTAAATTTTACAATTCAAATATATTTACGTTCAAAAAAATTCTAACGAGATTCTGGTTTCCTAGCTAATGCCACACGTCTTTCTTACAAAATTTCAGGGGCATAAATTAAATTAAAAAACAATAATTTAATCTAAGCGCATTTTCACTCTATTCTTCTTCCCCAAAAAAAAGTTTATTAATTGTAAATTATTTTAAATAAATTTAGTACGAAAACGATAAACAATAGCTTTGAAAATTGTTTAAAAATGTGGTTTTCGGTTTCAACTGTTTAAGCACTACTGTTAAAATAGTTGTGAAATTTTAAAATGCCCAATTCATACATAATATTATAAATTACAGAAATAAGATAATTAATATGCAAACAATTGAATATTATGGTGTACGGAACATAAATTTTAAATATTATTAAACAATTATATAAATTATTTGTAAAATTTAATTTTAATATATAAACTATACTTATGAGTCAAGTTTGTAGTGTATATTCAATATGTAATCTTGAGAAATAAAGATAATTTTGTATTCTTTGATCAAGTCTTAAAATTCAAATAAAGATAATTGTTGAGAGAAATTATTCCAAATTATGATTTAAATGGTAAAAGCATTTTGTTTACTATTAAATAATATTTTTAAAATATTATTTTATATTCATTTCAGACTTATAAAAGAATACTTTTAGATATCTTAAAAAATGTTACACACCCTAAATCTAGGGTTGCAAATGAGCCGAGTGGAACTCAGCAATACTCGAGCTCGACTCGACTTGAAAACTTAAAATTGGAGTTCGACTCGGGTTGAAAGCTCAGAAACCTAAAATTTTCAAGCTTGATTAGAACTCGAAACCATGAATTGAAGCTCGAAAAAACTTGAAATAAAAAAATCTTAAACTTAACTCAGTTGAAGCTCAAACTTTATCTCGAACATGAACCTTAGGTATACGAAAACTTTATACTATATATATATTTTTAAAAATCTATACGTAAATGTTAATATTATTAATAATTTTTTAAAAAAAATTAATA
Source organism: Hibiscus syriacus (assembly GCF_006381635.1). Lineage (NCBI taxonomy): Eukaryota > Viridiplantae > Streptophyta > Magnoliopsida > Malvales > Malvaceae > Hibiscus > Hibiscus syriacus. Next base: position 2,181,567 of record NW_024063512.1, on the reverse strand, counting down.
TATTTTTTCTTCAAGTTGCTATCTAACTTTTCAAATCAAGTATACTCGATTCGAGTTCGAGTTGGGGTCAAGTTTATTCAAGTTGAGTATTTATCGAACTTTTATCGAGTCGAGCTCAAAATAACTCATTATCTGTCTCTTCTCATTTACAACCCTATATAAATCTATATCGATAGCGAGTAAGACACCCAAATAATTTTTAAGGGTAAACTACATATTTAGTAACACAACTTTAGGCATAGTTTTTTTTTAAAAATAATAAATATTAAAATAAAAAAATAATTTAGATACTATAAACCTATAATTTACCTAATAATTTAATACGAAAAAATTTCAAACTTAATAAAATATTTTTCATTTATTGATCTCTGCCTCTGTTGACCCTCTTGGCACCTTCCTTCCCTCCACCATATATAAAGACTTGAATTCCTCTCAATCTCTCATCAGTTTTAGAAAATTGAAGGAAATCCCATCCTGCAGTATACAAACTCAGCTGCAGAAACATTTTGTTTTTCTTTTTCCGAAATTGAAACTTCATTTTTTATCTTTTGATAACTGTGAATACAAATGGATAAGTTAACGAAACTCATTTCAATGGCTCCTCTGTTTCTTCTACTTTGCCTTCCTTTTGCATTTGCTGATCATGACTACGGCCATGCTTTGAGTAAGAGTATTCTCTTCTTTGAAGCTCAGAGATCTGGTCACCTCCCTCATAACCAGAGAATCACATGGAGAGCTAACTCTGGCTTGAATGACGGCAAGGCCAGTGGGGTAAGCTAAAGCTCTCCAGTCTCCACTCCCATTCTCCTAAATGTTGCACTTCTTTCTCAGTCAATTCTACATTTTTACCCCCCCCCCCCCCCCCCCCGATTTGTTGGAATTGTTTGTGAACGTTTTTACAGGTCGATTTGGTAGGAGGATACTATGATGCAGGCGACAATGTGAAGTTCGGGCTGCCCATGGCATTCACCATAACAATGATGTCCTGGAGCATAATAGAGTACGGTAAACAAATGGCTGCCAATGGTGAGCTCAAACATGCCATGGAAGCCGTCAAGTGGGGCACCGACTACTTCATCAAAGCTCATCCCCATCCCTTTGTCCTTTACGGAGAGGTATTCTATTCTCCATCAACACTTGCTCCTATGATTTTGTTTCAACCTAGAATTAACAACTTAAATAAAGATCCATTTTCAATGTGGTTGCTAAATTTTGGTGTGGGTCTAGGTTGGAGATGGTAACAGTGACCATTACTGCTGGCAAAAACCAGAGGACATGACCACCGACCGACGTGTTTACAAGATCGACCCAAGTAAACCCGGGTCGGATCTCGCCGGTGAAACGGCAGCAGCCATGGCCGCCGCCTCAATCGTCTTCCGCCGCTTCAACCCTGCATATTCCAGGGAGCTCCTTCGCCATGCCCACCAGGTATTTATATAAATCTACAGAGTATCTTTCCTAAACTCACTTTGGCTCACAGTTCCCAAAATTTCCGGTGAAAAGCTTTAGACCCATAGTAAATAGGTAGTTAAAGACAGTTGCTCGCTTTTCCTGAAAACGGTGTCGTCTGCTTCGATTTGAAATTGAAAATTACATGGTGCGGGTAAACTTTTTCGGCGCAAAATTTGGATTATGGGATGGGAGTAGGGATGGGCATAGGTCGGGTTGGGTCGGGTTTTCCACTCGATCTGACTCGAGAAGAAGTGGATCTCCACCCATGACCTGATCTGATTCGATGAAATTAATTTTTCACCCGACCTGATCCGATAGATAGTTTAAAAAATCCGATCTGAAATAATAAAAAAAATTATTTTTATTCAATAAAAACAATGATTAAATTGAAAAAATAATATATGGATTGGTATTATTGTAATTATTTCTAAATATATAGCGTAAAATTATATATTTTTTCCGGGTCGGGTCAGATTTTTTTCACCCTAAACCCGAACCCGACTCGAACACCACATAAAAAAATCTGACTTGAACCCGAATTTTTTTTAAAAAAAATCCGACCCGATCGAATCAGATCGGAATCCGTCGAGTTCGGATTAGATGCCCATCCCTATATGGGAGCACTCCGTTTTTCCCAGTCCATTAATTGCCTTTTATGGCCGTACAGATCTATCGTAGTAGCAGATCTTAACCGTCCATTGTACAGCTATTCGTTTGCTTTTTCTCACGTGCCAACACCGTCGGTGATCTTATTCTTAATAAGACCCATATTCCTGAATTACCCTTGCATCTTTCCTCATATTACAGAAATTTTGTAACAGCAGATTTCAAGAATTTTTTATTTAACATTTGGATTATTCTTGTTCTGTTGTCAGTTGTTCGAATTTGCTGATAAATACAGAGGCAAATATGACAGCAGCATCACTGTCGCTCGTAAATACTACCGATCCGTCAGTGGATACAATGTAAGTTAATCTATGGCTTTGCTTAGTACGAAGGATAGTAAGGGAAAATGATGAAAAAATGTTGACTTTCAACCCAGAGATTGCTTGAATTGCTCCTTATAAATTGGTTTTGAATTTGGAAATTTGTGAAGGACGAGTTGTTGTGGGCCGCTGCATGGCTGTACCATGCTAGTAACAATAAATACTACTTGAACTATCTTGGGAGAAATGGTGATTCGATGGGTGGAACCGGTGGGCCATGAGTGAGTTCGGTTGGGACGTCAAGTATGCTGGCGTTCAGACCCTGTTGCCAAGGTATTATTTAACTCCCACTTCAAGTTCACCCATTGTTGTACGACAATTGGTTATGTAGTTATGTCTCATCAAGTAATCATGGTTTAGGTGTTTATGCTTCGAAACATTTTGGTATGTTTTGTTTCACATGCAGCTCTTAATGCAAGGTAAAGCTGTTCACAATGCACCGGTTTTTGAAAGATACCGTCGGAAGGCGGAGTACTTCATGTGTTCATTGATCGGAAAGGGTAGCCGGAACATTCAGAGGACTCCAGGTGGTTTGATTTTCCGACAGAGATGGAACAACATGCAGTTTGTGACCAGTGCTTCGTTCTTGGCCACTGTCTGCTCTGACTATCTTACTTCCTCTAGAGGAAGCTTGAAGTGTGCTTCTGGCAATGTTGCACCATCTCAGCTTCTTTCTTTCGCAAAATCTCAGGTGATTATCGATCTCTTTGCCGAATTAAATCTTTACATATTTTTTATGAATGGTGACCAAATTCAGCCTTTTAACAAGTTCTTTGATGTTTTGCAATGTTGAATTCTCAGGTGGATTACCTTCTTGGAGACAATCCAAGAGCTACAAGTTATATGGTTGGTTATGGAAACAATTACCCTCGTCAAGTTCATCACCGAGGTTCATCGATTGTTTCAATCAAGGTCAACCCTAAATTTGTTGCCTGTCGACAAGGTTATGCCACTTGGTATACGAGGAAAGCAAGTGATCCTAACGTCCTCACTGGTGCTGTAGTTGGGGGGCCTGATGCCTATGATAACTTCGCAGATGAAAGAAACAATTATGAACAAACAGAGCCTGCTACCTATAACAATGCTCCTCTCCTTGGCATTCTGGCTAGACTAGCTGGCGGTCATGTCAGATATAACCAACTCCTTCGTGGTATATTAACCCAGCATTCCCATTAAAATTTATGGTTTCAACCTTTTTCAAGTTCTCGCATATTGATCAATCATGAAGATCATGACCTTGGCTTTCCCTGCAGTGGCTGTCCCAGCACCTAATCCAGTCATTGCCAAACCGAAACCTGCACTGAAGCCCGAATTGACTCCAACTTCTGGTATGTTGTTGTTTCTGTTTGAAATTATTTACATTGGTTACAGAATGTCTGATTCTATGTCTCATTATGATAGGCCATTAAATGACAAGATACTACTTTGGGTATTTGTTTTGCAGCCTCATCTTCTAGTCCAATTACCATAAAGCAGAAGATGACAACTTCCTGGAATGACAAGGGGAAACATACTACAGATATCCCACAGTAGTGACCAACAAGTCTTACAAGACACTAAAGGATCTCAAGCTTTCTATATCAAAGCTTTATGGTCCTATATGGGGTCTCACTAAGTCTGGCACTTCTTACAGTTTCCCAAAATGGCTCAACTCTTTACCTGCCAGAGAGAGTCTCGAGTTCGTATACATCCATTCTGCTTCTCCTGCTGATGTCTCAGTTTCAAGCTACAAGTTAGCTTAAGAATGGAAGACATTGCAAGGAAAGAAGAGTAAAGTTCCTCATGGTTTATGTGGTTGTGGCGTCAGAGCTGTGCAGCTATACAAAAATGCAGTCAGGGATTTGGTATTTAATTAGGGTTGCTGGCTGATACTAGGTGAAATAACATGGAAGATTAGAGGAGAAATAGATAGGGCTGAGAAACAGTCAAATGAGTGAAAATTGAGAAGTAAACAAAGGACTTCTCAATAAGACTGCAAGGAATCTGTTTTTATTTCTACTTACAGTTACAAAGCAGTAGCAGATGTATTTTTCTTTCTTCTTCTTTTGGTGTTGTAATGCTGCAAGCTTTGCAGCATTTTATAGTTTCCATATAAATAAAGTTCACAGAACAATGGCCGCAGGGGAAATAAATATTTATTATTATAATTAATAAACAGTTGATATTTTCAAAAGAATCTAATAGCTTAATATGATTTGAATGAAATAAATCTTACTATGTTAACATGGAGCAACAGTTTCACCTAATCGATGACATCTTGAAAGAGAAGAAAGTGTATGTATTTTGTCAAGCATTTGGCTTGTTTGCAGTCTTGTACATGTTGTCAACCACATTCTGCATCCAAACGGCGTTGATCATTTGGCCGCGCAAGCCAAATATGACAAAAGGAAAACAGCTACGTACCTGATAATACTTGAGCAATTGAGGCCTTTTCTTCTTATACGTGGGGGTGAGAAGGTCGCGTTCCATGTCGAATGGCACAGGGTCAAGATGGACAGCTTTTACAAATTCAAAACCTTTCAGCTGAAACAAAAAAGGAATCGATTTAGTAGGGGAAATGTGTTTGCTTCAATAGGGGTGAAACTAAACCTGTCGATTAAGAGAATCGAGTTGAGTTTCGACGAACGAGAAACCTTTTTCTCTTTGGCAATCTCTGTGAGCTCCTCAAATATGTACTGTCTGGCCTTGGGATTTTGACAGATGGAATCAAAGTCACCACTTACAGCATTCTCAGCAGCCCAGGTTTCAAGTGCTCGCTTATTGGGGTTAACGACAGCAACCAGGAAGGACTCAAAGCTGTTCCCATAAATCCAGATCTGAAATCGATTAAAGACAAAAAAAAAACTACCAGGTTAAAACACTTAAAATGGCCAAACAGAAACGTACAGTACAAGCAAAAAAATGATAAGTACTGCAAAAAGAAGATTACCGAATCAGTAACAGACGAGAGACCATAAATATTCTCCAGATTCTCAACTGCAACATATTCCCCTTGTGAAAGTTTAAAAATGTTCTTCTTTCTATCGATAATTTTCATACTTCCATTTGGTTGCCACTCACCAATATCCCCTAATGCCCAGAAATGATGAAAGGACGTCAACATGGAGAAAACTTAATAGAACCTTAATTTAAGAAGAGGAAAGAAATTAGCAGACCTGTGTGGAACCATCCATCAATCAATACTTCATTAGTAAGGTCTTCACGTTTGTAGTACCCTGAAAATAGTGTGTCTCCCCTGATACAAATTTCCCCACGTGGTGTGCTTGCAAGAGCATCGTATCCCATTTCAGGAACAGATTCTAGGTGTATATCTACGTTCGGTACTGGAGGACCTACAGTACCGAGCATCGACAATTCATTAGGTAATGAGACAAAAGTCCCCGCACAAGTCTCCGTTAGACCTACATTCGGATCCGAATAAAACTGATCAATGTTCATGCTACAGACAGTGTGCACAATCAATGAAGAACAATGAATCACTTATACAAAAGGCTAATTTCAAAAGATAGTATACCATATCCTTGCAGAACATGACAACATGCAACCACTCGCAGGAACTCTTCCACATGAGAAGAAAGAGGTGCTGCCCCGGATAGAATAAGCCGCACATTCCCTCCCAATCCTTTCTTTACCTGAGAAATTATAAACGCGAATGAGACTCAAATAGACGAAAGATTCTAGTCAAGAGGCAAGGAGCCTTGTGTGGATTGTATAAAAATGAAGACTTCAATCACCTTGTTGAATACAACTTTGTCACAAATTGAAGATGCATCTTCATGTTTACTGCCCTTCTTCATCTTACCAAATTTGCTGTAGGAGTAATCATAGATGTTAGAACCAAATACCAACACAGAAAAAAATTGTAAATCAACTGCCACAGACAGAATTTGGTGAAACCAAAGCCAAAAAACATTTATTCTAATAAGGTAACAAAGCAAAAAACACAGTGACAAGAAATGCAGGGACAAATGCAAATGAATATGAAGTTTAAATCCCAAAAGGATTGAGATAATTAATTTCACCTCTTTTTTACTCATTATATTTTACTAGCAGTCGGCGGACAAAATAAACTGCTTTACACAAGCAAACTTAAAAATGAATGCAACTCACTATGAGTATGCCACATTAAACAACTTCCTTCTCATTAAGCTTCCCCCAGAAATCTTCTGTACTAAACCTGAATGGATTCTGTCTAACACACGAGGAACGGCACAGAAGATAGTTGGCTTTAGCTCCCCAATATCTTCAACCAATAGTTTCACATCCTGAAGACGCAACAAATAAGAAACTGATAGTTTCAACAAGCTCTAATATCTTGAAACAATTTCAAATAATCCTGCTCACCCCACGCCAGAATCCTATTGCGGCACCTCGAGAAATAAAAAACTCCTCAATCACCCGGTCAAAGATATGTGCAAGAGGAAGATAAGAAAGATATACATCCTTCTCAGTCAACTGTAAGATTTCTCAAGAAACAAAATATTGAGAGAGGGAAAAGCAAGAAAGAAAAAAACAAGTCAAAATTTTGATTCGGGAAAAAAGAAAGACAGGTAAAACGAAATGACCACTGAAACTGTTTGTCTTGGAATAAAAAAGTTCAGTCAAAAGATCACCTCTTCATTTACGGTCTCTAGCAGGAGTTTCACCCCTGCTATAAGAGTAACAATACTGCAATTTGAAATCAAAACTCCCTTGGGATCACCAGTGGTTCCACTTGTATACATTATTGTGCAAATATCACTTTGCGTCTTCTCTGGTAGATCAAAATTTTTATTTTCTCCCTGCAAGAATCATACATCAGAACTTAAGCCAGAATTGGTGGTCACCTACTTGTTAAAATGAAGCGATTTTAACTAATGGTTAATAAGATAATTAAACAACTAGCAAATAAGCATGACATATGGTTATCAGATGATATTAAACCTGGAAATTTTTATATTTGTGTCATGTTCGTGTAATTTATAAATTTTGACAAGTTAATAATTTGTATTATATAAATTTTGATGTTTGTATATTTTCTTATCGTGTTGATGTTTTAGTGATTATCTTCATGTTGTGTCCAGCATAGTATTGGAAAATTGCTCGAGCATCTTCAATCAGAAAGAATTGAAAGGAAACGTCATATATCTGTATAGTCGGATGCTAAAAGTATCAAAACAGACTATCTCCTTTGCTAGTCTACAGTTCAGTTACGGTCAAATAATTACTCCCAGAAACCAATGGCATAACACATGGGATCATGCATAAAACTATAAAGAATATTTAGCTAATATCAAAGATCTTTAATGCAATGCCAAAAACGTGTTTCAACATGGCTAGCAGTCTGCTAAGAAGAACACAACAGCTTCAGCAGTGTTGAACTATTTTCTAACAAATCAAGAGAATAACAGAGCAAATGCCTACCAATTTCAAAAATTCTTCCCAAGGATATATTGCCAAACCATGCTTCTCAGCTTCTGCTTTCTGCTCAGGTGTTACTGTCCCAAAGCTAACAATTGCTGTGTGGCAAACGTACATGCAAATTGCAGATGAATTATTTCTTACACACCCCCTTAATTAAATAAATAAATGGATGACTTACTTCGCAAGTATTCCGATGCCTTTGGGAATGTTTTAAGCAGCTGAAAATGCAAAGAGAAACCTTACATGATAAAAGGACTATTTGTGCAATTACAAATTCTTGGATTAAAAGAGAGAAAAATATCTTCCCTGTTAGTTCTTATGCAATCCTAGGATTCCAATTGTAGATATTAATATGCTTACTTCATTGATCTTTTTTTCCTCCACAAATGCTATTGAAACTTCTGCATGGCATATAATAAACTCCACAGCACCAGAACCTATAACATAGAGGAAAAAGGTTCAAACATTCATAAACAAATGCATGTTATACTGAGATGTACACATTATTAACAGAGATTCAACGTTTTAATATAAAGGACTATCGCCATATTAAAAATTGGAGAAGCCTACGTGACGCATAAGATTGTTGTCCGCAGAAACTTGTGATTAAACAAAATTCAAATCATGTTGGTTCTCAATAACAAATACCTAAAGTGTCATACAAGGGAACACAATAGAGTCCATGAGCATTGCAGGCCTGTATCAATGTTGCTGTATTAGTAAACATTTTGGGCAACAAGAATTATAACAGCAAAGACTATGTTCAACATATATATATATATATATAATGACATCAGTGTAACCAGAGATGTTTGTTTACCATGCCAATCAGATAAAACAAGCAAGAATAATCATACCTCCATGCTTATTATCCACTCTGGGCAATTGGCACCATAAATACCACATTTTCCTCCCTATAAACAGTGAATAAGAAGCATAGAATTTGTAAAATACGCACAGCATGTGACCGTGGATGATTATCACGGAATTAATATTTTCATCGCAAAAAGTTACAGTAAAAAATGTTAGAGCGTTACTTTCTCAACACCACAGCTCCTGATGGAATTTCCGAGTTTCATTACAGTGTCATAAACTTCTTTGTAAGTTTGCCACTCGTATTCTCCAGCCTGCGGTTAAAGCACAGCAATTTAGACGCACAAACTAAAAGGCATAGGCATCAAACATAATGCAAAATCAAAAATAACAGAGAAGCAAAGAATAAAAGACACTGCAGTGGCAAAGCATACTTTCCCGTTCAAATTCTGACGGCGACCAACCATGGGATTATCAGGATATTTATCGACTGACATCCTGCGAGGAGGAGATGAAATGCAAATCATTATCACCAAATAAAACAACAATTCTTCACAACACAGTGAATTTGAATTATATTATAGTTAGATAACAAGGTCAATCCATCCATATTAGCAAAATTTTAATCTCCAAATTATATAAACACCAAAACATCGAAATAATTACTACTATTGAACATTTATTTATATTTTGTTTTTCAGTTTTACAGTGTTGAAAGAAATACAGAGCTTTCAACTATAATCATGGAGATATCGTTATCTCGGTATGTGTGAATGTCAAATTCAAGTGTTTCAAATACTAGACGTTTGATAATATATTTAGATGTTTTGATCTCTTCCATGGCCTCCTCGGATTCAAATTAAAAAAGATAGGCAAACATTTTAAAAAAATGAACCGAACTTCTAAAGAGAAGAAAATTTTCCAAAGCCATCAGATATCAAGCAGAGAAAAATAAAAGCCAAATATCTTTTCTTGTTTTCTTGGATACCAAGCAAGAGCTTAAATTATAAAAAAGGGAAAATATAAATCGTAACTGGAAAATGTCCCAACAACTCTCCATTCCAGGAATCGGAGCAGGGAAACCATTCTCCGCAAAACAACTGCGATAAATAGGACCGATTGAAGGTTTTCCATCGGCGGCGGCCTTCTCTTCCTCTACTTTTATAACATAACACTTGTCAGCCATTTGATCAAATTCTAATGTACCAGTGATTCATCCACTATGCACACTTTGGATGCTACAGTTTTCACTTTTCAGAGTGAAAAGATTTCTATGAATACTGTGTGGTTGGATGTAATTTAGTAATAATTTAATGAGATTATTTATCATTGAAAATAAATTATCTAAAAGCTATTTTTAATTTTGGTCAAATTATTTTAAAATACTCCTATAAAATTCTATTAGTAACTGAATAATTAGTTTTACTTTTATAGATGAGAGAAGTTTGAAGTTGTCGTGCTAACCGACTTATACAGAAACCGACCTCCTATGATTCAGGGAATCAACCGTCCGCTGTATCAGAATTCAGAGCCAACCGAACCTGATGATAAAAGATTGAAGGGTGAATTACATTCATGATCAATTAATTATGATGTGATTCTATATTTTTCATCGATCTTTAGATTTTGTCAATAAAACCACTTAATAGTTTAAATGTTGTGATGTTAACATTTAACTTATGGTCTCAACACCTTTTATCCTTTGGTGGTCGAGAAGTAATCATTAAGGCGGTTGGACAATCCACTCCGGCATACCTTATGGGGTGTTATTTGCTCCCTCAAAATTTCGATGATATTGTTTGTGCTATTCGTGACTATTGCTGGTCGGGGGTGCTTCAGAACGGGGTTGGCCTCTCATGGCATGGTTGACACTTCGTTTCCCGATTAGAGTGGGGGGACGAGGGTTCCGTGATCTTCATGGTTTCAACTTTGCTTTACTTGGGAGGTGCTTTGGCGCTTTATTCATCATCCAGAGAGCATGGTTTCCCGAGTCTTTGCTGCTAAGTATTTTCCTCATGGTAACCCTTTATTGGCGGAGGTAGGAAATCGACACCCGCATGCATGGCGAAGTCTTCATCATGTTGCAATTACGTTACGCTCGGGCTTCCATATTCGTGTGGATATTAATAGTTTAACATCTATGCTCTCCTCACGCTGGCGTGGAACTACTCCTATTTCCCTGGAAACCGTCTACCTAGATAATAGTTCTAACCCCATCCGTTGTGGGGATTTCATGAGCTTGGGATGATCGTCGAGTCTGTGGAGCGTTTTCACCTATTGATGTAGCATCTATTCTTCAATGTCCGATCTCTCCCACGTGTGAGGATACTCGGAATTGGGGAGCACATTCTATCGGCGTATATTCAGTGAGGTCCGGATACCATTGGCTCATGCGGCAGGGTGTTCAAATTACTCCACCATCGTCTTTATGGTTGGGTCTCAGTCGTCTCCACATATTGCCAAAGGTACGTGTCTTCGGATGGCTTTTAGCACATGAGGCTCTACCTGTTGGTTGGCTCTTGCTGCTTCTGATGAAACCTTGACGCACGCTGTTCGAGATTGTGATGAGGCAAGACACATATTGTCCATGGCTGGTTTCAATATGGCGGCACTTTATGACCCGCATTCTTCATGTGGATATTGGCTCACTCATGTGTTTACTCTTTTGGATCAATCCCGCTTATGTGTGTAGCTGATTCTGCTGTATAATCTCCGGAACCGTGGAAATGTATATCTCCATGAGGGGCGTAGAATTCCGAGATGGCATATTATCTCATCTAGCACGGCCATGCAGTCCTCTTACACTGCATTGCAAATTTCTTCCTTCTCACTTGCTAATTCACCTGCTGCTATTTTGAAGAAACCAAAGATTAGGATGTTAAAAATTAATGTTGATGGCGCATTTCGATCTTCCACTTCAGTTTCCGCGACTGGGATTATTACTCGAGATCACACAGGGATGATCATTGTTGGTGAGGCATGACCTCTCTTAGACTTTCAAGATTCATTTCTGGTGTATGCACGCCAGCCCGTTCATTAGCAAGTGTAACTTGTGATATGTCACAATGCCTAAAAATTTAGAGCCCTACATTTTGAAAAATATTTGCTAATATAGAAAAATTATTTTTCGTACTACACGCATGAAGAAAACTTAATTTCATATGTTTGGAATTTTTTATTTTGTAGAAAACAATCGTAATATAATAAATTTTGATATTTTACAATTTTATTTTATTATAAAATATTTTAGAGGCCCTATTCTAAAAAGTAGCACAGATCTTCCACATTTTTTAAGACGAACATGAGGTACACGCGATTACTCGTGAACTGCAGCCAGCTATTGAATTGCAATATGAGTCAACAGTGGTCGAATCTGATGCTACAAATTTGGTTCTCCAGCTGCAATCTCGCTCCGAGGATCTGTCTGTGGTGGCTTTCCATCCAGTTGAAGCAAGGAACCTCCTGCACGCTAACCCCCATATTCATATCCGATCAATACGACGAAGTGCCAATTCCACAGCTCTCGCGTTTTCTTATGCTGCTATTCTTACTGCACCTTTTCATTTCTCGCATATATATCCTGAATGTATTGCTACTGCTGTTATAACACGTGCTTGTTATGGTTAATGAAATTCACGTCCTTTCTTCAAAAAAGAAGAAGAAAAAAACACATATGAATTGATATGACAGTTAAAAACTAGTATAATTACATATTTGATCATCATTACTTACACAATCAATTAATTTAATCTTAATTTTAATTTAATTCAATAAATATAATTCTCCAATAAAATAATAATTTTATTGAAGTAAATGGAGTTGAAGAGAACCAAACCTGAGATTTTAATGGGTGGATTGGGCATGCCATAAGCACTAGGCCGAATATCATAATTGATAACCAATTACAAAATTCTACGTATATCATAATTGAGATTTTTTTGTAAGCAAATGTAGTCTTTAGGCAATATTTAAATAGCTAAGTAGGCTGATTGAAAAAAACTAAAAGATCGATGCTCATAATAAAATCTCAATAGTTAAGGTGTTCATCATGGGTGTATAAAATCTCAATAGTTAAGGTGTTCATCATGGGTGTAATTTACCCAAGATTGAAATATTTGTAACTTCTTAATATTTAAAATAATTATTTTAAAATCTGAATTCATATGTAAATATTTAAATCAAATATTTTTTTAAAAATAAGTAGCTTATACATGTGAATTCAATATTAGTAAATGTAAAACAATTTCATTCAAAATAGGTAATATCTACATTACCTATAGAAACCTGAATATAATAACCAACATGGGTTTTACACATTCTTATTTTGAAGGCAGCCAAAAAATTCCCCAGATTCCGGGGGAAAAGAAAATTCTCAAACCCCTCAATTGCATAAAAGCAGTCATTTGTATTTCTATGGCGTCAAAATGTAAGGACTACAAAAAATAATACAAGAAGCAAGTTTTTAATATAAATATGTCATTCTTAGTCCTCAAGTATAACACCACCAAGTGCAAAGTATAGGCGGGTCAGTTCCTGGAAGGATACCTTCACTCACCTCTTCTTGTTTTTCTTCCTTCCTTTTACTTGTTTCTCTAAATTTCTAAGCCTCTGATTGATGATTGAAGACGAAGAAGAAGAAGTTGTTCTTTGGTTTGACGCTTTTGTTGGTTCAACGGGCAATGGGGTAGACTGTTGTGATGCTGTTTTGGCTTGTTGGGTGTTTGTTTCAGAGCCGTATAGAGATCGATATTAGCCCGCGGTGTAGTAACAGCTGGTTGAGGCGGTATTTCAGGAACACCTATAGCCTTCTTCACTCCAGGAGCCTTCAACACTGCAAATTTAAAATTTTCAAAGAAATGTCAGAAAAAGCAAACCGCTTCACATGGTATTCACAATCAAATGTTTAATTGATTTATCATATGAAATTCACGGACTCACCTAGACCGTATGAAAGGGAAAACAAATTTGATGTGATCCAATAACAAACTATGGCCTGCCGAATAAAATGAGATGAAAATTATAACAAGTAAATATTTGGCATTATTTTCCAAACCAGCTTGTCAGAGTAGGCAATGCAAATGTACTATATGAGCTTGTTAACGAGAACTATAACATAAACACACAATGACCCATTCGAGTTAGAAAAATCTTATATGATATTGACAGCTGATGGCACAAACAACAACGTGCACAAGCCGGGAAAGGAAGTGGTGATACCTTTGGGAAACTCATGGTAAACGGAACTGTAAGAGCAGCGAGGACCCGAGAAACATTTTTCATAGTTTTAGCAGAAGGATTCCCTTCCATGCCTTCTTGCATGTTGCACTGAGGACATAGAGCAGTTAATTAAAACCGATCCAAAAGGAAGGCATGTAGAATGTTGCTCGATGCTACAAGTTATTATTAACGAAACAGGAAGCTTACCTCCACCGTTATCAAAAAAGTCAGTGTTGTCAAAGCTGGAAAGACGTATAAACTATCCAGAGTGCTGAGATCTGTAAACCAGTATGCTCCACCATATTTAAATGATGGCATTTTCTCAGCCATCGTTGAAATCTGGAGTATAAAGACATGTCATCGGATATAATTCTAAATGTACCACATTCAATCTAAAGACCAAACCACAGTGAGTTGCTACAAAAAAAAATTCTTACAGCCAGGAAAAAGCTGACAAAGATGGGGCCCTGAATAAAAGCCCTTTCAGCGGTGTAAATGGAGTCACAACATATCTGCAATTATTCAACACAAACAATGAAATTGTCAGGTAAAATCAGTTTAAAAGTCCATTAGATCAACGACTATGTCGAGCACATTTCTGATCAGTCCAAAACTAGAGAATACCACCAAATGAACTATCATCTAAAACAACTCATGTTTAATATATTTGTGCTTCTAACTTCATATGTACAGAATAAATCCATTTAGCATCCTCCGAGATAGATTTTATGGTAAATGCAACATCAAGAACCTATCATGACTTCAGACTAAGACGGGGACCTGGGATTTGTTTATTACGGAGAGGGAACGAGCATTATAGTGAAATTAAAAACACATTTCAATCAATGTGAAGCTGCAAGCATATTTCCCTTCAGCAGAATATCGAAGTGGAATCACAAACCAGGGTCCTTCGAAAAGTTAAGAGATAATAGCATGAAAAGCCAAATTAACAGCTTTTGTGATTCATTCATGGAACCAAAGGCTATGGAATCTATTACAACAAGTATGGCCCCATCCTAATTGAAAAGTGGCTTACTCTTTGAAAAGTTTTTTCATTTCATTTTGACCATCAGCCATAGAAAGGGAATCACTACCCTGCAGAAAAAAAACAAGTAGAAATTTTTAAAACTTCATACTACCATAAAATAAAATAAAATTTTCCATGGAATCTGAACATTCTCCGATCAAAGGCGGTCAGTCATTTTTGTTTAATAAAATAATATAGTATACTATTGTTAAGATTTTGGGTCTATATTATGTTAGTCTATAGACAAACAGGAAAAATAAGAAAAATGAAGGGATTTAAAATAGACGGTATTTATTTCATGGGGCATTTTCATTATATTTAGAGGAATTTATGAAATTAAGCTATACGGTTTGCTTCAATCCGATCTGTTTAGCATGGCAAGGCTATAATAGCAGAGGGGAAGTGAATTCATAGTGTGCTTGGGAAGCATGAGATGATTTAGTTATAGTCAACTAAAACATCAAATTGGAAAGCAAAGTCGAAGTAAAGACAAATTGTTAGGTTGTTCTGGAAGAAATGAGAGAGGTTATTGTTCCCATGTGTTTCCACAGTAAAACTTTCAAATCATTTGAAACCACTCACTTCCTACTACCAAACCTTCCGGGACTATTTACTAATATAATCCTCCCTGATTTCACGATCCAACATTAGAGAATCTGATGCTATCATACATTTTAAATATAATAAATACTACTACTATTATTATTATAAAAAATTTGAAATCATTATTTTTAAATTATTATAATATTTATCTAATGCTATTATTTATTTTTATAATTTTATAAACAAAATAATAAGATTAATATATTTTATTAAAATAATAAATATTATAATTATTTATTTAAATAATAATAGTGTACTATATTATTAAATATTTTTAATAAATATATTTTAAATACTTTAATAATTAATATTTAACTAATAGATTCTCTTAAAAAGTATAGTAATTTATAAACTAATATTGTTTTATCTATAAAAAATTATATAATAAATCATGAGTATTTGCGACGTGGATATTGTGTCATGATAATAGGGATGACAACGGGCCGGGTTCGGGCCGGGTATTGGTCCCCCCGTCCCCGTTTAAAAAATCCATACCCGTTCCCGTTTAAAAAACCGCGGGGATTTAAACGGGGATCCCCATCGGGTAATCGGAGAAAACCGCGGGGAAACAGGGATCACCATTTAGCATAAACGATTATTTAAACGGGTAATTTAATACTTCAAAATTGTATCAAACTAAAATAATTTAATATTTCAGTAAATTTAAAATAAGTTAAACGGAATCGAAACACGAACCAAAATTGGGTGAGTAGTATATTACAGTGAGCTAATAATCTTCTTTACTAGTTGTCATGATTTCTAGTGACGGGTACAAGGCCAGCTGATATTATGAATAATTCTCCATCATATTTGGCACATATATGATTGTTCAGCAATGTACAGACAATTGAAAAATTGATTGATACTGGAGATAGTGAACAAATATTCCAGAAAGCAATTCAGGAGCAGGGACGAGGTCGGGTTTGTCTTAAGTTTCCTTTTTCTTAATTAATAGAATTTTCTTATGTGATTTCAGGAATCTTATAGTAAAATAATGGAAGGATGGTTGGGAAATTAAATGCAGAAAACAACAAACTCAAATCAAAATATAAAATCAAAGGGAAATGTAGTCTTAATATGAAGAAAACCAAACTGAAATAACAAAGAGCACTTTGCTGTTATGACCCCAAATGATTGAAATTCATGATAAATGTGAATCACTCCTCCGACTTAGACTCGATATTCTGGAGCCACTCAATGAAGGGCTTGACGCCACCACCGTCATCAAACAGTTGTGACCCCCAATTGCTACAATTAGACAAAAAAAATTATAAGCCACCAAAATTTATATAAAAAAGCTAATGATATCACGTATAACTTGTATATCAATTTAGTACCTCATCACCATCATCACGATCATATTCGATGCTTTTACAATATGCTTCGGACTCTTGTGAACAAGTTGATGTATTTATTAATTTATATAACATATCATATCAACAATACAATTGAAAAAATAAACTTATAAGTTAAAGAAATGATTGATTACCTCTTATTTCGTTTATTAACCAACTTTGGGCACACATTAGCGCTTCCAACGTCTTTGGATGAAGACAACTCCGATGAGGACTCACCAATCTACCACTTGTACTAAAGGCAAACTAAGACGCAACAGTGGATATTGGAATTGCTAATATGTCTCTGGCAATTTTTTGTAATGTTGGATACTTGAAACCATTTGTTTTCCACCAAGACAAAATATCAAGCTCTGAATTTTGTGTCCTTACTTTCTCTTGAAGATAATGATCAAGCTCCGACATGATACCTACAATAATAATTTTATACATTTAAAACATAAATAAAATAATCAAAAGATAAATAAAACAAACTCATATAGTGATACCTGTATGATTATCATCTTCAATGAATGTAAAATAGTCGTTGAAAAACCCCCCTCCACCTGAACCTCCATGTCACTAGTGTTGCGACTTGAATCAACATCTCGATTCTGTGAACTTTCATAATTACAAGTTTCATAATCTTGAAACAAACGAGACACAAGCACCTTTAGTTTTACAATTTCAACATCAGACTTTTCAAAACCATAAATCTTCGGTAAAGCATACTCCATCATTTTGAATTTGTATCTTGGATCTAATACAACTGCAACTCCCATAACTCCATGTATAACTGACCAGTATTTATCAAACTTAACAAGCATCCTCTCCCCCATTGCTTTTATCACTTCATCTCGATCTTCACTCCACTTACTTAATGCAATTCTTATCTCACATATGGATGGGAAAAATACATTAGCCGTAGGATACTTGGTACCCAAAAACATCAAAGTCACCTTATAAAACAGTTGTAATTTTCCATAAATACTTGAAGCTAACTCCCAATCTCTATCTGTAGGTAAACTTCTATATTGTGCTTCTCGTTGCTTTAAACATTTGAAAACATCCTTGTACACTATAGCAACACTCAACATCAAATATGTCGAGTTCCAACGTGTTTTACAATCAAGAGACAATTTTTTTGAGCAATCAATTGTCAAGTGACGAGCCGCTTCTTCAAACTTTTCTATTCTTTTTTGTGTTGCACTCCAAAAATAAACACTATCCCTAATTCTCTTAATTCTATCCCCAATAACAGATAAACCATCTTGAACTATCAAGTTCAAGATGTGTGCACAACATCTCATATGAAATAACTCTCCTCCTAAAATCAACGAGTTCAAAGACAACTTGTCTAATAATAAATGAATCATCAGATCATTTGTGCTACAATTATCAACTGTAACTGTTGATATTTTTCTATCAATGTTCCAATCACATAGAGATTCATACAACACATCAGCAAGAACTTCAGCAGTATGAGGACAAGGCACGTATATAAACCTAGTAAATAAGTAATTAGAATCAATTTAGTTCTTATATTTAGTACCTAGCTAGCAAAGGTAAGTTTCAAGTACCTCATTATTCGGCTTTGCATCTCCCAATTATCATCGATCAAATGCGATGTGATTGACATGAAACCTTTTTTTTATTACTTGATACATATCTGTCGTAATGGCAATCTTGTTTCGATTCTTCTCCAATAGACTGAAATAAATACAATATACAAATTAGAAACCAAATAAATACAAGATACAAATTAGAAACCGATTAAACAAATAAACATAACGCATTGTTTTTTCTTTCTCGAAGTCATAAATCTTGAGAATATCATTTTTTAAGGTATTCCTAGATGGAACCTTAAATAAAGGTTGAAGACCAACCAAAAACTTTCAAAATCCATGATGTTCCACCATTACATGTGGATATTCATGCACTATTACCATCTCTGCAAGATATTTTCTTGATTTTTCGGGGTCAAAATTTAAATATGATATTTTTGTTTGTCCATCCGTTGTTTTTTGCCCCATCCCAATCACTTGTTGATGTATATCTCTACAAGTTCGCCTTGGACAACTCTTGAAATGATCATGCAAGTGTCGTGTCCCATTCTTACTATTTGCTCCTAATTTTTTCTTGCAATAACGACACTCTGCCTTATCATCACCGTTAACATTCACCTTCTCAAAGTGATTCCATACAACTGAAGTAAGTTTTCGCTTTCTACTATTTGTACCAACATTGATATCATCGATTTGTGTTTGTTCTTCTTCTATTGGTGAAATGGATGGGCCTTGGTTATTTCGCATCGGAGATGATTGAGTCATGTTATTGCTTTTAACTTGTGATTGTGCTTGTGCCCATGCATTAGAATTATCATCTATGGAACGCTGACCTTCCATTATTGCTATGAAACAACCTTCCTTAAGAAAAGTAGCTATTAATGATCATAAATGGTATTAGCAATTAGCAGGTGATTTCTATGGTTTGAAGTAGTAATAATTAGATAATTAATGTTCTCAACTATGAAAAAGAACTTCTCATCAGGACAAAGCTATAAAAGTTAAAAGGAGGGCATCTCGAAAATAGATCAGACATTCACATTCGCCTATTTGATCAGCCTATCAAAATAAATAGGGAAAGAAAAATATTTTCATTTCGAGTTCTATGTGTCAAATCACAACCACCCTATATGTAAGAAAATTAAATTGATTAAACTTGTTAGGGGATGCATAAATGGACACAGAAACGTTGCACTTTTACAATGGAAGACACAAGGCTAAATCATTCTAAGTTGCTTCACTTGCTTGTAATACCCTAAACCAAGCAATGTCACCTTCCTAGCCCCTGGTTTGGAAAGGAACCAACAGAGTTTTTAAATTTTACTAATAATATCCTCAACATATATATGAATGGCTCCTCCGTCTGGACGGATGATATATTCACATATTAGGAAGTATGTTTACAATTTCACTTTAAAGGTCTATGGAGGTCACATCAACTTTATTATTTTTACCTCATTATTGATATATAAGAAATAACAATGTAAAACCGTAGATTTCAATAACCTACCAAGTAAGATTGAAGAATAACATAAATGGATATTATCATAAGAGTGATGAATGTCGTATTCTACATTACTTTATTGACAACCACCCAGTCCACTGGACAAATAATAGCAGGATGGTAATAGGCCAGAAATAATTTACATTTTAAGATTCTAGTGTTTCACCATGATGAAACAAAAATGTTTTTCCAATATATTATACTTCTAAGGATGTTTTCTTTTTCCAACGATGAGAAAATTGAAGTATTAAATCCTAAATATCTGGTTCCACCTCAGTTGACATGAATGCACGCAGCCTTCTTTGGGAATTTACAAGTTGCTTTCTGTCATTCTATGTCAACAACAACACTAAAAGGAAGTGTTTCACAGTCCTAAGCTGGCTTATACTGAAAAGATAGATTCGCGAGGCTAATATTTTAATCAGAAGCTGCACCAATTACACCCATATGATAAATGAAATCTATAATAAGAGAGACGGAAATGCATGAATGTTTTGCCTATACATGTAAAGGAAATCCATAGAATCATTAGAAACTAGGACATAATGAAAGGAATTAAGAACACTTGGGAATAAAAGGATCGAAATACATAAACAATAATTATGGGCTAAACAATAATACTAACAATAATCTTAACCATCAAAATAAAAATACAAAATGAGAGATAGCAAGCATCATAACAAAAATTATCGCAATACAAACCATGCATGCAGGACAAATTGTTTAGGAATTATAAAAGAAAATTATTTGTGTTATAAATGGGTCCAACGTTCCTATCAAAGGCAGACCAAATCCTATTGAGAAATTTGACTCTTCATATCTTAGTAAAACAAAGCCAGTAAAATTTGATAATAACTTGCTGTAAAATCACCTCAAAAGAAGGGAAGAAAGGCAGATCACAATCTCAAATCCGTCTGAAAAATGGGACAAGAAAACAAAACAAAAAAAGAATTGAATTATCCTATAAAAAAAAAGCTAACATCCATTAATTAAGAGTTGATTAAAACAATAATGAATAAGAAAATTTGAGAGGAGAAAATGCACCATAAACAAAAGTTGCGGCAGAGTGAAACCCTAAAGAAATCTTGAGAAAATATGAAAGACGAAGAAAAGGGTTATGGTGCTGAGAGCCTTAGCGGGTCCGTAGACTTCAGCTTATTGGGCTATTTGAGTCTTAAACAAATTAAGTATGAATACCCGGGTATCAGGTCGGGTAATCGGGGCGGGGATAACTAAACCCGTCCCCGTCCCCGTTTAAAAAACTCAATTTTTCCCCGTCCCCGTCCCCGTTTATCATCCCGAACCCGTCCCATTTAATTCAGTTTTCGGGTTTTCCCGTTGGGTTCGGTTTTTTTGCCATCCCTACATGATAACCTCATACACGGTGTGTAACACCCTCAAACCAATACGGGTGATCTGATCCAACATGAGGTGTCACATTACGGTTATCGGAGTGACCTACAGTAAAAATTCAAAAAAAAAATTAATTTTTTTTGTTAAAACGTGTAAAACCATAAAACAATTTATAAATAAAATACAATCACATAAAATATTTCATATATTACAAACTAAATTAAAATCATACAAGTTCAAGACTCAATACATAAAAAATCAAATGTGACCTACATGCCCCCTAATTACACATTGTACCGTACTCTTCAAGCAAAGCTAAGGGAACTCCTAATACTGAAGTTGTTAGCTGCACTGGATCGATTCTTTTAACCTGAAATGGTGAGTAAAGAGTAAGCTTTGGGAAGATCAGTAATACATAACTATCAGATGAATATAGTAGGTCATCAAGTATAAGTAAAACATGGATTTTCTTAACGATATATACATCATCAGGTTCAGTCGGCGAGCTTAGATTTCATTAATCATTTCTTCAGGTAACAGTCAAGAAATCAAAATCTGAAGGAAATATTCCGAAAGAGACTCAGGAGATTGAGATGAAGATTATTGTGTGTTCCCTCCAAACTAGAATAAATGTAATCATAGTTTAAAAACAATAGTATTTTATGTCAGTAAAACAGGTTTTAAAATCACTGTAATACCCTCCACCCAAATACTCCATATGTAGTCCCCCGTAACTGCATCCTTAAGGACTTACCCTAAGCACACAGCAAAGGAACCACTCTAATAGAGTGCCTTGGGGCCTACCCAAGGGTCTCCTTATGTCCGTAAGGATTTACTAGTTTGATTAGAGTTGAACATCCGTACTTCATACTTCTACCCATATAGTATCTAACAGAATTCAGATTGAGCTATAACTTTAATATCAAAATTATGATCCAGTAGAACGTTGTAAAATGATAATGTAGTTATTTAAATCACATAAATGTCATCCACCCGTACACCAAAATATAGTCCCCGTATTAGGGGAGGTGGGGCCTCCTTAGATCCTCAAAGAATTATCAGCTTGATTAGAGCTGAACCTCCATATTTCAGCCTACCCATATAGTGTCCTAATAAAACAGTTCAAGTAGTAACCAATAGTTCCATGATCCATACTTCAGGCATATTCCCTTTTTATAGTAAAACAAGTAACCAATAAATCATTATATCAATCAGTAAAAACAATCGTAAATCAACCAGATATCAATTTATAATTTCAATACAAATAAAACAGTCAGGTAGCATAAAGGGAACACACTAGAATATTCAGTTATTTTCGGAGGCAATTAATCATTATCAGGAAGGAAAAACATATAACTTTTGTAGATTGGATGGAATTCAGAATCGAGGTCTCTATAAAAAAGATTCATAGCAGGTCTAATCAACATTCAGAAATTGATGTTTCAAGAATCATTCAAGATTCGAGTGTATTAAAAAGGTACTCAGGAACCTTTATATCACAATTATTGAAGATCTAGATATAACATGAGTGTTTCCATTATTTAGGCAAATAGGGGTATTTCAGACATTTTAATTTTTGATGGATTCTTAGTAACTTAATCTAATAAGGGTAAAACGGTAGTTTGTATTATTATGAATTTATATAGAATTATCATGATTTCGAGTCAAATCGTACTAACCGATCTCCACCCAGTAAAACTTGTTAATAATCCGGACGGATATACTTCACGAATAATCACATCTTAATATTGATTACACTGGTTGAACTGGTCACTCTCAAAATTACCACTGAACCGAACTAGAGGAAACGACCAGGTATTCGACGGTATTATATATTTCTGTGATGAATCAGTATCAAGAATACTCAACATACTTGAGTTATGCTTCATAACCTTTAGGGATGATATAACATAAGTTTATTGGTGTTTCTAAAATTTATCCAAAGACACTCACTTATTCCAAGTCATTAGGATATTTAGGTCACTTTAACACTCGAGGTTACTTCGGCCATATTAGAGTTTAAGGTATTTCAGTCTTTTTAGGGTTTATGAGTATTTCAATCATTTGATATTAGAGGCTAGTTTAGTTATTTCGCAGCTCGCTGACATTTCAGTAATTCTTTTCAATCCAAATATATGCACTTTTTCTGGTAATTGGTCAAGTATGTCCTTTCCGGGTTATTTTTTACCTTCAGGGAAAATATTGTTCTTTTTATAATACAAAGACATTTTTAAATTTTACTCCATAGAGTTATTTTTGTAATTTCTTAACCAAGTATTTCAGACATTTAACCTTTAAAGAAATTAATAAGAATTTAGGATCCTGAGGTCAATTTATTTACTAACTAATCCCTGAACTTAGAGTTGTTTTCGATCGATCTACCAATTTCTTTTGTGAACCGTCTGAGTCTTATACAGTGTTCTACCTTTATTCCATATTCAATTTGGGTTCAATGATAATTAAATATACCTAATTGGCCAATCATTTCCATCCATGCATTTACCAATTATCAATGAGTTCCAAAAAGCATACAAAATATAGTAGATTATTACCTCGATTTACGAGCTACATTGGTTAACTAATTAAACTCCATTTATAGCCCTCAAAATTTAATTCCATGTTGTACTCACTCATTTTCGTCTAGGCTTATTTAGTATATATAATAATATAGTATAGTTTTTGAAAATATTTTTGAAAACATATAATATACAGTTTTTAGAAAACGGTTTTTGAAAGAATATAATATATAGTTTTTTAAATCGATTTTGGAAAACATATATAATATGGTTTTGAAAACACATTTTTGAAAACGTATAATATATAGTTTTGAAAACACATTTTTGAAAACGTATAATATATAGTTTTAAAAAAGCGATTTTTGAAAACGTATATATTATAGTTTTGAATATATATATATATATAGTTTTTTAAAACGATTTTTGAAAAAATATTATATAGTTTTGAAAATATAATATATGTTATATAGTTTTTATTATTTATTATTTTATATTTATTATATTAGATTGTATTATTATTTATTTTTATTTTGGTTTAGGTCCAAGTCCAAATGTCCATTCAGGTCCAAAATGAAGCCCAACCAGGTAATACCAGCCTGACCCAATAAGCAAACCCGGAGGCCTAACCGAGCAAGCAAGCCAAGTAGATTAGGGTCTTTTACACTTATCATCGATTCAACCAAGGTCGTTGGATAAGGCTTTTCGATTCAACAGCTGAAAACACATCAGGTCACCATTCCAACGGCCTATGAAGGCCACGCGCCAACCAAGTCACCCATCGGCCGAGATTTTTGAAACCAAAAATGGGGAAAATCATGAAAAAATCAGAGCACATTATGGAACAAACAAAAGTCATGTCGAACGGGACTGCACCATCCCTAAAAGCTCAGCAACAATCACCACCGGCAGGGTTATATAAACCCCAAGAATCATCGAAGCAAGACACCAAGAAAAACCCATCAAGCAACAAAAATCACAACAACAATATACGAAAAAAAGTAAGGCATCCACAACAAAAAGAGGAAAGCAATCAAACAAAAACAATCATCAAGATATAGGAAAAACTGAGCAAAAACGTCTCACAAAACCGGGAAAAAAACAAAGGAAGAGTTTGGGTTGTGGCTTAGGAGAGGAGCGATCGTAAGAAGTTGAAGAGACTCGTCGGAAAAGGTAAACTCGAGACTTTGTATTTTAGATCTATGCTGGTGGGTTTGTTTTTAGGGCGTTTGGACGTTGGTTTTGGGTTCATGGTGGTGAGGGCTTTCGAAAGAGGTAAGTATTTAAGTTTTCGGCAATCGAAAGCCATGGTCGGCGCGGCAGCTGGCGGTGGCGGGACTCCATTGGAGGGTGGTCGGCCATTGGGTCGGTCGGTTTGGTTGAGAGAGTTTTGAGAGTTTGGGGGAGAGTTATTTTGGGAGAATGAGTTGAAAATGGTTTTTTTTGTGTTTTAAGGGCTATTTATAGGGAGGGCCTTAATGTAATTAGAAAATTCTTAAATTATTTCCGTAGTCCCTGTAATTTTGATCACCTGTTGTAAATTTACCCTTGAATTTTGAATTAATTCAATTTAATCCAAGTTTAAATTTCTTATATTTTACAAATTGACCCCTCCTAGCCTTTTATTTTTTCTTGCAGCTCTAAAATAATATCAATTTGACCCCTAATTTTAAATTTTTTACAGTTAAATCCTTTTAATTTAAAGTTTTTTTAAATTTTGTTTTGCTTTAATATTTAACACGAATTTGATTTATATTTTTTGGTCAATTTTAAATTCTTCAATGGTAAGCAATTCAGATCTAACTTTTAAGTTTTAATTTAACTTGTAGTTTTTGCCATTAAGATAATCGATAAATTAAATTGGTACCGAAAGGGCAGTACATGGGTGTTAATCCTTCCCTGATTATAATCGACTCTTGAATCTGATTCAATTCAGGTAAAAGTGCAGATCATGTAAAATGGTAAATTACGGTATCTGATCAACCTAATTTTAAATGATCGGTGGTGGCTCCATCACATTAAATTTAAGTCGAAATCTGATTCCGAGCCCACCCGAAGAACGATTACGACACACGTTCTATAATGTCTCGGATACATGGAAAAACTAATTACATTAGAAACAAAACTTAAACGTGAAAATTCATATTGAATCGGGAGATAAAATGTAAAAAAAATAGCTTACTGAGTTTGAATTTAAAATGGAAAACCCAATTACATTAGAAACGAAATTTAAAAGTGAAAATTCATATTAAATTGAAAGATAAAATGTCAAAAAAATAGCTTACTAAGTTTGAATTTGGCAAAACAGACTTTGGATTCGGACTCAGGACGTCGACAAACATAAAATATGACTTATCGGAAAATTTGACTTTTTGATCTAAGTCAAGGTCAACGGTCAGTCAAAGTTAAAGAGTCTTTTTTCAAGTTTCAACCGAGTTGACTCAGCTCGACCCAGTTCGATCTGACTAGAACGATTTCAGAAGGCTCCTGGACCGACAGATGAGTCTCACACGCACTGTCGGCACGTGGGTGCGCGTACGACGACAACAAGGGTCATTTTGAAGGGTCGATCCTTCCCCGGTCACCTACACTCTCGGATTAATGCGATATTCATCCAAAATCACGAAAAAACTAACCAAAAACACCAAAAATATTAAAACCAAGCTTACTCACTCTGACAACGACGAAAACGACGGTAAAGCTACGACCCACGGGTTGGGTTGCGAGTGTCTGGGGACGGCGAACACAGCTTCGGCGACGGTGAGGCGAACGAGTGGCTAAATCGGTGGGAATTGAAAGAAAATCGAGCGGGGGTTGGAGATGGCGAAGCTTCGACGGTTTCTACACGTCAATCGACGATCGATTTCGGTGAAGGGTAAGAGGGCTTCTAGTCACCGATCAACGGTGAGTAGAATGGAGGAGGTGGCGGGCGGAACAACAACCGGACGATAGTGGATTAGAGAGGGCTGGCAGGGGTGCGATTGGGGGTTAGACATTTAGGGTTTGAAAAGTTTGGAGATTTTTAGGTGTTATGACCGATTTTAATGCCTTAAATAAAATTTTAATTATAAATATCCTAAATAGTACCCTAGCCTAGATGGCTAGGCCATAGGCGACCTTAACCTAAAGACATGGGTTAGAACCCTGTGGCCACCAACTCATTAATTTTTTTCACTACATATAGAAAATGGGGAAATTAATGATTAAGTCCCTAAACTTCTTGCAAATGCTAAAGTAGGCTATAAATTCTGAAAACTTGCAATTTAGTCCTTAATTATTTTAAATTGAATAATTTTTTATCCTTTTATATGAAATTAGGGTCGTGACACGGTGGGACGTGTCTATCAGTAGTGTCGAAGGCCCAACTTCATATTAATGAACTTCAATCTATACCTTTTATATGAAATTTCTGATTTCATCACAGATGACAATACATCAATTACGTATAAAGTAGAGCATCGGAGGATGTTGTTTGCAGACATTAGCTATTGTTAGTAAATCAGGGAGAAATTGGGAGCATAAAATATATATGTTTACTCACACCCGTGTGGTTGGTGGCCGCGTGGTTTGACAGAAATGAAAACCCTGATTAACACGAGTTTGAATGAGTCCAAGGAAATGGACTCCTCCGTCGTATAAGATGAACAAAAAAAAAAATCAAAAGTAGTTGGAAAGCTAGTGAAACATTGTGTATGTAAATTCTGCGACTTCTCCATGCATTACACACAAATCTCGACAATATCTATAAAAATAATGTCATGGAGGGCCACCAAAACAACCTTTACATACTATTTAACTCGTAGTGTTTATATATAGGGTTTTTTGTTATTAAACATTTCAAGAGTGTTTCCTTTATTAAATTAAATTTGTTGTTGGAAAAGGCAATTTCCTTCCAATCAACCCATTCACATTTCCACTACCGTGTGAGTTGTGACATTATATGGTTAATCATTAATAAAAGTTTTTGTTTAATAACAATAGGTTTGACAGATATAAACGCAATAAATTTGGTTGAACATCCGTGGTATGCCGAATTGGTTCATATATGCACTTACTTTTAAGAGTTGATTGGATATATATGCGATAGAATCTAATCCAACAATATAAAATCTTTTAATTTTACATAGATTTAGAATTATTGGATGAAAAAATATATATAATTGAGATTAATAGTATGAAATGAAAAGATATTCACTCATTTAATGATCCAAAATATGTGTAAAACTAAAAAAAACATTATTTTCAAGATCATCATTGTTTATGTTTTAATTTTATTTTAAGTTTTTTATCACCTACTGTTAAAAAATTAATGATTATGTTTATGTGTCACCACAAGATAATGTCATGTTATCACTGAAAAAGTTAAAAATATCACGTCAGCATTTTAATTGATTTTTTAACATGTGACCAAAACTAAACATTAATGATGATTATTTAAAAAATTAATTGAATAACTAAAATAAAACTAAAATAATAATTAAGTGACTAAACAAATAGTTAATCCTATATATATGGACGGGGCATGGGAGAAGGGCTCGTCTCGCTCAAATTTTATTTAATAAAGTAGTCATTTTAGTTTCTACTAATTCAAATATTTGCCATATTAATTTATTTTTCTTAAATTTTAGGTTAAATATTTAATAAATCTATATTAACTTTAAAATTATATAGTTTGACCTCTCCCATCTTCTAGTCCTCATTCCATATATATATATATATATATATATATATATGTGTGTGTGTGTGCGCGCGCGCGCGCGCCAAAACTTAAAATTAAAGCAATAATATGAACGGATATCATCTACCTTCTTCGTGTTCTTTTTTATTTTCTTTTCGTTTTGCATTTTGTCATGTGTTACTATTATTTAATTAATCTATATCATGTGAAAAAGTTAATTATAAGTATACAATTAATGAGTATATAAAAACTAATTATATCATGTGACAAAAATTAATTTATATCATATGTTACTATTATTTACGTGTATAGATAGATTTGTCTTCAAATATGGGCTCACATTACTCCAAATTGTCAAAAACCACGCAATTATTCTGAATCTTCATTGTTTTTTTAATTAAATAGATATATTATATTTCTAGGATAAATGTTAGAATTCAAACTCATACAGAATGATGTAATATAAACATCATTAATCACTCAATCAATTAGTAGATCTCATCGTTTTATTGTTTTTGGTTGAACTATTTATCGCATTATTTTACAATCAATTATACTATTAATAATTATTTACTTTATACAAAATAAATAATTTTTATCCCATTTTTTATTTATTTTGTTTTTTATAAATTTAGTATAACTATCCATATTTGATTTATTTGTTGACTAATTCAAATTTGATAGTGTAATTTTTGTATTAAAGAGGTGATTTTTTTAATCCAAATTTTCATTCAAAGTATTAGGGTTTAAACTCCTAACTTCATCTATAAAAATCTAATATTTAGTCTCATAAAATTAACTAATAATCAAATTTTTTCATAAATCATTTATTTTAAGTATTATTTTTTAAAAAATAATATATATATATATATATATTTAATTAAATTTGTATTTAATTAGACGGAAAAAACTTAGATATCATATTACATATCGAGACTAACTTTAGTACCAAAATATGTATTTACCCTGGAAATCATGTATTTTCTACCACCTGTCAAAAAGATAATTATGCTTTTACCAAAGTAGTAACCCTATTTTAGCTTCGAACGCAATGCATTTACCTTGGATGGTATGATATAGAGTTGTAGTAATTTAATATTAAGTTGACAGTCCAGTTTGTCACTTAGTATGTGGAAAAAAACAAGTCTCGTGAAGAAAAATTGTTAAAGTATACACGGGGCTTGTTTGTTTGTGTATAAATACCCAGACTCACTCCACATTTCTCAAACTTCCCACAACAAGTTCTTTAGATTAATTAAAGTGTAATATTTGTAGGGTTTTTCTATGTTATTTCTGAAGTTAAAAAAAAACATGGGGAATTGTATGAAGAAGAAAGCAGCAGGTGGAAGAAGAAGAAGAAGAGATAGGTGAAGCAGGTGAGAAGGAAAACGAAGGGAAAAAGGGCAGCAGCATAAAGGTGAAAATAGTGCTTACGAAAGGGGAGCTGGAGTTACTTTTAGTGAAGCTGAAGAATAACAACACCAGTAATGGTGGGAAGAGCTAGAGGAAGTTTTGGGTGAAATTGAGAAAGCAAGATTGGTAAAAGCCGAAAGTTGTTGGAGACCTTCGCTGGAGAGTATCATGGAAGAAGATGACGTTATCGATATATATATATATATTGTAAACTACTCTTCTTTTATGCATATATTCTTATACTTGCCTGACTTGTTTTTGTTCTGGATCTCTGGTTTTTGAGTGTTCGGAGTTTTTGGTTTTGAATATATAATTAAAGTTGTAGTTTAATATGTATTTTTGTAACATAAAAAAATCATATATTTTTAAAATAAAAAAATTATAAATTTATCAAATTATAAATTGAATTTAAAGATGACGCATATTTAAAAGTGTCGCCTTAGAAATCTTTGAAACGGTTCCGATGATTAAGGAAGTTTTATTCTCTTATGATATTCCATGTTCGAGTAGTGTAATCTCATGTATGCATGAGTTCAAATTTTTGATCTTTTGTTTTTTTTTTTAAAAGTAGCACTTTAAGTAATTGTCTAAGCGTCGTCATTTCTCTTATTTTTATTATTTTTCCTTGTATTTAATTTTATTTTCATGTAGATCTAAATAAATGTCCTATTTTTTTATTTCTTTCTTTTTTAGCAAATTCTCGAAGCGTTTATTTTTTATCTGATTTTACGGCACGTTTATTCATATTTTTTTGGTAAATTTTATATATCGTTATGATAGCTTAATGTTTCATGTAGTATTCTTCATAGTATATTTCTTGATTAGGAAAGGTCGACGGTCTTGTTAGATTCTCTTTTACAATAATTTGTTGATGTATTTAGAATCATTTACGGAGCAATTTGTTATATTGATTCTCTTAATCTCCACCCTTTCATTACTATTACATCTAGGTTCCAATAGAGACATAAAAATTATCGATAATTATTAACCTTTTATGGAAGATAAAACATATATTCAAGAAAAGATTTTGATTTTTTTTTCACAATTATACTGTTTTTGTCCTAATTTATCTTTCTATTTAATGAAAATATTATTTTATTTAGAGAAAATGATGCATATTTTCTTTCCTTATAATTTTCTTTCACACCAAACAAAATGATGCATAATTTATCTTTCTATTTAATGAAAATATTATTTTATTTAGAGAAAATGATGCATATTAGTTTAAGTGAATCTTATTAGCTGATGGAATTAATTTCTTGTACGTTAGACTTTGAATCATTCTAACGTTTGACGGTGTCATAAGCTTCTAAGTTAAGAATTTCTTATTCAAGAATCAAGTTTAATTTTCCAGAATTATGATTGGTTTAAAGTAACAAAAAGGGTAAGTAGTTTGATATCGCTTAAGTAATGTATCGAATTAAAGTCTTGTGTATGTAAAAAATTTTTACTGAGAAATTTACTACTTAAATCAAGTGTACGACATAAATTGATCTGAATTAATCAAGACAAAGTATTCAAATCGGAAGAGAAAGAAAAAATGTTTTTCCTCTAAGAACAAGTTGACCCCGTCTATTTCCTGAACAATCAATCAAGAAATGACAACCTTTTTTTAATACTAAGCTGCGGGTTTAAGGGCGTTTAAAAGTATAACTGTCAAGATTTTTTTTATTAGGAGTGAATATAAGATTATTTTTAAAATAATTTCAATAATTTGATATTAATACTTATATTTTTATATACATGGTATTTGAATTTAAGACATTAAGAAATAATAATATTTTTTTAATTACTGAAATAATTTGATTCGTGCCAATCTAAAAATTTATGCGTTGTATATTTTAGTCATCAGCTTAATTGTATTAAGTTCCAATTCTTAGAAATTGAAATAATCAACTTTTTAAGTCTTTCAGAAAGTTTGATATTCCTAAGGTGTGGTTCAATCACATAGTCATGTATAAAGAAAAAGGCTTAATTTCATTCTTAGTCCCTCTATTTGTTATTAATTATTATCATCAAATTTGAATATCACATTTTAATACTAAAATGTATGATTTTAAGTTTTTTTTATTTTATAAAAGTCGCTAATTTTATTAAAATAGAAAATATTTAAATTACAATAAAGATTTACAGCCACAACTGTAAACTAAACATATAATATGAATATTTTTCTAACCACAAGAAAACTAGTCATTTAAGATCACACAAGGACCATACAAGGAAAAATTAAAAAAACTTGACCAAATAAACTTGACAAAAGATAAATATGAATAGATTTGACTGCATCAACAAACGAACCACAAAAGAAAATAAAACTATTAAAAGACCACCGACATACCACAAATCAGAATCAATTGATGTGAAAATACTATCTACGAACGCAAATCACATATCCAAATTCAATCTTAGGGTTCAAAGTAGGAAAGATCATCATGATAACAAATAAACATCGTCTTAATAAGTCGTGGCGATGTCAAATTCAACCTTGAAAAAATAAACGAAAACAACAGCCAAACAACCGAAAACGTGCCACAAAGACAGAAAAAAAACGTGCTATAAATGCAGAAGAATATGTGCCAAAAGGGTAAAATTATTAAGAATAAAAAACAAGAAAAAACAAAGATACACTATATTAAAGAAAAGAAAAAAATGAATACCGACTATCGGTAATCAGTACAAAGACTGGTGCCGCCCCGATCACAAAGATGAAGAATAAAATAGACTAACAACAACTATGAAAAAAGAAAGAAAAAGAGAATAAACCCTATGTATGGTTTAAATGTTAACAATAATATATATTCAAATTTAATATAAATGTGGTTAACATTGTCATTAATAAGATTAATTTTTAAAATAGATCAATATAATAATAAATTTATAAGAATTATGTCACTGAAATATTCATCTTGAAAAATTCTAATCGTTTTTTCACTTAATTTTTTTTCTGGTCTTATTTCTATATATATATATATATATATAATATTTCATAGTTGATGACGATATTAATCTCAAATTGGTCATCGATCATCGCCGTATTATTTTTCTCTCTTTTCTTTATTTCATTTCCTATATTTAGATAAGATGGTCGAAGGCCTATGTTTGACGGTGAAGGTGGTGTCATGGCGGAAGGAGGAGATGGCCGTGGCAAAGCAAATAAGACAATTGAGCGAAATCGCATGACAATATAGTTTCCAGGTCACCGGGTCAACACGCCAGATTAGTATACTGTCACTCACAATAACGATGGTTAACATCGAGTGATTAATTTTTTTATAAATAAATAACATTTGATGATCAAATTGTTAATTTTAAAATTAGTGGGGAAAAGAGAAACTTACTTAAACCCGAGTGATCATTTATATAGTTTACCCTATAAATAATAGAGAAAATAACTTCAGTGACCAAAAATCCCATATAATATACAATTTTAACCAACTTTTTTCCGGATTTGTCAAAATGACCAACAAAATCGCAATGCGATCACTAATTCGCAACGCGATCTCCATTATCGCAAATCAGTTTCTAGATTCGCAACGCGATTATGACTATCGCAATGCGATTTTCCAATTTCGCGTTGCGATTTTCCCAATTCGCAATGCGAATAAGTAAATCACAATGCGAATTTGGAAAATCGCAATGCGATACTCACTATCGCAACGCGATAATTCAAAATCGCAATGCGATACTGACTTTCGCAACGCGATTCTGACTTTCGCAACGAGATTCTGACTATCGTAACGAGATAATACATAATCGCAATGCGATTTTCAAAGTTCGCAACAGGTTTTAGTTTCGCAACACAAATTTTTTGGGTATATATCTACGCAGCAGCAACAACTCATAACCTAAATCCCTAAATCGCAACTCATTCCATCTCCATCTATCACTCTCTCCGGCGACATCCGTTCCTACATCCTTCCCCATCCGGCAACAGGTCTTAGTTTCGCAGCTCGTTTGTTTAGTAAATTAATTTACAACCATGAAATCATCTAATGTTGATCATGTTTGGATAGATTTGTGTTTTGGAGGGTCATGGGAGAATGTTCATGGTGTTTTACAATATATATCTTTACCCATGAATCTTCAACTAAAACTGTCATTAAAAAAGTTAACTTATGAAACTCTAATGTTACGTGTTTCAAAGAAATTGAATTTAGAGCCCCTAAGTTGATTTAGGCTATCTTATCAGAGAAATGGTAAAGTTTATTTGTTAACCGACAATGAAGATGTTGAACGATTCATTGCTTACATTAGTGTTTCAAGTGATGATGTTACATTGTATCTTGTTGAACCTAGAATTAGTATTGTTGGGTCAGTAGCGGGTAGTAATCAACTAAGTTTTTCTCAAAACCCACAACATTTCTCTAATCCAAATCCCAATCAACTTTCAGCACCAAATTTCGGTTTTCGTATTGACCAATTAGACGATGATGAGCCAACAGAAAAAATTGTGAGTACTAGTCAGTATTCAAAATTTGATCTTGGTCAATACCCGGACTTTGATATTGGTCAATACTAGGATTTTGATGATGTTTCAGAAGAAGAAACAGACCCTGCGTGTAATGATTTTGATATTAGTCAATACCCAAATTTTGATGATGAAACAGTCGTTGCCGAGGAAGATGTTGTTGATGATAATGAGGAGGAAGTTACGACTGTGAATGAACATGTTGAACATCCATTATGTAATTCATATAATTCTGAAGAAGAAAAAGAAGAAGAAAAAGTCCCCGAAGAAAAGAAAATGCCACGGGAGTATAACTGGAATATGCCAGAATTACTTTAGATACCGGAAGAAGAGTTGGTAAAGAAAGCAGTTGATTGTTACACAAAAGTTATTCGTATCAAGAAAGATGATTATTTTGATACAAAGGAAGACTTGAAGATAGCTTTGTATACGAAATGTGTGGAAGATGACTATCAACTAAAAGTTAACAAATCAAGCAAAGATCGTTTCGAAACAAGGTGTATGATTGACAACAACTGTACGTGGCGTATGATTGCAAAGAGGATAAAAGATTGCGAAATGTTTCAAGTTAGGACTTTTATTGATAAATATACATGTTCAAGAACCCAAGTTTTTCCTCACCATAGACAGGCAAACAAAAAGGTGTTGGGTGGTTTTCTGGCTGAGTTAATGTTTTTGAATGGCAGGGTATATTGGGGACATGAAATTATGACTGACATGAATGCTCGTTCAAGATTAGTATATCATATTCTCAAGCTTGGAGAGCCAAATGTTATGCCTTGGAATTGTTGAGGGGGTCGCCAGAAGCATCGTTTGCCCAACTGCCGGCTTATTGTCACAATTTAAAGCTGAAAAATCCTGGGTCGGTAACTCATATCAAAACAGATAGAGATGGACGCTTTGAGTTGCTGTTTATCGCCATTGGTGTTGCGGTTAGTAAATCAATATAATTCTGTTGACTCATTTTTGTTAGTTACATGCATTTCACATTTAAATGATTATATTTCTTGTGTATATTATTTTGTAGATTCGTTCGTTTATTACTTGCATGCGCCCAATTATTATAGTTGACGGAGCACATTCGAAAGGTCGATACCTTGGAGTAAACTTATTAGCAGTAGCCATGGATGCTAACAATGGGATATTGCCAATAGCTTACGGGGTTGGCAAATCTGAAACCTCTGATTCATGGACATGGTTTATGAGGCATCTTAGGGATTGCATAGG
Organism: Hibiscus syriacus; assembly: GCF_006381635.1. Taxonomy (NCBI): domain Eukaryota; kingdom Viridiplantae; phylum Streptophyta; class Magnoliopsida; order Malvales; family Malvaceae; genus Hibiscus; species Hibiscus syriacus. Next base: position 2,146,011 of record NW_024063512.1, on the reverse strand, counting down.
TCCTATTAGCAATCTAACAATCATATCCGATAGGGCAAACTCAATTGACAACGCTGTTAGAAGGTGTTTCCCAGATGCTTTTCATGGACTTTGTGGTGTTCATTTGTATAGAAATCTAAAATCAAGGTCTGCTGGTATAAAAAATCACAAATTGACATACTGGAAGGCTGTAAAAGCTTATCGGGAAGAGGATTTTAATAAGCATATAAACTGTTTAAGACGTGTTTTGCCTCAATGTGCTCAAACACTAGAAGATGTCGGGTTTGAAAGATGGTCAAGAGTACATCAACTTGGAGCAAGATATGGTTTCATGACGTCTAATAGTGCAAAATCAATCAACACTCTAAGTCGTCATTCCCGGAAAGTACCCATTACTATGTTAATGGAGTTTTTTCGAGCCTCTATTCAACAGTGGTACTACAAGAAAAGAAACCATGCAGGTATTATTTCTTTAAATTTGTAACTTATCATATATTTTACTAAGTATTATTTATTTAAATTTACAGGAACATTGGAACATCGTGTTACACCATGGACAGAAAAAAAGATAACGAAACGTGTTGTGAAGTCAACGTCATGGAGAGTTGAACCATGTTCAAACACTTTGTTTGAAGTACTGGATAATAACTTAAATGGGCTTGTCGATCTAAATGCAAAGACGTGTAGTTGTATGAAATGACAAACATCTGGTTATCCGTGTGGCCATGTTATAAAAGTTTCTCTTCATCTAAACCAAGATGATTCAAGCGCATACGCTATGGATTACTACACTACATAAGTATATCGACAGACTTATGGCGAGATTGTCTACCCTATTCCACATCCTTCTGAGTGGCACATACCAGATGACTTACAAACAGTTTTGCCACCAGCCATGGACAGAAGGCTACCTGGCCGACCAAAAGTCACGATCGTATACCGTCTAAGGATGAAGAGAAGAAGAGATCGACATATAGTCGGTGCAAGGAAAGTGGTCATACAAGGTTGACATGTGGATCACCAGTGCCATCACAATCATCTTTTCCTCTACCAAAATATGGATCATCATCAAAATCCAAAGCTCATATGGTGTCAAGCAAAAGGCAATCAAAATCGCAATCACCTTTAAAATCCCAATCACAACTGGCTTCACCTTTTGGGACTGTTAACTTCGGTGATTTTTAAATGCAAACGTTGTATTATGTAGATTTTATGTGTGAACTTTTAACATTTTCAGTTAGGCATGTATTAGTAACTTGAGTTTGAAAATTGCTATGTTTGTTCAGTTGTTATCACTTATTAGGCAATCATTTGACTATTGCAACACGGAAATGACGTTCGCAATCATCTTAATGTTATCGCAACGCGGAAATGACTATCGTAATGCGAAATGAAAATCGCAACGAGAGAATCGCAATGCGAAATGAAAATCGCAACGAGAGAATCGCAATACGAAATGAAAATCGCAACGAGGGAATCGCAAAGCGAAATGAAAATCGCAACGCGAATTTAGTTTCGCGTTGCAATTTTAGTTTCGCGTTGCGATTTTCATTTCGCGTTGCGATTTTCATTTCACGTTGCGATTTTCATTTCGCATTGCGATAGTCATTTTTGCCTTCAACATAATGCATATTGAAATCAACAAAATTAACCATTACATTTCAATCAATTAAACAAGAACAAATAAGAATTATGTTCACATCAATTAAACAAATCAACTTTTACAAATCATCTTTTACAAATCAATTAAACAATCAAAAAATAAGCAATAATTCTTATTTCCTCATCTACTATTGAATCAACTTTTGTAGCCATATATCATTTTCACGCAGCTCACTTCTGAGATTAACCTGCAGAAACCAAACATTTGCTCAAACAACACTTTTTACACATCTAAAACCTACAAACAGCAAATTATTGAATTCTATGTACTTAACCAAACATTTTCAAACCACAAGCCTATAAACTTACCAATTGTTTATGGACATTTTTATAACGCGGATGCAGGTAGGCAGGGTCTCGTATATATAAATCTAGCCATATAATGCCGAAACCACAAGCCTATTGCAGCTCTATCTCTATCGGTGGGAGATAGATACTTTATACTTCCTGTGATCAAATGCTCCAACGCCAAGCATACGAGAGGACCACAATCCCCTCTGGGTCCTTTTGTTTGTTGCGGTGCGGTCTCGTCTCTGCTAACTGTAATATTGAGCTTCTTTGGCTTCTTGTTTCCAGAACGAGTCCAATAATTTAGCGTATCCAAGAATTTAGCCAAATGAGAGCTCCATCCCTTAATAATATCTCTTAAATCAGCCAATGATATGTAATTTATCATGCTGTCATATACTATTGCCTTAAGGGATGGGAGCTGAAGCTCGACGAGAAGCCAATGTTTACGTTCCAAAACAGGGATAAACACCTGCAATCATAAGTAATAATTCATTCATTTGCGCACTTATTTATGAATACCTTTAAACTCAATCTAAAATAAATACTAACCTTATCGACCTCCCACCATGCAGGATAAAGTTTAGCTTGTCCATTGCCCAACGCAAATGATTCATCTCGTTAATTCTTCAAGTGAACGGCGTTAAAAGACGTCGACATAATTGTATATCGTGTATTTCTTTTATTTTCCTTAAGTTTCCTAATTATTAGAAGACGTGACACCCACGCATTGATATGTTGTTTTACAAAAAAAGACATATATTAGTAACTTACATAAATTTTAAAAAAATCAAATTGAAATATAAGAAAAATATAAGACTTACCCCTCCATCGAAATAGCCATTGTCTTCGACCCCTAATAATACGCCCCACCAAGACCGATCAAGCAACAAATAGATATCATTGTTGAGCTTGCATATGTCAGTGAAACACCCCTGGCTCCGCTCATGTAGATAAAAATCAACTGCGGTCTTAGCCCAAAGGGTGTTATCAGAATTGTGTCCGGTAGTTGTCTTCTCTCCACTTCATATACTGGTATGGTACTGGCCGGTAACTCATACGAGAGCCAACTTGAATCTATCATGTCCGGCACGTCAGAGGGTTTCTCAAGAATCCTACATATGACGCCATGTGAATCGGGCTCTTGAATGGTGGGAGGGACCTCTTCAACGATGACAGTGGCCTCTTGAACGGTGGGAGGGGACTCTCGAGGAATGATAGGGCCTCTTCAACGATAGGAGTGGACTCTTGAGGGATGACAGGCGAGTTGGGCTTCTTCTTGCGGTGTCTTTGCACTATTGGGGTGTACGGAGACTTAATAGCACGTGCACGCCGTCTGATGCGTGAACTCTGTCGTGCAAGAAAAACCCGACGTAAAACATCTACCTTATCGGTCCGCTAAATAATTAAATACAAATATCAGTAAATAAACAGACATGATATTTAAACAGTGAAAACAAAGGACAAATATGTTTCAAACTTGCATTGAATTCACCCAAGTCATTATTCTATCATAGTTCACAAAATGCATCAGATAACAAAGGCAAATATGTTTCAAACTTGCAACACTGTCAACTTAGTATTTGTCTTTGTCTATTGGTTGAAGTAATGCAATTCATTCAAGTTTCAATTTGCAGAAGAAGAATAGTTTCTGGAACTTAAAATCGCAACGTGAAAAATGACTATCGCAACGCGAAATGAAAATCGCAACGAGAGAATCGCAACGCAAAATAAAAATCGCAACGCGAAACCAAAAGACAAAACAGTGTTACTAAATTAGTTTCAAGAATAAACTATTTCTTCTTCTTCTGCAAATTGAAACTTGAATGGATTGCATTACTTCAACCAAAAGACAAAACAAAGACAAATACTAACTTCAGAGTATTAAAGAATACACAGTTTAGCAGAATTGGCAGCAAACGAACAAATTTACTTTCAACCAAAAGACAAAACAAAGACAAATACTAACTTCACAGTGTTAAAGAATACACAGTTTAACAGAATTGGCAGCAACCGAACAAAATTACTTTCAACCAAAAGACAAAACAAAGACAAATACTAACTGCACAGTGTTAAAGAATACACAGTTTAGCAGAATTGGCAGCAACTGAATAAATTTACTTCAACCTAAAGACAAAACAAAAGACAAATACTAACTTCACAGTGTTAATAAACAGTTTAGCAGTATTGGCAGCAACCGAATAAATTTACTAAGCAATCTAAGTGAAATGGTTAATCTAAGTGAAATTACGAGTAAATTTATCATCAAGTTAAATATGGAAAATCTTAAACTTACCTCGTTGCGTAGAGTATGAACATCATTCTGTAACGATACTACCATCTCACGTAGAGCGGCAACCTCACCACGTAAAGTAGACACATCCACACGCCATGCACCATCGTTATCGCGTAGAGTACCGATCTCCTCACGCAAGCATTGACCTCATCACGTAACTCCCTTGACTCATCCCGTGGAGGTGGAGGTGGAGAACAGGGAGATAGAAGTCGTGGCATCTTTGCGGTCGCCTATCATGAGGTGATGGTAGAGAAGAGGCTCGATGATGTGACGGGATAAGTGATGGCTCTCGTTGTAGAGGTGTATAGTCGGTCGATCAGGTGATGGCTCTGGGTGAGGTAATGGCTCTCGAAGTGGAGGAAGTAGAGGCTGCTCATCATTCGTGCCATCAAGAAAACGCTGACTAGCTTACCACCAATCAGTGTCAAGCTCAGCCTCCGTGGGTGTCAGTCTCATTAATGGAGTGTTGGCCTCCTAAAAATATAAAAACTCAAACAAAGTTAAACGTCTACTATTAATAACTTGTTTATATATGATAGTATTTGTGTTAACTTACATTATTTATTGTCGCATATGGTATTAAGTCTTCCCAATCCAACAGACGTTTCCTCTTCCAGGAAATAGCCCTAGGAATATCATTTGAGGTTTTTAATGCATATGTCCGCATGCTGGGGAAAGCCTCGAATATCCAAATCTACAAACAATATAATAACAAACATTAGTACTTGTTAAATAATTAATTATAATTTTGAAAACATTATATAGAAATTCTTACCTTAAAGGCCCAAACAAAGCCTGACAAAGTGTATTTTGACCCATCGCCCCGCAAACTTTTGCGGTCATCAAAGGCAGACGACAACTTAGTCCAGGTAGCTTTCCATATATACGAACCCCACGGAAACAGATTCCATGCATTTAGGTCCTCTACCAATAATATTAGTTCCTGAGGAATAGGTTGTCTGGCCTCTCTACCTAAAAAGCCGGCATACAAAAGTAGTAGAAGGCATACTCGGACAACATCGACGTCATTCATCCAAGTAAAACCATCTTTCTTATTAAACAATTTCTTCAAGTCGTCGACGTGTAAGTTCGGCTTCTCTATTGACTCATCAGGAAAAACCCTGGATAACCATGATGGGCGGGTGATATGACGAGTGTACCGGCCTACATCATCGTGTCCGAATCGTAGACCAGTGATTAAGCAGAACTCCTTCCGCCCAAAACAAGTATATGCCGGTGGAAAATGAAACCATATCTCTTCCTCACCACGTTGTATACTGTCGGGTAGATCGCTAGTCATGGTCTGAAGCCACAAATAGGTCAAATTAGCATCTCCACCCAGATGCTGTACTCTCAGCCATGGCCCGAAGCAGGTTTCCTCAAACAATTTTCTTTGTGCAGGTGAAAGCTTCGAAGCAATTGTAGTGGCTAGGCTAACTTTATTCCTTAATGTCAATGAAGCCGAAAAAAATTTCTACAAAAACAATAAACATACCAAGTTAGATATACCAAAAACTACATTGTGAAGATATACCAAAAACTATAAACATAAATAGTAGTTTATTCTTGAAACTAAAATTTGCAACACTGTTTTGTCTTTTGGTTGAAATGAAAATCGCAACGAGATAATGAAAATCGCAACGCGGAAATGACTATCGCAACGCGAAATGACTATCGCAATGCGAAATGACTATCGCAACGAGAGAATCGCAACGCGAAATGAAAATCGCAATGCGATTTTGGTTTCGCGTTGCGATTCTCTCGTTGCGATTTTCATTTCGCGTTGCGATTCTCTCGTTGCGATAGTCATTTCCGCGTTGCGATTTTCATTCTCGAAACTATTCTTCTTCTGCATTACTTCAACCAAAAGACAAAACAAAGACAAATACTAACTTCACAGGGTTAAATACTAAACAGTTTAGCAGTATTGGCAGCAATCGAATGAATTTAATAAGAAATCTAAGTGAAATGGTTAATCTATTATTGAAATTACCAGTAAACTTATCATCAATTTCAATATGAAAAACCTAAAATAATGCAAAAATTTCAAAATAAAAATAATTAAAAAAACTAACCCTCGGAGGTTGATTTTCCATTTCTGAATGATTGTGAGGGATTTCTGACCGTGAATGGTTGTGAAGGATTTCGCCGGCGATGGGGACGGAAATCTTCGGAGATGGGGACGGATTTCGCCGTAGAGAGTGAGAGATGGAGATGGGACTCAGTGTTGTGATTTTAGGTTTGAGGTTATGAGTTACGATTACTGTGGACGGTTCAGTTTCCGATATATTAAGAAAAAAATTCGTGTTTGGAATTTGAAAAAAAATACGCGTTAATACGAATGGCGCTATGTAAATCGCATTGCGATAGTCAGATTCGCATTGCGATTTACGTATTCGCATTGCGATTTTCCTAATTCGCATTGCGATTTACTTAATCGTGTTGCGATTTACGTATTCGCATTGCGAATTATGAAAATCGCAACGCGAATACGTAAATCGCAATGCAAATTAAGAAAATTACAATGCGAATATGTATTCGCATTGCGATTTACGTATTCGCAAATCGCAATGCGAATTTGGAAAATCGCAATGCGATAGTCAGAATCGCGTTGCGAATCTGAAAACTGATTTGCGATACCGGAGATCGCGTTGCGAATTAGCGATCGCATTGCGATTTTGTTGGTCATTTTGGCAAATCCGGAAAAAGTTAGTTAAAATCGTATATTATATGAGATTTTTGGTCACTGGGGTTATTTTCTTTTTTTTATCCAATTAGGCATTATAAATATAACTTACTAGTTTAAAATGGTACTTAAACTTGTCTTATTGATTTGATTTAAACTCGTTATTTTTTTTGTCCAATTAAGTATTTGAATTTGACTTCTTTATTTAAATTGAATTATTTCATATCTAAATCCATTCATGTGGAACAAATTTAGATGAATCCAAATAGTTTTAAATTTTATAAAATATATTTTTTATTCCAAATGTAATAATTATTTGGATAAAAAATCCCTAAAATACCAAATTAAACCAATAAGCCAAGCTTAAGTGCCGGTTTGAACCAAAAAGTAAAGTTTTGGTACGTAATTAGACCAAAAAAAATCCTTAAGTACTAAAGTGAAATAAGATAAATTCATGTATCAATTTAAGCCAATAAACCAACATTAGATACCTAATTGGACCAATAAAAATTTAGGTACAGATTTATAAATATCCCAACTTAGTAATATTTTATCTTTGACTCAATAAGCCAACTTTAGGTATTTAATTGAATCAATAAAAAGTTCAGAAATTAAATTGTCAAGTTCAAATACCAAAATATGCATATTTACCCTAACATAATAGTATTTTATCATATTTCTCTAGTTTGATTTTGGCTTCATAAACCCTTTGGTACTTGAATTTTTCACTTTTTTATAAATGTAGTACCTATAATTGTCAACTATTACTCATTTAATACCTGAATTTGTCACTTTATACAAATGTGGTAACTGTGCTTTTTCTTTGAACCCATTTGGTATCTATTTTCAAACATTACACATTTGATACTTGTATTTTCCAACACTACACAAAATGATTCCTCTTAAATAATCCAAAAGAAATAAATAAATAAATTTTAAATAGAATTAATTATTTTATTTAAATTACAACAAATTACAATGTGGTGCGCCATTCATATCATATTTATAAAATTTAACATTGATTTAATAAATATAAGTACCAAATATAAAACCTTTGACAAATATAAGCACCAAATTAGCTAAAAACACAAGTACAACATTTATAAAAATAATAATAAGTACAGGTACCAAATAGTATATTAAACCTTCTATTTTTAAAGTCGAATAAAAACTTTAAATAGACCATCTGCCATTCTGCTTCGGCACCGGATGCTTTGAACTGGCCATGTGTCTCTGTCTCTTGTCATCTGCCAAAAGCGAAAGATTTATGATATTTTCCTTCCCTGAAAACGTTGTCGTTTAACTGAGAGTAGAAATCAATTTTAATATTTTCGCTCTCTTTTCCCTTCCTGAAACATCGCCGCTTTCTTTTCTAGAAAACGAGAAAGTCTTTGGAACCGCAAAAGAATTCTTTAATTGAAAATCACCGTCAGACTTCTTCCAGAAATCTCATTGCAAAGAAGAAGATGGGCGTAGCGCAAGCAATGAAGAGAATCCCTCGCATCAAATTCCCCCAAAGACATCTAAAATCTCCCGGTATTCTTCTCTATTCATTGATCCATTGAATGTTTCATCTTCGTCGATTTCTTAATGTTGTTAATCTCATTCTTCTTTCTTTTTTATGTGTTTTTATGGTATTTATATCTTATTGTTTAACAAAGGGTGGTTGATTTTATTTTTTTTGCTGAATCTGTAAACGTTAGTCAACTTGTTCTAAACCTTGTTTCCTGATCATTGCTTTAAGATGCAATGCAATTAATGGGGTTTGATGAAAAATAAACTAAAAGAACAAATCGATTTTTTTTTGCAGATTCTGGAATACAGTCTCAAGGTGGTAGCAAAACTGGTGATGGTGATCTAACTTTCTTCTGCAGTTCTAAGGCTCCTGCAACTGTTGGAGGCAAAGCTTCTCTTCAACCCAAAAGAAGACCTGTTTCCAATGAGGAAATGGAGGCTATTTTGGTATGTGAACCCCCTTATTTTTGTCGGTATTTTAATGTTTATTCTATTGGATGTTTATGCTAACCTATGTTACATGGGGTTGTTTTATATCTTTGGAACATAGTACCCTATGCCTCGATCTTAATCTGTGTCGAACACAGGTTTGAAACGAATACTTGACAGAAAACGAAAATTTTTGGCTTGATTTTAACTGCATTGCACGCCTGACTTATAAGATCAATTCAACAAGGAATCTAGTGCTTGTGGTGTTCATGCTTTGAAGGCGTGTTAAATAAAAGCTTTGGGATATCATTTTTGTTTTGTTCCACTTTACCTGGGCAATAAAAAATGTTGCTAGTTTTCTACGGTTTCTGGTTGTGTGCATGAATTACTAGTTTGTATGATATGGCCTTCCCTCTTTGTGCTTAAAACCAACCTTTGTATATATAATAATAATACTGGAAGAGTGATTCTTCTTTTCGATTCCCCCCCCCCTTATGTTTTAGTTTGTTAGACATTTTATTGATCCTTTTCCGACACTTTTTTGGCAGTTGGGTGGCTGTTTCTGATCATCTTATGAAGGTTCAACAGGGAAGATAATTTCATGGACTTTTAATTTTCTCATTCTTTTTCTTATTACAGTATTGCAACTTCAATTTTCTAATGACATTGGTGTACGGTTAAACTAAGTGAAAATGGGGCAACACCATTTTTATTGAATAAACACATAAGACAATTGAACTAAGGCCTGTTTTCCTGATTCATATTTGAATATCTAAAGTACTTTATTAATGTTTAGTCTTAATGTTATTGGTGATATTGTTAGTTTTTATGTTTGAAGTATCATTGCCAATGATTCCACTCTAAGCTTAAATAAACTGCACATAATTCATACCTTCCATACATGAGAGTTGAGTTTGTCGCGGTCGACGATGGTTCACCCCGTAGAAGGTGGAGAGCCATTACATGTTTTAGTCGGGACGGTATGAAAGTAGGGAGGAAGAAGGTAGTTGATTTGGCGGGAACAGTGGTGATGTCTGGGGTCATTCAAGCCTCTAAGCAGAGCAATGGCTTAAATATGTGGGGTCTTTCCTTATCTTGAGGTGCCACATGTTGTCTCATGTTTGGAGCACAAGGGGCAAGTGGCCTTGCATCGTAGGTCTAGATACAATGGCATCTCAGATGGGATGTAGTGTGTAACAAGTGTGGTCCACACAATAAGATGGAGACTGGAGCAGGGGTCTTGTTGTGCGAAGAATCTCTACGAGGGGTCTCAGCAAGGAGTTCCCAAGTGTGTGGGCTCGACAAGGGGTTGTGAGGAGTTGAAAGAGTCAAGCAGTTCTAACATAAAGAAATGGAATCATCACTTTGAATTTATCTCTATCCTAGATTCGAGAATAGAAGATTTATGATTCTTCATTGGAGGGCCCTTTTCATTGGGTTCAAGTTTGTCAAGGCTAATTGTGAACCTCTCCATGAGATCTGCTGCAGTACATATGAGACGGGTGATTAGGATCATTCACAATTGCCATCAATCCAGGCGTCAACAGTCGCAGTTTCGGTTTCTCTGTGGCAGAAATCGTAGCAATAGGGGTGGCTTTTCGTCGATGGACTTTAACCCCTTTTCAGCACCCGAAAATCCTCTGGTGAGCGTAGCCCCATAATTTCGTTTTTGACAACTTCAGGAACTGAGATTGCTGTGCTTCCCTTTTTTAAAACTTAAACGTTTCTCTTAATCTCAACTTCTATCCTTGTTTCTCCGTTGCATAGTCCCTCAAACATGGTATAGAAATCTGTAGGCTGTTTCACCTCTGGGAATGCAAATAACGAACCATCCCGTAATGGACGGTCCAGATTTAGGAGTCAACCAGTGCAAACAACCTCAATTTATACTTGAATGGTCCAACGGTGGACCGAACATATATTGTTCATCTTTCTTACCCCTTGCTGTTTGCATTCTGTCGTAACCGGTTTTCGTCCGGGCACGAAATATTTACTTGACTGGAAAAGTGATGTGAATAAATGGTTTTGAAAATAATTTGGGAGTCGCCATCGGCCTTTTGGGTCAGGTAGGTCGAATACCTAAAAAATATATTTTAAAAGAGTTTTTAAGAAAACATCAATTAAAAGATAAATTGATCTGCGTTTTAACCAAAAATTCGTTTTTTTTAATAATAAAAAGGGATTCGTGGTCGGTTACGTTTAGGGAAGGATTAGCACCCCTACAACACCCAAAATTGGTACTTTTTAATATAAATTGTCTCTATTATTAAAAATTAAAAATTAAGAATATATTTAATTAATAATTCTGTTATTTCAAACTTATTTTTAAGAAAATCTATTAATTTATACATTAAGATATTTATTTATTTAGAAATATCAGAAAATGACTTCTAGGTGCCTTAAGACAGCTCTTTTCTTTGATATTAAAAAATAAATAAATAATTAAAACAATTAATATATAATTTAAAAATATCATATTTGAAAATATCAGAAAACAGACTTCTAGGTGTTTTAAGACAGTCTTTTTCTTAATATTAAAAAAAATAAATATATATTAAAATATGATTATTAAAAATATTTTACGAAATATAGGATTTTAATAAAAAAGATATTATTTATTATATATATTTATATGATACATAATAATAATCAATAATAATTAAATATATAAACATATAAAAATAAATAACGACTAAAATAAATAAAAATAAAATTATATTATTAAAATATAAACGGTAATAAAACTTGTAAAATAAATGAAAGTATTAAAATTAAGGACTAAATTATAACATATTAAAATTAAAAGCTCTAATTTAAAATATTATAAAAGCTAAGTATTAACAATATGATTTATCTTATATTAATTATTCGGGATTAAATTAAAAATTAATAAAGTTACAGGGGCTAAATATATTATTTACCCTAAATTACATAATTATGGGAAAGGACTAAAATATAATAAAATAAAATTCAGGAACAAAATTAAAATGCTCGAAAACTTAATTTAGTGACTAAAATATAAGTCTATAAAATCAGGAGGATAATGCATATGGTTTTCCCATGCGGGAAATTACACAGAGGCCCTCACCAAAACTACGTCGTTTTGGTAAGGGTATAAATAGGCCTAAATTATCATTTCTCTCCATTTGCTTCTCTCTCTTAGAGAGAGAAGCTCTAGCTTCTCTCTAGAGCTCCCTCACCGGAGTAATACCGGTGACCGATCGGTCACTGTCGCCGGCCACCGTCCACGGTGGCCGAAATTTTACAAAATTACCCAAAAAATTCGCTTTTATTTCTAAATCCGATTCCGGCTTCCTCTTGTTCTAAAAAAACCCCCAAACTCCGTAGATCTAAATTTTTACCTTCGGTTTTTTTGGTGGTTTTCCGGTGATTTGGATGCTCCGACGAAGGTACTCGGTATCTTCACTCTATTTTATTTTTTTCTGTTTGATTGCTCTGCCCCATCCATCTTTTGCTTCATTGATGGGGGTTTTTTATAGGCTTTTTCGTACACCCTTTGGACCAGTTAAAGGAGGATAACCCGGTGAGTCACTGGCCAAAAGAGGTGATGGAAGCCACTGGAACTGGGACGTGGAGGGGCTGCTGTCCCGGCTTGCTGGAGGCTGTTTGTAGCTGCAACGTGGAGGGGCAGCTGTCGCTGGAAGCTACTGGAAATGCTGCGTGGAGGGGCTGCTGCAGCTGCTGGAAATTGCTGGAAATGCAACGTGGAGATGCTGGAATGGAGAGGTAAAAATGGTGATTACAACTGCCCCTCTTTGCTCGTTGCTGTGGAACAGGAATGGAGCAAAGACATAAAACACCATTTTTAGCTTGAAATGTTTAAACTTCTGAGCTATAAGTTCTTCTCCTTATGAACTTTTTGCTCACTTAGGACGAATTCTTCTCATTATGAATTCTTCCACTGGGATTGACAATTTATCTCATTCTGGCAATGTTGGTGCTGATCTATCTCCTTCTGTGATAGATTCATGCAAAGTGTTGAATAAGTTCTTCTCATTACGAACTTCTTCTTCTTCAGATGAGTTCTTCTCATTATGAACTTTTTCGCTGGGGATGACAATTTATCTTCTTCTGTGATGTAATCTAGCAAAAAGTTGAACAAATTCTCTTCCTTCTTCAGATAAGTTCTTCTTATTATGAACTTTTTATGGAAATGTTGATACTGATCTATCTCATTCTGTGATAGAATCAAACAAAGGTTGAACAAGCTCTTCTCATTATGAACTTCTTCTTCCTTCTTCAGATGAGTTCTTCTCATTATGAACTTTCTCTGAAAAATTGATGCTGATCTATCTCCTTCTGCGATAGAGTCGAGCAAAAGGTTGAACAAGCTCTTCTCATTATGAACTTCTTCTTCCTCTTCAGATGAGTTCTTCTCATTATGAACTTTCTCTGGAAATGTTGATGCTGATTTATTTCCTTCTGGGATAGAGTCGAGCAAAAGGTTTAACAAGTTCTTCTTATTATGAACTTCTTCTTCTTTCTTCAGATGAGTTCTTCTCATTATGAACTCTACCTGGCAATGTTGATCCATCGAATGATGAATTCAAGCAAAAGGTTGAACAAGTTCTTCTCATTATGAACTTCTTCTTCCTTCTTCAGATGAGTTCTTCTCATTATGAACTTTCTCTGGAAAAGTTGATCCATCGAATGATGAATTCAAGCGAAAAGTTAAACAAGTTCTTCTCATTATGAACTTCTTCTTCCTTATTCAGATGAGTTCTTCTCATTATGAACTTTCTCTGGAAAAGTTGATCCATCGAATGATGAATTCAAGCGAAAAGTTGAACAAGTTCTTCTCATTATGAACTTCTTCTTTATTCTTCAGATGAGTTCTTCTCATTATGAACTTGAACTGGTAACGCTGATCCATTGAATGATGGATTTAAATCTTTGCTAAAATCTTTGAAATTCCTGTCAAAATTCAACATGGATAAAATGAATGAAAATGCACCTATTTTTGCAAATGCCTAAATATGATGCATGAATATTGATGCAATCTTCATTTGACTTCAAAATGGTGAACTTGGTTTTCCTCCACTTCATCATTTATTGTCAGGGTCACCTCTGGATATCAGTGTAGCAACTTATGCTATCAAGCTTGCATTTCTGAAGAACCATCTGATCAACTTGTATCTTTATGTCTTCTTTCCTTCATGAAAGTCTCAGAAGAATTGTTTCATTTGTGGAACTCTTGTCGTAGTCAGAACTATGACCTTGATGCCCCATTTTGTCTTGGATAAAACCAACTTTCTTTGCTTGGAGTTGTGCAGAAATCTGATAAAGCTTTCATCTTTGAAAAGAGAATCTGTCATCTTTAAAAAGGGAATCTATCATCTTTGAAGAGAGAATTTATCATCTTTGAAGAATGTAGATGTAGATATGTTTGACTCAGCAGGGATTAATTAGGAGAGTAGAGTCTGTTCTGATTTGACTCTTGAAACATATCACAAGGAGGATTTATCTTAATTCCTTTCATGTCTCCACATCTAATCCAATCTCGAATACGGCAACTTGGACCATATCATGTCGAGATGTTTAACAACAACCTATCGTTCAACCTTAGTTGGTGCCACTAGTTTCTTGTTGTTAAAATTTCTGCTTCCCATCTATGGAAAGAAATCTTCATTATATCTCACTTCTAATCTTGGGGTGGAAGAAGACAAACTTGATCAATAAATGGAAACCATATGATCGTAACATTGGTTCAACATCAGAATAGCAGGTTCGTAAAACATTTGACGGCGCATTCATCCTTTCCTGTGGCTTCTGCTCAGATGTTCGTAAAACATTTGACGACACATTCATCCTTTCCTGTAGTTTCTGCTCAGATGTTCTCAATCATTGAAGTTCTTTGCCTAGTGTTCAAAGCTTTTGAATGACGTCACAAGACCACTTGAGAACAAAACTTAATAGGAATACAAATGAGATGCTGATATGACCAAAAAGTTGGTCAAATTCACAAGATATGCTAGTGTTGAATTGAATAGGAGACACTAACTGATCTTGATATCATCTCGGGCAAAGACAAATGTGATACTGATCATGCTTTCTTTCATAATGAGAATTGTAGGAAGTAGAAACACATCAACTGTAGGATCCATGTATAGAAAAAGGTTCATGAAATTCTTGTTGCTGGGGATGAAACGCACATGATAAATCAAATAGATGAAAATTCGGTTCAGTCTAGCTGGCAATGATAACCCCAGTCGGGAAAGAGCAATATACATGAGCTCTTTCTTCAATGTCACAAGTAAACAAAACTGATGTGAAAACAACTTTGTAACCTCAACAGTATGGTTGAAACTAACTGACAGAAATCTCAAAGAAATATTTTCAATTATCACCGACACACAAAAGGCCAAATTCAGATTTCGAGGTCTCGAGGAACTGATCCTTGGATCGAATGGTCTACAAAGGGACCATCTTTATTCATGCGATTGTGATGTAGCTTAATAAGGAACACGCTATCATGTGACACATGGTTAAGAAGATTGGGTATTTGAAAACATATTTGCTGAGTAGATATTTTTTCAACAACATGATCATAATGTAACTGCCTGATGAACGAAGCAATTATGTATAGTCAGCTTCATTGTCATTGTTTCACCATTTTCATTCTTCATACCTTCTGTCTCATTGGAAATATCTGTTCAAGTCAATGATCTTAACAGATGATGATGTGGGCCTTCAGCATGCCCCAACAGTTGCTGATACGATCGTTCAAAAATGCATCAACAGTCCTAATTCTGATTGAAATGGGCTTTCAACATGCCCCGATATTTGCTTCTTGTTAATCTGAGCCTTCAAAATGCCCACATGGATCTGTCTGAAGGAACCTTTAAAATGCCCCAACATTTGCTGATACAGATGTTAAAAGTGTGCTCAACATTACTTCTTGTTGAGATGAGCCTCCAAAAATACCCAAATATTCATATTGCTGTGAGCCTTCAAAATGCCCCAATATTCTATTTCTGGTAGAAATTGGCCTTCAATATGTCCCTCTAGATCTGTCTAAATTGAGCTTTCTAGATGCCTCAATTTTCTATTTCTGGTTTACTCTCGACGTCTGTTTGACTTGAATATCATGATCCCTACAAGGTTCAATTTTGACAATACACTGTGGTGGAATACTCTGTGTCACTAAACAATAATATTGTCAAGTAACTGGAGAAATTCTCTTGATATTGTCACAAACTTAAGAAGTACTCAATCATTCTGACAGAAACGTCTGAGATATGTGTCTTCTGAATGAGGTGACCATTTTCTGTATCTGGAGGGATTTAGTCGGATAGAGTAGTAAAAATAGCTTGGTAATCCGTTTCAGGCTGACACAGTGGCTTATCATCTTTCAGTGAAGGCCATCTCTGAAATATACTTTTCTGTGGGAGAGAAACCAATTATGCAAACAGTAATCTGATGCAATGGCAAGACTACATATACAATGGTACAGCTCATCAAAAATCCGCACCCATGCAACATGTTGATCCTGATAACAACTCATCTGATTATGAACGATCTTTCAGGATGATTCACAGATATTGATAGTTCTTCTGATATCGAGGAAATCATGAATTCTTATTCTGATGAGAGAGTAAACTGTTATACTTGACAAAAATGGGATTCTCAGAGGTTGAGGCTTCAATAACCATGGAGAGATGTGGTTCAGATTCATCAATTGCAGAATTGACAGATTTTATATGTGCTGATCAAATGGCTAAGGTTACTGATGCACTTCTTATGGTAGAAGATAGGAAGTCATTATGCAATGATCCCAATTACAAGCAAAGGCGAAACTTCGGCTATGATTGTGGAAAAGGAAGAAGCAGAGGAAGCTTGAAAAGAAGCTTCTTAATGAAGATGATCATGCAGTTCATCTTTCAATTCCAATGATCGGTTCTGGGGTTCCTACCGAATCAGATCAGATAACTCAAAGAACACTTCCAGAAGATGCTATTGGGTCTCCTTATTTCTACTATGAGCAAATTCATCTTTTAATCCAATGATTGGTTTTGGGGTTCATACCAAACCAGATCAGATAACTCAAAGAACACTTCCAGAAGATGCTATGAGTCTTCTTATTCTACTATGAGCAAATTCATCTTTAAAATCCAATGATTGGTTTTTGGGGTTCATACCAAACCAGATCAGATAACTCAAAGAACACTTCCAGAAGATGCTATTGAGTCTTCTTATTTCTACTATGAGCACATGGCACTTGCTCCAGTTAATGTTTGGACTGGAATATCACAGTACTTATTCGATGTAGAGCCAGAATTTGTAGATTCGAAGCATTTTCATGCTACTACACTGAAAAGGGCTATATTCATAATTCTGCCAATTGAGAATAGATTTTCTCTTATTCTGCTTCCTCCATGTGCTGATGCTTTTCCATTGACAAAGAAATAATGGCCTTCCTGGGATCCAAGAACAAAGTTGAACTGTTTATAAACATGTACAGGAAGTGCCAAATTGACAGAAAGGATCTATAAGGCTCTTGAAGCTTATGACAATGAGCCACCTTCGAGTGTCCAGAAGTATGTTCTTGATGAGTGCTGAAAATGGAATCTGGTATGGGTTAAAAAGAATAAAATTGTTCCACTTGAATCTGATGAGGTGGAAATGCTTCTAGGTTTCCCTAAAAACCATACACAAGGATCTGTAGAGACATATTCTCTGGTGATATCAATGTCCTGTCTCTTTTTTCTGGGATCAGTGATGCAGATGTCGCCTTCTACTGTCTTGGCATACCTTTGAAAACAGATGTGCAAGAACTGAATGATGATCGATTGGAGCAATTGATGAGTAGATTTGGTGGATTCGACCTTGTTGTCGATGGCATCCAGCGTAACAACCTTACTGGAAGAAATAAACATCATCAGGATGAAATAGAAGATTTTTGTTAGTGCATTTTCTTGCAATGACTGCTACGACAGCTGTCTCTTCTGCTGCTCCAATATATTCCACTCTTTTCGAATCATGAAACGTTTAGTTGACAGTAAAACTGGTCATCTTCAACTTTTTGGAATCCTGTAACCAATGTTACCCTATATAAAAGGCCTATAAGGGTAGATTATGTTCCAATGTCTTATTTTGTGCCATAAGTCCTCAAGTTCAAATTCAGCAATCTTCTGAAGGACATAATGGATATTATCTTGACAAAGAAATTGATCGGCATAGAAGAAGTAGCAATGATATATCAAGACTTGAGCCAGCATCACGGTATAACCATAGTGCAGGTAGTGACTTGTTCATGGCTCTATGATGCAATCTTCTAGAGAACATAAATTGATGGTTGGGGAAAATAATATGTCTGGTGATGCTTATCGCCCTCAGCATGAGATAAACGATAATCTTTCTTGATGAGCTGCTAATAATGTCATAGGAGAGTGTCACAAGTTCAATTCTCCAGACTTTCTGGCTTCTTGGACCACTTTCCTTTTAAAAATATGAAGTGCTTCATTATTCTGACCTCGTTCATTCTTTTTCTACAACAGAGGTAGAATAAGCAACAGTTGCTTTAAGGATCTTCCTCATTTGAGGCTGTCCTGTTTGAAAATGTTTTTTCTCATTTCTTTAATGAAGAATGAAAGAATTTTGCAAAGTATTACCCCTTTCAGGTTCACAATATAATCAAATCATAAACAATGAGTTTAATGAATATCAAATAAATCAACTATACTTTTAAATCATTCAAAAATCATAGTCCTATGGCAAGTGTCAAAATTATTGACTGATTTGAGGTGTAGGTTGATTTTGGTAAAGTAGGTTCTTTCAAGTTGGTTCAGTATGTTGCTTTAGGCTTTCACTAACTTGAAGAAATGGTTGTTATGCTCATTTTTGTAGAAATGCTTCTTGTTTCCATACTCTCAGGAACATCTTTGGGATGTGCGGTGCTTTATTAAGAGCTTAAGATCGTCTCTTATGTCATTGTTGCACCATTCATTATTCGAGTCGCCTTTTTAGGTTTTCAACTCGAATCCTCCTTTGGTTCTAAGATGTTTATTTACAAATTTACATCTTGAACCCCCCTTTATCATTTTTCATATCATTCATTAAAGATTTTAAAAATCAATTTTTACAAATAAAAATCAATCTTGAGAGGCGGAATGAATTCTGAAGATATTCTCTTTTACTTATAAATCCATGTATGATTAAAATGGACTTTTCAGGTACGTAACGTAGGCCTTGGCTTATGGTTATGAAAGAAATGGATAAAAAGGCCCAAATAAGTGTTTAAAGGTAATCAAACCAATGATCAATTCATTCTGATGCCTTCACCTTGCCTTGCTTAACTTGGATCTGCTTTGTTGGGAATTTTTCCATCATCTGGATCCCTCTAAACTGCCAAATTTGGATTCATTCCATTTTCCAGCATTTCTTGCTCTTCTTGTTGAATATGGATCTTTGATCCATCTTGTAACTTGAGGCTTCATGAGTCACCCATCTTGATTCAAAAAAAAATTTCAGTTTTTTTTTTTTGCTGGATGAGTCTAATACTTCAATTGCTTTGGACGTCTCCTTTTCCTTTTGTCATTTTTCTCTTAAGCATAATATCTCTTGACAGAATCTGAGTTTATTTAGGTTTTCAGAACTTTCCCATCCATTTTTGCCAAGATCAACACTTCTCCGGAAAAGGTCTTTTGTTTTTTTTACTGGATAGGTCCCTTCCCAATTAGGCATTCATTTCCCATGGAAATCTTTATGTATAAGCAAGATCATTTTCAGCATTAGATCACCTTTTTGGAACTCTCTCGGATTTCTGTTCGTGACCTTTCATCGTCTATTTCTGATACATCTGCCCATGGCAGATAACTTTCAATTGGTTCTTATCAATAAGGTTTAATTGATCAAATCGAAATTGGATACATTCAGTCTTCTCCAATTTTTCCTCCTTGAGGATACAAAATAATGGGATCTCAACTTCAATTGGTAATACTGCTACCATCCCATAGACTAAACAATAAGGTGTTTCCCCAATAAATGTTCGCACAATAATTCAATATGTATATAAGGCAAAAGGTGGCTTCTCGTGCCAAATCTTGTAAGCTTTAGTGGTCTTTGTAATGATACTCTTAAGGTTCTTATTTGCTCCTGCAAATTCCCCATTCATCTTTGGGCGATATGTCACTGAGTTGGCATGCTTGATCTGTGCGCGAAGTTTAGTCATCTCATACATAGAAGTCCTTTTAAAAAGAGGTATCTCCAGGGGGATGAATATTCAAGATTAACTTTACTTACATGAAAAATGTAATTAATGCATGATATATTTATTTCAATCAATCACTCTTCCCTTCTTCTTTAAGTATGCCCCAATCACTCGAAATCATCTTCAATAAGTTGGTCCATGATGCTTCATCTCGTCTCTTCTTGCAGTAAGATTCACAGATAATTGAAAGTTTGGTTCTTTTGAGGTTTTTTTGCTTGGATGGTTTTGTATTTAGAATGACAAATGTGTGACTTATAAAGTCATGTATATGGTGGAAGGTAGTATCATCAATCAATCGACTCTACCCGAGAAGGTAAACATCTAGAGTTTGTGTCTCAAAAACAGGTAGAGACATTTCTTCAGACTCTCAGATAAATGTAGTGTCAGGATTTGGTTTTGGTAAAGGTCGAGTAATTAGTGTTGGATGGGATATGGAAGATATAATTTTATCACTTGCCAATAGATCTATAACTCTTGCAAATTTAAAAGAATATTTAATATACTCGATACTCAATAATCTCAAGATTAAAACTTGATTCTTTTCTCATAACCATAAAAGCAACACAATTTATTTTTTGCACAAAAGGCGGAGAAAGAAACAAAAAAAATTCAAACAAGATGCTGAAAATAGAAAAGTACTATAGTGGTAGATAACACTTCCACTTATTTATTTATCATGACTCATCACTCCTCTATTGTTGGGTATGTACTTGGCCCAGGATTTTTATCCTTATTTGCTCCCCATTTCTTGATCATTTCTTGTGTCAAGACTCCCTTATCGACGAGCGTCTCTATTTCCTTTAACAGTGACCAACAATTCCCTATTGAATGTCTAGATACTCCCAAGTGAAAATTACAGAAGCTATTTTGATCATAGCAATGAGCATAAGGCCTTGGTGACACCTTCACCAATCTTGGTGTAATGTATTGACCTTTAACCAAATGAGGGTACAGGTCTGAGATAGATTCTTGAAACACCTTTAGAGTTTTTCTTGCTCGCGAGGCTATCACTTTCTTTGATCGTTCTGAACGAATGAATGCTCTCATGTTATTGAGGGGGTTCTGAATGCTCATTTCAGCTATAACTGGGGTAGTATTAACCAAACTCCTTAAGTTTCCCCTTGCCTTACTGGTTTTCAAAAAATCTGATATAGGTATCTGAGGTGTCTTCTGTGTTATATCTGCCTCATTCTTTCTTAGACCTATAGGCCAATCTCGAATTACATCCATGGGAGCCTTTTGATTTCTTTTCCCATTTTCTTGTGCCTGATATTCTTCGTAGGATTTGGTTACATTAGTTTCTGTTGCAACAATGGTTTCTGAACATTGAACCTTAACCCCTTCTTTTATCTTGCAGTTTTGAATTGCTTGCTCTAAAGGGTCTTGGAAATTTCCCTTAAGGTTACCAGTAACCTTAGCTGAACAATTTGGAATTCTAGTCTGATTTATCCAAGGAACTTCCTTATAGGTCCAATTCTCATTTGGAGGCCATTGTGATTGATCAAGTTGTGGAGTAATTGATCTGGCTGAGAGCATTTTTGGATGCAATTTTTCACTCGAACAGTGGAAGGGAGGAAATTGAAATCCCTGCACATTCTTTTTCTTCTTGATCACTCTATAAGGTTTGGCACCATGTTTAACTGAATAAGACCTCATTGTATTAACCCCAGCTTCTTTCTTGACTTTAGTATTATCAGAGCCTCTTATCTTGCCATTCTTGATAGCCATTTCGATGATTTCTCAACTTATGATGATGTCAGAGAAATTATTAGTGACAACCCCTATCATGTGATTAACATAAGGAAATTTTAATGTGCTAATGAACAAAGTAGTGAACTCTTTTTCAGTCAATTGTGGATGTACTTGAGAAGCAACGTCTTTCCATCGTTGTGAATATTGTTGAAAGCTTTCATTGCACTTCATATTCATGCTTTACAACATTGTTCGATCAGGGGCTATATCAGTCATGTGTTTGTACTGACCCAAAAAAACTTGAGCTAAATCCCTCCAAGAACGTATTTGAGTACGTTTTAGCTGATTATACCATCTGGATGCAGACCCAGATAAACTGTCTTGGAAATAGTGGATCAACAACTTTTCATTCTCTACATAGCCAGCCATACGACGACAATACATAGTGATAAGATATGAAGGGCATGTGGTCCCATTATACTTCTCAAAATCTGGAACCTTGAACTTTGGTGGAATAACCAGGCCAGGGACCAAACTTAGTTCTTTGGCATCAAACCCATAAAATGACTCAACTGTCTCTATAGATTTTATCACCTCTTCTATATTTTCCAGTTGTTGAGTGAATTTTTCCTTCTCAACTGATTTGTTTAGGTCAAGGACCTTATTACTAATACAAAATTCATCATGCTTCAACTCAGAAGTAGTAGGACAATCAGTGGGGAACGATGCTCCAGCTTGATATGGTGAGTTCTTAACAGCGAAGTAAATCGGTGATTGAATTTCCTAGGGTACAGAGGTGAACTCAGGAATATGAACAGGTGTAACACCCAAAGAATTTGTGGGGTTTTCAACAAGACTCTTTCCAGCAGTCAAATGCTTATCAATCATTTCTTTCATATTGTTCAGTAAATCGATCTGAGAATTAGCTTCGATTTGTGCCAACTTGCTCCTCAATTCCTCTTGTATTTCTTTCTGCTTTATCTCAAATTTGGCTAGCCTATCTTAAGTTTCTTTAGACATTTTTCTTGTGTCGTGCTGAGCGTTCTTGCTTCAAGGAAAAACCAATATCACTTCGTTTGAAATCCTTATTTTAATGAATGAATGTTTTAATGTATTATGACATAAAAAATGCAAAGATGTCAAATGCAAATGTAAATATGTGAATGTAATAATAAGAATACAAATTGTGCAATACAAATGCAAAGATGCCAAATGTAAATACGCAAATGTAAAAATGTAAATGTAAATTATTTAAAATACCAGAATAGGACATCCAGTTATATTAAGATTGCCCTTTTCTTTGATATTGAAAATAAATAAACATTATTATTTAATTAAATATGTTTTAATGCATGATGTAAATTTAAAAAAGTAAATGTAAATACAAACGTAAAAATGTACAAATGCAAAATACAAATGCATGTATGAAAAGGTGTTACTCAAGAGTGATCATCTTAGAACAGATTTCATTGAACGCAAAAGTTTCGGTACATCAAACAAAACTTTACATATAGGGATATATTTCATTCCTAACTTCTCCAAAGCCAAATTAGTCTATCAACTTAAGGGACATATTGTTTGTCTGGACTGCAACCTCTTCCATGACATTCTCTTTCATTTTCTGTGTCACTTCTCGGAGTTGCTCATTTTCCCTTGTAAGAGATCTTTTCTGTCCAAGAAGTTCTTGAACAAGATCTTCATATATGTTGCAGTTCTTTTTCAGCTTGGTGACCCCTGTTATCCATTCTTTTGGGGTACTTTCTAGGCCAGCATTTTGAAAGGTTTGACTGATCTTCTGAAAATCTTCATGCATGGTTTTCATTTCTGTGCTCAATTTCTCGTTTTGGTCGTTCAAGTCCTTCAAATAACATGCTTGAGCTTCATAAAAATCTCCACTACTCTGAATGTCCCGACTGATACTCTTACCATATACTGCTTTTGGTATCAATCTGGCAGAATCTTTATGGATTACTTTTGGTATTAATATAACCGGTTCTCTGTGTGCAGAACTTCCCTTGATCCTCGTAGTTTCTTCAGGATGTCTTTCCTTGGTCGTATCATATTTTGTTTGATCATAAAACTTTTTGTCCATTTACGATTTCTTTCCAATATGATGAACAGTCTTTCAAGCCAACACCTTTTGGTTATGCCATGATCATGTAATGCAAACAAAAGAAATCAATATGAACATATTAGAGCAATGTAATATGCATGAAAAAAAATAGAATAGTTAGTACCAACTAAAAAATCTATTTATCAATGTATAAATCTTAACCTCATGTTTTCTAGTTCCATGATTTGTTTGGAAAATTTAACTTAACCGCACGATTTCTAGTTCGCATGCATTTATTCAGGAAAATGAAATAAAATAAATTAAAAGCTAGAGCTTATTTCTCCTTTGTGTATACCTACTGACAAAATTTCGGCATGGTTTCAGATCGGGAGAGTTTCTAGGGTTTATTATATGCAGGTTTTCAGTTCTAAGAGTAAAGGTACTCGAACTGTCCTTGTTGATGCCCCCTTGGGCTATCAAACCCTCAATCCTAGTCCATTACAGACTTAAACGGACCGAGTTCAATTCGAGGGGATACATTTTTCTATGACTAACACGGAGAATAAATTCTCACGAAGACATAGAGCATATGAACCCCGAAAGTTACTTGCTAGGTCTGACACGGAGAATAAATTCTCACGAAGACGTCGCTTTCACTCCCACTTAAAAGGGATAAATCTCAATTATAGAGATTATGTTTATGCAATGCAAGTGTTGTGTGTGAGGAGAAATGTTCAAACCTTTGA
The DNA here is from genome assembly GCF_006381635.1 of Hibiscus syriacus. Taxonomy (NCBI): domain Eukaryota; kingdom Viridiplantae; phylum Streptophyta; class Magnoliopsida; order Malvales; family Malvaceae; genus Hibiscus; species Hibiscus syriacus. Next base: position 2,121,435 of record NW_024063512.1, on the reverse strand, counting down.
TAGAAAAATAAATAATGAAATAAAATACTTGAAAAATAAAATGAAACATTAAAAAATATATATACATATAAATATTATGAAAATAATAAGTATATATAAAAATTTTGAAAAGAAAGAATTAAAATTAAATATATGAATTTTTAATTTTTAATTAATAGAGACAATTTATAATTGATTTTAAAGTTTGACTAGCTTCCCCAGTGGAGTCGCCAAGCTGTCGTAACCGGTTTTCGTCCGGGCACGAAATATTTACTTGACTGGAAAAGTGATGTGAATAAATGGTTTTGAAAATAATTTGGGAGTCGCCATCGGCCTTTTGGGTCAGGTAGGTTGAATACCTAAAAATATCTTTTAAAAGAGTTTTTAAGAAAACATCAATTAAAAGATAAATTGATATGCGTTTTAACCAAAAATTCGTTCTTTTTAATAATAAAAAGGGATTCGTGGTCGGTTACGTTTAGGGAAGGATTAGCACCCCTACAACGCCCAAAATTGGTACTTTTTAATATAAATTCTCTCTATTATTAAAAATTAAAAATTCAAAATATATTTAATTAATAATTCTGTTATTTCAAACTTATTTTTAAGAAAATCTATTAATTTATACATTAAGATATTTATTTATTTAGAAATATCAGAAAATGACTTCTAGGTGCCTTAAGACAGCTCTTTTCTTTGATATTAAAAAATAAATAAATAATTAAAACAATTAATATATAATTTAAAAATATCATATTTAAAAATATCAGAAAACATACTTCTAGGTGTTTTAAGACAGTCTTTTTCTTAATATTAAAAATATATATATATATATATATTAAAATATGATTATTAAAAATATTTTACGAAATATAGGATTTTAATAAAAAAATATATTATTTATTATATATATTTATATGATACATAATAATAATCAATAATAATTAAATATATAAACATATAAAAATAAATAACGACTAAAATAAATAAAAATAAAATTATATTATTAAAATATAAACGGTAATAAAACTTGTAAAATAAATGAAAGTATTAAAATTAAGGACTAAATTATAACATATTAAAATTAAAAGCTCTAATTTAAAATATTATAAAAACTAAGTATTAACAATATGATTTATCTTATATTAATTATTCGGGATTAAATTAAAAGTTAATAAAGTTACAGGGGCTAAATATATTATTTACCCTAAATTACATAATTACGGGAAAGGACTAAAATATAATAAAATAAAATTCAGGAACAAAATTAAAATGCTCGAAAACTTAATTTAGTGACTAAAATATAAGTCTATAAAATCAGGAGGATAATGCATATGGTTTTCCCATGCGGGAAATTACACAGAGGCCCTCACCAAAACTACGTCGTTTTGGTAAGGGTATAAATATGCCAAAATAGGCCTAAATTATCATTTCTCTCCATTTGCTTCTCTCTCTTAGAGAGAGAAGCTCTAGCTTCTCTCTAGAGCTCCCTCACCGGAGTAATACCGGTGACCGGTCGGTCACTGTCGCCGGCCACCGTCGACGGTGGCCGAAATTTTACAAAATTACCAAAAAAATCCTCTTTTATTTCTAAATCCGATTCCGGCTTCCTCTTGTTCTGAAAAAACCCCCAAACTCCGTAGATCTAAATTTTTACCTTCGGTTTTTTTGGTGGTTTTCCGGTGATTTGGATGCTCTGACGAAGGTACTCGGTATCTTCACTCTATTTTATTTTTTTCTGTTTGATTGCTCTGCCCCATCCATCTTTTGCTTCATTGATGGGGTTTTTTTATAGGCTTTTTCGTACACCCTTTGGACCAGTTAAAGGAGGATAACCCGGTGAGTCACTGGCCAAAGGAGGTGATGGAAGCCACTGGAACTGGGACGTGGAGGGGCTGCTGTCCCGGCTTGCTGGAGGCTGTTTGTAGCTGCAACGTGGAGGGGCAGCTGTCGCTGGAAGCTACTGGAAATGCTGCGTGGAGGGGCTGCTGCAGCTGCTGGAAATTGCTGGAAATGCAACGTGGAGATGCTGGAATGGAGAGGTAAAAATGGTGATTACACATTCCATTCACTTTATTCTCACCATTCACTAAAAAATAAGTCCAACGGTCGAACAAGACTGAAAGGGTAAAATTATCTCTCAGTTATTATAAGAAAGAAGATGAAACACGAGTGCCGAAGATATACAATATTAAAATAAAAATAAAAACTGTCTATTTAGCATAATAATAGTGAGATAACAGAATTGGTGTTTCTAATTGGAATAATAATGATTTTAGTCCTTTATATTTATACATTCATCATAATCTATCACCTCCTCCATTGCAGCTCCTAAACTAAAGCCAGTCTTAAGCATTGTTGTCGGGAAATCTTTAGACGAGTCATAGCTGAAAGCAATGTTTTAGTCACTTCATAACCAACCACTTCCTCCTCCCTCACGGCTCCTAAACTAAAGCGAGTCACAAGCATTGTTGTCGGGAAATCTTTCTACGAGCCATTGCGGAAAGCGATGTATCCATTGACTAGCGACTGTTGTAGGGAGATAAAACTCGACCTGCAACCATCATCATGCCACCCGGGGGTAGCATCGATAGTAGCCACTGCACAATACAAAGTTTAAGGACTGCTAACTATTGCAGGAAGATGAGACTCAGCCTATAGCTGCCTTTAGGTCCGTCGATGGTAGCCCTGTGAGAAATCGGAGCATAGTGGAACGGAAAGAGAAGAGGAAATTGCATTGGAGAAGAAGAAAGGGAGGAAGAATTCAGTCCTCCAGGAAACAGTATACATGTCTCAATTGTCGTTTCATGACCACCAACTCTTAATTTCTGTTCACCTTATAACATGTTTTAACTAATTAGAAGAAACGGACCATTAAGGGTACGAGTTAGAAACAACACTAATTTTTTTTCAAACTTAGATCAACCAACCCCAGGCATGTTGCACATGGAATTAATTTCATAATTACCATGAAATGTACAATTTCTTAGGAAAATGAAGCATTACTAGATCAGCCGTAAAGCATTATTAGGAAGATAAATTATAAATTTTTAGAAAATGATTTTATAAACTTTTTGAAATTATTGTATAAAAATATCTAAAAAATCTCAAAATAAAATATAATATATATTTTAAATTTTCAATAATAAAAAAATATTTTAATTTAATTTAGTGATACCTTAATTATAATTATGATATTGCAGCCGCATTATCCTAATCTAACCCTACCTTACAAGAATATACTTTTATTTATTTATTTTGGTGAGTTTAAACAGACACTCAAAAGAAAACAAAGTGGGGGTGTGGTGGTCTTTTCCATATAGGAGTAAGATCAAAGGTCAGAACTCGACAGACCGGCGATGGTTTGAAAAATGTCGAAAGTCGAAACAGTTTTGGTGAAAGTGAAACTCAAAATCTGTTTCTTCTGCATCCTTGTTGTCTGTTTCCACCGGTAAATATAAAAAGGGAAAGGTCTATCTGCTAATCAAATCATTGTCCAACTTGTTCTTTTTTCTTCTGCTCTCCCTGCTGCTACGATTCAAGAGATCAACTGTTTCCGTAAACTATGCTCAACCTTTGTTATTTACTTATTTTGATCGGATTTAGATTAATCTGAATTATGTTTTTACTAGGTTTATTCTTTTAGTTGTCGTTTTAGCTGTTGATCATGTTTTTCTTTTTCCATGGGAATTATTTTTCTGGTTGTTCGAGCAGTTAGTTATGGTTTAATTGATCCACTTTTGGTATGTATATAAAGAACTGATAGATATTCAATGGTTTGTTTTTGTTTCCTGTTCATGGAAACCTTGTCCCTGTTATACAGTATGTTGGCTAATTAATTTCTGGTTAGGGCTTACGAAACAGTAGAGCTTTAAGCAATTTTATTTATATTATAAGTCTAACTGATGATTATTATTGTGATTTTTAAGTCTTAATTTTTTGTGCTTCCGGCACATAAATGAGGCTGATACATTCCCTACTTTTTTTTTTTTAATTTTCATTTAAGTAGACAACTTGTACTTGTAGTTTTCTACAGATTAGCTAGTTGACAAGAAGGAACCAATCTTGTAACCTTTTTATTGATTTTAACATGTCCATCTAGATATCTTAGTTGTGTGCTTCCATATGAACCTGAAATCTTAATAGCGTATAGTCTTCAATGTTTGTAAGGTCATGCACTTATTTTTCTGAATGAACTTCAATCCCCTTTGGGAAATTAATTTGCTTATCATTTGGAACCAAGTTTTCTCTTATCAGCTTCTCTGGAATGTTGCCATTTGTTTTAAAGTCTGCTGAATAAGTTGGTGACTAAAGCACTGACTCCTTCCACTTTCTTACAGAAATTCAGGACTTGGAAGCTTGTTCTATCTTCTTAAGTTTTTGTTGTACTTTATGAACCGGCTGCCATATTTGTTTTTATGGGTAATAAGCTTGTAAATCGTCCTACAGTGAATGTAACTTTATGGATGACGGTTTTGGGAATATCAAGGTGATTCCAGATCATTTTCAAGTCTCAACTCCTCACAGGGGTGACTCTCTTCAAAACAGAAGTTCACCTGATGCACAACCAAGTACTGGAAATTCTTCGAGGTATTACTTTCTGAAGGTCAAAAAGAGAAGAGATTAAGGATTTCTAGTTTGTCTTATCACAATGTCTTTTGGTTCTGCCTTAGGATAGGTCCCGTAGCAATTTATGGTCTCATCGAAAATTTAGGAAGGCTGCATTCATGTTGAATCTGTTCAGTTTACGAGGCTTGCCTTGGATTGGTGCTGATGGTCTGGAAAAGGTTCATATTCTATCCTCTTTGAATCTTGCCATTTGGTTTTATTGATAGTCAGGCATTGCTTATCACCAGAATCTTTATTTTCATTTGCAGGTTCAGTTGACTGCTGCGGAGTTGGAATCACTAAGATCAGAACTTGCCGATATAGAAGAGAGAGAAGCGTACTTGAAAGCTCAGTAAGGAGTTGAATCTTGACTTTTGAACCATGAGCCAATTATGTGTGTCCGACTGTCCATCGTAATTTCACGCAGTGGCCAGATGATGTTTGACAGTTTGAGCCTTTAATTAATAGAAGAAAGAATTATACCTGATTCTAGAATTTTGAGTTACTGTTTCTGAAACTGGCAGTTACATGGAGTTCTTCTAGAAAATAATGATCCCTGAACCATTGATGTTTCTGTGTTTACTTATGTTTTTTCCTGAGATGATATATCCACAATACCTAGCAGGATTGATGTAATGAGTTCTAGACACAATATTTCTACATTTCTTTTATTGATATTTCTGTTTTATGCAGGTTGGAACATATTGATGAAATTTTGCGGTCTGCACGTCTTTCTGGCTATTTGTACGTCCGAACTGTATGAATACGCTCCCTTTCCTATCTTACGTCATATTTTGTTTATGCTGCATCCTCTCTGTTCATGCACTGGTACTGTTCTGAGTAATGATTTTTCTACGAATCTTTTCATTCGCAGAGGTGGACAGCTTTACCTGGAGAACCTGCTCCTGTTGATGATACTGATGTTGATGACTGGCTTCCTAGATTCATTGTTCTTCATGGCCAATGTATATTCTTCTATTTATTCTCCGCAGGTAATCAGCCTCTGATGTGTTCTCCCTTTTTCTTCTTTTAGTATTACAAGTTGCATCCGGATTCAGTGATGCATGATGGTGCATGGTTGATGTAATATGGAAATTGACACAAAGGAGTAGCTGAAATTTCAAATTCAAGATGTTCAAGTGGTTTCTAATTGTTCTCAGCTTTAATGAACGCATCATTAGGTCTCAAATAATGTCTTTCAAGATACTCTTAACTCAACTTGGTCAAACATGACCACTAACAATGAAGGATTCATACAATAGGCTGGTCGAATATAAACTCAGCACAGGCTGGGGACTATAAACACTACTTTCTGATCAACTTCTCACTTTGCAGATTTGAGTCCTCAAGATTCCACACTTCTGTCTGATGTTGTTGAAGTAGGTTCTCTGCCAAGCTTTATAAGAGAAGATGAAGGGACACAATATGCCTTTTATATCTTAACTGGTCAAGGATTGCGTTACGAGTGTTCGCATGTTTCTAAAGTACAGGTATACCTTGTTTTTTCATACATAATATGCATACATAAAAAAGTAGAATGTTTATTCCCACCCTTGGAGCAAAGTTGAATTCTGGACAACCTACACTAGAACTTCAATATATATTCATATAATTGTTTTTTTTTTTTTTTAATTTTTTAAAAACCTTTGATTCTTTTATCTTTTCCTAGGTGGACACTTGGTTATCGGCTTTGCAGACAGACTGCAAATTAGGTTCTGATGTAGAAGTCCCAAGTGCATTGTAATATCATTTACGGGTTCTCTTGGTAACGGCAACCGGTCCTCGGAATAGATGAAGGAAATGGAAAATATCAATATCGGACAAAAGTGTATGTATTTGATACTCATCCCAAGTCCGTGTAACATGGATTAGTTAGAAGTAGCATATTGAACACAGCTTAGATCGGGACTGGGATCGAGCTAACAGTTCTTTTGTTGACGTACATATGATTAGAAGTAGGAACCAGTCTTGTATGATCTCTTAGAGTTTGTATTCATCGAGTTCATGAGTGGAGAATGAGAAGTTTGATTCCTGTTTGTCTTGTAATAAACTAGCTTTGCATGATGAGGAAGCTGTTGGATGTTCAAAACTAGTCCGAACAGAGTAGTTTCAAAGCTTTATTGACTGCTGTTGTCCTGTGAGGAGAGAACTCTCCTCATATAAGTTGTCAATTTAATGCCTATCATATAAGTTCTAAAAGTTCAATGTTTAAAAAGATTATTTTAACATGACCATTTAAAAGTTTTACCCTATAAAATTAATGGTGCATTTCAATATGTGGCATGCATTCCAGAGTTTTCCATCAATTAAGTATTTCCATCAACCTATTTTAGGACAGATGGTATCATTATATTGTCGGAAAGTAGTTCAAATAAAGACAAGTAGCAGCTGAGGATACCGTTATGAATTTTGTTAAAATCATATTTATGGTTCTGCGTGTTGAAGTTGATATATGTTCTTACCCTTTAACGTCTAAGGGCTTTTAATCCTTAAGGATACCGTTAAGAATTTTGTTAAAATCATATTTATGTAAGATTTCATGTTAGAAGGAATACATTTATAAAATTTTAAAAAGAGACGAATTTATAAAAAATTAATAGTGAAAAAAAGATTATAAATACAAAATATAAGAATAATCAAAAATAGATGGTAAATTAAAGTTTTTAGAGAATGATCGGCTTTACTCGCCTCCTCTTAATCTATCTATGAGTGTATATACTCGTGTTCCTCCCTTATATATATATCTAAACTAGGTTTGTCTAGTGGTTTGTCTTTGGATCTCTACCTAGGACTTCCCCCTTTGAGCGCTTGGTAAGTGTTAATACCTTAATTTTGTATACAGGCAATGAACGCAACTGTCATTACCCATTATGCTACTTGAGGAAAAAGTAGTCAAATTATGATTCTCTTTTGACGATTTCAAAGCATTGCACTCTAAACCCAAGAGTGATTATGTGTAAATTTACATGATATTAAATAAATTTTTTCGTAACAATTTAACCCGTTGAATTTTATGTTCTATTCATTTAAATTTTACCTGGTATTTTTTAATAAATACATCATTTTATATCAACATAAAAGATATATTTGATTGATTCAAAAATTTAGATGCATAATAAATACAATTATATTATGAGTTCAATGATTGAATTATTAAAATTTTAATAGTATAAAACCTTATTAAAGTGTATAAAATTAATACTTCAAAAAATGCATATAAAAAGTTGGAAATTGTAGTTTTTATATTTCTTTGCTGTGATAGACGCCTTCTCAGCTTACAAGCCTGTTGTCTTCGATGGTTTCTGTACTATCTTATGGACTGGTTTATCTATTATAATATGCTACTCATTTGATCACATGTTAATAAGAAAATGATTGACCCCTTTATTTTGAAGAAAATTGTTCTTGTCTCAATAGAAATATGGTCAGCGTAGTTATCCTTCACGCCCTACTTATGATAATGCTGTTTTAGACCATGTAAAGAATCCACTCACAATCATGTATAATGATGATTTCAGGTTCTAAGATGTTAACAAAATAATACTTAAAAGTTTAACACGGCGGGTGTAGCTCATATGGTAAAGCGCTCGGTTGTCATGCTGGAGGCGCGGGGTTCGGTTCCCCTCACCTCCATTTTTTTTTCGATCTTTGCTTACTGTCATCGCCAATGGCGCACACGTCTTTATCCTTCAAAAATCACGGTGGTCTTACTACAAGTAAACTCCATATATGCAAAACATACTATGGAATAAAATATATATAAATCCATATACGAAAAAAACAACAACTTTTTATGAACAACTTTTCTCAAGTTTTCCATCTATAAAGAGAAATAAATATTATTAAAATGAACAATAAATTCTTTCAGTTATTAATGTTTATGGTTCGTTTTAAACATAGAATTTATAAATTTGTAGAAGGACAAAAATGTATTGGCTAAATTACATATTGAGTAATCTAATTATCAATTTAGTTTCATTTTAGTCATCCAACTGTTGTTTTTTTTCCTTTTCAAAATCATCAATAATGTTAGATTTTGGTTTCATTGCATTCACCTGCTGTTAAGAAAATAATGGTGATGCTGATGTGTCACCATAAAATAATGAATGACATGCCATCATTGAAAAAAAACCAAAAAAAAATAATATTTTTGTTAATTTTTACGTGTGACCAAAATGAAACCAAAACATTATGTATGATTTTGAAAAAAATCTATATAATGATAAAAACATAATTAAAATAATAGTTAAGAGACTAAATATGTAGTTTACCCAAAGTTAATTTTACTTTTTTAAATAACTATCAAATCAACAATTAATGAAAAAAAAGTAAATATGCATTAAAGATTGATCAAAATGTTCAAATAAAGATACTAATATGATAACTAAATTTTAAAAAACCGTAAATGGTCTTTATATATTTGAGGAATATGTAATTGTATGATTCGTTGGATTGAGGACTGAAAATGGATAGACATAGAAAGCATGGTTGGCTCATATGTTGAGAAGGTAATAAATATGCTACTCATTTATTTCATCACCTGTTCATGACAAAATGAGTTATTTTTATTTTTTATAATATGTTAAAGAATATTTTCAACATTGGGGGTGTAGCTCATATGGTAGAGCGCTTGCTTCGCATGTGAGAGGCACGGAGTTCGATTCCCCGCACCTCCATTGATGTTGATTTTTATCCAAGGATCTATGTTTTTGGTTAATACATTGAATAGGGATTCATATACAATATGGCTTATCTTCTCTACTTTCCCAGTTTACGCATGTTTGCTTTTCTTTTTTTAAATTCAGGTTCTTGAGGGAAGAGCTTATTCACTTCAACACCCTTGGGTTGGAATCGTCAACCGTTCACAAAAACGTCAACATGATTGTTTCTAGGCGGAAGGAGCGCAAGTTCTACCACAGGTTTTGTTTCCCAGTTATTTGCATTTCTGTATAGTATGTATGTATACTTATTAGAATATTTCTTCGGTGTTTGCATTTGGAATCTGTAATTAGAGCCCAACTTCCTGGCATTACTTCTTTAATTAACAAAAGAATCGAAGAACTTGATGTGGAGTTGTCCCATCTCGGTTGATCTGTTGCTGTTGAATAAGCCTCTAAACTGCTCTCTTATTTCTTCATATTAGGATATTCATAGATTTTGTTAATCAACTTATTTTATACCTTATTGCTTTTATATATCAGGCTCAATTATACACTATCCTGGAGTTATGCCGAGCATTTGATTGGATCTTCAAGGAGCACTTGAATGGAGGGTACTATTTATAACCCCTTTCTTTTAACTTCCATTATTGCAGCACAGATGAATCATATAATATGATACAATCATAGTACTTTATCAACCTGTTTCAATCATTCTCTAGGCAGCCAGGTGGAGGCCGCATCTATGGAGTTTTTCACCATCAGCTGCCTGCTGCTTTAAGGAAGCTTCCATTTGACCGTCATTTGTCACTGCAAAACATAAAGAAAGTAGTCTCAGAGGCAGATGGGTATCAACCGTATTTAATCGCTCCTGAGCAAGGCTACCGACGTCTCATTGATGGTGCACTTAGTTACTTCAGAGGCCCAGCGGAGGCTTCAGTTGATGCTTTAAGTTCCCATTCAAGGTGGCATTCTCTTGTTAACTTGCTTGGTTCTCTGTTAAATTTGACTGCTTCTTGGAGGTAAGTGGAATGGAGAGGGTTTTGTAGCCTTGTAGGTGTTTTCTTTACTGAGGGTTCGTACTATGCTGCTTGCTGGATTTAAAATAAAACTAAATATCTATCGCATTTTCAGTCTTTAAAAGCTAGTTCATCTGCAGTGATTAGTGAACTTTGTTGCAGGTTCACTTTGTTTTGAAAGAGCTTGTAAGGTCAATTGCAGAGACTCGAGTTTGGAGTTTGAAACTTCCGTAGCTTCATGGATGAAATTGTTATACTTTAGGGATAATGGAAGAACGTAATTCCATCTTTTGGAATTCAACAGGAGTTGAAGAGTTTTCCAACTATTCAAGCTGAAATCAAAGCAGCTGCAAATGAAGCATTGGAGAGGTTTCGTGAAGAGAGTAAGAGAACAACTTTGCGGATGGTGGACATGGAGTTATCATATTTGTCTCTGGATTTCTTTCAGAAACTGCCCCAAGAAGCGGAGAAAGGTGGAAACCCGACTTCCTCATGTGCAGATAGATATGCTGAAGGTCACTTCTGCAGAATAGGATCAAATGTTCACTTTTATATAAGGATGGTGTCTGATATGCTTAGAAATACCTTTCTTAAGGCTGTGGTTTATTGCCAAGTGGAGGGAGGCCAAGCAGTCGTCTGATCCTTTCTATATACAACTGGGTAAAAAGGAGGTTCCAAAAATCTTTATTCCTGCATTCTCTCACATGCACATACCTTCATTTCAGACATCCATTTGATACCAACTCGGTAATTTGATTGTGAATGGATTCTATTTTGACTGTTGCGACTCATAGTGAGAGTTCTTTGCTGCTTTGTTTTCATTATTTTCTTGTAGGGCAAGCAGCTGGCACGGTTATTGGATGAAGATCCTGCATTGATGGAAAGGAGGCAACAATGTGTCAAGAGGCTTGATTTATACAAATCTGCGAGTCAGTTGCATGGGCCAGATGAAACCAGTGTCATCTTTGGAATGCTTTTGTTGAAGTGTGAAGTAAACAGCTTTCTTAATCCATGTCTATATTAGCCTATGTACAGTAAATCTGCAATGTTTTTAATCTGTTTTCCAAAAGTATGGTGTTCGTGATCGAAAGGAAAAAAATAATAATATCACAACCGTCATGGAATGAAACTCGGGCAATGAAAGTATTCAATCCCATCTCGAGTATTGCTTATCAAATATAATTTGGGTTCATGTGGGAAGGGTTTTGACCTCTCTTACAGAATTATTATGCAAATAGAATAAAACCTCCTAAACTGCTCTGGCATTTAAGCTCTAGCTGCTGCTTTCAAAGAATCTGCCTTCTTATCAAGCTCCTCTAAGACTGCCCATAACTTCGGATCCTTGTAATCCTTTACTAGCATAGTAGGATTTGCTTCCATAAGTACATTTTCAGGATTTCTGGTTGTCAACCCCACAACAGGCACCCCAGCTGCAACTCCTGCTCTTATCCCTGATGCAGAGTCCTGGACAATGAAGAAAAAAGAGCAAGTTTTCAAACTCAAGTTTGCATTTGCTATAGCTTTTGATACCGAAAAACACGGTTGGGAGGCATACCTCACATATAAATGTGTGATCCTTCGACACCTCCAGTAGCTCAAGTGCCTTCAAGTAAGGGTCCGGGTAAGGTTTGGCACGCTCGCACTCGCTTCCTATAATAACAACATCGAAAAAATCTTTGAGGCCGAGTTTTGAGATCATGAGTTCAGCATTTAGTCTTGGAGCATTAGAAACAGCAGCTCTCTTCAACCCACGGTCTTCTATCCATTTTGTTAGTTTATACAAGCCCTTTAAAGGCGGTAAGTTCTCTGAGGCCAACCTGTTTATCCATACAAAGCATTAACACTACTAAACACTGTGGCAAACCGGAGAACTTGAATACGATTGCAATAGAGACGTACCTCCGAAACACAGCTTCCTTATCATCCAAGAACTTTTCGCCCCTCGGTAAATCATTGGGGAAGAGAGTAGCAGCGATATCGGTATTGTGCCTCCCAGAAATGTTTTTTATAAAGAATTCTTCATCAATTGGAACCCCATCATTGAAACCAATCTGTTAAACATATCAACAACTACTAGAAGTAAACCCCAAACAATTGCTTCAGCAAAGGAAACTGAAGTAGCCAAATTGAAAAAAAAAAGTGAACTTTTTAAAAGAACAAGCAATTAAATAAAAAAACCTCTAGGAGCATATCACGAAAAGCATGGTGGTGGATAGGATCCGAGTCACACAATGTTCCATCAACATCAAACAATACTCCTTCCAAAGGAGCAAGATCAGGAATAGATTTATTGCTGCATTGAAAAAAGTGATAATATTAATACATCCTCGTCGTAAATGTGTGTAAAACTGTGAAAAAGATCGATGGCAGTAAAACATAAGATTTGAAACGATCACAGTAGAACATATAATCAAATAAAAAGGAAATATCATTTTAAGCACAAATTTTATGAATCTTATAAGAAGAACAAGAACCCAGATTGCTACGTTGGATCAATGTTTACCACGAAAAAACGAAAACAACCCATCACAAATCCAATATATATAAGCACAAAATTTACGAGTCTTATAAGTAGAACAAGAACCCAGATTGCTACATTGGATCGATGTTAACACGAAAAACAACCAATCGCAATTCCAATTATATATATCGAATTAAAGCACGCAAATGGATGGAGAAAGAAAGAAACAGGATTTACAAACCTCTGAATAGAATTCTCGCCAGCAGTCATTATCAATGAACTAGAAACAAAGGGGTTTTGAGATGCAGATGGAAGCGAAGTTGGGGAGGAATATAAAGACGAAAATTTAAGAGAAGTACCAAAGAATCCAGAAACGGGAAAGAGGAATGATATAAACTAGTAGGGAGGTCGTGCTTATATTAATTGGAGACGGCACCAGGTTCAGGTTCTGGTTCGTCCCTTTCAGTTCGAAAGGTCACGTTGGGCAATTGGCCACCATATATATTAGGCATAATGTCAAAATTAGTCCAAATGTTTATCAAAATAATCATTTTATCATATATTCTATTTTTTTAAGCATTTTACCCTCTAATATTTCATTTTAGGTCAAAAAGTCCCTAATATTTGATAAAATAATCACTTTATCTCTTATTATTTTTAGGGCATTTTAACCCTCAAAATTTCATTTTAGGATAAAACAATTGTGTGTTAATTAATAATTTTCATCTAATAAAGAGAATTGTTTATCTCAAAGTGAAACGTTGTGATCAAAATACTTTAAAAAAATAATAGAAACCAAAATAATTATTTTAATAAATATTGGGGGTTATTTTTAACATTATGCCTATATATTTATTTTCAACCTTCCTGGAAACTAGGGGTTCCACAAAATCAAACCAACCAGCGCCCCACAGATTATTATTTTATATTTTTATTAGATATGCTGGCATTTTTTACTTCATTTAAAAAATATTTTATGTTTTCAAACTTTTAATTGTTTGGTTAAATTAAATAAATTAATAAAAACAATAAACTTATTAAAATAACATAAACTATTTTATATTTTTTAATTAAGTCTTTTACATTTTTAACTTCTTTTATTATAAATTTATAGTTTTTAATAAAGTTATATTTTTACCATAAACCTTTTTTTAGTTTCTTATGTGAATAAACAAAATAACTTACCCTAGCATTGATTCAAAACAAAAAATTTATGATGTCAGTTTATTAAGTATTTTTATGTTGATTTAATTTGAAGAAAAAAAATTAAAGGGTTAAAATAATTTTAATATAAATTTGAGGGTTAAAGTGTCAATAGATTATTACGACTTTTTCTTTCTCTCCTTCTAACCCATTTTTTATCATTCTATTATTTTATATAGAGAAAATAACTTCAGTGACCGAAAATGTCTTATAATATACGATTTTAACCAATTTTTTTGGATTTACGAAAATGACCAACAAATTTGCAACGCGAACTCCAATTTCGCAACTCAGTTTCCAAATTCGCAACACGAATATGTAAATCGCAACGTGAATCTGTAAATCGCAACACATAAGTCAAATTCACAATGCGATTTCCAAATTCGCAACGTGATTTACAAATTCGCGTTGTGATTTACAAATTCGCAACACTGAATTTCAAATTCGAAACTCGATTTTCGAATTCGCAACACGAATTTTAATTTCGCAACATGTTTTATTTTCGCAACACAAATGTTTTGGGTATATAACTACGCAGCAGCAATAACTCATAACCTAAATCCCTAAATCGCAACTCATTCCATCTCCATCTATTACTCTCTCCGGCAACATCCGTTCCTATATCCAACGACATCCTTCCCCATCTTCAATTTGTTTTACATAATTTTATTTCTATATAACTTTTCCATGATTTCTCTCCCAAATTATCAATTATCAACTTAATAAAGGTATGTTTTTCTCTAAGTTAGTGATGATATGTAGTTTATAGCTCGTTTGTTCAGTAAATTAATTTACAATTTGTGGAATGAAATCATCTAATGTTGATCATGTTTGGATAGATTTGTATTTTGGAGGGTCATGGGAGAATGTTCATGGTGTTTTACGATATATGCCTTTACCCATGAATCTTCAACTAAAACTCTCATTAAAAAGTTAACTTATGAAACTCTAATGTTACGTGTTGCAAAGAAATTGAATTTAGAGCCTCTAAGTGGATTTAGGTTATCTTATCAGATAAAATGTAAAGTTTATTTGTTAACCGACAATGAAGATGTTGAACGATTCATTGCTTATATTAGTGTTTCGCAAGAAGACGATGTTACATTGTATGTTGTTGAACCTAGAAGTAGTGAATTTGGGTCAGTAGCGGATAGTAATCAACTAAGTTCTTCAACCCCAGTTTATGGTGCTCACAATGTACAACGTTATTATCAACCTCAAAATTTAATGGTTCCACCACAATTTCATCACCAAGAAAATTTTGTTTCACCACATTTTCAATACCAAACACAATCTCAAAACCCACAACATTTTCCTAATCCAAATCCCAATCAACTTTCAGCACCAAATTCCAGTTTTCATATTGACCAGTTAGACGATGATGAGCCAATAAAAAATATTGTGAGTACTAGTCAGTATTCGAAATTTGATCTTAGTCAATACTCGGACTTTGATCTTGGTCAATACTCGGATTTTGATGATGTTTCAGAAGAAGAAACATACCTTGTGTGTAATGATTTTGATATTGGTCAATACTCGAATTTTGATGATGAAACAGCCGCTGCCGAGGAAGATGCTATTGATGATAATGAGGAGGAAGTTACGACTGTGAATGAACATGTTGAACATCCATTCTGTAATTCATATAACCCTAAAAAAGAAAAAGAAGAAGAAGAAGTCCCCGAAGAAAAGAAAAAGAAGAAAATGCCACGGGAGTATAACTGGAATATGCCAGAATTACTTTAGATACCGGAAGAAGAGTTGGTAAAGATAGCAGTTGATTGTTACACAAAAGTTATTCATATCAAGAAAGATGATTGTTTTGATACAAAGGAAGACTTGAAGATAGATTTGTATACGAAATGTGTGGAAGATGGCTATCAACTAAAAGTTAACAAATCAAGCAAAGATCGTTTCGAAAAAAAGGTGTATGATTGACAAAAACTGTATGTGGCGTATGATTGCAAAGAGGATAAAAGATTGCAAAATGTTTCAAGTTAGGACTTTTATTGATAAACATACATGTTCAAGAACCCAATTTTTTTTCTCACCATAGACAAGCAAATAAAAAGGTGTTGGGTGGTTTTCTGGCTGAGTTAATGTTTTTTAGTGGCATGGTATATCGGGGACATGAAATTATGACTGACATGAATGCTCGGTTCAAGATTAGTATCTCATATTCTCAAGCTTGGAGAGCCAAATGTTATGCCTTGGAATTGTTGAGGGGGTCGCCATAAGCATCGTTTGCCCAACTGTCGGCTTATTGTCACAATTTAAAGCTGAAAAATCCTGGGTTGGTAACTCATATCAAAACAGATAGAGATGGACGCTTTGAGTTACTGTTTATCACCATTGGTGTTGCGGTTAGTAAATCAATATAATTTTTTGACTCATTTTTGTTAGTTAAATGCATTTCACATTTAAATGATTATATTTCTTGTGTATATTATTTTGTAGATTCGTTCGTTTATTACTTGCATGCGCCCAGTTATTATAGTTGACGGAGCACATTTGAAAGGTATCGACCTTGGAGTAAACTTATTAGCAGTAGTCATTGATGCTAACAATGGGGCATTTTAGGGATTACATAGGTCCTATTAGCAATCTGACAATCATATCCGATAGGGCAAACTCAATTGACAACGCTGTTAGAAGGTGTTTCCCAGATGCTTTTCATGGACTTTGTGGTATTCATTTGTATAAAAATAAAAATCAAGGTGTGCTGGTATAAAAAATCACAAATGGACATACTGAAATACTGTAAAAGCTTATCGAGAAGTGGATTTTAATAAGCATATAAATTGTTTAAGACATGTTTTACCTCAATGTGCTCAAACACTAGAAGATGTCGGGTTTGAAAGATGGTCAAGAGTACATCAACTTGGATCAAGATATGGTTTCATGACGTCTAATAGTGCAGAATCAATCAACACTCTAAGTCGTCATTCCCGAAAATTACCCATTACCATGTTAATGGAGTTTTTTCGAGCCTCTATTCAATAGTGGTACTATAAGAAAATAAACCATGCAAGTATTATTTCTTTAAATTCGTAACTTATCATATTTAATATATATTTTACTAAGTATTATTTATTTAAATTTACAGGAACATTGGAATGTCTTGTTACACCATAGATTGAAAAAAAGATAACGAAACGTGTTGTGAAGTCAACGTCATGAAGAGTTGAACCATGTTCAAACACTTTATTTGAAGTATTGGATAATAACTTAAATGGGTTTGTCGATCTAAATGCAAAGACGTTTAGTTGTATGAAATGGCAAACATCTGGTTATCCGTGTGGCCATGTTATAAAATTTGCTATTCATCTAAACCAAGATGATTCAAGCACATACGCTATGGATTGCTACACTACATAAGTATATCGACAGACTTATGCCGAGATTGTCTACCCTATTCCACATCCTTCTGGGTGGGACATACCAGATGACTTACAAACAGTTTTGCCACCAGTCATGGACAGCAGGCTACCTGGCCGACCAAAAATCACGATCGTATACCGTCTAAGGGTGAAGAGAAGAGGATATCAACATGTAGTCGGTGCAAGGAAAGTGGTCATACAAGGTTGACTCTTGGATCACCAGTGCCATCACAATCATCTTTTCCTCTACCAAAATATGGATCCTCATCAAAATCCAAAGCTCATATGGTACCAAGCAAAAGGAAATCAAAATCGCAATCAAAATCAAAATCAAAATCTCAATCACAACCGGCTTCACCTTTTGGGACTTATTAACTTAGGTGATTTTTAAATGCAAACGTTGTATTATGTGTATTTTATGTGTGAATGCATACATTTTCAGTTAGACATGCATCAGTAACTTGAGTTTGAACATTGCTATGATTTGTTCAGTTGTTATCACTTATCATATTGTTGTCTTTTATCTTTTTCAGTTGTATTTTATGTAGTCAAATATGCAACGTGAAAATCAAATTCGCAATGAAAAAATCGCAATGCGAATTTGACTATCGCAACAATCGAAACGAGAAAATCGCAACGCGAATTTGACTTTCACGTTGCGAAAGTTTACCTTCAACAGTTCTTTTTTACCTTCAACATAATGCAGATTGAAAATTAAACAACAAATCAATTAAAAATTATTGTGGGTACATTATTTGAACATTGTTATGGGCACATTATTTGGAAAATAATGTTTCAGACTTCGTTAGAAATAACCCTTTTTCATCGGATTAATTTCGTTATTGTGGGTACATTATTTGAACATTGTTATGTATAAATTTGTTATGTATGTATGTTTTGGTTTGATTATATTGTATGTATCTTTTCATTCAGATGGGATGGGCTGTGCATAACAAAACAATCTATCTCTTCCATGTGAGTACTTTATTCCCACCATGTGACAAGTGTGACAACCCCATCAACTCACAACTCAGCTTTGAACCAATCAATATTGTCTTTTAGCTTGATGGTTCATAAAGCATGTTACTTGAACAATATGAATCAATTATGCAATTTCCATGTTCAATTTAACATTGCATTTCAAATTCATTTCATATGTAATTGGAGTTTGAATTAAATTTCAATTTGAGTTTGAATTTCAATATAAATTTCGGCTCCACTATAAATATTAGCTCGAGCCTTTGTTTCATCCAAACAACAACTTACTCAATGGAATAACTTAGCCAATATGCATGTTATCATTGATTATTCTAATTTCCATTGTTTTTTTTCCAACTTTAAACGCGAGGGAAATCCCGGCCATCATAATTTTTGGTTAACAAACATGAAGATTTGATATCCGAAGAATGCCTTTCGGATACTATCCATTTCAGTCAGCTTACTGAGGTAGGTTAACCCTAAACCAAAACTGTCTTAGCCAAACATACTAGATGTAGAAGCAAATGCAGATTTAAAATATCAATGGTGATACATTTGGTGCTCAAACAGTTAAAGCGTCAGAAACGTTTCGGACGTATGATCTGGGTGGTATACGAGAAATACAATAAATGGCAACTAAAAATCTCGATAATTGAGGGCTACAACTTGTAATAATAACAAAAATAATTGAAGGGTACACGTGTATAAACTATCGATACTTTGCTAAATTAACAATGTAAATGGTAAAATTCTACCGTTGCAATGGTAGTAGGCGTACATGACAAGTGTCTCAACTTGTCATTTACGGCTATTTTCATTATACCAGAGAACTTTTATCCGTTTACATTGGTAATTGTACCGGTACTTATGCTTTATGTGTGTATCTTCCATTATTTTAACATTATTATTAAAAGATCTAGCGTTTAATTCTCGATAATTTTTGGATGCATTTTGTTGTATTACCCGTGTACCACCCAAATTATAAGTCTGAAATGCTTCCGATACTTTAAATTTTGAGAACCAAATGGATTGCCTTCGAGATTTTAAATATGCAGTTGTTTCTACATCAGCTATGTTTCTCTCAAACTGTTTCGGTTAACGGTTATCCTATCTTCATGAGCTGAATGAAATGGATAATATTCGAAAGGCATTTTTTTACATAATTTTATTTCTATATAATTTTTCAATGATTTATCTCCCAAATTATCAACTATCAACTTAATAAAGGTATGTTCTTCTTTAAGTTAGTGATGATATGTAGTTTATAACTCGTTTGTTTAGTAAATTAATTTACAATTTGTAGAATGAAATCATCTAATGTTGATCATGTTTGGATATATTTGTGTTTTGGAGGGTCATGGGAGAATGTTCATATGGTGCCAAGCAAAAGGAAATCAAAATCCCAATCACAACCGGATTCACCTTTTGGGACTTATTAACTTAGTGCAAACGTTGTATTATGTGTATTTTATGTGTGAATGCATATATTTCAGTTAGACATTCATTAGTAACTTGAGTTTGAACATTGCTATGATCTATTCAGTTGTTATCACTTATCAGATTTTTTGTTGCGATTATTGCGAAAGTCAAATTCGAAATGCGAAATCGCAACGTGAAAATCGCAACGCGAATTTGACTTTCGCGTTGCGAATTTGACTATTGCAACGCGAATTTGACTTTCGCGTTGTGAAAGTGTACATTCAACAAGTTTTTTTTGCCTTCAACATAATGCAGATTGAAATTTAAAACAACAAATCAACTTTTACAAATCAATTAAACAAGCAAAAAATAATTCTTATTTCCTCATCAATTAAACAAATCAACTTTACAAATCAACTTTTACAAATACATCAATTTCACGCAGACAGTTGTTTATGCACAAATACATCAATTTCACGTAGCTCACTTCAGGATCAGGATTAACCTGCAGAAACCAAACATTTGCTCAAACAACACTTTCTACACATCTAAAACCAACAAACAGCAAATTATTTAGGTACTTAACCAAACATTTTCAAACCAACAAAGAGTATATATGTTAACAATAATTGCTCAAACTTACCAATTTGTGTTGTTTATGTACACTTTCAGCACGCGGATGTAGGTAGGTAGCGTTCGCATATATCGCTCTAGCCATAAAATGTCGAAACCACAAGCCTATTGCACCTCTATCTCTATCTGTGGGAGGTAAAAACTATTTACTTCCTGTCGTCAAACGTTCCAAGCACATGCATACGAGAGGATCACAATTCCCTCTGGCTCCCTGTGTTTGTTGTGGCGTGGTCTTGTCTATGACCATTGTAACTTTGAACTTCTTTAGCTTCTTGTTTCCAGAATTAGTCCAATAATCAATCGCATCCAAGTATTTAGCCAAATGAGCGCTCCATCCCTTACAAATAATATCTCTCAAATCATACAATGATATGTAATTCAACATGCTGCCATATACCATTGTCTTCAGGGATGGGAGCTGAAGCTCGATGAGAAGCCAATGAAGACGTTCCAAAACAAAAATAAACACTTGCAATCATAAATAATAATTCAATTGCGCACATCAAATTTTTATTTATGAACTCCTTTAAAATATTCAAAAATAAATACTAACCTTATCGACCTCCCACCACGCAGGATAAAGTTTAGCTTTTTCATTACCCAACACATATGAAGTGTCTATCTATCCTTTAAGTGAGCTACGTGAAAAGACATCGGCATAATAGTCATCGCGTATTTTTTATTTTCTTCAATTTCCTTATTATCAGAAGACATGACACCCATGCATCAATATGATGTTTTATAAAAAAAATACATATATTAGTGAATTTCATAAATTTTTAAAAAAATAATCAAAATGCAATATAAGAAGAATATAAGACTTACCCCCCGTCGAAATAGCCATTGTCTTTAACCCCTAATAACACACCCCACCAAGACCGATCAAGAAACAAATGTATATCATCGTCGAGTTTGCATATGTTAGTGTAACACCCCTGGCTCCGCTCATGTAGATAAAAATCAATTGCGGTCTTAGCCCAAAGGGTATTATCCATAATTGTGTCCGGTAGTGTTTTCCTCTCCACTTCAGATACCGGAATGGTATTGACCGATAACTCATACGAAAGCCAACTCTTATCCATCATGTCGGGCACTTGAGGGGGTTTATCAATATGTCGACATATTATGCCATGTGAATCAGGCTCTCGAACGGTGGGAGGGACCTCTTGAACGATGACAGGGGCCTCTTGAACGATAGGAGAGGCCTCTTGAACGATGACAGGTGCTTCAGGCTTCTTCTTACGGAGTCTTGGAATATTGGGGTGAACGGAGACGTAATGGCATATGCACAACATCTGATGCGTGAACCCCGTCGTGCAAGAAAAATCCAACATAAAGCATCTACCTTATCGGGCCGCTAAAAATAAATTAATACATAAATCAGTAAATAAACAAATAAATAATACCGAAAAAATGTTATTTGCATTTTTAGTATAGTATTAAAAAACTTAACTCATTGCGTAGAGTATGAACCTCATTTTGCAACGATACAACAATCTCACGTAGAGTAGCTACCTCATCACGTAAAGTAGATACCTCACCACGTAAAGCACCATTGTCATCTCGTAAAACCTCTACCTCACTACGTAAAGACCGTACCTCATCACGCCATGCACCATTGTCTTCACGTAAAATACCGACCTCCTCACGCAAAGCATTAACCTCATCACGTAACTCCCCTAACTCATCCTGTGGAGATGGAGAACAGGAGATAAATGTCGTGGATCTTTGTCGGTCGCCTATCATGAGGTGATGGTGGAGAAGAGGCTCGATGATGTGATTGAATAGGTGATGGCTCTCGTTGTGGAGGTGTATAATCGGCTCGATCAGGTGATGGCTCTGGGTGAGGTGATGGCTCTCGAAGTGGGGTCTGCTCATCATCTGTGGCATAAAAAAAACGCTTACTAGCTTGCCACCAATCAGTGGCAAGCTCAGCCTTTGTGGGTGTCAGCCTCTGTAATGGATAGTTGGCCTCCTAATAATATAAAAGCTCAAACAAAGTTAAACATCTACTAGTAATAACTTGTTTATATATGGTAGTATTTGTGTTAACTTACATCAGTCATCGTCATATATGGTAGTAACTCTTCCCAATCCAACAGTCAGATCCTCCTCCAGGAAATAGCCCTAGGAATATCATTTGAATTTTTTATTGCATATGTCCGGATGTTGGGAAAAGCCTCAAATATCCAAATCTACAAACAATATAATACACAAACATTAGTAATTGTTAAATAATTACTTATAATTTTGGAAACATTATATAGAAATTCTTACCTTAAAGGCCCAAATAAAGCCTGCCAAAGTGTATTTGGAACCATGGCCACGCAAACTTTTTCGGTCCTCAAAGGTAGACTACAACTTTTTCCAGGTAGCTTTTCATAGATATGAACCCCACGGAAACATGTTTCATGCATTTAGGTCATCTACCAATAATATTAGGTTCTCAGAAATAGGTTGTCTGGCTCTTTGCCTAAAAAGTCGGCATGCAAAAGTAATAAATGGCATACTCAGACAACATTGAGGTCATCCATCCGAGTAAAACCATCTTTAACAAATAATCTCTTTAAGTCGTCGACGTGTAAACTCGCTTCGCCTTTGTCAGCTCAGGAAAAACCTGAGATAACCATGATGGGCGGCGATATGACTAGTGTGCCGACCTACATCATCGTGTCCGAAGTGTAGACTAGTGATTAAGCAAAACTCCTCCCGCCCAAAACAAGTATACGCCGGAGGAAAATGAAACCACATCTCTTCATCACCACGTTGTATCCTCTCGGGTAGATCGTTAGTCATGGTCTGAAGAAACAAATGGGTCAACATAGCATCTCTACCCGGATGTTATACTTTAAGCCATGGCCCGAAGCAAGTATCCTCAAACAATTTTCTTTGTACAGGTGTAAGCGTCGACGCAATTGTAGTGGCTAGGCTTAATTTATTCCTTAAGGTCAATGAAGCCGAAAAAAATTCTACAAAAATAATAAACATACCAAGTTAGATATACCAAAAACTACAAATTATACACTATAAACAGACATGATATTAAACAGTGAAAACAAAGCCAAATATATTTCAAACTTGCATGGTATTCACCTAAGTC
Source organism: Hibiscus syriacus (assembly GCF_006381635.1). Lineage (NCBI taxonomy): Eukaryota > Viridiplantae > Streptophyta > Magnoliopsida > Malvales > Malvaceae > Hibiscus > Hibiscus syriacus. The sequence continues at coordinate 2,097,997 of NW_024063512.1, read as the reverse complement.
ATTATTCTATCATAGTTCACAAAATGCATCAGATAACATTCCAGAAGTAAGCAATTATATAAACATTTAAAAGGACAACATATAGGTTTAGTGCAGGTTCAAGGACAACATAAAAAGTAGTAGTTTATTCTTGAAACTTAAATTCGCAACACTGTGAAGTTAGTATTTGTCTTTGTTTTTTGGTTGGAGTAATGCAATTCATTCAAGTTTCAATTTACAGAAGAAGAATAATTTCTGAAACTTAAAATCGCAACGCGAAATGAAAATCGCAACGCGAAACTAAAATCGCGTTACGATTTTCATTTTCATGTTGCTAAATTAAGTTTCAAATAGTCTTCTGCAAATTGAAACTTGAATGAATTGTATTACTTCAACCAAAAGATAAAACAAAGACAAATACTAACTTCACATGGTTAAAGACTAAACAGTTTAGCAGTATTGGCAACAACCGAATGAATTTACTAAGCAATCTAAGTGAAATTGTTAATCTATTACTGAAATTACCAGTAAATCTATCATCAATTTAAATATGAAAAATCTAATAATAATACAAAAATTTCAAAATAAAAATAATTAAAAAAACTAACCCTCGGTGGTTGATTTTCCATTTCTGACCGTGAATGGTTGTGAGGGTGGCTAGAGAGATGGAGATAGACGGATTTCGTCGGAGATGGGGACAGATTTCATCGGAAATGGGGACAGATGTCGTCGTAGAGAGTGAGAGATGGAGATGTGAGTGAGTTGTGATTTAGGGTTTTAGGTTATGATTTGCGATTATATTGTTTACATTTGTGTTGCGAAACTAATATTGTGTTTCGAATTCGAAAATAAAATTCGCGTTGCGAAAATAAACGCGCTTTACGAATTTGACTTCTGTGTTGCGAATTTGACTTATGTGCTGCGAATTACAGATTCACGTTGCGATTTACATATTCGCGTTGTGAATTTGGAAACTGAATTGCGAAATTGGAGTTCGCGTTGCGAATTTGTTGGTCATTTTCGCAAATCCAAAAAAAATGGTTAAAATCGTATATTATAAAGCATTTTCGGTCACTGAAGTTATTTTCTCTTATAATTATTATGCATGTAATTGTTTTTTTATATACATTAGACTAATAAGATTTATCTAATTCATAAATAAGAATTTTGCTCTTAACTAGGGTTTGTTCTTTTTTCTCTCTTTTTCCATGGTTACCATTACTCTCTTTCCTTCTTCATCTTTGTGATCAGCAGTCGATATTAGTCTTGGTATTGATTGCCAACCACTGGTATTCATTATTTCTCTTTTATTTTATTATAGAGTATTTTTATTTTTTTATTCTTAATAATTATGTCTTTTTGGCAAATATTTTTTGCTTTTATGACGCATTTTTTTCTACGCACGTTTTTTTGTTGTTTATCTATTGTTTTCGTTTTTTTTCAAGGCTGGATTTGGCATTGACATGACTGATCAAGATGACATTTATTATCAAGATGATCTTCTTGCTTTGGACTAGCGGATTGAATTTGAATATGCGATTGTGTTCGTGGATAGTATTTTTACATCACTTGATTCTGATTTACATTATGTCGGTGGTCTTTCAATAGTTTTATTCTCTTTTGTAGTTCGTACCGATGCAGTCAGATCTATTCGTATTTATCTCTTGTTCAATTTATTTGGTTAGGTTTTTAACATTTTCTTTGTATGGTCATTGTGTGATTTTAAGTGGCTAGTTTTCTTATGATTAGGAAAATATTCTATATTTTTAGTTTATAGTTATGATCGTAAACATCCTTTGTAATTTGGATATTTTCTATTTTTAATAAAATTAACGGCTTTTATAAAATAAAAAAATTGCTCCATTAAAATTATTAATTTTCATAATAAATAAAAATTAAAATACTACTGTTTTTCAATTGTTTTAATACAAACAATATTAAATCTTTTGATGAGCTTACATGGTAAAGTATGAGAGAATCAAAATTGGCTTCGTCCTTAATTGGAGGCCGTCAAAATTGTAAAAGCAAAGTCAATATAATACAATAGAATAGAATGACATAACTTAATAGATTTACTAAACAAATCAGTATAATAATGTAAACAAATATTCGTTGTTATAATTTTGACCTAGATTTATAAAGAAATTGAGGTCGCAAAATTGGATGAAAATTATGTATTCCAACATTGGATTTTTTTTAAATAAACTCTAAATTTTAAACGTGAACTCGACCTAATATCAAATCTATATAACCCTTAGATCAAAGCCCAACTAAATTGAGAATTAAATTATTTATCATAAATTTCAACTTAATTTCTTATAATAACTTTGATTTATCTCAACTTTTTAGGTCTATTATGTGGGTAAAATGTTATCGATAGAAATATATAGGTTAGAGTGGTTATAAGCAGTTTACCGTTTATGATTTAGGTAAAAAATAAAAATTGATGGTTGGACGATTGTTGGTTAGTATTTAAAGTCTCTATCTCCATAAAAAGGTAAAAGAGAGACAACCAAGAAAAGAGTTCTAGACCCTTCTTTGTGTCTTGGTTGATATGTTTTAGAAAATCAAAATCGATGGCTACCCGTATGTTAGCAGACCAAATAGATATGATAATCTGACAATATATTTAACTTTAGTATGTCAACTGAATCTACTAGAAATTATGTCAAAGGATTATGAGTTCTTTATATATAAGTTTATTTTTTGTTTTAAAATATTCTTCTTAAATTCTCTGAAATTTTGAGATGTCAAGGAAACACAACAATTACATTATAATTTTCATCTTAAATTATAAAAATATAATTATAGTGTGATCCTTTTTAAATATTTTTTATTCACTTGATCATTAAATTTAAAATAGTTTAATTATATGACATTTATTTTAATAATTGAAAGTTAAAAAAATATTTTTTTTACTTTTATGATATTATAATTTTGTTTTCTCTTTTTTTTTGTTCATGTTTTTTTAATACTATTCATTTTATTCTCAAAAGAACTTATTAGTGTTTTTTCTTTATAAGTTGGAATCATAATTTTATCACATGTTCTTTAATCTTTATAGATATTGGCAATTTTATTTTATTGTTCTCTATTGTTTTTTAATTTAAATTTTTTTCATTTCTTTTTAAAACTCATGAAATTTAATCGATAAAATCGATAATTTTTAGAAGTTTGTCGAATTTAAAGAGTTTTGAGTGTGTGTTTGTAAATTGTAACGGTGAAAAACATCCATTTAAGAAGAATAACATATCTTGAATCTATCTTATCGAAATGTCGTTGGCAAAAATTGAACCAAGTAGAAAAACAACCCGAATAGAAGAACAAGGGGAGAAAGAAAATGTTTTGACGTCATTTTGTTATCAATGAAAACATATTATAGATGGGGTGATCAAAAAAGAAAAGAAAATTTTCTAGAAAACATGTGAAAAAAATTATCACGCCATTACGCTATTAAAAAATTAATAGTCTAGTGACAAAAAAATAAATTTGAAGAATTTTATGCTATAATTTCAAACTTTTATAGTTTGGTAACCAAAAAAAATACAACCAAAGTTTAATGACTAAAAATTTCATTTATCGAATTATTTTAATAGATTTCATACTTGTAAATATGCTATTGTTTTTAAATTTAAACACCGATGGGTAGAGTACGTTAATTTGGGCTTTAGCCTAACACTGAGACCAGGCCCTAGTTTAATTGATTTTTGTTGTGCAGATTGGATTTGCATGGTTTGATATACCATTCAAAAACATAAATGGAGGAATTCATTTTTACATGAATTAACATACTATTAAATTAAAATCATATTGAATATATAAATTTTAAGAGGACCGAACCCCTTTGGGCCGTGAGGAGCTCCGTCCCTGGGTTGTACCATATAATATTACTACAAATTAATCTGTAGTAGTGAAATAGATTGACGCCAAGTAGGGTTTCGAAAATGGTTTACATGTCACAACTGATGTGGTTCAATGGATTTCTTTCACGTCGGTCTATGCTGGCGTGCTTTGTCAGCAACATCCCTTCACCTTTACCACTTAGTTTTTTTTTCCTTTTTTTTTTAATATATCACGTTCTTTGGAAGACAACCCTTTCATAGTTTCAGCAACACGCTGTGAGACAAACGTAGAGGAAAGGATGGGGTATTTCCCTTGCAGCTTCCGCTCCCTTTCAAGAAATCACAGCCCACGTGGGTCATTATTAGGGATAGGCATGGATCGGGTCAAGATTTTGACCCATCCGAACCAGACTCGAAAATTAAACTTCTCCACTTGCATCTGATTCGATTTGGGTTTAAGATATGTGCACCATACTCAAAAGTAACCTGACTTTTTAGGTTAAAACCTACTCTTGACCCGAATTCAAATTCTCAAAAAGAAAAATCAACTCGATCGAATCGGATCAGAAAAGGTCAGAACCTGTCGTATTCGAATAAAACGTACATCCCTAGTGATTAGCCAATGTAAAAATCAACGCAAAAACAATGACTATAACAGCTATAGGCTTCTTAAAGTAGTGGAAAACCACCAAACTCTCTTCTAACCTTATAGCTTCATTCCATATTCTCGTTCGAAATACTTAAGCTATCTTTTCAACTTTCAAACCCCCCCCCCATTCCCTTGTTGCTTGTTTGGAAAGTAAGGGTCAAATAGCTTGCATATTCAAATTAGAAAATCCACCTTAGTCTTATATGTAAATATTTCCTTTGATGTGTGAATGGGAATATTTAGGGTATAATTTCGTAGACTGCAACCTAAACGAAATCTTCATCACAAATGATGTATACGTATATACTAGTATCTTTCACAGAATAATGAAGTCTAGCTGCATGATTAATCGTACAAATGCTTGTAAGAGATTACATAACAAGTACTTAATACAACCCTAACAGAATTCAACTTCATATAATTATTTTACAGAATGATAAAGTTGGCAAGGCTTACCAAACCAAGATATTTTGGCTGCTTTCTTCACCTATAAATACCTGCTGGACACCCCATTGTTCCATGCACTACCACCTTGTCTTCTTTTCCTTTTATTCTAATCTTTGCTCATTGAATCCTCCATGGTTCTATCTCTTCGATACCTTTTGATCGTTTTAACAACTTTGTTTCTCACGACAGAGGCGTCGAATTTCATCCATTCTCGAGCAGCTTACTACCCCAACTCCGATGAACATGGAACAGATGGTAAGGGAATGCAGGGAAAGCATACCTTTTATTGTGTTTATGTATGATACAAACATAAATGCTCATTGGTATTGTTTACTGAATTGTAGTGGGTGCCTGCGGTTTTGGTTCTTTTGGAGCAACGATAAACGGTGGAGATGTATCTGCAGCATCTGATCTCTACCGTAATGGTGTTGGCTGTGGTGACTGCTACCAGGTATTAAAGAAAGATGTTCCTGCACATGTCATGAAACATAGCAGAGATGCCCTTTCAAATGCTTAAACAACACCTAACCTGCTCTTCTAATATGAGACTTTCAAATAACATTGCCTATTCTTTCTCCTCTATAATAGGTGAGGTGCACCGACAGCCATTACTGCTCAGACAAAGGCGTGACTTTGGTTATAACAGATTCAGGCTCAGGCCCCAATACGGACTTTATCCTTAGTAGACGAGCCTTTGGTAGGATGGCTCAGACAAAAGATGCAGCTTCATCTCTATTAGCCCTCGGAGTTGTTGACATCGAATATAGGAGGTAAGGCATCTCTATATCGAGGAACACGTATAAAATAGTTTCTCAAGAACCTAGAAACCATATAAACAAAATCATGAATCTCTTACCAATGCCCTACATTCTGTTTATCCAGCGTTTCATGCAGCTACCCAACAAAAATATTACTATCAAGATCGACGAGAACAGCAACTACCCTTATTATTTAGCGTTTGTTCTATGGTATCAACAAGGGGATAAAGATATCACAGCTGTGCAGCTATGTGAGGTAATATACTCTTTCTGACCATAACTTTCTGTTTAATAGAGCGAAATAGAATACTTACAAAATGGGATACTTCTAATATCTGCAGACTCAGAACTTTGTGTGCAAGCTCTTGGATAGGAGTTATGGAGCAGTATGGACAACCACTTCGCCACCAAGCGGTCCATTGTCTTTAAGGATATTATTGAGCGGAGAGGATGGAGACGAGTCATGGATTGTTCCTGTTAATAACATACCAGAAAACTGGAAAGCTGGAGAGACATATGACTCAGGAGTTCAGATTGATGTCTAGATATGTGCACCAGAGTCATTCATTTCTTCATTTTAGCAATACAACTAAAAGAATAAGTTTCTAGGTTTCTTCAAATATGTTCTTTCATTATGTTTATTTGAATAGTATATATCTTATTATTTTGTGTCAATGAAGGGATGATAAATTTAAGTAAGAAATTTTTTAATGTAATCTTTGACTAATGAAAAGTCATGTTTCTTCAATTTCAAAACACATTTTTTCATGTTTTGCTGTTACTCTTCCATCCCGGCTTTTCCCGATTTTATCCACATAGTATTTTATAGTTGACTACACCAAACAAATTTCATAATCGCCATGGCAGTTTTGCTTCCTATTATTAGTTTGCAGTAGCTAAGGTAATGAATAAATGTAGTTAATATCAATAGTGATACTATGATGATGATTTTCTGAAGTACAAAAACAAATCATCTCACAATAGGTTGTCAAATATCCTTGGCTGAAAAGCCTGACTAATGCTAAACTCTCATTATAGAATCAGAATCCGAGCGAAGCATAAACACAAACCTAAAGTATGAACTTCAATATTCACAAAAAGAGCACAAGGGAGAAAATGAAGGTTTCAAATGAAATGAAGTTTTTTTATAGTTACATATAATAGCAAAGTAAGATGACAGAATTTGGGGTTATCTCCACTTTGAAGAGGGTGGAGAAAAATGGAGAAGTTCACCAACTAGATTCCAGAATGACACAGCATAAGCTGGAACAACTTCATCGAGATATATTGTCACTGGTCTATGAGCTATAAAAGGAAAATGAATAAATTTTGAGCGATGTTTACAGAATGGGCTGTCACTCACCATGCCGTTTTCCAAAGACATTTTCTCTGGAACCCTTTTTTCGCTACAAATTTCTGTTTGCTTGATTTTCTATTTAGTGATCATTCAAAAAATCTCAGACCCCAATAGAATCTCATCTCATCTCATCCAACATATGGTATGTCGTGGTTCATACAGTGAAGCACTTGTTTCTGGCAATCCCCTGTCCTTGACAAATTTTCTAATGTTCTTTACTTCACCCCACTTCCCTTTCAGAGAATATGTGGGGGGGGGGGGGGGAAGCAATACATAGGGCCCAACATCCATATGTTCCAAACCAATTACCCGATTGGCTACAATCTCCCCAAGCTCTAAATTACTAAATGCCTCTGCAGGTATCTTATTCTTAAGCCCGTGTGAATGTAACTGAATGTTCCATCAAACGATTCCATCTAATTCAATAACACATGCAACCAAAGTGCTCCACTTTGGGTTCAATCTTGTAAACTTCGATGTTTTATCCAAGCACCACCAATCCTCTAAACCCTTTCACCCATCACCCATCATCCATCATCCATGCTTACATGCAGATAAATAATTCTAAGGCTTTCCCAACTTGTCATGTATCCCATATCCCATGATCATGGAATTCCATGACACCACATTTTTTTCAGGCACGTTATCAAAGAACATTTCTAGCAAAATCCATAGCCCCACATTTTGTATACATCGTCAAAAGAGCAGTTGAAAGTAAAATCACATTTGATCTTGTTATTTTCATCAAAAGAATGAATCCCCAAGCCATTATCAGGCCTCCTCAAATTCACACATGCTACGAGATGCATTGCTAACCCTAGCCTCTCCTCTTTCCATCATCCTATCAAAAAACTTTAAAGTCTGGATGGCATATTTCTTTTGTGTGATTTATTAGAAATCCCAAATAAAAGTGATAAAACTTCATCAGCTTGTGGATGAAGTTTATCTCCAGACTTGAACGCATGAACTCTCCCATTCAGCTCTATCCAACTACACCCAGGGACTTTCCTTACTCCTTTCAACCCATTTCTTTTCTCAATTTTTTCTCTGCCATGTGCAGACCTCTTGCTGCATATATATTGCAGAGAGCCACATGGGCAGGTGAGTTCATTGGGTCCAGCTCAAGCACTTTCATGGCAGCATGTTTAGCAATCTCAGCACCTGTCTCACTAAACCCACATACGCTGAGTAGTGCCCCCCAAATAGCACAATCTGGTTCAAAAGGTAGACTCCTGACAAACTCTTCTGCTTCCTCAACTCTCCCTGCTCTGCCCAAAAGATTGACTATAGAAACATAATGCTCCAAACCAGGCTTAATTTGATAAATATCCCTCATTGATTTAAATAATTCCAATGCTTTACTGATAAGACCTACATGACTACAGGCTGATAGGATACCCAAAAAAGTAACAGAATTTGGGTGATTTTCAGATTCCAGCATCGCTTCAAAAATCTTTATAGTTTCCTTTGCTAGCCCATGATGAGAAAACCCCACGATCATTGAATTCCATGAAATCAGATCCCGAAATGCCATAGTTGAGAATATATTATATGCATCATCTATTAACCCACATTTTGCGTACATGGAGATAAGGGAATTCTCCATAATCAAATCAAATTCATATTGTGTTTTCACAAGCATGCAATGGAGTTGTCTCCCCAGATCAAGATTTGCTGTTGCTCCAGCAGCTCCAAAAAGAACAAAATATGTAGCCGTCAAAGGGAAAAAACCTTGTGCCCGCATCTTCAAAAATAAAGAGGTAGCTTCTATAAAAAGTTCGTTTTGGACATAGCCTGATATCATTGCCATCCACGCAACTGCATCCTTTTCTGGCATGTTATTAAAAAGATGGCAAGCCTGAGAAACTTGTCGACTGCTCAAATAACCATCAACCATTGAAGTCCATGAGATCTTATCTCTAATAGGTGATATATCAAACACATATTGAGCCTTTCTCAACTGTCCAATACGAACATAACCAGTGATCATAGCATTATAAGATTGAACTGAAGAGTTATTCAAGTTCTTGTTAAATATATAATATGCTAAGTCCATGATACCAAATACTGAATACATCTGAATGAGGCTCCTAGATAACCTGCCATCATAATCATCCTTCTCCAATCCATCAACAATTACTTGAGCATGTAACTGCTTGCCAAGACAAGGAAATCCCATACCAGCACAGGCATAAGCGAGAGATACAAAAGTCTCAGTATTTGGTCTTATTACATAGTTAGTCATTTCTAGAAAAAGCAGCAGGGCTTCTTCATAGAAACCATTCCAAGTAAACCCTCCAATCATGGCTGTCCAAGAAACAATATTCCTCTCAGGCATTCTACAAAACAAAAAATACCCTTCATTCACTTCACCAGCTCTACAATAACCTGCTATCATACTAGTCCAAGTAACCACATTGTGTTCCTCCATCTCCTCAAACAAATCTCTAGCTTCTTTCATTCTAAAGTTCCCAGCATATCCAGAAATCATAGTGTTGAATGAAATTATGTTACGGCCTGGTATTGCATCAAAAATTGACCTTGCTTCCTCCAAATCCCCATTCCTAATCAGCCCACCAATCATAGAGTTCCATGAAACGACATTCTTTTCTGGCATCTCATTGAAAAATCTCTTTCCCTCACAAACTCTACCACTTTCCAACAACCCACACAACATGGAAGTCCACGAAACCACATTCCTCTCGGGCATTTCATCGAAAAACCTTCTCGCTTCACCAATCCTCCCACACTGTATAAAACCCAACAACATGGCATTATAACTGACAATGTTCCTCGCAGGCATAATTCCAAACAGCAATTTGGCTTCATTAACAAACCATTTCTTGACAACTTTGAAATAAGAGAAGTTAAGTGAATAACGTGGCTATGGTTGCTTCTTTGAGGCATTCTGTCAAGCATGTTACGAGCTTCTTGAATTCGGTGATTGGATAGTAAATAAAAGAGCTGGGAATCATTCAACGTGAGTTTTGAGTGATGAGTAACTGAGAAAACGGGTTGGGATTCAAATGAACGAACATGGAGGAGACCATAACGAGTAAGAGAAAGTGAGGCTTTTGACAACGAGATGGCGCGCATTAGCTAATTTTGAGAAGCTGCTGTTACGACTTAGAAGGACAATTTAAAACTATAAATATATCAACTTTTTTTAAAAAAATTAATAAATATATCACCTTAAAACATAAAAACTATAAGGTTGAATATAATAATAATTGTTTAAACTATATCATTGCATAAACTGTTTTCAGTCAATCCAGATGTTTTAGCCGTGATGGAAGTTAAATCCGTCCTTAAATAACACGCGTCGAATTCAAGTAATTTTGAAATTTTTATTTTTAAAAAATTAAAATATATACTATATTAAAAAATTCTAATTTCTCTCAAACTATAAAAAAAAACTTAAATCCCAAAAATCAACCCTAAAGTTTCTAACCCTAATCTTATCATTGCCATTGATGGCCACGATCGTCGCCATCCTTGACATCTCCTTTATTGGCCATCGTCGTTTATGACGTCACGTCGTTGTCGGGCATCTGAGTATCACGAATTTTAAGCTTTGGTTCGCCAGATTCGTCGATTGTTTGTCAATTTTGTGGGTTATTTATCATCATGTTCGGTTATTTGTTGGGTGAAAATTGCGCTGGAGGTTCGATCGACGGTAACGACGAAAAACAATGACGGCAAATGTGGGTATAAGATTGGAATTAAGATTTTCAAAATTTTGGGATTTTGTTTTAAATATCTAAAAAACTTTTGGACTTTTTAAAAAATATGTATAATTTTAAGTTTTTTTCCAAAATATAAATTTTTAAAATTTTATAAAGACGACACATGTCATTTAACGGTGAAATTTAATGACCATGATAATCCATTTACCTAAATGAAAACATTGGACACATTCTCTTTTCTTTTAAGTAAGATAAAGATTAGATTTAGAATTTATCAAGAAAATCGAAGATATACATTAAAACTCTAAGTGGCATATTGTTACAAAACTTCCATTTTCTCTTTATATATATATAAACTTCTATGGTAGTAATTTTAGTATTATATGTAATAATATCAAGTATGGTTTAGATGTTCATTCATGGCAAAACATAAGCAATACATTTTCAATATGCTCTGTACTCTTGTAAGGGAAGTAATCCTTCCGGATTTGACTATTGTACAAATTCCACCAGTTTTAATTCTTAAATCTTAACCAAGCACCCACTTTACCTTAAAATATATAAAGCTACTTTAACAAAGCTTCCATCGATTTGATTAGCAGTCATTTCACTTGTTTCTTTGGCCATTCAAGCTTCCTATAAATGGCAGGCAAATCATAAGTAGGAGCTAAAGGTTTTAGGCAAGAACAGTAATGGCTTCGAGAATCAAAATCTCAGCTCTGAGTGTTGTTATGCTTCTCCTGTTGATTGCCTCGACTTCGAATGCAGCGATTTCGTGCAGTGCTGTGATTAAGGACCAGAACGACGACGAAAACAACAACAAAATTTTATTCTCATATGCAATGAGTAAGAGAGGTAGGGTAGTAGATTGTTCTCAATGCTAGGTTGAGAGCAGTTTCAGTGGAAGACCTCCGGCAGTCAGAAAATTAAAAATAAAGATAATATACAATGCATGTATAAATAAATAAATACATAGTTGAACAGTTTTCATATGCAATCTTTATATGCGCGTCTGTAATGGGAAGTAATCCCTGCAAATAAATCTCTGCGTAAAAATCTCTGCATATAGACAGAAACGTAAGACCCGACTAAATTTAAAATGAGGAAAACATGAAGAAAAAGATACAAAAAAGTAATCGATAGCAAGCTACGAGAGGGAATAAAGTCAAATGGGTTAAAACCTAAACTAAGACAACACTACTCCGCTACCCTAGTTCTAAGCCTTCATATATCTCAATGAAGAAACGTATAAAAAGTAGAAGTCCTGAAAATTATTACAAAGATATTAAAAAGAAGACAGAGATGCTACACCCTATGGCTGTGACCCACACTATTCGGCTACCCTGGTCTTAAGTCTCTATTATTTCCTATCAGAGATCATGTCCTCGGTAGGGGCTAAATCCTTCAAATCAGATCTCAAGCAGTCTACCCATTTCCTCCTTGGTCGTCCTCTCTTTCTAGCACCGTCGACTGTAATCGACTCTATCCTCCTGACTACATCCGACGGTTGTCGCCTAAGGATATGCTCAAACCACTGTAGTCTACCCTCCCTCAATTTTTCGGATACGGGCACCACCCCTAAGGACATCTTAATTGCAGAGTTTGGTGTCATGTCCCACAGAGTCCTACCACATGCCCATCGAAGCATTCTGTGGCCTCCATCCTCCATACGTGATCCTTCTTGATTGTCCAACATTCTGATCCATACAGCAGCGCTGGTCTTATTGTCATTCTATAAAAATTTCCCTTAAGTTTTAGAGGCACCTTCTTGTCCCACAAAACTCCAGTAGCATCCTCCACTTTAGTCATCCCGCCTTTATACGGTGTGTAACGTCATCATGTACACACCCATCTTTATATATCATAGACCCTAGGTACTTGAAACAATCCTTTGATGGTAGAACGTGTATTTCTATGCATACTTCTACATCTTCATCGTTTTGGTTCCCACTGAAGTTTGAACATAAATACTCTGTCTTTTCAATATTGATCCTTAGACATTTTTCTTCCAAAGCAGTCTTTCAGGTCGTCAGTCAACTATTCAACTCAGTTTTTGTTTCATCAACTAGGACAATGTCGTCAGCGAAAAGCATACACCATGGAACACCGTCCGGTGTCGTACAATAGATGTCGTCCATAATCAAGGCGAAGATGTAAGGGCTAAGAGATGACTCCTGGTGGAGTTCGATTTCCACCGGGAATTCCTCGGTGTCGTCAACTGTAGTCCTGACGTATGTAGTAGATCTACAGTACATATCATGAATCGCCCGGATATAAGCAGTTGAGATCCGTCTCGTTTCTTTCTAATTGTGGAATCAAATTACCCGTCACCATTTCACCAAATGTCGATTGTTCCAAGTACGTAGTCCCTAAAAAAAACCTTGAAAATAGTTCATCGTTTATATATATAACCCTTTTAATTTTGCAATCTTGGTTGAAAACTTGAAAGCTGAAACTGGAAGTGCTTGGATCTCTGTTTTGAAAACCGGGCCGGACCGGTCGATTCAATCGTTGATTAGTCCGGTTCAATCTAAACCGGTTGAACCGTTATTAGTGAACCGGCCAGAATTGCTGAACCATTCGAACCGGACCGGAAAAAACCGGAAAAAAATAGGAAAAACTGGGATTTTTTTTTTTTAAAATAAACCAAACAACGTCGTTTTTTAAACGAGCCAAGTCGAACTCGAGTATTGCTGAGCTCGACTCGAACTTGAAAACTTTAAAGGTAAGCTCAACTCAACTCAAACTCACAAGCTAAAAATTATCAAGTTCAACTCAAACTCGAAATATAATATTGAAACTTGAACTCAAAAAGGCTTGAACTCAAAAAAAAATTAGAAGCTCGATTGAAGCCTAAAATTCGAGCTTGATTGAAGTGAAAGAATAGTTCACTCAATGCTCACCAAAAGGCTCTATGATTTTGAATGTCAAATTACCTCTATTATTTATAGAAGTTAGTTGTAATACGCTTCTATGTTTCTTAGCAATGTGAGATTGTTTTGTTCTCATATTTTTACTCTTTAGACTTTTGGGATGCTCTTCTATGTTTCTTAGACATTTGGGATTATTTTTAAAAAAAATTAAACAAAACAATATCATTTTGTTATAATTTTTTTAATCCCAAATTTATTTTTTAATTATAGTTATATAATTATATTTATTATTTAATATGTTTTACCTTAAATATTATGTTGTAGTTAATTTGAATCATTTTGTTTCACTTGATTTTATGGTTTTTAACATATATATATATGTTATGACTTGCTTTGAATATGACTTGTGATATAAAAAATTATTTTTTATTAAATATTTTTGGTATTTTTATTTAATTTTTTAAATAATTATGACGTCTTCCGGTTCTTCCGACCGGTAGGACGGGTTCGATCGGTTGAACCAGTAAACCGGTAGCATGACCGGTTCGCTAACCGGTCCGGTTCTGAAAACCATGGCTTGGATGGAACTCCATTGTAGAAGCTAAATTGTTTTGGTGTGTAATAAAATGGAATCCTTTCATGGTATTTGGATTCCTTGGATGAATAAAGCTTGATGCCATCATGGTATCATAATTTTTTTCCCACTTTATGCGGTTTAGGTGATTGTGATCATGTTGCTTTCAAATAATTTCTAAGTTGGATGTTTATATTTATAATTCAATGTTGAGTTTTTCTCTACAAGGCAAATTTTCTTGCATTCAGTCATATGTATAATTCATTATAATCTCATAAACTTTTATGTATGGCTAATCTTCATGTTGTGGAGTATAAGGATACCCATCTCAATGAAAGCTTCATTTTACCCTCTCTTGATCTAGCCTATCTCAAGACAGCCTAATAATATAGTTAATATATATATACTTGAAAGTTAACCATATTTTATAACATTAGCCGAAATCGGTATCAGTACGAACAACATCATGGATACATGGCAGATAATCATAAGAGAAAATAAATACGACTGGAAGCAACCCAACGTGTGAGAGAGTGGGCTGCAACGTCTGCAGAGTGCAGATCGTCAGACAGACATGTCGAAGCTGAATGTGGCCATTATGGTCGAGCATACGTCGTGCCTCAGCCATGTAGAAACTAGCCACTAAGAGATCAAAATAGCGATGAAGCAACTTATGAATCAAATTTGTCGAGTCACACTCCACGATCACTTTGGAGGCAGCCATTTCAATATATAAACGAATACCAGCCGTGCTAACAATCGCCTCTACCACAGTAGCGTCTCCCAGCACGTCCAATGGCCGAGCGTGACCGGCAAGAACTTGTCAATATCACTAATACATGCATCGTTGAATGTTCGAACAGACAAATTTTCCTACATTATCCAATTAAAGGAGAGATCTACATGGAGCAGTAGCATAGGCAGATGATTAACAGTGCCAAATTCCATCCCTCTGTTGCAGCAAAACAAATATATGTCTAATTATATTTGTTAAAATTAGTTAACCCTTATTCTTATATGTAATGGGATAAAGGGGAGGTAGGATAGTAGGCTGCCCCCAACGCCAGGTTGAGAGCAGCTTCCGTAGAGACCTCTAAATTATGAATTACTCACCGTGGGACTCGATCCCACGACCCCTAAGTTAAGACTGCTAGAGGAGACACACTTATACAAAATGTGATCTAGTATCTACCACATCATCAGTTTTTAGGCTCCATGTTCTTCGAGATTTCTTTCATTAGTTTAGCAAGTTCTTCCATGAGAAACCCTCTATCTTATTTGATATACTCATAATTAAGATTGATATAAAATTTTATGTTAGAAAAATAAAATTATAAGGGATATGATTTAATTATACTCCGTGTAAAATTAAAAATTTTATATTTATTAAAACTATTGAATAAGAAAAAACTTTTAAGACTACTAAATAAGATAAATTAAAAGTCGAGATTAATAATAAATAAATATATATATATATATATATATATAATAAATTCATTGACGAATTGGTCACACTCACCCATGCATCCATGTGCATGAAGCACCACCGCTTCCATTTTCTAATGCTCCTCAGCTGTCGGTCATGGTGACGAAGTGGGTCCAATCCCACCTGTCTAATATTAGTACAACAAAATCTAAGGATAAAGTTTGTTGGTATTCATTTCTTCAGTCTAAATATGAAGCTTGTACAAATTCTGTATTCCTGTGTGAATAAATCTTGTAATGATAATATCCACAATTGTCTAAACTATTTACTATTTAGTTTCAGCAGGAATGCATATCTGACTTACATTAGGTTTCACTCTCTGAACTGTGAGCACTTCGTGACCCCTCCATTAGGAATGTGCACATTCGAGTATGAATTTGATCTCATTCAAAAACTTAAATATTTAAAATTTTAGATAATTAAAATAATAATTTAGATCCAATCGAAAAAACCGACAAGATCACATAGATAGGTAAGGACGTAAGTTCTTATATTAAGAGGTGAACTTTAAAATTTTAAGAGACAAAAACAGATTATCAATTAAAAACACAAAAATTATTTAAAATATATACTAATCTAAAATTTTCAGGGGGCGATTGTTCTCACCTGCCTCCATTCGATCCATTCTTAAGCCTAGGATTAAAGACTTATTTATTTTTTTGATATTCATTCCATGATTTGTATTCGATTTGATTATCTGATTTTTTATCAAATATTTGACTTGAATTATCAAGAAAAAAATAAGATCAAATATCAAAATATTTAGATGAAATCATCGAATAAACAGATCAAGTTGTTCAAGTAACATATTTTTGCGCACCTCTACTCTTCGTCATGCTAAAAGAATAAGATTTTAAAATATCAAAATTAAAGTGAACAACACTAAAGCAATTAAGTGGTTGAATAGAGATTAGATACACTATAAAATTATATTATTGTAAATTTGATTTATTGTTTGATTCAAACTAATTAAAAAATTATTCATTAAATTTAAATTTTTTATAAACAAAATTAAATTGAAAATACTAATTAAACTCTAACGTGGACAACTTTAATATTATTTTCACCTGTCCACCTACTAGAACTTATTCATAATTACCGTTCTTTTGTAAGAAAAGGAAAGTAGTATCATAATACACATGGATTTAATTACATTATGTGTTATTCTCCACCGATTTCTATTTATGCTAACCAATGCATTAAGAAAGATTTTATAAATGCTTCAAACTTGTAATTTATTAACCTAATTAAATATATTATGATACGTTATGATTATTACACAATATCTTAAAATTTACTATTATCTTTTCATCATCAAGTTTAATAAGAAACAAATAACTTAGAATTTTATTTATGATGTCGAGACAAAAAGTTTTTATAAATAAAATAAAATGCCACCACACATTCTTTTATGCTATTGCAATCTTATCACTTTTTATGTTTTTTTTCTACTATGATATTAATAAACAAAAGAGAATAATATTTTTTAAAAATTTCGAGTTTAAATAATTACTTTTGTAGAATGTGTACAGATCAAAAAACTTCTATAAACAACCAATAGAGATCGGTTCAAGTAATAAACAACTTGATATCATTTTTGAGTTCGAGTCATTGTGTACTCAAAAAATCCTGTTGGAAGACTCACCCACAAAAGCTATGTGTGCGACGCTGTCGGTCCATATTAGCCAAGGTAAAGTTTTAAAACCGAGAGGATACAAAAATTCTATAAACAAATATTATCTTATAATTATTAATTACTCATACTATTAAAAAGTAAATAAATTTAAAAAATAATTTAATTTAGAATAAAATTTAATATTACTTTTAAAATGATTTTAAAAAGTATCGTGATATAATATTTTTTAAAAATAGATATTTTTAAATTGAAGTGTTTAGCATCATCAATAACTCCTGAAAAAATAAAATTTTATTTTAAACATAATATTATAAAGTAAAAATATATTTGATGATAAAAACTAAAAGCGTATTATAAAAATTAAAAAATTTAACTTTGTTGACCGACTTATAAATCAATTTTAAAATTTTGTATTTTAAATATATATATTTAACACTATTTATGATTTAAAAATATAGAACGAAGTACATCAACTCTGATCTCTTCCCTCAACTAGACCAAGGTCTTGTTTTAGATCTTAACCTAATAACCTCTGGTAAGAAAACAAAAGACACACTCCCTTCAATGTAAAGCCAATGTCTTTTATTATTAAGCTTTACAACACTACAGCACGCTCCACTCATTTTGTACTACAGAGATATAGACCCAGTTATTCAACCAAAAGGGCTCTGCTTTGGACCTCTTCCTTTTCTTCTGGGTATTTTTCCTTTGATCCAAATTTCTTCTTCTTACTTCAAAGTTTTTTGCTTTTATTTATTCTGCTTATATTGCTTCCTTTTTTACTATTTGTTCTGCATAGACCTATCAAATGTTGTTTCTTTTAATTAATGGATCTCTCTCGTTCGGTTTCTCTTACGTTTGCGTGTGTGTGTGTGTGTGTTTTCAGCTGAAAGATAATGTGAAATTGTTAAGATCAGTTTGATAAAAATGACTGCTTTTTAGTTGACTTCCGAGGGTTTATGTTATGGGAATTCGTACTTAGTTCTTTTTGTAATGATTTTGAGTTTGTAAATCCTGGCTGTTCCTTAGTAGATCAGTAAGTGATAAAGAACTTTTAGCTTGTTGGAAGTAACGTGGGTTACTAAGAGCTTTCAAAGTAAAAAAGAAAAAGAAAGGAAACTTTAGTTGTATTGCTAAATTCTTGACTGGATTGGGTTTCACTTTTTTTTTTTGTGTTAAAAGTTACTAAATGCTCAAATCATACTTTATACACAGGTGTATATGTGTATGTATGTGTCATATATCATATATTGAGGTAATTTAATTCTGAAGATGCCAAACTGCTGATGATGAGCTTCACATGAAATCCTTTGTTTTAGTTGGGTTTGGTTATTTTGGAAAATACTATATTTGGCTTTAATTTTTGTTTTTGGTAATTATTGGTTGAGGCAAGTCTACTGTGTCATTAATGGCATTTGTTGATTGAAACTCTGCAACTAGTTTCTCTTACATGTGATATGTAGCTCTAACTTCGCATTGTTGATCTGTGGAAAATAATTATCTCCCAACTTACTTTTCCTTGCAGCGTGCGCTGGGGAATTAGTCCCACTCTAATCATGGTATCCAAGCACAATCCGTCAGGCAACAAAAAGCGGAGTCCACTATCTATATTTGCTTTGATTGCTTTGTGTGGTTTCTTTTACATTATGGGAGCATGGCAGAAGAGTGGTTTTGGCAAAGGAGATAGCATAGCATTGGAGGTGACCAAGCAGACAGACTGCACATCTTCACAAATTTGAACTTTGAAACACATCACAATAGAGATTGTTGAGCCTTACAAACCGAAAGCTCGGGTGTTTAAGCCTTGTGATGTGAAGTACACTGATTACACTCCTTGCCAAGAGCAAGATCGAGCCATGAAGTTTCCTAGGGATAACATGATTTACAGGGAAAGGCACTGTCCTCAAGAAAAACTACACTGTCTCATCCCAGCACCCAAAGGTTATATGACACCATTTGAATGGCCAAAGAGTATGTCCATTATGTTAATGTTCCTCATAAAAGCCTGACAGTTGAGAAGGCTGTCCAGAACTGGGTACAGTTCAAAGGAAACATGTTTAAATTTCCAGGTGGGGGAACTATGTTACCTCGAGGTGCTGATGCATATATTGATGAGCTTGCCTCACTCGTTTATTTCTGAAGTTATTCTTATTTTCTTTTCGTGCTATCACTTCAATTCTTTCTTCTTTGGCATGTTTTAGGTACAAGAAAATGGAAACATGTGTAATCCTTTTCCCTAAAGTAAGTAGTGCAAGTGAAGTGGCAGGAGGGGAATTGAAGAAATTCCCAGCTAGGCTTTTGGCTGTCCCTCCTCGGATAGCCGAAGAAATTGTTGAGGGGGCCTCAGCTGAATCTTACCAAGAGGACAACAAGCTTTGGAAGAAGCATGTAAATGCTTACAAAAGGATAAATAGATTGATTGGTACTTCAAGATACCGAAACGTGATGGATATGAATGTTGGTCTTGGAGGGTTTGCAGCAGCTCTCGAATCACCAAAGTCTTGGGTGATGAATGTGGTGCCCACAATTGCCAAGAACACCTTGGGTGTTGTCTATGAGAGAGGTCTAATCGGAATATATCATGATTGGTACGTCTCAATTGATCTTCTATGATTGGTACTTGTATCACTGAAAGAGAAGCTCCAAATTAGCTTAGACAACAAACTCTCAAATTCTTTGCAGTGGCTGAGCTATTGATAGTTAGAGGGCATTGGAGATCATTGGCCATATCATATAACTTCAGAAACGAACCCCACTGACTCTGACATTTTCATTTCTTATTTGTTGCAGGTGCGAAGGTTTCTCTACATACCCGAGAACGAATGACCTTATCCATGCTAATGGTGTCGTTAGCCTGTATCAAAACAAGCAAGTCTTTTATCCATCTTTTTCTAGTGTGCCATGTTTATTAGGAATCAAAGGAATCCTTCAGCAAATAATTCAATACACATCCAGTGTAACCATGTTACATCATTTAAGCCTTTTAAAATTAAATAAAATAATAATAATAAATGTTACCTTTGATGAAGTGAAGAGCTATGCTTCAGTGGCACTTCGTGGAATAAAAATTCATTATGCACTAAATACACTCTCTAAAAGTCATAATCTATAGTTTCTGATCAGTTGTATTGTACATGTAAATGATTATGCAGGTGTAGCTTTGAAGACATCCTTCTGGAAATGGATCACATTTTGCAGCCCGAAGGGGCTATTATTTTCCGGGACGATGTTGATGTTTTAAACAAGGTCAGGAAAATTGCCGGAGGCATGAGATGGGACACCAAGATGAATGATCACGAGGACGGTCCCCTCGTGCCGGAGAAGATACTAGTTGCAGTAAACAGTATTGGGTCGGTGGCAAAGGAAATAGCACCTCCGATGATGAATAAACTACATCTACAGGTTATTGATTTGCGGACGAAACACTCAAAAAGCTATGATGAAGTTGCTTCATACTGGGGGACTAAATAGTTCCAATCAACAATCCCCGAAAGATGTAAGTAGCTACATTTTGTTATTCATTACGTAGAGAGTATATACAATGATGTTAGCCTACTAATTCCTGGTGTGTGGTTATGGGAAGAAATAGTGTATAACATTATGTGTAGCTGTCCAAATAATTATATTTTTTTTGTTCGAACCCGAATGATGATATCAAATTCGATTCTTGTGGAATGTTTATCTTTTAAGAATAATTGTATGAATCATTTGGTTGGCCTCGGATTCTGGTTCTAGTCACTTCAGGACCGCAGGCATTCAACATAAGTCTACTGATAGAAAGTGTTTTTGATGCAATGAAAAGAAACTTTCAATAAGGTGCTATGCAAAGCAGAATACTGAACTGAAATACTGAACCATCTGCACTACGCCTAAACATTGATTAAGCGAGTAGAGACAAGTTCGATGACATAATTGGTCTTCGGGTCCGGACCCAGTTCTCGGTGGCCAACAACTAACAGATCGATCCACGAGCATAAAAATGGATAACCCGGGTCTCACAAATCATGACTCATCTTTCATCTGTGTGAGTTGGTGAATATGGTGGTCACTTTTTTACTAGGGTTTGGTATTCAATCTAGTCGAATAAAAAAAATTGTCAAATTGATAAGTTTTATTTGAATTTTTTTAAGTCTAGTTGATGAATTTTGGATTGAATCGAATTGTTTGAGTTTTAGTTCAAATTTAATTATAATTATTTACAATTATGCATATATATTTTTTTATTTATGGATTTTCTATGACCAATAACCATATAAGATCTACGCATTCATATTTTAATATTATTTAATAAATTAAATACAATTTAAAATTTTAAAATATATTTATAATATTATTCTTCAAAGAAGATATTTTGACGATTAAATATTGATAAAAATATAAAAGAGTCAAAGAATGGAGAAAAATAAATAATTTATAAAAAAGTACAATTAAAAAGGTCAAATTGAATATAATACAAAGATAAAGGATTAAATTGTTAAAATTGAATATTTATTGTTAAAAATTTGAAGTTACATAGATATTTTATAGTGTTAGAGGAGCATGTGGTTCACATTTGATCAAAAATGAACTTAAAATTAAAGAAATGAGAAAAACATGCAATGTTGAGGAATTAAATTAAAAAATATATAATTTTTTTTGTAAAAAGTAATAATTAAAGATAAATTTATATCCTATAATGATTTAGGAGTATGTGATTGAAATGCAGTAAAAAATGAACTTAATATAATAAAGAAATCAGGGATCAAATTGTAAAATTAGATAATTACTAATCAATTTTTTGGTTTTCTGGTTGACTAAAAATTTTTAAATTTAAACTCAACTTGAACTCAAAACTTGAGTATTATAAAGGTATTATATTTCTAAGATAAAATGTCAAACTTACATAAGATGAAACAACATAAATAACATAGAGCACTCGATCAATTAACATGTCTAGTTGGATCTACTTTCTACTATCTCATGATGCCCAAATGGCTAATGAGAGGCCATTCCATGTACTGCACAAAAAAAGAAAAAAATCTAAAGAGGTCTGTTTCATGGATGTGTGATGAATGCAAATCATCACAAGATTTTACTGGGAATAAGCACTCTGATTTTGACCATCGATACCTCATCTCTGCTCCACCACACGTTGCGGGATTGTCTAAGGAAAAGTAGGTTAATATACGGTTGATATACGATATTATTTGATATATTAAAAGATATTTAATAAATTTGATTTAGTATTATCGGAAATATTGAGTAATAATAATATAATAGATCTAAATCATGAAGAAATATTAAAAAATTTGACAACGACAAACTTAGCTCGGCGATTTATGTCGATACTTTATAAAATTGCATCAATATAACATGTAAAAATATAACAAAATCGGTCTAGAAAAGTCAAAACGTACCAGATATATTGAAAGTATCGATACTTTAATATAAGTATCAACACTTTGCGAATTTAAAAGAGAAGCAGTTTCAGAACCTATAAAGTGTCGATACTTTATAACAATGTATCGATCAACAACGATATAACAGGTAAAAATATGACAAAATCGGTCTCTAAAGGAAAAAACCGGTATAGAGTGATCAAATATATTGAAAGTGTCGATACTTTAATATAAGTATAGACACTTTGTGAATTTAAAAGAGAAGCAGTTTTAGCGCCTATAAAGTGTCGATACTTTATAACAATGTATCAATCCACAACGATATAACAGATAAAAATATGACAAAATCGGTCTCTAAAGGACAAAAATGGTATAGAGCAACCGAATATATTGAAAGTGTCGTTACTTTAATATAAGTATCGACACTTTGTGAATTTAAAAGAGAATTAGTTTTAGCGCCTATAAAGTGTCGATATTTTATAACAATGTATTGGTCTACAACGATATAATAGGTAAAAATATGACAAAACCGGTCTCGAAATGACAAAACCGGTAAAGCACTATCGGATATATTTAAAGTGTCGATACTTTAATAAGTACGCGTAATAAATTATCGATACTTTCAAAGAAATAGGTAATTATACTATCGAAGTATCAACACTTGACATAAAAGTATCGACACTATTGTAGTTGTATCAATTAAATATAAATAACATATCCATGAAAATATAAAGGGCATAGTTAAATATCCTCTTAAAATAGATAGAACAGACGAGTTTTTGAAATCGAAGCGTAATTATTGTTGCATTTCAGAAGGCGTTTCTAAAGCGAAGTTTGTTTGTTTGTTGCTGTAGTCGAATCGAAAAGTACGTTGTCGAAACCCTAGTTTTTTTATTATTACAGTAATCAGAAATAGGATTTTTATGTTGTTTGGGGTTTTGGAGTAAAGAAACATTTGGGACAGATTACAGGTAGAAAGTGATATTCTAGGTGAAATATAAATATCGATACTTTTATTAAATATTATAGATAGAAAATGATAATATAGGTTGTATAAATGTGCGATAGTTGGAGTATTGAGTGTTCTCATTCGTTTGAAAGAAATAGGGATTAGGGTTTTTGGGTTTGGTTTGGGGATTTTGAATCGAAGCTAAAAAGGATTTGGGACCGATTATATAATATTATAGGTAGAAAATAAATATGGATACCTATATATAATATT
Organism: Hibiscus syriacus; assembly: GCF_006381635.1. NCBI lineage: Eukaryota > Viridiplantae > Streptophyta > Magnoliopsida > Malvales > Malvaceae > Hibiscus > Hibiscus syriacus. Next base: position 2,074,110 of record NW_024063512.1, on the reverse strand, counting down.
ATAGGTAGAAAATTATATTTTAGGTTGTATAAATGTGCCGACACATTTTGTAGTGGCCATTCAAATTCTTTTGAAGAAAATCGTTTTACCACAAGAGTAGTTATCTATATTTGTATATTGAATAAAGTGTATGTAACAAGTATTTGATTTGATTTGCGTAAACTGATATATGAAGAAAAATGAAGTCAATGGGTGGAAAAATTGTTAGTGGCGCAGATGACTTTAAAATTGAGGCCGAGACTCGAAAGCAACCAAATGGTAGATATATGTACTTCTAGTAAGTATCAATGTCTTTTTGTTATTATTGTTGAAATGGTAATTGAATTAAAGTATTTAATAACTTTAAATTGATTACAAATTTTAAATGTTACAGTATGTCTGAATACCAAAGGATGAAGGAAAGTGACGAAAACATCGGTTTGGTATGTAAATTGAAATTGTCATTGAGTATTATTTAGCTTTAATATATTGATTAAGAAACGTTTATGCTTAATATTAGGTGAGAAATGATGTGTTGGAGAAATGGAATTCGAAGAGTGATGCTGATAAGGAACTTTACATCGCACAGTCAAAGATGGATAGTGAAGAATACAAAGAATTGAGGAAAGCACATGAAAAGAAGGTATTCATTAAACTTGTAAATATGTTGATACAAAATATATAAGAACTATAACATTATATATTGTTAAAAAATATAGGAAGTGTCGACAAGGTGCATCATTAAAAGGGTGAATTCATATTGTGTAACTATATGAAATTCACCGACTGTGAGAAGGTAAGACACTATACGAATTGCAAATGATGTTTTCGGATATAGAGTGTTGAATTTTGTCAAATTGGGTGTGAAATTTGTTGCAGATCATTATCACAATAAACTACCATAATTCACATTGGTATCTGTTGGTGTTGGATATGGTATATCGTGTTGCAACATTATATGATAGTTTGTTTACATCTGAAGCATCTAAACAGAGAGTGAATGATGCTAAGAGATTGGTAAGTTGTGGGTATTTTCTGCTATTGTCTCTTTGTCGATTTTGGGTACTGTTCTTGTGGCTGGTTGGCTCTCTCGTGAGTTGATGATATTGGTTGTCTCCCTTTGGCCATGTTGATGCTTGGTATTTATAGGCCTTTTTCGGCCGTTGTGGTCCCGAAATAGGGGCGCTCGTGACCGGTCACCCAGGGATGGGTTAGTCCCGGGATCTCGACCGTCGTTGGCACTATTAACCATCTGTTTTGCGTGGCCCGTGGTTTCCCTGGTCGTGCGGCACCTTGATTGAAACTGGATGTGAAACCCTAACATATTGCTGGGCTGGTTCAAGCCCAGTTCTCAGACTTGTTTGGACCTCATTTTGGACCTGAAACAAAACAAAATAAATAAAAAAAAAAAGAAATAAAAGAAATAATAATAATAATAAATAAATAAATATAAAAAAGTAATTTCAAAAACATATAATATATAATTTCAAAATGCTTTTAAAAATTATATAATATATAAATGTTTTCAAAATGTTTTCAAAATTATGTATTATATAAGTTTTTAAAAAATATTTTAAAAACTATATAATATATAAATGTTTTCAAAAATATTTTCAAAACTATATAATATATATGTTTTCACAAATGTTTCAAAAACTACATATTATATAATTTTTGAAATGTTTTAAAAATTATATTATATATATATATTTTAAAATGACTTTTAAAAACTATATAATATATAAATATTTTCAAAATATTTTCGAAATATATATTATATATATTTTAAAAATATTTTCAAAACTATACAATATATATTTTCGAAAACCGTTTTCTAAAATTATATATATTATACTTTGTCAGAAATGTTTTGAAAAAAAAATATATTATATATATATATATATATAATATAATATAATAAAATTTAAAAAAATAACTGTGAACGAAAATAAATGTTTACGTTTACTATACACCACACTTCAACAGTGATGTCCAGTGATCCACAGCAACAGAAATATTTACATATCTTGTGGTGAGCAATCGATTAGGCAATAATATATCTGATGTTTCCCACTCAGACTGTCGCTCCTACGTGCGTTTGGCTGAGTTTTCCTAGCTTGGAAACGACAATGCAATTCACGAATCTAAATTGAACGAGATTTCAATAAAGGATTTAAGTTATAAAAGATATTCTTTTAAAAACATTGAATTTTTTTTTAAAAATGTTACTTTTATCCAAACAAAAAAAAAATTTCTAAATTCTGAAAACCTTTATATAAATAAATTCCATATTCAAAATATTTCATCTAAACACACTTTAAGTTGGCGTTTGGTTCGCTGGAATGTTTATGATGGAATTAGAATCTGTGAAGGAATTAAAATCTGTAGGAATTAGAATCTAATTCCATATTCTGTTTGGTTCGCAGACATGTCAATGAATTTCATTTTAGTAATGTAAAATGATAGAATTGCCCTTCTTATTTTTTTGCTTTATTTTAGTTTATTTTACAACTTACATGTAGTACTATATTATAAAAAATTAAAAAATATTAAAATTTCATTTTATTGATTGATTATTCATTTCAATAAATTATAAAAATCATGCTAATAAACATTATAAGTTAAAATCATCGCAATCAAAATATGTTAATAAGTTACCAAAAGAGCAATATTTCGATACATTCCAATCGGAATATGTTAATTAGTTACAAAAATATATAACAAAAACTATTTTTATTCAATATATGAATTAGAAACTCGACCTGACACGACTCAAAATAATTAAAAAATATATTTTTATTCAATAAAAATATTGGCTTAATTGAAAAAAATTATATATAGAGGGGTATTATTGTAATTATTCCTTCGAGTCGGTCCGATTTTTTTCACCCTAAAGCCGAACCCGACCCGAATATCAAACTTAAAAAACCCCGACCTGACTCGACCCGAATATCACACTTAAAAAATCCGACCCGAACAAAATAAAGTTTCATCCGACCCGACCCGAATATATGAATTAGAAATTCAACCCAACCCGACCTGAAATAATAAATTTTTTTATTTAATAAAAACAATGACTTAATCCGACCCAACCTGAATTATATATATTTTCGGGTCGGTTCGGTTTTTTTTACCCTAAACCCGAACCCGACCCGACCTGACCCGAATATATGAATTAGAAACCCGACCCGACCCGAAATAATAAAAAAATATTTTTATTCAATATATTAATAAGTTACCAAAGGATTGATGAGTGTGGTATGGTCAAATTTCAATTCCCTCCAACAAGGGAATTGAATTCCATCCATTTGATGGAATTGAATTCCATTAGGGATTCCAATTCCCTTGAAAAACTTGAACCAAACATAGGAAAGTGATGGAATTGGATTCCAATTCCAACCAATTCTAAGGGATTTCATCCAACCAAACGTCACCTAAGTGATTTTGATAACTCATACACATATTGTCATTTTTTTATTATAAATAGAGAAATAAGACTAAATAACACTTTAATCAAGTCGTTATGTGAATCATATATTATTTTATTTAGAGGAAAAATAAACTCTATTGTTTTTACACATTCAAAACAGTCATAAAATCAATTAATTAATTTCTTTCGATAAAATAACGAGTGATTTTAACATTTTACTTTCGACTTAACATTTTTTAACGTTTTGATTGCAGTACACATATATTTGATGATATTAGAATTTCTTTAGAAATAATTTTATAATTTTCATACTATCACATCCCAATAGTTTTCATATTACATTCAATGTATAAATTTTCCATAAATAAAATTATTCTTACGAATATAAATTAGGCTAAAATTCTAGTGAGCAAGAGGGAGGGTCACAAAGCGCACTTGACTTGTACCTTTTTATCTTGTACAAGCTTTGACATTGACGCTTCATTCCGTCCGCAATTACTATTCTTAGATAAGGCTAAACTTGGGCTTATTTCCGATGAACTTGACTTTACCTTCGTAGTACATGAACTCGACAGGTGGTGCTATGCCATTGGTTTCTATTTACTGGACATGTAGCCTCACTGCCTACCAACTACATATAGGTTTGAAAACCATAAAGACAAGGGAGACAAAAGTTTGATACCTATTTTTCATTTAAATAAATTTACATTATTCAAATTCCATTCATCTTTAAGATTTAAGTTTGGTACCTATAGATTATTTTAAAGTTATCTAATTTTGAAAATTTATAAAATAATTATCTATTTTAAAATAGAAATAAGGGTTCGTTTGTTTTACGTAAAAAGTTTTCCGAAAAATGTTTTCTTCATTTTTCAGTATTTGATTAGAGGAAAACTGGTTGGTCAACGTAAAACATTTTCCTGATCAACATAATTTCATTTGTATTTTCTGAAAAATGACTTACGGTCTAATTTTCCGTAAGTCATTTTCTAAACTTTTCACTTTAAATAATAAATACTTTAAATAATTTTATTTTATTAATTTAATATTAATAAAATATTTTAATATAATTTTAATCAAAATATTAATTATTAAAATATTAAAAATATATTTATTAATATTTCTAATAATATAATATTATATTTTTAGTATTATAATAAAATAACCAATTATATTATAATAATATAAGATATTATATTTTTATTTTAATAATATATAATAAATTATTAATAAAATTTATATTATTTATTAATTTCATATAAATAATATTATTAAATTATTAATAATGAATAATATTATTTATATATTTAACATTAATCTAATAATATTTTAATAAAGATATTTAAAATATACTAATTAATATTTTTAAAATATAATATAACATTGTTACTTTAATAACTAATTAATATAATTTATAATATTTTTATTTCAATAAAATATATCAATATTAATATTTTTATCAATAAAATTATAAAAATAATATTTTAATAATAAATAAATTATTTTGATATTTTAAAAATAATAATATTAAGTTTTATGATAAATAATATTATTTATTGTATTTAATATTTGTAATAAATAATTTTTAAAAAATTCATCAACTATTGGAAAAATGGTTTGAATAACATATTTTAAACATCGTAAAACGTTTTACGTAAAATGTTTTTTATAAAATGTAATTCGTTTTACAAAAAACATATTCAAAAAACGTTTTCAATGAAAAAACAGATCTACTAAGTTAGTCTAAGTGCATGCCAACTACATATAGGTTTGATAACCATAAAGACAAGGGAGACAAAAGTTTGGTACCTATTTTTCAATTAAATAAATTTAAATTATTCAAATTCCAATTATCTTTAAGATTTAATTTTGTACCCATTTTTAAGATAAAACACTTAAAATAGTCATTTGCCTATAGATTATTTTAAAGTTATCTAATTTTGAAAATTTATAAAATAATTGTCTATATCAAAAAATAAATAAGTTAGTCTAATGATGTTAAAATTTAAAGGGAGACATATGAAAATTAATATAATAATAAATTTAATTCTTAATTTTTATATTTTTTGAGTTTTATCCTAATAGAATAATTTTTTATTAATACAGTGTGATTAGAAAGTATCATATCTTCTAAAGATTCTCAATTACTTGACAATAAAAATTTAAACACCCTTACAATCTCTGGTACTGAATCTGATACTTCTAGGAATAACAACCATCTCTTTAACTACTGAGGTAGTTTAGTTATTGTCCTAATAGAATAATTAAACCTTGTATTTTCTCATCTTCCTCCTTCACAAAGAAAAAGCCTGGGAAGCTAGAATCAAACCCTAAATAAATTAAAAAAAAAGAAAATAAGATAAACTATCTACTTGATACATCGCTTATTCATGTGTTTCTATTTTGGTTAGAAAATTATTATTTTTGACATATAATATTATATTTTTATTATTTTGGTAGCATATTATTAAAAATTTAACAATAATGTTGATATATATTTTATAATAAATTAATTTTTATGTCATTTTCTTTCGCATCATTTGTATCTCATATATTAATTTTAATAATTTTATTTAGAGAAAATAACCTCAGTGACAAAAAATACCTTATAATATACGATTTTAACCAATTTTTTTGGATTTGCCAAAATGACCAACTAAATCGCAATGCGATCGATAATTCGCAACGCGATCTCCGGTATCGCAAATCAGTTTCCAGATTCGTAACGCGATTCTGACTATCGCATTGCGATTTCCCAAATTCGCGTTGCGATTTTCCTAATTCGCAATGCGAATACGTAAATCGCAACGCGAATTTGGAAAATCGCAATGCGATTACGTAAATCGCAATGCGAATACGTAAATCGCAACGAGATTCTGACTATCGCAATACTTAATTTCAAATTCGCAACTCGATTTCTGAATTCACAACAGGTTTTAATTTCGCAACAAAAATGTTTTGGGTATATAACTACGCTGCAGCAACAACTCATAACCTAAATCCCTAAATCGCAACTCATTCCATCTCCATCTATCACTCTCTCCGGCGACATCCGTTCCTATATCCAACGACATCCTTCCTCATCCGGCAATAGGTTTTAGTTTCGCAGCTCGTTTGTTTAGTAAATTAATTTACAATAATGAAATCATCTAATGTTGATCATGTTTGGATAGATTTGTGTTTTGGAGGGTCATGGGAGAATGTTCATGGTGTTTTACAATATATGCCTTTACCCATGAATCTTCAACTAAAACTGTCATTAAAAAAGTTAACTTATGAAACTCTAATGTTATGTGTTGCAAATAAATTGAATTTAGAGCCCCTAAGTGGATTTAGGCTATCTTATCAGAGAAATGGTAAAGTTTATTTGTTAACCGACAATGAAGATGTTGAACGATTCATTGCTTACATTAGTGTTTCAAGTGATGATGTTACATTGTATGTTGTTGAACCTAGAAGTAGTGAAGTTGGGTCAGTAGCGAGTAGTAATCAACTAAGTTTTTCAACCATAGTTTATGGTGCTCAAAATTTAATGGTTCCACCACAATTTCATCACCAAGCAAATATTGTTTCACCACATTTCCAATACCAAACACAATCTCAAAACCCACAACCTTTCCCTAATCCAAATCCCAATCAACTTTCAGCACCAAATTCGGTTTTCGTATTGAACAGTTAGACGATGATGAGCCAACAGAAAAAATTGTGAGTACTAGTCAGTATTCAAAATTTGATCTTGATCAATACCCGGACTTTGATCTTGGTCAATACTCGGATTTTGATGATTTTTCAGAAGAAGAAACAGACCCTGCGTGTAATGATTTTGATATTGGTCAATACCCGAATTTTGATGATGAAACAGCCGTTGCCGAGGAAGATGTTGTTGATGATAATGAGGAGGAAGTTACGACTGTAAATGAACATGTTGAACATCCATTCTGTAATTCATATAACACTGAAGAAGAAAAAGAAGAAGAAGAAATCCCCAAAGAAAAGTCCCCGAAGAAAATACCACGAGAGTATAACTGGAATATGCCAGAATTACTTCAGATACCGGAAGAAGAGTTGGTAAAGATAGCAGTTGATTGTTACACAAAAATTATTCGTATCAAGAAAGATGATTGTTTTGATACAAAGGAAGGCTTGAAGATAGCTTTGTATACGAAATGTGTGGAAGATGGCTATCAACTAAAAGTTAACAAATCAAGCAAAGATCGTTTCGAAACAAGTGTATGATTGACAAAAACTGTATGTGGCGTATGATTGCAAAGAGGATAAAAGATTGCGAAATGTTTCAAGTTAGGACTTTTATTGATAAACATACATGTTCAATAACACAAGTTTTCCCTCACCATAGACAGGCAAACAAAAAGGTGTTGGGTGGTTTTCTGGCTGAGTTAATGTTTTTGAATGGTAGGGTATATCGGGGACATGAAATTATGACTGACATGAATGCTCGGTTCAAGATTAGTATCTCATATTCTCAAGCTTGGAGAGCCAAATGTTATGCCTTGGAATTGTTGAGGGGGTCGCCAGAAGCATCGTTTGCCCAACTGCCGGCTTATTATCACAATTTAAAGCTGAAAAATCCTGGGTCGGTAACTTATATCAAAACAGATAAAGATGGACGCTTTGAGTTGCTGTTTATCGCTATTGGTGCTACGGTTAGTAAATCAATATAATTTTATTGACTCGTTTTTGTTAGTTACATGCATTTCACATTTAAATGATTATGTTTCTTGTGTATATGATTTTGTAGATTCGCTCGTTTATTAATTGCATGCGCCCAGTTGTTATAGTTGACGAAGCACATTTAAAAGGTCGATACCTTGGAGTAAATTTATTAGCAGTAGCCATGGATGCTAACAATGGGATACTGCCAATAGCTTACGGGGTTGGCAAATCTGAAACCTCTGATTCATGGACATGGTTTATGGGGCATCTTAGGGATTGAATAGGTCATATTAACAATCTGACAATCATATCTGATAGGGCAAACTCAATTGACAACGCTGTTAGATGGTGTTTCTCAGATGCTTTTCATGGACTTTGTGGTGTTCATTTGTATAGAAATCTAAAATCAAGGTCTGCTGGTATAAAAAATCACAAATGGACATACTGGAAGGCTGTAAAAGCTTATCGGAAGTGGATTTTAATAAGCATATAAACTGTTTAAGACGTGTTTTGCCTCAGTGTGCTCAAACACTAGAAGATGTCAGGTTTGAAAGATGGTTAAGAGTACATCAACTTGGAGCAAGATATGGTTTCATGACGTCTAATAGTGCAGAATCAATCAACGCTCTAAGTCGTCATTCCCGGAAATTACCCATTACTATGTTAATGGAGTTTTTTCGAGCCTCTATTCAACAGTGGTACTACAAGAAAAGAAACCATGCATGTATTATTTCTTTAAATTCGTAACTTATCATATATTTTACTAAGTATTATTTATTTAAATTTACAGGAACATTGGAACATCGTGTTACACCATGGACAGAAAAAAAGATAACGAAACGTGTTGTGAAGTCAACGTCATGGAGAGTTGAACCATGTTCAAACACTTTGTTTGAAGTACTGGATAATAACTTAAATGGGCTTGTCAATCTAAATGCAAAGACGTGTAGTTGTATGAAATGGCAAACATCTGGTTATCCGTGTGGCCATGTTATAAAAGTTTCTCTTCATCTAAACCAAGATGATTCAAGCGCATACGCTATGGATTGCTACACTATAGAAGTATATCGACAAACTTATGGTGAGATTGTCTACCCTATTCCACATCCTTCTGAGTGGGACATACCAGATGACTTACAAACAGTTTTGCCACCAGCCATGGACAGAAGGCTACCTGGCCGACCAAAAAGTCACGATCGTATACCGTCTAAGGGTGAAGAGAAGAAGAGATCGACATGTAGTCGGTGCAAGGAAAGTGGTCATACAAGGTTGACATGTGGATCACCAGTGCCATCACAATCATCTTTTCCTCTACCAAAATATGGATCCTCATCAAAATCCCAATCACAACCGGCTTCACCTTTTGGGACTGTTAACTTAGGTGATTTTTAAATGCAAAAGTTGTATTATGTGTATATTATGTGTGAACTTTTAACATTTTCAGTTAGGCATGTATTAGTAAATTGAGTTTGAATATTGCTATGATATGTTCAGTTGTTATCACTTATTAGACATTCATTTGACTATCACAACGCGGAAATCGCAACGCGAATATGACTATCGCAACACGAAAATGACTATCGCAATGCGGAATTGACTATTGCAACGCGGAAATGACTATCGTAACGAGAGAATCGCAATGCGAAATGAAAATCGCAACGAGTGAATCGCAATGCGATTCTCTCGTTGCGATAGTCATTTCCGCATTGCGATAGTCTGTTTTGCATTCAACATAATGCAGATTGAAATCAACAAATCAACTATTACATTTCAATCAATTAAACAAGCACAAATATTATGTACACATCAATTAAACAAATCAACATTTACAAATCATCTTTTACAAATCAATTAAACAATAAAAAAATAATAATGAAATCAACTTTTGCACCCATACATCCATTTCACACAGCTCACTTCAGGATTAACCTGCAGAAACCAAACATTGAATCAACAACACTTTCTACACATTTAAAACCTACAAACAACAAATTATTGAATTCTAGTTACTTAACCAAACATTTTCAAACCAAAAAGAGTAAATATGTTTAAAAACACTTGCATTTGACTTACAAATTGTTTATGGAAACTTTCATAACGCGGATGCAGGTAGGCAGCGTCTCGCATATATCGCTCTAGCCATAAAATGCCGAAACCACAAGCCTACTGCACCTCTATCTCTATCGGTGGGAGGTAGAAAATGTGTACTTCCTATCGTCAAACGCTCCAAGCACATGCATACGAGAGGACCACAATCCCCTCTGGCTTCCTTCGTTTGTTGTGGTGCGGTCTCATCTCTGATAACTGTAACATTGAACTTCTTTGGCTTCTTGTTTCCAGACTTAGTCCAATAATCAATTGCATCCAAGAATTTAGCTAAATGAGAGCTCCATCCCTTAATCATATCTCTCAAATCAGACAATGATATGTAATTTATCATGTGTCATATACTATTGTCTTTAGGGATGGGAGCTGAAGCTCGACGAGAAGCCAATGAGTACGGTCCAAAACAAGGATAAACACCTGCATCGAAATGTAATAATTCAAATTGCGCACTTATTTATGAACACCTTTAAAATATTTAAACAAATATACTATCCTTATCGACCTCCCACCATGCAGGATAAAGTTTAGCTTGTCCATTAGCCAACACATATGATTCCTGTCGTTGATTCTTCAAGTGAACTACGTGAAAAGACGTCGGCATAATTTTATATCGCATTTTTTTAATATTTTTCTTCAATTTCCTTACAATTAGAAGACGTGTCACCCATACATCAATATGCTGTTTTAAAAAAAAGACATATATTAGTGAATTACATAAATTTTAAAAAAATTAATCAAACTGAAATATAAGAAATATAAGACTTACCCCCCATCGAAATAGCCGTTGTCTTCAACCCCTAATAATACACCCCACCAAGACAGTTCAATCAACAAATGCATATCATCGTTGAGTTTGTATATGTCAGCGTAACACCCTTGGCTCCGCTCATGTAGATAAAAATCAACTGCGGTCTTAGCCCAAAGGGTATTATCCAGAATTGTTTCCGGTAGTTGTTTCCTCTCCACTTCATCTGCCGGAATGGTACTGGCCGGTAACTTATACGAAAGCCAACAGTCATCCATCATGTCTGGCACGTGAGGGGGCTTCTCAATAATTCGATATATTACGCCGTGTGAATCGGGCTCTAGAATGTTGGGAGGGACCTCTTCAACGATGACAGTGGCCTCTTGAACGGTGGGAGGGGACTCTTAACGATAGGGGAGGCCTCTTGAATGATGACAGGTGAGTTGGGCTTTTTCTTACGGATTTTTCGCACTATTGGGGTGAACGGAGACGTAATGGCACGTGCACGCCGTCTGATGCGTGAACTCCGTCTTGCAAGAAAAACCCGACGTAGAACATCCACCTTAGCGGGCCGCTAAAAAGAAATTAATACATAAATCAGTAAATAAACAGACATGATATTAAACAGTGAGAATAAAGAAAAATATATTTCAAACTTGCACGGTATTCACCCAAGTCATTATTATATCATTGTTCACAAAATGCATCAGATAACATTCCAGAAGTAAGCACTTATATAAATATTTAAAAGGACAACATATAGGTTTAGTGCAGGTTCAATGACAACATAAAGAGTTGTAGTTTATTCTTGAAACTTAAATTTTCAACATTGTGAAGTTAGTATTTGTCTTTTGGTTGAAGTAATGTAATTCATTCAAGTTTCAATTTGCAGAAGAAGAATAGAATCTGAAACTTAAAATCGCAACGCGAAAATGTCTATCGTAATGCGAAAATGACTATCGCAATGCGAAAATGACTATCGCAATGCGAATTTGACTATCGCAACGAGAGAATCGCAATGTGAAATGAAAATCGCAACAACAAAATCGCAACGCGAAAATGAATATCGCAATGCAAATTTGACTATCGCAACGAGAGAATCACAATGCGATTTTCATTTCGCATTGCGATAGTCATTTTCGCATTGCGATAGTCATTTTCGCATTGCGATTCTCTCGTTGCGATAGTCATTTTCGCGTTGCGATAGTCATTTTTGTATTGCAATAGTAAACTATTCTTCTTCTGCAAATTGAAACTTGAATGGATTGCATTACTTCAACCAAAAGACAACCAAAAACAAATACTAACTTCACAGGGTTAAAGAATAAACAGTTAAACAGTATTGGCAGCAACCGAATGAATTTACTAAGCAATCTAAGTGAAATTACGAGTAAATTTATCATCAAGTTAAATATGAAAAATATTAAACTTATCTTGTTGCGTAGAGTATGAACCTCGTTCTGCAACGATGCTACAATCTCACGTAGAGCTGCTACCTCACCACGTAAAGTAGACACCTCAACACGCCATGCACCATTATCATCGCGTAAAGTACCGACCTCCTCACGCAAGGCATTGACCACATTACGTAACTCCCCTAACTCATCCCGTGGAGGTGGAGAACAGGGAGATAAACGTCTTGGCATCTTTGCCGGTCGCCTATCATGAGGTGATGGTGGAGAAGAGGCTCGATGATGTGACAGAATAGGTGATGACTCTCGTTGTGTAGGTGTATATTCGGGTCGATCAGGTGATGGCTCTGGGTGAGGTGATGGCTCTCGAAGTGGTGGCTGCTCATCATCCGTGCCATAAAAAAAAAAGCTTACTAGCTTGCCACCAATCAGTGGCAAGCTCAACTTCCGTGGGTGTCAGCCTCTGTAATGGAGTGTTGACCTCCTAACAATATAAAAGCTCAAACAAAGTTAAACGTGTACTAGTAATAGCTTGTTTATAAACATATGGTAGTATTTGTGTTAACTTATATTATTTATTGTAGTATACGGTAGTAAATCTTCACATTGCTGCAATGACCGTTTCCTCTTCCAGGAAATAGCCCTAGGAATATCATTAGAAGTTTTTAATGCATATGTCTGCATGGCGGGAAAGGCCTCAAATATCCAAATCTACAAACAAGATAATAACAAACATTAGTAATTGTTAAAGAATTAATTATAATTTTGGAAACATTATATAAAAATTATTACCTTAAAGGCTCAAATAAAGCCTGACAAAGTGTATTTGGAACTATCGCCACGCAAACTTTTCCGATCATTAAAGGCAGACGACAACTTATTCCATGTAGCTCTCCATAGATACGAACCCCACGGAAACAGGTTCCATGCATTTAGGTCATCTACCAATTTAATTAGATCATTAGGAATAGGTTGTCGGGCCTCTCTGCCTAAATAGCCGGCTTCCAAAAGTATTAGAAGGCATACTCGGACAACATCGACGTCATCCATCCGAGTAAAACCATCTTTCTTATTCAATAATCTCGTCAAGTCTTCCACGTGTAAATTCGACTTCTCCGTTGACTGCTCAGGAAAAACCTGGGAAAACCATGATAAGCGGGTAATATGTCTAGTGTACCGATCTACATCATCGTGTCCGAAGCGTAGACCGGTGATTAAGCAAAACTCCTCCCGCCCAAAACACGTATACGCTGGTGGAAAATCAAACCATATCTCTTCATCACGACATTGTATAGTCTCTGGTAGATCGCTAGTCATGGTTTGAAGAAACAGATGGGTCAACATAGCATCTCCACCCGGATGTTGTACTTTCAGCCATGGCTCGAAGCAAGTATCCTCAAATATTTTTCTTTGTGCAGGTGAAAGCTTCGACGCAATTATTTTGGCCAAGCTTACTTTATTTCTTAAGGTCAATTGAGCTGAATAAAAGTTCTGCAAAAATAATAAACATACCAATTTAGATATACCAAAAACTACACTGTGAAGATATGAACAATAAAGAGTAGTAGTTTATTCTTCAAACTTAAATTTGCAACACTGTGAATTTAGTATTTGTTTTTTGGTTAAAGTAATGCAATTCATTCAAGTTTCAATTTGCAGAAGAAGAATAGTTCAAATTTAATCACTCGATATATATAGTATGGACATTTGGTACGTCACCTACTAGGAAGATAAGCAGTTTCAAGATCCCAATTACTTATTAAAAAAAAACCTTTAATAATTACCCCAAGTCACCTAATAAAAAATCTTGAATCTTTAATTTTTGGGGAGGTTATGCTGTCAGGCAGACTAATATATAGTTAAAAAATAGCATAATTGATTAAATATGTGATTAGTTAAAAGTGTTATTAGAAATGTTATATATTTTTACCGGAAATGTTATTTGTGTTGGTAATAATAATAATAATAATCGAGAATATTATCGTCGTATGTAAAATGCTCAAAAAAAATATTAACTTTAACATAATCGATTAATTAATAGAAATATTATCAACCATAATAACATAACAGGTAGCGCTTATATAACGTAATAGGTAACACATTTTTAAAACTGATGTGTCATTAAAATTCAACGATAACAAAATATGTTAATTACTTGATTTGTTATCGATATTATCAACATATTAAATAGCGTCTAAAATGTTACCAAAATTTAAGCTGATAGAACCTTATAAATTTGACGATAACATAATCAGTTAATTACTGGAAATATTATTAATCATAATAACATAACAAATAACGCTTATTTAATGTAATAGGTAGTTTTTTTAAAGCTGATGGGGCCTTAGAAATTCGACGATAAAAAATAGGTTAATTACTTGATTTGTTATCGATATTATCAACATATTAGGTAACGCCTAAAATGTTACCAAAGTTTAAGCTAATGGAGCATTAGAAATCCGACGATAAAAAATAGGTTAATTACCGGAAATATTATCAACCATAATAACATAACAAATAACGCTTATTTAATATAATAGGTAGCGTATTTTTAAAGCTGACGGAGTTTTAAAAATCTGACGATAACAAATAGGTTAATTACTTAATTTGTTATCAATATTATCAACATATTAGGTAGCGCCTAAAATATTATCAAAGTTTAAGCTACTGGCCTTAGAAATCATACGATAACAAAATATGTTAATTACTTATTTTGTTATTAATATTATCAACATATTAAGTGAAACCTAAAATATTACCAAAATTTAAGATGATGGGCTTTTGAAATCCCACAACAACAAAATAGTTTAATTTCTTATTTTGTTATAAATAAATATTAACATACTAGGTTGCGCCCAATAATATTATTTCGAATAAATAAGTTGGTTGCAATATGAAATATTAAAGTTGTGTTTAATGATATTGATAGGATTTAATATATTAAGTATATTTGAATGATAATTATTTTTAAAATAAATATCGATAATACTATGATCTGATGATCGATACTTTAACAAATATTAATACTTTTAGAGTAAGTATGAATACATTATTATTATGGATGCATTATTATTAACATTTAGAATATCCATACTTTTAGAGTAAGTATTTATACATTATTAATAACGTTCAAACAAACCGGTAGGTAGTTTAACATAATAGGTAGCGCTTATTTTATTTTAATTGGTTAAGTTTTAAATATAAGATCCATACATACAATATAGATATAGATACTTTTTCAGGACAATAGTTGGACATAATTTATTGTCGAAACAATATCCTTACTTTTAGAGTAAGTATAGATACATAAGCTATACATTTATGTTACAAAATTTTTAATAGTTTTTCATGTTTTTCACATACTACACAAAAAATATTTGATTATTTATATTTTTTTATAAAATATTATTTAGAATTTAAATTTATCAATTTTAACTAAAGATAATAATAAATATGGAATATCTATGTTTATTATTTTTAATTTAATAATAATATATACTGTAACATAAAAATAAATAATTAAACGTTTATAATTACTAAATTAATATTTTAAAATTTACTCAAAAATAACCCTAAATTAATATTTTCAATCGTGAAGTATGTATTAATATTTATATATATGTATTAATATCTACCGATAACTAAAATTTACCGATTATCAAATTTTTTAATAAATTTTAATATTTTCCACCTATAACATTATAAGTATGTGAACATATTTTTATAACATTTTACCGAATTTGATAATTATTTTATAAATTTTTCAATCACACTATTTTTTTTAACAATATATTAGTCTATCTTTCCTACCAACCCAATTTTTGGGATAAAAAGTTGTAAATAAAGCTTTTATTTTTATTTTATATTATGTGGTCTACAAGAGATTAATAGCAACTGTACACAACACAAAGACCGACACCCTCCCTCTTCCTTCAAAGGACGCCGATATATGTCTACATTTTTCTCCCATTATTTTCAGCCTTGAATCTTTCTGTATGCATCCAAAATGAAAGAACTTCTAGTAGTTGAAACAACAGAGACATGAGAGGAGAAACAAAAATCTTGTTTATCACCTAAACTACATACTCATTCTCCATCAGCTTCTTTCTGGGTTTTCCCTCCCTCATCTTTTGGTTGTATTCTTCTTTCATTGCATGCAGCTTCCTTTTCAGAGACCAAGTGAAAGCGGGTCTTACTTTCTTTTTCTTCTTGCAAAAATTTTGGGCATATTTGATGTTTCTTCTTACCATGGATGAAATGTTCTTTTATCATCGTTTTTGTTTATGTGGTATCTTTCAAATGATTCCCATGTTTTTTTTTCCTTTCAATTTTTTGGTTGTTATTAGGCTATGTCCTGATGAAATTTAAGGAGATCTTAAATGGGTTATCTTATCTGCTTCTTGTCATCCAAGGCTAGTCTAGTAGTTGCCCAAAAGATAAGATATTTCTCTAATTATCGTTTCGTAGCTACTACACGAATAATTATAGATGGAAGTGTTTTGATTTGGTAAATGATCAACTACCTGATGTTACCTGCATAATAAATCCATCATGCAGTAGAATTTGATTAAGATATTTCTGTTCATGACAGCCTTTTTATGAGTCAATCTTCAGAGATGGGTTAAAACCCTTAGCATTTGCAATGGGGTCTCTTCAATATGTTTTCAGTAACTATATAGCACAATAAACTTGTTTAATTTGGCTGATTTTTATTTTTTTGTTCATGGGAAAATTCTTCTGGTGATTGCAGAGATTTCAATAAGCTGTAAATTGCAATACTTGTCGGCTGCCTGAGAAAGGATGCCAAACCAGCTATGGTTTGCACTGCAGATGATTTATCAGCATGGAAGGATTTTCCAAAGGGTCTCAAGGTCCTTCTACTCGATGAGGACAGCGATTCAGCTGCTGAGTTAAAATCAAAGCTTGAAGCAATGGACTATATTGGTTAGAATCAACCTTTTTTTTTTACCTGAATTTGAAGTCTTTAGTTTCTGTCTTTTCACTTCACATGATTATTCTTTTTTTCTCTTAGCTACGTTGGTCCCGTCTCTGTCCTCAAAGCATATCTGTACCTGCTGTAGCTCCATTGTTTTAGATTAGTAGTTTTTGGTTGGATTTGGTTGTTTTCATGAGCTCTACGAAAAGGAATCAATTTGTTGCATGAGCTTGACTCTGCTATAAATAGATTTCCCCCTCCACATGAACAATTAAAGTAACAAAATGTAATTGTTTTTGTAGCAATGGATATTTTAATACTTAATTTGATGAAAAGGAATAAATCTTTTTTCCCTTTTTATGGGGTGGGGTTTCTGAAAAAGGCTTGTGTATGGAAAATTTTCTTTTAATAGTACATCAAATTTCAGATATGTTCAGTGCAGTTATGTTCTCCCCTTTAAAGATCTCCTGTTCAGTGAAAATGAAATACAAATGTATACTCTTTACGGTTTCCTTTTGCAAACGGTATGTTAATACTCTATCTTCATGGTAATCTCATGTATTTCCTTTAATCTTGCCTTTACTTCTGTATCCTTTTCTAATTTTATTTCTCTCTGAATGTATGAGAAAAGTTATTGTGCCTTTTGCAGTTTATACCTTCTGCAACGAGAATGAAGCTCTTTCGGCAGTTTCAAGTAGACCTGAAAGTTTCCATGTAGCCATTGTAGAGGTAATGAATGGACTTTGATGATTTCTACAACGTGCATGCTTCAAGTGTAGATGATTTGTCGTAAACACATTGTTATAGACCTTCATCACGATTTCGTTGTTCTGGAACTTGTACTAGTTGCTTACTAGAAATTTACATTATATAATCATAAGCTACTTTTGCTTTGTCATACATAGTAATCCTTTGTCACTTTGGTCCTTCACATGCCACTTTATACTAACAGCATGTATGATGCAGGTTAGTAGTACAAACAATAACAATGGGTGTTTCAAGTTTCTTGAAACCGCAAAGGACTTGCCCACCATTAGTAAGTTCGGAAACTACACCTGCCTGGTTTTGCTGTAGATCTTCAAATTATATCATATGAAACACTGTTTAATCGCCCTGTACATAAATTTTTATTGGCATCTGTGATAGTAAATCACGGTTGTTGGACTTATTGTCTAGTTCCTAATGCTGTTGTAAATCATTCTCATTTCAGTGACTTCAAATATTCATTGCATCGGCACCATGATGAAGTGCATAGCGGTAAGATTTATTCTAGCATACCATATACCGAGCAGTTTTCTTGTTTTTTCTGCGGCCCATATGTGTCAAGTCAAGTTGTCAAATCAGAATATTTTAGATTCTTAATCATCTTAATCCTTTCTTCTTCTTAGTCTACTGTTCATAGAGACACATTGGATTTTTCTGATGAAATTTTTTGCTTTACAGAACTTTTAAGTTTCATTGTACAATTCATCCCGACTGAAATCATATACTGTTGCCTAGATTCTTTTCCACACACCAGAATTGCTAACGCTTTGCCAACATATTTTCAGCTTGGCGCAGTTGAGTTTCTTAGAAAACCTCTGTCTGAGGAGAAACTACGGAATATATGGCAACATGTGGTTCATAAGGTTGATCTGAATTCTGCTTGAATTACATTGGCATATACATGTAAACGGCAACTAAGGTACTTTGTTATATAAATTCTCATTTTATTATTCCTTTACAGGCATTCAATTCTGCGGGCAGAGACCTTTCTGAATCACTAAAGCCTGTTAAAGAATCCTTGGTTTCAATGCTGCATTTACTATTAGAAAATGGAGAACCTAAGAATGACTACTCAAATAAAGCCGAAGATGCATCTGTGATTCATGAAAATGACCCTGAACCATCAACAGCAAGTGATATGTACTCGGCTCCTTCAACACCACAACTAGAGCAGGGAGGAAGGTTGTTACCCGGGGGTGATTGCCAAGATCATACTAACTGCTTGATTGAAAAAGAGAGCTGCGAGCAGGATAGAGAATCCAAATCTGTTGAAACTACCAGTGACAATTCAATTGCTGAAGTAACTGCACCAGTTGGGTCACCCCGGGGACCCCGGGGACCAAGGGGGACAAATGTAAAAGTGGAGGCTGACTTAGTTGATGGTATCAAGTGCGAGAGCACCTTGTGCTCTCAAACAAAAAACGGAGTAAATAACAAAGATTCTAATGCTGTTGCTGAAAACGCCAATACTGTTTCTGGTATTCCTAGTTCTTGTCCGAACAAAGCTAATCGGAAAAAATCGAAGGTAATATAGCTCGTAATATATATGTATATATAATTCATACCTTGTCTTTTATTGGAAAAAGTTCACAAGTTCTTATGGTAACATTCCCTTACGCTTGCAGCAAATCTTGCACTTGTCCAGTAGACCTGCCACTATCTTTTGTCAGATACCAGCCTAGGAAACACATCTTACTGAGAGCATTTGCTAATCATTAATCTACCATCACATGGTCCCACAGTTCCATCATATTTCTGCTCAAAACTGAACTCTTAGGTTGATCAGTTTTTAAGATTTTAAAACTTTTTGACATTTAGAAAGCTGTTTACATGCCATCCTCGAACATTACTTCCAGTTTTTTCCTGCCATTATTTGCTTTCATTATCTAGTTCTTCAGATTACACCGAAAAGTTTTGGAGGAAGGTTATCATTAACTTGTGTTGTCTTTTTCTTTTTTCCATTGTTATAAGCCCTAGGATCAAGTCTTGGGGTAACTCTTGCCCGTAATCAAGGAAAAAGTTGAAAGTAGGTTGGATGGGTTATTGGTTAGAATCATCTATTGTGCTATACTGTTTGCAATTTTTTTGTTCATGCCTAATATACCAACTTTTTCAGCACACGTAGACATGGAAAAAGAGTTCCCACCGAACTTTTATTGATTAATTTCCTTTGAACATTTATGATCAAGTAACTTTTTATACGGTTTTATATGGGTGTACAAATTAAGTACTTTTTTTGGGTTTGAATCCTCAGGTAGATTGGACTCCAGAACTCCACAAAAAATTTGTACAGGCAGTGGACCAACTAGGTATAGATCAAGCCATCCCTTCTCGAATACTAGAGCTAATGAAAGTAAAAGGCTTGACACGGCATAATGTTGCTAGTCATCTCCAGGTTGGTATCGGTTTTGCCTTTCTGATAAATGCTCAATTTGATTCTACATTCCATTACTTTTCATTCACTATGTAGTCCACTGCTTATACCTGTTGAAAATTCAGCTCCGGTTACAGTTTTGCTTCTAAAGAATGGTTTACTTTGTCATTCTAGCTAAGCTTAGTGGATGTAGACATAAGACATTGCCATATACATGACATGTACCTTGTTTACATAAATGTACGGCCAAATTTTGCCCTTTTCTTTGCTTCTTCGGCTTGAACACCGGTGAATAAGTTTTGGCATCTTCGGGTTGAACACCGGTGAATAAGTTTTCTACTCTTGGCTGAAAATGATTCGCCCGTTGTTTGTGAAGCAGAAATATAGAATGCATAGAAGGCACATTTTGCCAAAGGGGGATGATCGAAGGTGGCCGCAGAGAGATCACATGCAAAGGAGTTGTTATCCACATAAACCAATCATGGCCTTCCCACCATATTACTCGAGTCATGTTGCCTCGATAGGTCCACCCTATCCCATGTGGGGACCACCTCCTCATCCATCTAGCATCCAGATGTGGGGCTCACATAGTTACCCCCCTTGGCAATCAGTTGAAAGTAGGCATTGGAATCCATATCTAGGGGTAAGTTCATTATTCTCTACGATTTCATATTTTTTAAATTCTTGGCCGACTTCATTAACAAGCATGTCACAGTCCATGGAAGAAGATATGAAATGCAGCTACATATTTGATGTATGATCTTTTTTCTTTTTCGTTTTTATAATTCAGGTGCATGTTGATGCATGGGGTTGCCCTGTTATGCCCCCACCTCTTAGATATTGTTATACTTTCACTCAAGTAAGTAGTTCTCAACATACATATAATGGTCATTTTTTGGGTATATATATATATATATATATATATATAAAAGAGTTTTATATTGTGTAAGTGGATCATAATACACATATATATATATATATCAAGTATATGAATGAATTTTAATATATTTTTCTGGTATTCCGGTTAATGCAAACCTGCAGAATGCATCTGTATTTCATTGTTATGGCACCGTTGATAACAGAATTGGCATGCCTCAAAATTTCGTTGAACATCAGCCGATAATCTATCTTTTTATTAATCTTTTTAGTTTCGACCAGTTCCATTGATGTGTTTAAACCTTCACGCGGGACACCAGAATCGTTAACCTGCAGTTTGTCTTTATGTAGGATTAATGAGGTATCACTATCTTGTTGAAAATTCAAAGCATTGAAAATTCAAAGCATCTAGATAGCAGTCGGTGGCTGTAGAAATTCAAATGGGCTGATGAATTTTTTTATTATTTTGTACTAGAGATAATTACAAAATTGAGTTATTGAATTTTAGGATATTTTCAAAGATTATCCTTAAGCTTCAACTATAAATACCCTAGCTCATTTAGCTTCAAAATTATCCCAAAATCATTTATTTCTCCCATTACTAGGGAATTTTATTGTGAGTAGTGAGTGTTTTGTAAACAACTGTAAATTTTCTCTTAGTAAAAGATCTGCAACAGTCCTGAGACGTAAGTAAAATTGGCTGAATTTTGTTATCAATTTTGGATATTATTTTTCCGTTTTTATTTTACATTCTCACTAATCTGGTTATAGGAAAATTACTCGTTACTCGGGCCAATTTTGTAACAAACCGAATAACGAGTAATTTCCCTATAACCAGATTAGTGAGAATGCGAAATAAAAACGGAAAAATAATACCCGAGATTGATAACGGAGTTCAACCAATTTTGCTTACGTCTTAGGACTGTTAAGATCTTTTACTAAGAGAGAAAATTTATAGGTGTTTATAAAACACTCACTACTCACAATAAAACTCTCTAGTAATGGGAGAAAGAAATGATTTTGAGATGATTTTGAAGTTAAATGAGTTAGATTATTTATAGTTGAAGCTTAGGGACTAATTTTTGAAAATACCCTAAAGTTCAATGACTCAATTTTGTAATTATCCTTATTACAAAATAATAAAAAAATTCATCAGCCCACCTTTGAATTTCTACAGCCACTGGCTGCCATCTAGATGCTTTGAATTTTCAATGCTTTGAATTTTCAATAATCTCCTACTTGAATACTGATTTTAATCTGTCGTCACATCTCGATCAATGCAACACTATTTCTGGTCTTTTATTCTAACATGCCAACTGAAGCTGAACACAACTTCAGTTTGTCCGTAATCTCCGTCTTTGTCAACATGTCTGCAGGATTTTGAGCTTCACTAATCTTTTCAAGTTTTAAAATCCCATATTCCAGAAGAGACCAGATAAAATGATATCGCAATTGTATGTGTTTCGTTTGGAATGAAAAGACAAATTCTTTGCTAGATGGATAACACTTTGACTGTCGCAATACAATACATTATTTTCTTGTTTCTTGTCTAATTCTTTTACGAAACTTTGGAGTCAAATCATCTCCTTTGCTGGCTTCCGTAACGACATATTCTGCTTCAATTGTGAAGAGAGCAACTATCTTCTGTAGTTGAAAAACCCAACTCACTGCGGTTCCTCCTAGAGTATAAATATACCCTGTAGTGCTTTTTCTGATGTCAACATTTCGGCTAAGTCAGTATCTATATAACCTGTCAGTATCGTATCTCCACCTTTGAAACAAAGTACTTTGTTTGTAGTACTCCGCAGATATCTGAGGATCCATTTGACAGCTTCTCAGTGTACATTGCTTGGATTATTCATGTACCTGCTAACAGCTCCCACTACATGAGTAATATCTGGTCTGGTACAAACCATGACATACATCAAACTTCCAATTGCTGAGGCGTACGGCACTTTCACCATGTGTGCACGTTCTTCCTTCGTCTTTGGTGACTGTTCTTTGGAGAGTCTAAAATGAACACCTAAAGGTGTACTTACTGGTTTAACATCTTGCATGTTGAACCTGAAGAGTATTTTGTTGATGTACTCAACTTGTGATAACATCAAAGTCCCCGACTTTGTGTCTCTCTTGATCCTCATCCTAAGAATCTGCTTTGCAGTGTCCAGATCTTTCATTGCAAGATGTTTCGACAATTTTTACTTCAAGTTTATAATCTCTTGCATGTCTGAGCCTGCAACGAGCATGTCATCAACGTATAACAATAAAATAATGAAGCTATTGGCGAACCTCTTGATGTAGCAACGATGATCTGCTTGATATCTGGTAAAACCACTGCTACTCATGAAGCTATCAAACTTCTTGTAACACTGTCTAGAAGTTTGTTTTTAACTATACACGCTCTTCTTCAACATGTATATCATGTTTTTCTTGTTTGCCTCTATGAAGTATTTGACTGTCTCATATAGATTTCTTCCTCCAAATCACCATGAAGAAAAGCTGTCTTTACATCTAACTGCTAAAAATGTAAATTATTTGTAGCTACAATTTTCAACACCAGTCTGATTGTAGACAATTTTACGACTGGAGAGAAAATTTCATTGTAGTCAATACATTCTTTTTGCTGAAAACCTTTGACAACCATTCTTGTTTTGTAGCGTTTGCTTCCATCATACTCTTCTTTGATCCTGTAAATTCACTTGTTATGAAGCATTTTCTTGCCTGGTAGTAATTCAACTAATTTCCATGTCTGATTTGACATAAGCGAGTCTATCTCATCTTTCATGAAGACTCTCACTTGACTGAATCTTCCACCTGCATTGCTTCCTCATGGCACTCTGGTTCACCATTGTCAGTCAGCAACAAGTAGTGCAAAGAAGGCGAATAACGCTGGTTGATTTAGGAATTCTGGGGGAGCGTCTCAGTTCTGGTGTACATGGTTCTTCTTGAACAGCTTCAGGATTGATCTGAACATCATTTCCAGAAATCTCTTCAAACTCAACAAATTCTTTTGTTTCAGTTTTAGTGTTGGAGATACTTGATTCTATGGTTGATGTCTTTGTACATAACATTCTCATTGAAAATGACATCTATGTTTATGATGATTTTTCGATTTTCCGATTTTCATAGTCTCAAAATCGGTAACCGAACTCTTCACCACCATAACCAACAAAAACACATTTGTTGGACTTGACATCAAGTTTACTTCTTTCAGCAGAGTCTATGTGTACATAAGAAATACAACAAAACACTCTTAAGTGTGAAAGATTTATTTCTTTTTTGCTCCAAAATTCATTTGGTATTCCACCATCCAAGGGAACTGAGGGCTCAAGATTGATCAGGTAAGCTGCAGTGTTGATAGCTTCAGCCGATAGCATTTTGGGCAAGCCGACATGTATCCTCATGCTTCTGGCACGTTCATTCAGAGTTCTGTTCATGCGTTCTGCTACGCCATTCTGCTGCGGTGTCATGGGAACTGTTGTCTCCATCTTGATCCTATTGTTTGCGCAGAAACCTCTTAATCTTTTATTTTTATATTCTCCTCCATTATCAGACCTCAACCGCTTGACTTTCAAATCAGTCTCATTTTTCACCACGGCCTTCCATTTTCTAAAGGTATCAAAGACTTCTGATTTCTTCTTCAGAAAATAAATACACACTTTCCTCGTAGAATCATTGATGAAGGTGACATAATATAATGAGCCTGCAAGAGATGAAACTATAGATGGTCCCCATACATTAATATGAACTAACTCTAACTTTTCAGCCTTGTGTGTGTTGCCAATCTTTGCAAAATTGACTTTCTTTTGTTTGCCAAAGATGCAATCATCGCATAGTCCGATATCTACATTCTTTAGATCCAACAGCTTTTCTTTTGACAAAAGTGTTTTCATCCATTTCTCGCTCATATAGCCAAACCTTTGGTGTCATATGTTTGATTTTCCATCATCATCTGTTGCAACAATGATATTCTCTAAGTTTGATGTTACATGGAAAGTAAGTCTTCTTATCACGAGCAATGATGAGTGCTCATTTGGTAATCTTCATTCACAGCTGAAAATGTTGTACTATATCATTCTCATCAAGCTGTCCTACAGAAATCAGATTTCTTTTGAGACCAGGAATATGTCTCACTTCTTTAAGCTTCCAGGTGGTATGGTTTGACAATTTTAGTCAGATGTCTCATTTTCCGACGATCTTCAAGGTTTCATCATCAACTAGATGAACCTTTTCAAAATCACCATGGTATAATTTTTCATGATTTCTCGGCATGGGGTGGAGTGGAAAGATGCTTCTGAATCCAAGATCCATGATTCAATCGGACTGTTGACACTTAGAATCATGGCATCACTTGTCTCATTTGTCACGTTGGCAGATTCCTGTGCGCTAGTATTTTTTTCGGTGCTCGACAATCTCTTTTAAAGTGACTATTCTTACCGCAGTTATAACAGGTAAAATCTTTCTTTCTCGTTAATTTTCCCATTCTATATTTGGATCTGTCACGATTTGAATTTCTTTCTGAAGTTCTCCCTCTGAACTCCGTATGCAAGGTTGAGGAGGTTGATGCTTCTCCCGATTCTCTCCGTCGAATTTCTTCGCTTAATACTAGATCCTAAACATCGTCGAATTTTAATTTGCTGTTTCCCGATGAGCTGTTGACTGTTGTAACAGTAACATTCCAATTGTCTGGTAGAGATGATAAGAGAATTAAAGCACGAATTTCATTATCGAATTCAATTTTCACGGAACACAACTGGGTTGTGATCGTGTTGAGTTTATTCAAGTGTTGAGCCACTGATGTCCCTTCCGTCATCTGCAAATTGAATAATCGTCTTATCAAATGAATTTTATTTGAGGGCGATAGCTTCTCATACATACTGGAGAGAGCCGCCATAAGACCCGTCGTGGTATTTTCCTTTGTTATGTTGAAAGCAACATTTCGGGACAACGTCAGTCGGATAACTCCGAGGGCTTGTCTGTTGAGAAGAGCACAGTCATTCTTCATGTCCTCTGGTTGCTTCTTGAGAGAGGTTGATATAGATTTTTCTAGTACAGAAATCCTCAATCTGCATCTTACAAAAGTCAAAGTCCGCACCATCGAACTTTTCAATTTTTACTTTCCATTCGTTTGCAGTCATCGCTCCCACTTGAATCTGGCTTCTTTGGATTGTTTCTGACAATTTTCGCGAACCGCCGTGTATTAGAACATCTCCGTCGATAAATTCGTATCGCCGACAAAATTCTTACTATTCACGAAATTTACTATTTACGTGAATAGTAATAAATAGTAATTGACCAGTTCCATTGATGTGTTTAAACCTTCACGCGGGACACCGGAATCGTTAACCTGCAATGCGTCTTTATGTAGGATTAATGAGGTACCACTATCTGATGTTGCACTTTTATTTTCACTTTGATGAATGCATTTGCAGGCGGACGAAGTAGTTGACAAGGTTGTGAAGGAAGCAATAAACAAGCCATGGTTACCTTTGCCTTTAGGTCTCAAGCCTCCTTCCACCGACAGTGTGCTAGCTGAGCTCTCTAGACAAGGCATCTCAACCGTCCCTCCATACATCAATGGGCGTAATCTATTCTGACGTGGCACTGTGTTACTGGTTCGTTCGGACCACCTTTTTTGTTGCACTGAACTTTTTCAAGCTCCCATAATTCAGTCATGGAAGTAGGAAAAAGAAAAGAAAAGAAAAATAATAATAAAACATTTGCAGATATGTCTGGTGGAGTGCAATGTGTATTATCACTACATTTAACATTTGTTGATAATCTAATTCATCTATCATCACAATGATAATGAGTATTAGCAACTTTAGTGTCAGAATAAAGGAAAAATAATGAGTATTAGTAAAAAAATATTTTAAGTATTAAATATTGTTTTTCTTTTTATTATTATTGTATTTTGTAAATAAGAGATTAGTTTTACGTTACTGTAGTGAAGGATTTTTTTATATCACAATTCAAATTTTTAAAATAAAAGGTTTAAAAATTCTAATAAAAGTTATTTGTTGTGAAATTTAGTTTTGATTCGATTTTACAAATTGAATTATGAATTTAATTTGATTGTATATATTTGTTTATATAATTGTAAAATTATAATATGATCTTATAAAAAAAATTATAATATGATGATAATGGTATTAGGTGTGTCCTTTGAAAATTGCATACCAAGGTAGTATTGGTTTACGAATATTATTTTATTATTCAAAATTTATAAAATTTAAGTCAGATTGTTTCATTTATTCATTGTACTGTTAATTGTTGTTATTCAATAGATGCAATTTGATCATCGAACTTTAAATAAAATATTAGTTTAATTTAAAATTTTACATTTTCTATTTTTCTTAATAACGTAATAATAAAAACTTTTAAACCAAAGAAACCCTAACAACTGCATATCATCACTGTAGTTGCTCTGGCGACTTTGCCCTATCACTGTCACCATCAAACGACTCATCTTCGCTCTCTTTCTATTTTATTAATCGATCGAACTCCTAAAACTCATCATACGTAGGATAAAAAGAGATGCCTTTGCGCTTAGTTAATGCTTATTGTTTTTCATGTCTGTTATCCAAATTCCCAAATCTCCTCATGATCCACAGCCTTAAAGTCAACATCCCATAATTAAAACATTGAACTTTTCCATTTTTTTAATTTTACTCTATCTTATTTCACTCGTTGAGCTTTAAGATTTAAAGTGCTGGATCACCCGCACTATATGTGAAGGTAAATAGCTTTCTGGGTTTCAACTGAAAATTCCCATTTGTTCTTTCACCGTTGAACCTTATATTCACTGTAGTTTGCCTGCAAGATGTTCATGCTTAAATTGTAACCCTTAAGGTGTGTGGGTTTTATTTCTTATTCAAACATATTGTGGTTGCTTATAGGGTGACAATAGGCACTTGGAATGTTGCTGGAAGACTTCCATCCGAGGATCTCGAGATTGACGATAGGCTTTGCACCGATGATCCAGCAGATATTTACATTATCGGGTGAGTATTTCCTTTTGTTGGTGGATCTTACATCATTTGAGGTTCAAGTTTAATTCGGGTCAATGAAAATTCAGTTCCGGTCGAGTCAAAATCGGATTGGTTACTTTTTGAGTCGGATTAATATCATATCGGTTAGCTTCGGGTCGGGGTCAATATCGAATTGATTGGTTTCTGTTCAGGTCAATCATTAGATTTTCGGTTCAATTCGGGTCGATTTTAATTCGAGTCAACCTTTAAATTTTCTGGTCAACCTTTAAATTTGTAGGTCAACCGTGTCGCTCTTTGTCGTCATAACTTTGGATGCAACTCTTTTTACTTATAATTCAAGAATTTTATGTGAATATATATTGTCACAGTCTAGAGATAATCTTTTAATTGAGGAAAGAATATATTAAACCATTAAACTATTACTAAAAGTGGTGGTTAACTATAATATAAAATATGAATAAAACATACATCATTTTACTATTTATCAATGCTAATAATAATAATAATAATAATAATAATAATAATAATAAATAAATAAATTATTTATTCACTTAGACTCAATTATCGGGTTAAAATCGGGTCGAAGTTCGGTTTGAATTAGATATGAGTAAACTAAATTCGTGGTTGCTTTGGTTAGGCTTGATTTCGGTCCAACTAAAATTCTGGTCGGTTTCGGTTTAATTCGGGTTATTTCGAGTTTTAGATCAATTTAGGTCATCATATTCGGGTCTGTTCGGATAATCAGGTACGAGTCAAATTTACGAGTTCTAGATTTGATGAATCAATGCCCTCCAAGTTTTGATGTGCTGCAGAAGGTATTTTTATTGATTGCGCCTGTGCAGGGATCAGTTTCTGTTGGCATGAGCTAGGGTGTTTATCGAGCGAGTCGATCACGAGTTTGACAATGCTCGTTAAAAAATTTTGTTGCTCAACTCGACTCGTTGTAAGTTAAGCTCATTAAATTTTTGCTCGACTCGTGCTCGTTAAAAAAACTTGTTGCTCGACTCGTTGCTCGTTAAACTCACCGAAATTTTTACTTTATTTCTTAATTATAGGTAAAATCTACTAATACTATACAAAGCTTAATATAAACATAAATTAATAAATTTAATTAAAAATATTATCAAAAGAGTGTATGAAACAATTTCAAAGTCTAAACTCTAAAGGAACAATCCATAAATACATTAAAATAATAAATATGATTTGATTTTTTAGTGGAGTAAAATACTATTTAATAATTTAATATTTTTTTGTTGTTTATTAGAAAATTAATAGATTAACAATTCATCATCTTTTTCATTATCTATTAGTAAATTAATATTTTTTTGAATGAAATAATTTTTTTAAGATAACTGTTGAAAATACTTTATAAAAAAATTAACTAATTGCTCGTGAATTTATTAAGTTGATTTAGATTTTGCTCGAATAAACTTGTTAAGATCTTGAGTCGAGCTCAAAATCGAATCGAATTTTTATCGAACTTTGACTGAATCGAGTTCGAACTGCTTATAAACTGCTCAACTCATTAATTACCCTTTGGCATGACACTTTTTCAATGAAGGCTGTTCTTTGTGTGTTCTCATCTGACATCAGATCATAAAATTAGAGCTGAACAAAAACATAACTCCGATGTGTATGAAATTATACGGCGTACCCGTTTCTCATCCACCCTTGACACAGAATAACCCCTAACAATTCCATCTTATGAGTAGCTTACTGACCATTGCCGGATTATTGAGTAGCTTTGATGGGTGAGGATTTGTAAATGGCTGCTTTTCTTAACAGTCAAATATTTTGGTTCGGCGATTTAAATTACCGTCTCAATATGTTGGATGCCGAGACGAGAGAGCTTGTTGCTTTAAAGCGCTGAGATGAACTAATCAACAATGAACAAGTGAGTATCACAGTGATCTTGTTTTACCTTAGCATACAAACTTTTTAATAACGAAAGTTAATGGCTTCAACTCTGTTCCACAGCTTCATAATGAACTCAGTTGTCGACATGTATTTGATGGATGGAAAGAAGGGGTAATAAACTTTCCTCCCACCTACAAGTATGAAATCGACTCGGATAGATATGCCGGTGAGATCCTTAGAGAAGGGGAGGAGAAGAGGTCTCCGGCGTAGTAAGTAATAAATTTTGTAAAACATTTCTGACACAATGCCACTGATTTTTCAGAAAGTTCCACATCAATTACTTATAATGTGCATTCATTCTCTTGATAGGTGTGATCGAATACTCTGGTCAGGGAAAGGCATAAAACAACTTAGATACCAGCGAACAGAATTAAGACTCTCCGATCATCAACCTGTCAGTTCAACTTTTTTGCTAGAAGTCGAAGTCTTGGACCGTCGGAAGTTGCAAAGGGCTCTCAATGTTAGCGCTGCTGCTGTCCATCCCGACATTTTGTTTGATGAAAACGAAGAATTTGAACTTTAGCAGAAACCACGTGAGGATTCAATAACAGTAATTGTCTGTTTGGTTGGGGGAAAACATTTTACGGAAAAATATTTTTCCCGTTTTCTCGTGTTTGGTTCTCGTAAAATAAGAGGTCAACGTATTTTGTTTTCCTGTCAACGGAAAACTTAAAGGGAAATATGGTAAAATGACCTACCGTTTGGAAAAGGGTAAGTCGTTTTCCATCGTTCTGCAACTCCCTTGCTCCACACCGAAAACAATTCGTTCTCTCGTCCCTTGCTCCACACCGAAAAATTGACCGATCCAAAGACTGGATCCACTCAGAAATCTTTGTCCCAGGTTCCCCTTTTCTATCCTTTGTGTTCTTTCTTCTTTTATTTTTTTTCTCTGTGGTTTTCGTTCGTAGATTTGGCTCTGTGTTCTTTCTTGAAAATCTGGAGTTTCTCAGTATTTTCATTCTTGTTCTGAGGTTTGAGTGGATTATTGTTAATTGATTTTTTAGCATGCAATATGGGACATTTAAAACCCAACAAAACAGTAGGTGTAAGGGGCTCTCCTCTGTTTAAGAGCATATGCTGTTAATAAATCATGGGCGATTGGGTTTCTGATCGATATATCCGGTGCCTTGTTGATGCTGAGAGAGTTATCTATGGATCCGGTGAATTTGATTTTCTTTAATTTTGCAATAGACCAAATTTGTTGTTTCTTTGTAGCGTGACCAATGTTTGGCTACAAAGGGATTGATAGTGTAAAATTTGTGTATTCTTTATATTTTTGACTACGAAAGTGTTGTTCAGGTATCCATCATTCAACCGGTATCCGACTGCGGGCTCGCCATTCTTTCGATCTTATCGCACTTCTATTTACAAGAAGTCATGAATGTTATTGACTGGTTGGGGATTACATTAGCTGGCATTGGCACCATAGGTAATGCAAGTTTTTCCTGGTTCTTGAGTTAGTTTAAAAGCCTTCCCCCCATTGACATCATGTTATATTTCGACAATGATTCTAGGATTTTGAAATCTGTAAAAGATACATTCTCCTGGTGGTTGTGCTAATAGTTTCTGCAACAACCGAAATCACCCAGTTTAGCCTTATGGTTTTACGACAGTGAAATAGAATACCATTGACCTATATGAACTAGTAATAATATTATTTTCTACAATTAGGAGTTGGCGCCGGTGGAGAGGAGCAAGAGGCTTCTTCAGTATCTATTTTGCAGTTACCACGGTTGGCATTCTCTGTTGTGATCTTGTTTGTAGGTACCTTTTACCCACACTCTTCATCTAATTAGTATTGCTTTTACACGCGTGCACATAGATTATCATCTGAAATGTGTTGAAGGATTCATGGGTAGTTCTGTTGTGCGGCGCCTAAAAAACGGCCTAATATACGGCGTGACCGGTTAAACAAGTGACCGGTTAAAATTTAGACCGGTTATGTTATATTATTTAACCGGAAATATTATCAAGTACAATAACATATTAGGTAACGCTTATATAATGTAATAGATAGCGCTTATATAATGTAATAGATAGCGCTTATATAATAAAATATGTATTTAACCGGAAATATTATCAAGTACAATAACATATTAGGTAGCGCTTATATAATGTAATAGGTAGCGCTTATATTGACCTATTTTATAAGTAAACAAATATATTTATACCGGTAACATTGCAAATTTACCTATTACATTATAATTATCGGTTTCGATATTTTTTAGATCGATACTTTTTATAAATGTATCGACACTATATGCGTTCACCTTTTGTCATTTATAGACCGATTTTGTCATATTTTTACATGTTATATTGTTATGGATCGATACATTTTTATAAAGTATCGACACTTTATTAGCGCTATAACTTATTCTCTTTTAAATTCCAAAAATGTCGATACGTATAATAAATTATCGACACTTTCAACATAACCGGTAGCGCTTTACCTGTTTTATCATTTCGAGATCGGTTTTGTCATATTTTTACCTGTTATATTGTTATGGATCGATATATTTTTATAAAGTATCGACACTTTATTGGCGCTATAACTTCTTCTCTTTTAAAAAAAGTAACATTTACCTAATATGTTGAAAGTCTCCATACTTTTATAAAAAGGATCGATGTTTTTTTAAAGTTATGTAATTTATGTTTCAATCATTTTAAATATTTCATGTTTTTCACCTACAATATTAATTTAATAATTTCATTTACACAAAAAATTATTTGATTGTTTTGATATTTTATAAAATATTATTTAAAATTTAAATTTAACAATATTAACCAAAGATAATAATAAATATGTAATATATATGTTTATTGTTTTTAATTTAATAATAATATATTTTTACTTATTATATTGTAAAGTATCAATCCTTTTTATAAAAAGAATCAATACTTTCAACATATCAGGTAACATTATGAAAAAAGGTAAAATTTACCTGATATGTTAATTTACCTATTACATTATAATTATTGGTTTTGATGTTTTTTGGGTCGATACTTGTAGAAAATGTATTGACACATATTTAGTAGTTATTGTACATACCTAAATATGTACTGCGAATTTAATGTTGTACCCACCCTTTAACTACCATTACCAATACCACATCCTATTGAAAGCAGCACGACTGAAACATGTTCAAAATGAACCTTTGCTTACATCTCCATCAACTCCGAGACCACTGAACTTGCACAACAAAATTTTTGCCATGGATCATACTGATGTAGACAATGTTAAGCCAACCGAGGAATGCCATGAAGTACATAATGTTGATGAATCTGACAGATTGGTTGGTCAGCTCTTCTGTTCACGTGATCAAGCTTGGTACTTTTACAAGGGATTCGCACGGAACATGGGTTTAATGCACGTAAGGGAACAACACGGCTTGACGTGGAAGGGAATGTGAAGACACAAGAATTTTGTTGTTCCAAAAAAGGGTTTCGAGTATCAAAAGTCAATACCGTTGATCGTCAACGTGCTCATACGCCAGTCACAAGAACAGGATGTAAGGCTAGAGTCTTAGTTACATCAACAAATACAAACGATCAGTGGGTTATAAGTAAGTCTGATCATAAACATAATCATGTATTGTGCACACCTGCTATGACACCATTTATGTGTTCTAATAGAGCTGTAAGTAAGGCTGATATTGATGAGGCAACAACATTGAAAGAGGTCAGTGTTGGCACGTCACAAGTAATGAACTATTTAACGCAGCAGGCAGGGCTATCATAATGTTGGATTTACACATAAAGACCTCTACAATGCACTTCAAAGAGGTAAAGCAAAGGAAATCGTCGATGGGGATGTGAATGCGCTTATTGCCTACTTTGATTATAAGAAACATGATGATCCCGGGTTTTTTTATGACATACTCGGTAGATGAATCGGGGGTATTGTATAATCTTATTTGGTCGGATTCTACATCGAGATTGGATTACACATGCTTTAGGTGATGTAATTGCATTCGACACAACGTACAAAGATAAT
Source organism: Hibiscus syriacus (assembly GCF_006381635.1). Taxonomy (NCBI): domain Eukaryota; kingdom Viridiplantae; phylum Streptophyta; class Magnoliopsida; order Malvales; family Malvaceae; genus Hibiscus; species Hibiscus syriacus. The sequence goes on along the minus strand of NW_024063512.1, from coordinate 2,039,910 downwards.
TTGTATGGTCGACCAATTATGCCTATTGTCGGTGTCAATCACCACCATAACACAATTGTGTTTTCCACTGCCATAATCGCTGACGAGACGTCTCAATCTTTCGAGTGGGTGCTACAAAAGTTTTTAGAAGCCATGATGAATAAATCACCTATTTCAGTTGTCACCAATGGGGATAGGGCAATGCAGAGGGCTATCAAATCTTTTATCCCTTATGCTAAGCACATATTATGTTCTTGGCATCTTTCTCGCAATGCACAAGCTAACATTGGTGACCCAAAGTTTACAGCATCATTCTCAAAATGCATGGCTTCCTGGTGGACAACCGAGGAATTTGATATTCAATGGCGTTTGGTTGTTTCAGAATTCAACGTCCAAAAGCATCCATGGGTGATTGAGAAGGGAAATACACGACACTTATGGGCACAAGCATATCTATCTGGTCATTCTTTGCCAATATTCGCTCAACACAAAGGTGCGAGTCTATGAATGTTTCACTAGCGATTGCACTGAAACACAAGAAGACATATTTAGATGTTCGTGCAATTGAAGATGGAATTAGTAGAATGCGTATGAATGAGTTGAAAGTGAATTACTTAAGTTCCCATACGAAGCCCTTCCAGATCACAAAACTGGTCGACCTTGAAAGCCATGCCGCTGCGATTTTTACCCGCGAATCTTTTCGTGCGTTCCAAGATGAACTTATACGGGAGACATTGTACCGGATTGAGGCAGAAATTAAGTCCTTATCAGATGAATGTCAACATTATATTTTGTCAAAGTATGCAGAAAAAATAGGAAATTTGAAATTAGTTTTGATTCTCATACGAAAACTCTAATTTGCTCCTGCAAAAAATTTGAGACCGTTGGACTTCCGTGTCGCCATCAACTTCACATTTTGAAGCACTTGGATTACACATATTTGCCCAGGACTTTGATTCAAAGTAGGTGGACTAATGATGCGAAGGCTTTTGCACCCAGTTATGTTGACATGAATGTGTCTCCAGGAGTGATGCAAATGGCAAGGTTCGCTGCTCTACGTTCAACGTCAAGTAGGTTATGCTACATTGCATCAAAGACAAACGAGTCTTTCCAAATCGCAAGAGATGAGATGAAAAAACTAATAGAAGAATTAGAAAACTCGTTTGGTTTGAATGATTCAGTCAACCAGAGCATTGTAGTAAACAACGTTCGTGACCCTCAACGAAAACAACGCAAGCGAAAAAAAGTGCCGAAGAACAAGGTCGAGAAGAAAATTAGGCGATGTGGGTACTGCAACGGTGAGGGACATAACAAACTAACATGTCCTCAAGTCAAGCTCAGTTTGAGTACAAGCACACAGCCTACATCAACTGATTTTTTCGAAGACGGAATGGAATGACAACGATCTCCATATATCGTAAGTATCAACATGACTTCTATTGTGTATAAGAAACATGTACATATAAATATTGAATGAAGGAAGAAAAACCGCGTTACTTAAAAGTATGGACACAATATTAAAAAGTGTCGATATAGGTTGTAGACCTATTCTCTCATAAAACCGGTATATTTATACCTGTTATATTACAAAATTACCTATTACATTATAATTATGGGTTCCGATGTTTTTTCAATCGACACTTTTTGAAAAGGTATCGACACTTTTTTCATCCATTATGGACATAAAGTAGCGACACAATATTAAAAAGTGTCGATATAGGTTGTAGACTTATTTTCTCATAAAACCAGTATATCTATACCGGTTATATTACAAAATTACCTATTACATTATAATTATGGGTTTTGATGTTTTTTCAATCGATACTTTTTGAAAAGGTATCGATACTTTTTTCATCTATTATGGACATAAAGTAGCGACACAATATTAAAAAGTGTCGATATAGGTTGTAGACCTATTCTCTCATAAAACCGGTATATCTATACCGGTTATATTACAAAATTACATATTATATTATAATTATGGGTTCCGATGTTTTTTCAATCGACACTTTTTGAAAAGGTGTCGACACTTTTTTCATCCATTCTGGACATAAAGTAGCAACACAATATTAAAAAGTGTCGATATAGGTTGTAGACCTATTCTCTCATAAAACCGGTATATTTATACCAGTTTTATTACAAAATTACCTATTACATTATAATTATGGGTTCCGATATTTTTTCAATCGACACTTTTTGAAAATGTATCGACACTTTTTTCATCCATTCTGGACATAAAGTAGCGACACAATATTAAAAAGTGTCGATATAGGTTGTAGACCTATTCTCTCATAAAACCGGTATATCTATACCGGTTATATTACAAAATTACCTATTACATTATAATTATGGGTTCCGATGTTTTTTCAATTGACACTTTTTGAAAAGGTATCGACACTTTTTTCATCCATTCTGGACATAAAGTAGCGACACAATATTAAAAAGTGTCGATATAGGTTGTAGACATATTCTCTCATAAAATCGGTATATCTAAACCGGTTATATTACAAAATTACATATTACATTATAATTATGAGTTTCGATGTTTTTTCAATCGACACTTTTTGAAAATGTATCGACACTTTATGCTGATATTTTTTGGGGTATATTGAAAATTTACCTATTACATTATAATTATGGGTTTCGATGTTTTTGGGGTCGTTACAATATTTTTAAGTATGAAAACTTTGTCGTGGATATCATGGAAAACAATTCTTTAATAATGTGTTTCGATACATTTGCAAGCAGGTGTAAAATACATTAATAACTAGTATTGATATTTCAACAATCCTCAAATGTATATGTATACATAGAAGCAAATATGGAATAATTAATGAAAATATACACACAATATAATCAAACCAAAAGACACATACACAACAATGTTCAAATAATGTACCGACAAACGAAATTAATTCGATGAAAAAGGGTTATTTCTAACGAAGTCCGGAACATTAGGGGCCTTCAACAAATTTTTTCAAATACTCTCGTATGTTTCCACCTTTTTCTGAGGACATACATAAATAATTTCAATTATCAAACTAATGAGGTGCAATTTTACTAACAATTAACTAAATTCGCATAAGCATGAATAAATTTGTGTCATACCTAGAGCATTGTCGTTCGAATGGGAAGCATCGTCAAAGGTATGTGGACATATGTAATTGTATTTCTATATAAACACATAAGTTGCTAAAATAATCAATGTCTGAACACCTGTTCAACTGGAAAAACATATTGCATAAATGCAACTTACCGGATTATAAATCATTTTTTCCGCTGAATCATCAACCAAAAGTGTATTTAGCTCGTTAAAATCAGGACACGCGTTCCAAACATCATTGAGATCTTTATAGTAGGTAACATTATCGTATGTTTTGCATTTTGCTTGATCCTGTTCACAAACAGTCGAACATAAATATGTAGGAATCATAGACAACGAAAAGTCAGCAAACTGTAATGACATTCATCTTACCCAAACAAATAGAAATTGCTCAGAAAATAAAGGTAGTTTTTCAAGTACACGGTCGACGTTATGCTGAGATTGTAATCAAGTTTGAATGTTAACATTCAAATGTATATTAACGCTTTTGACTACAGTAATTCAATTGCTCCAAACATGTTCTAACCTCATCTTTAAAGACCAAAGGGCAACAATAAAATTGTCGACACAAAATTGCATAAATTCAAATAATCCTGTTCTGAGGATAACATCTACAACATGAAGAAAATGAGATTAAAGTTATACGCTTATATGTTAAAATAATGGATACAAAAGAATAGAATTAAAACCTGCAAGAAGTCTTGGGATGTAGGCAAGGACACCATTGAGATAAAAAATTAAAAGTTTTCTTGAAGGCGGCGTTGCAGACACGATATAATTGTTTGGATCATCATCATCGTCATCTTCATCTTCATTGACAGCTTGGTTGTCCACATCTGTTAAAAGAAAATAAAATACAGTTCAGAACGTGTAAATGTTTAGAAACATAAATAATGAATTACCTAACTCGTTTGATGTCGTTGACGTAATTCGTCACACAAGATGAAATATCGGCTCACATTCCACTCACGAGGGAATCAATATGCTCTCGAAAATTGACCATGTATTCCATCACGGTCTTAATTGTGACATCCTCTGCAACTGGAGCTTCTTCCATTATTGCGTCTCTAATTGGTTGCTCTTCTTCATGGCCAATGGGGTCCATTTCCTCCCTCTCTTGATCTAATCCGACCTCCTTGACACGCTTCCAACCGAGTTTTTCAACAAAATCATATCCCGTTTTTTTAATAAATAACATGTCAATCTTGCGGGTTAATCGAACAGGGGCGTCATGCGAAAAATCAACTTCTTTCTTCTTCAACAGATGGGTGATGACACATCCATATGGTAGTGAAGTTGAAATTGTTGCTCCCTTTGTGACCATATATACAATTGTATTAAATATGAGTTTAGCAATGTTTGGAGCCGTTTTGGATTTGGATTTATACTTTGATATCCACCAATAATCGCTGTCTCGAAGCGTTGAATGTTTTCCCCCACTAGGCCGAATATACCATGTGAGCATTTTGTGAAACACTCTCGACTCTACATCTAGGTGAATTGGGTTATTTCTAGCAACCCGTTTAATTGTAGACCAATCTACATCATTTTCATCTGAATCCCCTTTATTCGCTACACCTAAACCCTCCGCAATAGTTTCCGGAGATATATATATATCCTTCCCCATGACATGTGTATTAATTCCTATTATATTAGTCTTATTAGGCTCGTGCTGTAAGGAAGCATTGTTGTAGAAGACTCTAACTAGGTTGGGGTAATATTTTGGTTCTACACCAAGGAATTCAAGCCAACCCCAAGATGTAAATGTGGATTTAAAACTAAATGCATATTTATCATCAAACAAGAAACCCAAGTCAATGACACGTTCGGGACGAATCTTCCTTACATTAAAACTCGTCTGCCATCTTTGTTTCTCCATATCAGATCTAAAGTTCAGAGTTTCGAAGGACCTGATTTCCTCAGAAGAATCGTTTGTTTTAGAAAGAGGTTGTGGTTGAGAAGAACTGGGTTGAGAAGAGCTTTGAGAAAGACCGCGCTTCTGACGCTGACGTTTTGGAGCCATTTTGGTTGGATGCTATTACAATGGAACACAAACACATTCAGGAAAAAAACTCTAATATAGAAATCAATCAAACCCATAAAATATCGATACATTTACCTGAATATCTGATCGTCACTGTTATGATAACGCTAGTATTCTTCGGAGAGGAAGAGTTCTCTTCTGTCTGCTTGTCTTAAGGTTTAGGGTTTGTCGATTTAGATTTTGTATACTATATATAATGAACGGGGGAAAAACACTCGATATTTAAATTAGTATCGACACAAAATTAAAAAGTGTCGATACATATATTACACATATTCTCTCATAAAACCGGTATACTTATACCGGTTAGATTGAAAAATTACATATTACATTATACTTATGGGTTTCGATGTTTCTGGGATCGACACTTTTTATATATGGATCGACACTTTATGGTTGCACCCTGTTTGCCATTCATTCTGGGCCAATAGTATCGACACAAAATTAAAAAGTGTCGATACATATATTACACCTATTCTCTCATAAAACCGATATACTTATACCGGTTAGATTGAAAAATTACCTATTACATTATACTTATGTGTTTCGATGTTTTTGGGATCGACACTTTTTATATATGGATCTACACTTTATGGTTGCACCTTGTTTGCCATTCATTCTGGACCAATAGTATCAACACAAAATTAAAAAGTGTCGATACATATATTACACCTATTCTCTCATAAAACCGGTATACTTATACCGATTAGATTGAAAAATTACCTATTACATTATACTTATGGGTTTCGATGTTTCTGGGATCGACACTTTTATATATGGATCGATACTTTATGGTTGCACCCTGTTTGCCATTCATTCTGGACCAATAGTATCGACACAAAATTAAAAAGTGTCGATACATATATTACACCTAATCTCTCATAAAACCGATATACTTATACCGGTTAGATTGAAAAATTACCTATTACATTTTACTTATGGGTTTCGATGTTTCTGGGATCGACACTTTTTATATATGGATCGACACTTTATGGTTGCACCCTGTTTTCCATATTGTAAATTTACCTTTTACTTTAAAGTTAATTTTGTAGTTATTGTACATACCCTCAATATGGAATGACCATTCAGTCTCGCACATGATGACAATTATGATGACATTTGGTATAATACATACAACAATCTCCATATATCGTAAGTATCAACATGACTCTTAATGTGTATAAGAAACATGTACAACAACCTACTGCTAACTTTTCTCATCTCATTCATAATTACATTCACATACAAAATTATAAATCGTATACAAAATTATAAATCTTATACAAAATTAACCCTACATTTACATCATTGCATCCTTTTGTTATTCTTATGTCTCATGGTAGCTTTTGTTATCTCCTGTCTTCGTTGATTTTGATTGTGGCTTACGAGATCGTTTAATATTCGCGATCGATCACACTCTCCAACAACCTATATTCAAATTGTCAGAACGTTAAGTATTGTAAACTACATCATTCAATCTACGACTTTTAACAATTTTACCACAAACAGATTTTTCTTTTCAGTTACAAAATCACCAGTTGCCCCTGTAGAACCGATCGATTCCATCCACATCATCACATACATGCCGCAATCATGTCTGTTACAAAATTTGAAAACCACACATGTCAATTATGATGAATCCTGCATAAATTAAGCTTTCTATTTATGATAACATCTCATACCCATTCAATTGCTTATTCTTCTTATGCTCCACAAATTTGAAATTTTTCAAGGGAAACTTTCCTAGAGATCCACATATTCAACCCAAATACGTTTTATTATAAAAACTAATATTTTAATTTGCATTAAAAAAGAAGAAGTTATGATCCAAAAAAATTATGCATTATAATTTACATAATGTCCTTTCATACATACAGACATACCAATCTCTTAGCATCTTTCACTCTCTGTTTAGCTACTTCAGATGTAAACATACTATCATATATTGTTGCAACACGATCTACCATATCTAACACCAACATATACCAATGTGAATTATGGTAGTTTATTGTGATCATGATTTGCAACAAATTTCACACCCAATTTGACAAAATTCAACATTCTATATCCGAAAACATCATTTGCAATTGGTATGGTGTCTTACCTTCTCACAGTCGGTGTATTTCACATAGTTATCCAATATGGGACCCCAGAAGGTACCAATACTCTCAACACTTTCTTTGTTATTGGCATCCAACGCCTGATGCTGCAATTACGCAACAAACATTATTAATTTACCGTCTATACACTACTTATCTCCATTTATTAATTTAACTCACCGCTAAGTGGTATGAAAGGTAGCCAATCTTCCGGAGTGACTTATGAGAATCGTAGTATACTGTCCAGGCGAGTAAATCAATAACCTAACAAAATTAATTACACAATCAGAACATATTCAATAAGTTTTAACATTTTCTATTTTCTACTTACCACACTGCCAACCCATTCCGTAGGCTTCAACGTTGCAACGTCGTATACAGTAGCAAATTGATTTCCCATTGAGATTACAAAATATATGTATGAATCATTAGGATTAATATGTTATCATGAAATATTTAAATATCACTCACAAAGCATTATATTTCACTTACCCCGATTCTAACTCACTATTCCATAAATAATCACAAATTGCAGCTTTGATGTCATCAATTCCGCTTGGAATATCCGCTTTTTCAACTTATAATTTTGCATATAAATTTTTGTCACAACAACATAATAAAGATCAAATTAAGTTTTCTTTTATTCAACTTACCTTCTGCTTTTTCTTCTGGGGTGCAGGACATTCCGAATCCAAATCTGCTGCTATAACACTCTCCGGTGTATAAAGACATCGACTTCCTTCCTCCTTATTTCTTCCATCTCTTTTCTTCCTCCTCCCTCTTCTTCCCCTCCCTCTTTCTTCCATCTCTTCTCTCATCCCCCTCTTTTTTCTTCATATTTTTCAGTTCATCATTTTTTCTCTACATAGCTCTTCACTCTTTTATTTCACCCTTCAATTGATCTCCTTCATCCAAGTATTTATCAACCACCCCTTCACCCCCGTAAGTTCACTCCTCAATTCCACAACCTCCTTCACCACTCCCTCAAAATTTTCACCCGTCACCATCTTAAGATCACCCCTTAACACCTCAACTTCTTCACCACTTCACCCCTCAACACTCTACTTCTTTCACCACTCCATCTATTTTTCCTTCTCTACCCCCTTATGCCTCTCAGTGTATCTTCGACTCTCTCAGTTTCTCTTCGACTCTATCAAGTTTTTCTTCGACTCTTGATTGTTTTGCATGATATAAAATGGATTTTTTTGATATCAGCCAATTCAGACATCAAAATGTCGAAGTTACTCTGTTTTCCCTCACCGCCGTCCCCCTCACCGCCATCCCCCAATACAACCATCTCTCCTTTCTTCTCCTCTGCTTCCACTACTCCTCTACATCCTTGCCAATAACCTTTAAAATTAAATTACAATATTAGACATTGATTATTCTTAATATTATTTAATTACATTTATTACCCTTTCTTGCTTCTTCGCTCTATCAACTTCAACTTCACCATCACTCTAACCACCATTTCCTTCCCCCATGCACGGATGCGTGCCACTCCGGTTTCTTTCATAAGCCAACACTGCCACAGCCCGACCAAAAATCGAACAGTGCAACATGCATTTATAATAAAATTTATATTTTATATAATACTAATATCATTTTATATAAACACAAAAAAGTTCTTCAACTCATTTACCTCTAAGATTGCTATGCACCCTTTGAGGTATCTCTGGCTGCCCTTTTTAAAGGTGATATTGATTCAATTCCTTGTTCGTTGACGTATCACCCGTTGGATAAAGAAAGATACTGACAAGGTATAATAGAACTCTGGCCTTCAGCTCATCCCCCCCGTAAGATCCACTTTTTATTTTCTCTTCAATTTCAGCATATGTTACCTTCTGCTTCAAACCATATTTGGAGGCAATTCCTTGTTCGTTGACGTATCACCCGTTGGTAAAGAAAGATACTGACAAGGTATAATAACTCTGGCCTTCAGCTCATCCCCCCCGTAAGATCCACTTTTTATTTTCTCTTCATTCGCATATGTTACCTTCTGCTTCAAACCATATTTGGAGGCAGTGCTTTCCAGTCCTTCTCTTACGACTCTACAACACTTTTGCCTTCATTTTCTACCCCCAATATGGCTGCAGCACATGGGATCCCGAGAGGAAATGAAAAATCACCATACTTAGCAATACATTGTCTGACATCAAATTGCGCCATCAAGGATCGACACAATTCCCCCGAATAGGTCGTCCCTTACTCCTACCAACGATCCAAAACCTATTTCTCCCAGCACATTCAACTGACCCTTCTCCTTAAGGTGTTTAATTAATGAATTCACTTTAAGCTGCATCTTGTCGACACTTCCTACATTTTTTAACAATATATAATGTTATAGTTCTTATATATTTTGTATCAACGTATTTACAAGTTTAATGAATACCTTATCATGCTTTTCCTCCGTTCTTTGTATTCTTTACTATCATTCCTTGATGTGTGATGTAATGTTCCTTTCAGCATCACTCATCGAATTCCATTTGGACCTCACATCTTTTGTCACTTATATAAACATAAACGTTTCTTAATCAATACATTAACACTAAATAATACTCAATGTCAATTTCATTTTACATACCGAACCGCTCTGTGTGCCATCTTCTTCATCCTTTTTCATTCGGCCATACTGTCAACATTTAAAATTGTAATCAATTTAAAGTTTATCGATACTTTAATCCAATTACCATTTCAACAATAATAACAAAAGACATTGATACTTACTAGAAGTACATATCCACCCTTTGGTTGCTTTCGAGTCTCGGCCTCAATTTCAAAGTCATCTGCGCCACCAACAATTTTCCAACCCATTGACTCCATTTTTCCTTCATATATCAGTTTACGCAAATCAAATTATTTTGTTACATCACTTTATTCAATATACAAATATAGATAACTACTCTTGTGGTAAAACGGTTTTCTTCAAAAGAATTTGAATGGCCACTACAAAATGTGTCGGCATTTATACAACCTATAATATCATTTTCTACCTATAATATTTAATAAAGTATCGACATTTATATTTTACCTTGAATATCACTTTCTACTTGCAATCGGTCCCAAATGTTTCTTTACTCCAAAACCCCAAAACAACATAAAAACCCTATTCGCGATTACTGTAATAATAAAAAACTAGGGTTTCGACAACATACTTTTCGATTCGACTGCAGTAACAAACAAACAAACTTCGCTTTAGAAACGCCTTCTGAAATGCAGCAACAATTACGCTTTGATTACAAAAACTCGTCCGTTCTATCTATTTTCAGGATATTTAGCTATGACCTTTATATTTTCATCGGATATGTTATTTATATTTAATTGATACAAATACAAAAGTGTCGATACTTTTATGTCAGGTGTCGATACTTTCGAAAGGATAATTACGTATTTCTTTGAAAGTATCGATAATTTATTACACGTACTTACGAAAGTATCGACACTTTCAATATCCGATAGCGTTTTATCGGTTTTATCATTTGATACCGATTTTATCATATTTTTACCTGTTATTCGTTGTGGATCGATATTTTTTTTTAAAGTATCGACACTTTATAGACGCTAAAACTGCTTCTCTTTTAAATTCACAAAGTGTCGATCCTTATATAAGTATCGACACTTTCAATATATCTGGTAGCGTTTTACCGTTTCATCATTTTGATACCGGTTTTATCATATTTTTACCTGTTATATCGTTGTGCATCGATACATTTTTTTTAAAGTATCGACACTTTATAGGCGCTAAAACTGCTTCTCTTTTAAATTAACGAAGTGTCGATCTTTATATTAAAGTACCGACACTTTAAATATATTCGGTACCGCTTTACCGGTTTTATCATTTCAATACCGATTTTGTCATAGTTTTACCTGTTATATCGTTGTGGATCAATACATTTTTAATTTGGATCGACACGAACCGACAAGTTAAGTTTGCCGGTTGCACAATTTTTTAATATTTCTTCATGACTTAGACCTACTACATTATTATTAGTCAACATTTCCGGTAGCGCTAAACCGAATTTGTTAAATATCTTTTAATGTATCCGGTAACGCCGTATATTTTCCTGAGACATCCCCAGGATTCATTTATCTATTTAATGTCTAAATTATCGTCTGTCATGCAAAATGTACTTTTTCTACACTCATTTTGTACAATAATACTGTAGTCCTAGATTTGCTCCGTCCGTTGTCATGTCTTGCAAACCGTAGGAGATTATGCACCGAAATGCTTCATTTTGTTCCCATGAAATCTCTGTCGAAATTTTGTTCCGACTAGTTGTGCAAATCATTATATCTTCGCACATAGTTCATAGATGGTTGTGCTAAGTGGCCTCTTGTAAAGGATCATCTTTTAGGATTAGAGAGAATATGCTACATCATTTTCTGATTGTTATCAGTAGAGAGGGTGAGAGTTTCCATGTCTCCAATGAACATAGTGAATTAGTGATTTATTGTTGTGCTTGTGCAGACCAAAAAAGGAGAGAACATTTATTTGGGATCGCATGGTGCACCACCATCACAATCATGGCAGAAGGAGCTAAACATGTCCAGTCGTAAGCAACGGTTTAAACAAAAACTAAAAGAAGCTGATAGAAGGATCGGCGGGGCAGGGCGAGAGAACAAGGTGGAAAATTTGAAAGAGCTTGTAGGTGGTGGGAAAGCAAGCCCCAATATGTCAAAGGGTTCCCCCAGGGATTGGCTAGACCCACATTGCGATGAGTCGCAATTTGAGAAGTCATAACCCCATTGAATCAAAGCTTTTTGTGGCTTAAGATACTTAAACGGTGCAAAGTTTAACATACCGGCACCATTTATGATAAGTCTTTGTCTTATTATATGCAAGCGAATTACTGAGCTTATGTAGTTTGACAATAATCCGTCAACCAATCCATTTGATTTTAGTAGTAATGAGAAGACATTGAAAGTCATATTTTTGACACTATTATTATTATTACAATATTATTTAATATTGTTGTTTTAATTTGATGTACTATTAATTAAACATTCTTAGGATTTATAAATTTTTATAATATATTTTTAATCAATTATTAATATTATCTAAAATACAGATTTTTATAAAATTTATATATAAAAATAACCTTTAAAAATAATAATAATAAAACATATCCAATATGTATATTCTTTATTAAAAACAGATTCTGAAAAATGTTTTCAGAAAAATTAATCAAACAGTGTAAAACATTTACAATGTACCATCCAAACACTAGAAAATATTTTCTAGAAAATTATTTACATTTCTGTAAAACATTTTCAGATTTCATTTTTCGAAAAACGTTTTCAGTGAAATAAACAGACCTTAAGTTTGAAGAGGTGGGAACCAGACTACTATGATATAGATTTAACAACAGCATTAAAACTTGTCATGTCGGTGGAGCTGAATGTATAGAAACAATTCTTTTATTTTTGTCATATAGTTACTGTTATAATTTATATTTCTTCAAACTCTTCTTAAAGGTCGAGTTCAATCACAGAAATTTTGCAGAAATTTCAGCTTTGCAGTTTAAACTCCTTGCATAATGTACATAATTCAACTTCTTTCATGTGAAGTTTAATCCAACTTTGGTGATGGTATGAACTAAATTGGCACTTTCAGAAGTTTACTGAAAATTCAGAATGATGGAAAGGTTCAACTGTTCAAGAGTTAGACAGAACCATAATTTGACTATGCATTTATTGATTTTAATAACACAACAAGAGCTTAAACTACAACATATGTGTTGAAATTTTCGTTCTCGGTTTTGAATCGGATCATTCAGACTGTAGCAGTGGCAAGACTAGTAGTTACAGAAAATAAAGACAACGGTTTGGTTGGGTTAGTTGCATCAACTTTGATTAAAGAGCTCAAAGGAATTTTAAAGACAATTAGGTTTGAAAATAACAGATGATGCATTAATGGTACAAGAAAACCATAACTGTCAAACGTGCACGCATATATAGATAGCTATATGTTGCTGCAATATTCCTACGAGCTACCTTGATTCCATATGTAGGGTTCTTTTCATTTGCTTCAATGGAGATTACTAGAGCATTCTGTATACTCCTGGTTTCGGTTTTAAACGCAGTTAAAATTACATCGAGCGTCGAAGATGGACTACTGTATCTTGATTACTACAAAGAAACATGTCCCTTGGCAGCAGAGATTGTTAGCAGGAATGTCGAGATTGCAGTGCTTAAAGATCCTCGAATGGCTGCTTCGCTCCTTCGCTTGCATTTTCACGATTGCTTTGTCATGGTTAGATTTCTTTTTCTGTTTCAGTTTCCATGGTTTAATTGATGAAAATAGTATTTGGGGTGCTAGGGATGTGATGCATCAATTCTTTTGGACAACAATGGAGACATCATTAGTGAAAAGCAAGCAGGGCCTAACCTGAATTCGTTGCGTGGATTCGAAGTCATCGATAAGATCAAGCACCTTTTGGAAGAGGCTTGTCCTTTGACCGTCTCTTGTGCCGATATTCTAGCAATGGTCGCTCGTGATTCCGTCACATTGGTATTGAAACTCACAGTTTTTCTTTATGTTACTATATGTCTGATCTAATACCAAATGATTCGAGGCAGCCGTTGTAATACCATCGTCATAACCAAGTGTTCTGTTTCACCAGAGAGGAGGCCCAAGTTGGGAGGTCTGGTTAGGGAGGAAAGACTCCTTGAAAGCAAGCTTTGATGGTGCAAACCAGTTCATTCCAACCCCAAATTCCTCTCTGGAGACTCTCATTGCCAACTTTAACCAACAAGGTCTCGATGTAGAAGATTTGGTTGCTTTGTCAGGTCTCTCTCTCAATCCTTAATGTATGTATGCAAATTGCATGCATGCATGTATATATGCATATTGGAACACTACCATAAAATCAATTCTTTGATTAATGAAATGAACAGGTAGCCATACATTGGTAAGGCTAGATGCTTGAGTTTCAGACAAGAGTTTACGATATAAACATGGAAGAAAAGTACGACAAGTACCAACGATACCGGACTTTTCGAAGAATCCTCCGGTCCATATGCCCGGAATCAGGAAGGGACGAAGCGATCGCACCGCTCGATTTCTTAACTCCTGCAAAATTCGACAATCAATATTACATCAACATTCATCAAGGAAATGGACTGTTAGGATCTGATAACGTGTTGGTGAATGAAGACCATGAAGGGGAGATAAAGAAGCTGGTTTGGGATTTTGCATCAGATCAAGAGCTTTTCTTCAGTTCATTTGCAAAGTCAGTTGTTAAGATGGGGAATATAAATGTACTAACTGGAATTGATGGGGAAATTAGAAAGAACTGTAGGTTTGTTAATCCTTAGGCTTTAGGCTTCTTCAAGAAAATGACAAAGCAGGGCCTTCATCAGACTTAACAAACAAACCAACTAGTTGATGTAGTAAGCTACTTCTATGTTGTATATCTATAATATACAGATTATTGAAACCTTTTAATCAACAGAAATATCTTTTATTTTTTATTATATTATTAATTTGATATTATAATTCATTTTTAAAAAAATATATTTAAAAAATCAAATTATTATTTTAGATAAAAACTTACACGTTACTTGAATAAATAAAAGTTTTAGATAAAGCATATATTGTCCTTTTTAACTGCACAATATTAAAAGTATAAGTATGAACTAATTATAATTGAACATATATAATTAAAATATATTAGATCTCAACTTGTATCATAAAATAATTAAATACCTAATTGTATTAAAACAAATTTAAATATCTATTTGTACTAAGAAAAATAGAGGGTAAAGTATATAAATGGTCCCCGATTATAAGGTATTGCTTTGTTGAGTCTCTCGACTATTAAAAGTTATAAGATGGTCCTCCGACTATAGGACATTATTTTGTTGAGTCTCATGACTATTAATATGTTCCAAACTATGATAAAAATTGACAGTTATTTGAGTTGGACGATAAGCTGCTGAGTGGATTATGACAAAATGGTACCGTTGTTTTCAAGAATTGGTTTCACCGTATAATGTTTCAACCATTAACTAAAAGGGATAATAAAGGCGTCCTTGCGGAAAGCAGTTGTCTAAGAAAGAATCGTAGGTTTCTTCATGAAAATGATAAAAGAAACAGTTAGATGTGAAAATAATTGCATCGAACAATTGTGATATGGCAATTGCTATACCATATTCTTCCTCTCACCTTATGGGTCATTCATGCAGCTTCTAAAGGCTTAAAGAGTAAAAGAACAGGGATAATTCTTATAAAAGACAAAATGGTTAGGTATTTTTTTAAAGGATGATTTAAGAAATTACCTAAAGCAGTAACGTAACTATGTTAGTGTTTTATTTAGCTTATAAACAGAAATTAAACTCTTCCCAGATGAGAACTTAGCTTTACAGAAATGGAAACAAAGGTGATGAGCAGAGGATTTGGTGTTTCTTTACCTGTTGACAACGTTCAAGCCCTAGCCCCTAGCATCCAAGAACCTGGAGAAAATCCCACCGAGATATATCAGACCAGAGGTTGACTTAGATGTCGTTTCCATAGATGAATCCCTGCAGATTCCCGTGATTGACATGAGTAAACTAGGTCATGATGATGAACTCAAAAAGCTCCACTTGGCTTGCAAAGACTGGGGTTTCTTCCAGGCACCTAAGCGAAACACAATCTCTACTTCTTTTACATCAATGGACTTGGTAGTTCATCTTTTACTGATGTGTGCAACAGTTAATCAACCATGGGGTAGCAGATGAAGTGATTGACAAAATGAAGACTTACACGAAGGAGTTCTTCAACTTGCCTTTGGAGGAGAAGATTGCTTGTGCTCAGAATCCCAATCACAAAGAAGGCTATGGTCAAGCCTTTGTTTTTTCTGAAGATCAGAAGCTTGATTGGAATGACATGCTCTACCTTTCCCCCCCTGCCTGTTTCCTTAAGAAACATGAGATTCTGGCCGACCAATCCCCCTTAATTCAGGTAAAGTCAAAAACGATCCATAGGGTATGTGTGCGTTGTCATAGGCTAAACAATTCTAAACCCTTATAATCAACTCAGACTATTAAAAAAAAAAAGAAAGAAAGAAAGAATAGGGAGACTGAACTTGAGCTGTTTTCAGGGAAAGCTTTGAGAAGTACTCAATGGAGTTGCATAAGGTTATGATTCAACTCATGAAGTTTATTGCCAATAACCTGGGGACTGATCCGGAGAAGCTTGCAAGTTTTTTTCAGGATTTAACACAAGGAATAAGAATTAACTATTATCCACCTTGTCTAGAGGCAAGCAGGGTTTTTGATGCATCCCCACACTCTGATGCTACCAGCTTAACACTCTTGCTTCAAGTGAATGAAGTTGAAGGACTACAAATCAAGAGAAATGACAAATGGATCCCTGTCAAACCCATCCCTGGTGCATTGATCACCAATATTGGAGACATGATGGAGGTAAATAGGTAATATAACAATATTTGAACTTGTATATGAAATCTGCCTTAGCAAAGACTAAACAAATGTTATAAATGCAAATTATGAGCAATGGAGAATATAAAAGCATAGAGCATAGAGCATAGAGCTATGGTTAATCAGGAGAAAGAGCGGCTTCAATTGCAGCATTTCACAATCCAAAAAAGGGAACTCAGATTGGTCCATTGCCAGATATTGTTAAGGCAAACAATGCACTGTACAGGACTATGCCACTCGAGGAGTTCTTCAGACTGAGGTTTAGCAGGAAAGTTAATGGGAAACTTCTGTTGAATCAAATGAAGCTCTAGTTTAAAATCGTATTTGACTTTATCATCTTTTTGTCCAATGTTGAGCACTTATACGCTACTTTTTCTTTTGGTGGGTGTGCGTGTGGAAACTTTCGTTATAGTTGTTTCGTCTCCAGTGTATAAAATGCCAGAAACAGGAAAGTTGGATCAGGAAATGCAAACTTTGGTGAAAAACTATATTTACATCGATTCAATATGCTCTCAACTGCGTGATTCTCCTAAACAGCATTTGACCAATACTCACAAATGAACTCTAAAGTCTAAACTGATACAAGGAAATGGATTATGTGTTGTTAGTCATAGTAGACCACGAAGGGGACATAATAAAGCTGGTTCGAGCTTTTGCATCTAATCAAGAACTTCTCTTTCATTTGAGAAATTAGTTGTTTAAGATTGGAAAATATAAATGTACTCGCTGCAATTGGAGGAGAAATAGAAAGAAAAATGTCAAAGTATGACGTGTAAAAGATTTGTATATTTGATGAATGTAACATTTACAAGTGATGAGTATGTGTAAGATTACAAGGAAACCTAATTATACAAAGATAAGGAAAATAAAAGGTTACACAAGGTAAGGTTTATACAAGATAAAATTGGATTGAATAGGATTAAATTAGATTAGATTTAGACTAGATTGGATAATCTCTAATCTAATATAATCTAATCTAATCTTTATCTTTGATACCCCCCTATAGGATACAAGATTCATCAGAGACACCAATCTTGGACCAAAAATGAAGAAAGAGATCTCGTCCAATCGGTTTGATAAGAGTGTCCATAATTTGAGCTTTGGATGGAATTTGTTGAACTAATAGTGAACCTACATCAACTAAGTCCCGAACAAAGAAATAATTGAGTGCAAGATGCTTCATACGAGAATTAAAGACTGCATTTTTATAACCATATGTGGCACTGGGATTGTCACAAAAGAGAGATGGGGGTTTGTTTAGTGCCACACCAATTTCCGAAAGTAGATGTTGGACCCAAAGTACATCAGCAGTTGCATTTGTCATTGCACAATATTCAACTTCGGTGGAAGAACGAGAGGTTGTCTTCTGACGAGCCAACTTTTATGAGATGAGAGTAAAGCCAACGTAAATAGCATATCCAATAGTGGATTTTTCCGTCCATAGAGGATCCACCCCAATCCGCACCAACAAACGCAGTGAGATGGAGTGAAGATGATACACGAAAAAGAATGTCATGACATAACATACCTTTTAGATAACACATGATAATTTAGCTGTTATTCAATGTGCAAGTATAAGACCATACATATATTGGGATAAATGATTAATGAAAAAAGCATTATCCATATGAGTAATTGTGAGATATGGAAGAAGTCCAAGTAATTGTCGATAGCTCGAGATATCTAGCGACATAGATGGATCAAGTGGAGGTAGTTTGTCGGAAGAATACATAGGTGTGGAAACTGCCTTGGCATTTTCCATATGAAATTGTGCCAAGATGTATGAGATGTATTATGCCTGCGATAGAAACAAACCAACTAGAGTGAAAATGGCCTTAATGCCAAGAAAGTGGTTGAACAACCCTATATCCTTCAAAGCAATCATCTTAGATAATAAGCTAGTGAAATGAGCAATGAAGTTAGTATTATTACCAGTAAGCAATATTATCCACATATACTAGAGTATACAAAATAACTCTCTTTGTATTACAAATGAAGAGAGATACATCGACCTTTAATTTCTGAAAGCCAAACTAATGAAGAAATTGAAAAAGTTCAATATACCATGCTCTTGGTACATGTTTTAGTCCATACAAGGTCTTCCGTAACTGATAAATATGAGAAAGTTTTGTATGGTCAACATATCCCAGAGGTTGTTCTAGATAGACTTCCTCATGCAAAGTTCCATTTAAGAAGGCCTTATTGATATCAAGTTACTTGATAGGCCAATCATGAGTGCAAGAGTGAAGATAATACGACCGTAGCATGTTTCATCACAAGACTAAAAGTCTCAAAATAGTCTCGACCAGCCTCTTGAGAATAGCCCTTTGCTACTAATTTGGTTTTGTTTCAATCAACAGAGTCATCTGGATGCCTTTTCACACGAAATGCCCATTTGCACCCTACGACAGATTGTTTAGATTGTGGAATAAGATCCCATATCTGATTGTGCATCAAGACAATAATCTCATATTCCATAGCATGCCTTCATAATGGATCTTTAAGAGCATGAGCAATAGTTTTTCGGTTCTAATGTGGAAGGCAAAGGATAACATGTATGATATTAATAAATGAAGGACCAAAATACCTCAGATTTGGCATACAGTTGAGTGGTTATCGTGTATTTTGATGCTGCAAGGGATTTGTTGTAGCAAAAGGTACATCATTATGTTATGACATATCAACCAAGGGTGTTGATGCATTAAGTGGATCACCATATTGTTGTGGTACGTTAAGCAGGGGTGTTAACACTGCAACTGATTCATCATTTTGTCGTAGTATATCGACCAATAAAGTTGTAGGAGATGATGTTGAGGCAGCATAAAATAATGCTGGAGAAGAATGCTTTGGCATAGTGATTACACTCCGTGTTGCAAATGGGAAGATGCGAGGAACAAATTGAACATGATGAGAGACATAAATTATGTTGGTGCATGGATCCAAGAATTTATAGGAAGACTGCATCATAGAGTATCCAAGGAAAACACATTCAACGGACTGTTGTTCAAGTTTATGATTCGTGTACGGTCCTAGCCAAGGAAAAAATACGCATCCGAATGGTTGAAGCTTATCATAGTTCGGTGATTGTTGATAAAGTATGGAGTATGGTGACATGTTATCCAATATTGATGTTGGCATCCAATTTGTTGAGTTAATCGATCGATGGAATCGATCAAGAGAGGGTGAATTGGCAATTAAAATTTCGGTGAAAGTTTTTGCAGAAAATTGAAAAGATTTAAACAACGATTTAGAGTGGTTCGACTTTCTTAACCAAAGTCTACATCCACTACCTTAGCTATCCACACTAAGGATTTTCCAACAAATTCACTAATTTGTTCTTTCTTTTCAGGCCAAAGAGATAACCTTACAACTCCCTTAAGAATATACCCCAATTCTTGAGAACACTCTTTCTCAAAGAGAAGATTACAAATTTGCAAACTTAATGAAAAAACACACAAGGTAAACTTGTTTGCACAATTCTAGAACAAAGAAAAGAACACTCAAGAATGAATACAATTGAGTACAAGTAGTGTTCTTGAAAGCAAAATGAATATTGAATGAAAAATAGGCTTGAAATGCTCAAACTTGAGGTTTGATGTTTTCTCTTTGATTCTCTCTTAATTCTTGATTCTTATTATTGATCAATGGCTTCTAAGCTTGTTTAAATACTCCTTGAATCACTTCTGAACGTTAGAGATCATTAATGAAGTAATTAGAGCCGTTTAAGTGTGAAAACAATTAATAAAATTAGTTGGGAGCGTGTGTACATCGATGCATAGGGCTAGTGCATCGGTACACTATGTGTAAAATTCAATTATTTCGACCGTTGGACCCTTAGTGCATCGGTGCACTAAGAGTGCATCGATGCATAAAATGCATTCGATGTTTTAAAATAGCCTGAGTGCATCGATGCATGGCTTGTGCATCGATGCATAAAATGCATTCGATGTTTTCATAAAAACCTGAGTGCATTTTATGCATTCGATGTTTTCATAAAAACCTGAGTGCATCGATGCATAAAATGCATTCGATGTTCAATTTATTCAATGGTGCATCGATGCATAGATTGGTGCATCGGTACACTCTTTTGAAAAATTAATTTTAGGCTCGTTTTTTGTTCGAAATACTTTGTGTAAATTGTTTCAAAAATATTTTAAGATTAAAACACAATTTTACACTTTAGTAAGGATTGAAATTGATCTTTGAAAGACTTGGAGTAATATTTTGATATTCGAGTAATTAAATCGAATATACTTAGAAAATCATTTGTAAAATCTTAAAATTCAATTATACTTAATTTGTTATATCGAAACATCAAAATGTTTTCAACACAATTGATGAGATAAACAACCACCTGAAAATCACGAGGACAATACTTTATTGGAAGAGATGCAAAGTGAAGTAAAGAAAGACTAGTCTCCACTATGTGACGATGTCTCCGTTCAGCAGTCTCATTGTGTTTAGGAGTATGAAACGATGAAGTGAAGTGTGAAATACCTTCTAAATTCATAATGGAAAAGAGCTTAACAAACTCACCTCCATTATTAGGGAATAGAGACACAAAAGTCCATTGAAAAAACTTTCAACAAGCCTTTTAAATTGAGGAAAAATTGTTGTAACATTAGATTTATTCTTCATCAGGTATAACCAACTATACTTGGTGAAGTGATCAACAAAACACCACATAATATGAATATCCATTATATGACATGTATTTAGTGCTCCAAACATCATAATAAAGTAGTTCAAGAGGGCGAGAGCTTGCCATAACATTTTGACCAAATGACAATTTATGGCTCTTATTAATAAGTGAGTGAGAATAATAAAATTCTTTCAAGCTAGTTGAGTCATAAAGTATATTACATATGTGTAATATAAAGGTTGAGAATTTATCTGACGGGTGACCAAACTTGTGATGCAAATTGGAGCTTGTTAAAGTCCAAATTGGCAGCTGTAAAATTGAGCAAATTCGGTGGATTTAGAGGCCACTTTCGGTGGCAGCAAAAAATTATCAATTTAAGCTGCAGCTTTTGACAATTTGGTAATGGTTAAATCATACATTTAGTCATTGTATGTTAGGATATTTATAAGATTAGTCCTTAAGCTTCAACTATAAATATCCTAACTCATTTAGCTTCAAAATTATCCCAAATCATTTCTTTCTCCCAATACTAGAGAGCTTTCTTGTGAGTGTTTTGTAAACACTTGTAATTTTTCTCTCTTTAGTAAAAGATCTGCAACAGTCTGGAGACGTAGGTAAAATTGGCTAAACTCTGTTATCAATTTCGGGTATTATTTTTTCGTTTTTATTTCGCATTCTCACTAATCTGGTTATAGGGAAATTACTCGGTTATTTCCCAACAACTGGTATCATGAGCTTTTGGTTGTGAATTTTGTTAATATTTTTGCGATGTTACTATTCACGTGAATAGTAAAATTTGGTCGGTGATACGAATTTGTCGACCGAGGTGTTCTAATACACGGTGGTTCGCGAAAATTGTCAGAAACGATCCAAAAGAAGCCAGATTCGAGTGGGAGTGATGGCTTTGAGAAACAAAGTTGATGAGCTCAAGAGGGAGTTGTTCATATGCAAGGGAGAAATGAGTGAATGGGGTGCGCTCAAGACCTTCTTGGAAGGACTTAGATTAGGGGCGATGCTCGAGGGAGAGCAAAGTGATGCCCAGAGACTTTCGGAGGCCATAGCTGTAACAGGAAAGCTGATTGAGCTTGCAGGTGACAAGCCAAGTAGCGATGTGTCGTCCATGCCCATGCCAAGAGATAGTGGCAACAGTGGTGGAGACCGGAAGAAGGTGCAGCAGGGAGATGGTAGAGAAAGTTCTTCGAATGACCAAGGAGAGCCATCGACTATTCGTAGCCAAGGAATGCCATCGGGAAAGAATGACAAGGCTAAGTCCGGGGCGAAGAAGAAGGTGAGCAAGGAAAAACTTAAGTGCTACTTATGTGATGGTCCTCATTTGATCAGAGGATGTCCCGAGAAGCGTCGCCTTACAACCATCATGAAGAGGATGAGAGAGGGAGAAGGAGAAAGAGAAGTAGCAGGAATTGGTGTGGTTGCAAGTGTTAAAGCTACCAAGCCAAGGAAAAGACTTGGTTCAATTGATAGGATCAATACGGCCAAGCAAGGATCGAGACGAGGCAAGACTATTGGTGTTGAGACAACCGAACCCAGAAGAAAGCCCGATGTGTGCAAGTGTCCAAGCAATCAACTTAGGAGCAAGACTTGGTGAGGCTACATATTCCAAAGTAGTCGAATCAAGGGGCAGACATGGTGCGACTACAAGTTCTCAAGTAGTCAGCCCAGGACAAAAACGTGACAAGACTGCAGGTGTCAAAGCAGTCGAGCACAAGAAGGGACCCATTGCGATAGCAAGAGATAAAGTCGTCAAGCCGATGGTGCAAAGTGAGCAAGTCCGCTCACAGTATGCCAGGATGGAGGCATGTTCCAAGTTGAGGCGTCTCAGGCATAAAGGGACACTTAAGGAGTGTATGAGTCGATTCAGAAAACTCATGCTCAAAGTTCCAAGTGTGACTGAAGAAGATGGATTATTCACATTCATGTTCGGATTGAAGCCATGGGCGAAGAGAGTTTTGGAGCAAAGGGAAGTCAAGGAGTTGTCTAAAGCCTTGAAAATCGATGAGTCCATAAAAAAATTTGGAGTCAAGAAGAACAAGACTTCCAAAGCAAAGCCGAAAGTCGAGGATAGCGATAAGAGATTCCGTGATGAAGGCAAGTCAGAGGATAAGGAATATTGTTCCTCGAGTGGCAGAGAAATTCCACTCAATGATGAACCAGATGGTGAGTCTAGGGAAGATGTGTGCAGTCTTGGCACAAGTTCGAGTATCAAAGATGCTAAGCCGAGGGTAAGAGTCGAGCAAACGAGGGGGCACAGACTTAAGATTCCAGAAGTGTTGCAAAATTACCCAAGGGGAGCCGAGTCATCCAAGGTGATGGATGAGCCCAGGATCGAGTTGTCCAAAGAAGAGGACGAACCCAAGATCGAAGAGACGTTGACAGTTGGCTCAAAAAGGTTCATTTTTGCCAAGACGAGTAGAAGTCAAGTGCAGGAGGAGTTGTCCATGTCCAAGGAGTTTGTCGAGCATGTTTGTGTAGAGAACATGGCTTCAGATACCATCATAAGAGAAGGGTCAAAGCAAGGGCTTGTCGAGGATGTTCAAGTGAGGAACAATCCTTCAAAGACTAGTAGACAAGAGTCGAAGGAAGCTAAGACGTTGAGGGACAAGGCAACCACAGAGAAACTGCCCAATAACAAGTGGGTTTACAGGGCGGTGACTACAGACAAACTGAAGTTGTATTCAGCTTCAGTTGGCATGCTACAGTAACAAGAGCATAAATGTTGTTGCATTGATCAAGGCGTGAAGACAGATTAAAATCAGTTTTCAAGTGGGAGATTGTTAAAAAGTCTAAATTGACAGCTTGTTAAAGTCCAAATTGGCAGCTGCAAACATGAGCAAATTCAATGATTTCGGTAGATTTGGAGGCCACTTTCGGTGGCAGCAAAAAATTGTCAATTTAAGCTGCGGCTTTTGACAATTTGGTAATGGTTAAATTATACATTTAGTCATTGTATTTTAGGGTATTTATAAGATTAGTCCTTAAGCTTCAACTATAAATACCCTAACCCATTTAGCTTCAAAAATATCCCAAATCATTTCTTTCTCCAAATACTATAGAGCTTTCTTGTGAGTTGTGAGTGTTTTGTAAACACTTGTAAATTTTCTCTCTTTAGTAAAAGATCTGCAGCAGTCTGGAGACGTAGGCAAAATTGGCTGAACTCTGTTATCAATTTCGGGTATTATTTTTTCGCTTTTATTTCATATTCTCACTAATCTGGTTATAGGGAAATTACTCGGTTATTTTCCAACAACATATGTGTAATATAGAGGTTGAGAATTTATCTGACGGATGACCAAACTTGTGATGCAGTTGATGCACAAGCAAACAACTGGTTGAATTGACTTGAGGAAGAAAAGATCATGGAGCATAGTAAACACCACCAATTTTATTGATTCGAAAAAGAGGAGTTCTCATGGGTTTATCCTTAATAAGAAAATGACAGTCAAAGAATTTAACAAATACATGATTAGCCTAACATAACTGAGAAATCAACACCAAATTTGCATGTAACTAAGGAACACATAAAACATTTGTGAGAGAAAGAGGCTTAGTAGTCGTGGGAACCATGCATCGACCAATGTGAGATATAAGTAGAGAAATACTATTATACAATTAAATTGTATTATAACCATCATAAGTGGAGAGATCTTGAAGAGTTGCAATAGTCGTGGTGATATGGTGTGAAGCACCATGAATGACTTGTTTAGATTCCTGAAGAAGATGTTCGTCGTCAGTTAAGATCTTAGACAACTCAAGCATTATTGTCGGTGTGTTACGCACGTGAAGGGCAACAACTATTGAATGATAGTCATCGTCTAATTGATTAATAATATAAATCAATAGATCTGTATAAGAATCATACAGTTTGTCCAGGTAAGATTAGAGGCAATATCATGCATGTCTTTCATGTAGTCGGAGATAGATCTGGAACCATGCTGATTGTGAGCTAGCTTGAATTTGAGAGCAAGAATGTGATTAGGAGATGCACGAGCATAACTTGCGATTAGGGTATCCAACACCATTTTAACGGTGACAACGAATGAAATGAGGGCTTGAGCTAGATCATCACAACCGCTAATAATAACACTACAAAAATTTGATCATGACGATACCATTGTAGATATTCAGATTTAGCAATCTTTGTTGCAACATTGGTAAACTTAGATGGGGAAGGTTGTGATCCATCAATATAACTGATTAGCCCAAAACCAATAAGAGTGACCTACACATATTGACGCCAAACAGGAAAGATGGCAGACATAAGTTTGATTGGAAAGTTAGTCAGTGCGCTGAGATGCACGGGATCGTTGGTGGTGGAAGATAGAGCGGAAGAAGAAAAAAATGATGATGGAGTAGAGAAATTCTATTAGGCTCTAATTACCATGTAAATGATTTGTATATTTGATGAATGTAACATTTACAAGTAATGAGTATATATAGGATTATAAAGAAACCTAATTATATAAGGTAAAATTGGATTGAATGTAAATAGATTAGATTGAATAATTTAATCTAATCTTTATCTTTGATAGGGCGTTCAAGAGACATACAAATATAAAAATGAATTTCATTCATAAATCTCATAGGAAAATCTCAGTACATTTCCTTAGTCTATATATGTTGTATCTTGCACTAACAATTGGTTATTTCACAGCTAGTGATATTGATAACAAACTCAACGGTTGCTATTGATGCTGGTTACTTGGCAGGATGTCCACCCTGGGTCATGTCTTCGGCTGCACGTGTGTCTGCTGATGCCGGCCTGTCGACTGAGGAGGAAGACGGTCTTAAATAGGTAGGATGAATAATTTGTTTTTTACTTAGAATTTTATAGATTTTCTCCCTCTAAAATTTTAGAAGTTCACCTCCTAAAATTTTGAGAATCTGTTCGTAGAAGGTATAGGTGAGGGACATATGCTAAAACTTGCTCTGATGATGTTTCAGAGTCGATGGTAACATGTAGAAGAGACACTTGAAGGCATTAATCTTTTACTCCTTGTAGTTTATGGCCCGTCCTTATTATCATTGGCATTATTGGAGGGTCCATTATAGATTTCCAAAGATCTGATCCCGAGAGGCTTCAAGAAAGCTTTGAAAATAATAATTAAAAATATATATTAATTCAATAATTCATATAAAAGACAAAATATTAGGGGGTGTTTGTGTTTTAGAAATTAGAAATGATAAACAACAAAGGACGCTTTAAGAAATAACCTAACGCATTAACATGATAATGCTATAAATAGACATAAAAAATTTCTCAAATCAGAACTTGAGACAGCTTTACAGCAATGGAAACAAAGGTGCATAGCTTAGTTCCGATTGGTTCTTTACCTGTTGAGAATGTCCAAGCTCTTGCATCCAAGAACCTCAAGAACATTCCATCCAGATACATCAGACCACAGATTGAATTAGATGTAGTTTCTGTTGATGAATCCCTGCAGATTCCTGTAATTGACATGAGCAATCTAGATGATGATGATGGACAGTAAAAACTTCATTTGGCTTGCAAAGACTGGGGTTTCTTCCAGGTACCTACTCTAAACACATTGCTGAATGAACAGTACTTTTATTGTTTATTTTTACCTAGTTAACTTTTATGGATGGGTGAAACAGCTAATGAATCATGGGGTAGAAGATGAAGTGATTGAGAAAATGAAGATGGACACACAAGAGTTCTTCAACTTGCCTTTGGAGGAGAAGACGACTTATGCATAGATACCTAATCACATCGAAGGCTATGGTCAAGGCTTCGTTGTTTCAGAAGACCAGAAGCTTGATTGGGGCGACATGCTCTTCCTTTTAGGCGTGCCTGTGTCTAAGGGTGCTTATCGAGCGAGTCGATCGCAAGTTGGACAGTGTTCGACTCGTGCTCGTTAAAAAAATTTGTTTCTCGACTCAACTCGTTGCTCGTTAAGCTCGTTAATTTTTTGCTCAACTCGTGCTTGTTAAAAAACTTGTTGCTCGACTCATTTCTCGTTAAACTCGATGCGCGTTAAGTTCACCGAAAATTTTACCTTATTTTCTTAATTATAAGTAAAATCTATTAATACTATACAGTGCTTAATATAAACATAAATTAATAAATTTAACCAAACATATTATCAAAAGAGTGTAAGAAATAATTTTAAACTCTAAACTCCTATTAATACTATACAGTGCTTAATATAAACATAAATTAATAAATTTAACCAAACATATTATCAAAAGAGTGTAAGAAATAATTTTAAACTCTAAACTCCAAAGTAACAATCCA
This sequence comes from Hibiscus syriacus, assembly GCF_006381635.1. Classification (NCBI taxonomy): domain Eukaryota; kingdom Viridiplantae; phylum Streptophyta; class Magnoliopsida; order Malvales; family Malvaceae; genus Hibiscus; species Hibiscus syriacus. The sequence goes on along the minus strand of NW_024063512.1, from coordinate 2,012,349 downwards.
TAAATACATTAAAATAATAAATATGGTTTGTTTTTTGAGTGTAGTAAAATACTAATTAATAAATTTTTTATTGTTTATTAGAAAATTAATATATTAGTAATTTATCATATTTTCTATTATCTATTAGTAAATTAGTATTTTTTGAATGAAATAATTATATAAAAAAATTAACGAGCTACTCGCGAACTTATCGAGTCTAGTTGGACTTTACTTGAATCAACTCGTTAAGGTCTCGAGTCGAGTCATCCCGAGTCGAGTTTTTATCGAGCTTTGACCGAGTCGAATTTTTATCGAGCTTTGACCGAGTCGAGTTTGAGTTATTCACGAGCTACTCAACTCATTAATCACCCCTACCTGTGTCCATAAGAAACATGAGATTCTGGCCGACCAATCCCCCTTCATTCAGGTAATGATCCTTCAACTTCATCACTATAATACGGTATATACCATGAATTGTCTGATAAACTTGTGCTGTTTTCAGATCAACCTTCGATAAGTACTTGATGGAGTTAAATAAGGTTAAGATTCATGTTATTAAGCTGATTGCCAAGAACCTTGGAACTGATCCTGAGACGCCTTTAAGCTCTTTTGAGGACGGAGAATGAATTATTATCCACCATGTGCGGAGGCAAGCAAGGTCTACGGTGTAGCACCACACTCAGACGCCACAGGCTTAACACTGTTTCTTCAAGTGAATGAAGGATTACAAATCAAGCGAAACGAGAAATGGGTGCCTGTTAAACCCGTCCCAGTCGCATTGATCATCAATACTGGAGACATGATGGAGGTAATATAACAAATACTCCATATTTGAAGTTCATAATGCCAAAAAATATTCCTAATTTTTTTAGCACTTGGGCCTTAATATTTTATTTTAGAATAAAATGACCTATGGTTCGATGAAAATTATTAGTTGATTAAGGGTTAATATTTTGACATATGATTTATATAATGTCATCACTTTTAGTATGTGACAATGTCACATCATCACTATCAACACATGACATGTGTCACGTGACATATGCCATGTTATTCCTTTGAACAAGTGACAATCTCACATTAACGATATGCGTTGACCGTTAGTCAAAATACTTTGAGAGTTAAAATATCTTTTTATTATTGATACGAGGGTGATTATAAGACATCATTTGTTCAAAAGACTCAATCATTTGATAATGAATGCTCAAATATCCCTCCAGACATCATGCTCGAACCCGATATTTTTCACGTTATGCCTTTTTGAAGTTACATACACTTTTAGACTTGATGGATTGTATCTGTAATGTGCCTCTAAGCGAAGAGATATTATGTAAATGCAGATTATAAAAGCATAGAACATAGAGTGGTGATTAATCCGGAGAAAGAGCGTCTTTCAATTGCATCGTTTCACAATCCAAATATTGGTACCCCTATTGGTCATTTGCCAGATCTTGTTAAGACGAACAAACCACTGTTTAAGACTGTATCACGTGAGGAATTCCTGAAACTGAAAATGGGCAGCAAACTTGATGGCAAATTTATGGTAAATAAAATGAAGCTCTAGTTCAAAATCTTGGTTAAGTTTACCAGCTCTTGAATAAAATGTCTATCTTTGGTGAAATCTATATTTAAATAGATTCATTGGACTAAGTTTGAATTCTTAGAAACTTAAAGATCTTTTCAAACTTGGTTTAACTGGAGAGAGCAATCAAGGGCTAATTACATTGTACTTTCATAAGACAAAATCTATCATAGTGTCAATGCACATACCCTAATCTTCGTCACATGAACCACACAAGTTCATGGAACAATTTCATGTGATGCATTAGTCTTGGGAGATTAACCCTTAAAAATTGAATATCAATGTTTCTTCAATGTACCTACTAAAATTCAATGCATGTACCTTAATAATTCTTTGAATATAAAAGATATATGACTTTGGTCATTGTACTTAGTCATATCTCAATTTTATGTGCTTATGAAGATCATAAATTTCAACCTTCTCTCCTTTAGTCATATGATCTGAGAGGTACTTTTCCATATGGTCCTTGTAATTGCTATAATGATCAAACTATACTTATCGAAATAAGTAACTATTATGGATTATGATGGTCTTAATTAGTGTATAACCATATAATGAGTGTTATATGGACATTTTCTTTTCAAAAATCGTAGAGGTTGATAAGTAAATATCTTTATCTGATTCATAATTAAAAAAAATTGTCTTTACATCTATTTGATGTATCAGAAAATTATGAATAAAAGCTAAAGCAAACAAAACATGAATTATGGAGATCTTAGTTACATGATGAGAGTGTATCAAAATAATTTAGACCAATTTTTTTCGTAAACTTCTTCTATATACGCATTGATTGTATTTAAGCCTCTATTAGTGTACCTTTGATTACAAATATATGATTTTATCTGATTTCGAATTAGACGTTGTTTCGATCAATCAATGTGACATCGTCGATCTAATTCACAACTGAACAAATATATAGGAACTTAATTAATACTTAAAACTACCACTAACATACACTACATCATAGATTATATAGGATTATGCTATATGCGTCTCATATGTCACTTTCCTTTGCAAGTCTCGTATAAGAATTCCATGCTTCTGAGGTGAGACTGTTGTACCAGATCAGATAATCAAAATTTACTACCAACCATATTCGCATCCAAAAGACAAGGAACAAGTTTCAATATTGTGTTATTATCGCAATGGGCTTTGTACATATCTGTCTTAGGCTCATAGGATCCTGGCACTTCTCCTTTTAGCAGCCTTAGAGTATGAAGCTGGTTCGATTTCTGAAGGTGGACAAAAAGGTAAGAGGATGTTGGGGCCTGGGGGTACTGTATAAACTTTGGGTTTAAGTGATTTTGTTCGAGCACAAGTATCAATTGAATGAACTGAGGGGGAAGATGGTCTTAAATAAGAAGGATGAGAGGCATCAAGTGGCAAGGTAGAGGCAGATTGTAGGGGCTGACGATTGTGAGGGCAAAGAACCTGCAGCAACAGGAATTGCTTTGGCTGGAGGGATAGATTGAGGGGATGGCTGGAGGCAGTTACCATAAAATTTTTAAATTATCATTTATTTTAAATTTTTTTATTTTTTATTTATAATATATTTTCGTCTCTTAGAATTTTATAAGCTTGCTCCCCTAAAATTTAAGAATTCCACCTCTTTAATATAAAATCATACGTCCGTCCCGATTAGGACCACTCCTAAAATTTAAGAATTTCACCTCTTTAATATAAAATCATACGTCCGTCCCGATTAGGACCACTCTAGATCTGCTTGTAGAAGGTATAGTTGAGGGACATGCTAAAACTTGCTCCCAAGAGACTTGTAGATGATGATTGAGAGTCCATGGCAACCTGTAGAAGAGACACTTGAATGCATTAATAGTTATTCCTTGCTATCATTGGCATTAATGGAGGGTCCATTATAGATTTCCAAAGATCTGATCCCAAGAGGCATCAAAAGACCCTTTAAGAAATCACCTAACGCATCAACGTGATATTGCTATAAATAGACATCAAAATATTCTCAGATCAGAATTTGAGACAGCTTTACGGAAATGGAAACAAAGGTGCAGAGCTTAGTTCCGATCGGTTATTTACCTGTTGAGAATGTCCAATCTCTTGCATCCAAGAACCTCAAGAACATTCCACCCAGATACATCAGGCCAGAGGTTGAATTCGATGTAGTTTCTGTTGATGAATCCCTGCAGATTCCTGTAATTGACATGAGTAAACTAGATGATGATGTTGATGAACAGAAAAAACTCCATTTGGCTTGCAAATACTGGGGTTTCTTCCAGGTACCTAATCTAAACACATTACTGAATGAACGCTAACTTTTTTTGAAACCCTAAATGGACATAGAGTTCATTTTTATTTGACGGGTGAAACAGTTGATGAATCATGGGGTAGAAGATGAAGTGATTGAGAAAATGAAGATGGATATACAAGAGTTCTTCAACTTGCCATTGGAGGAGAAGATGGCTTATGCACTGATTCCCAATCACATCGAAGGCTATGGTCAATCCTTCGTTGTTTCAGAAGACCAGAAGCTTGATTGGGGCGACATGCTCTTCCTTTCGGGCCTGCCTGTTTCCACAAGAAACATGAGATTCTGGCCGACCAATCCCCCTTCATTCAGGTAATAATCCTTCAACTTCATCAGTGTATACCATGAATTTTCTGATCAACTTGTGCTGTTTTCAGATCAGCCTTCGATAAGTACTTGATTGAATTAAATAAGGTTAAGATTCATCTCATTAAGCTGATTGCCAAGAACCTTGGAACTGATCCTGAGAAGCTTGTAAGCTCTTTTCATCAGGACGGATTACAGGGAGTAAAAATGAATTATTATCCGCCATGTGTTGAAAATCCACCGAAAGGTAGAATTAATCCACCGAAAAGTGGATTTAAAATCCACCGAAAAACAAAATTTTAAAAGGGTTGGCTAATTGTTGAAAATTAGCAATGGTATAATTGTATATTTAGTCATTGTAATTTAGGGTATTTACAAATTAGTCCTTAAGCTTCAACTATAAATACCCTAATTCATTTAGCTTCAAAACCATCCCAAAGCATTCTAGCTTTCTTCCAATACTAGAGAGAATTAAGAAAGTTTCTTGAGAGTTGTTTTCTCCTTTTTATCAAGAGAGAATTATCATTGTTTTCTCCTTAGTAGATCGAGAGAGGTTGTAATTCCTATTTTCTCATAGTGAAATTCTTCTACCGTTGCCCGTGGTTTTTACCCTATATTATTTAGGGGTTTTCCACGTAAATTTTGTGTTTTCTTTATCTTCATTTTTATTTTCTCAAATTATCAGTTGCGATTTTGCTCTATCCGATAGCCGTCTTCCGCAACAATTGGTATTCGAGCCAGATTAGAGCGTGTAGTATCTGCTTATTGTCTTTGTGGTTGCCACCAAAAGGTGGATCCTCCAACATAAGAAAGTAAGAAGTTATTACCCATTCTTTGAAGGTTCCAGAGAACTATTCACGATAGTGAAATAGTGGGAGCTATCCGTAAAAGAAGCTATGACAACGGAATTTGATAATGAAAAATTCAATGGGAGAAATTTCTCATTGTGGAAATTGAAGATGAAGGCCATCCTAAGGAAAGACGGTTGTCTAGCAGCTATCAGTGAAAGACCGGTGGATTTCATAGATGACAACAAATGGATCGAAATGGACGGGAATGTTATGGCAAACTTTCATATAGCATTAGCAGATGAAGTATTGTCAAGCATCGAAGAGAAGAAGATAACTAAGGAGATATGAGATCATCTCACCAAATTGTACGAGGCCACATCGCTGCACAATAAAATTTTCCTTAAGAGAAAATTGTACACTCTCCGTATGCCAGAATCTACTTCAGTGACGGAGCACTTAAATACACTGAACACTTTATTTTCTCAGCTTACATCCTTAAGCTGTAAAATAGGAGAACAAGAACGTGCTGAACTTCTACTTCAAAGTCTACCTGATTCGTATGATCAACTCATCATCAACTTGACAAACAGTAATGTCACCAGTCTAGTCTTCGATGACGTTGTAGCTGCTGTTCTACAAGAAGAAAATCGGCGCAAAAACAAGGAAGACAGACAAGTAAATCTGCAACAAGCAGAAGCATTGACAACGATGACAACGATGAGAGGGAGATCAACAGAACGTGGCCAAAGCAGCAGTCACAAACATGGTAGATCGAAGTCGAGGAGCAAAAAGAATTTAAAGTGCTACAATTGTGGAAAGAAGGGTCACTTGAAGAAGGATTGTTGGAGTCTAAATAAAAACTCCAACCCACAAGGCAATACCGCAAACACTTCAGATGATGGAGATGCTCTATGTTGTGAAGCGTCAACCACCGTGGAAGGTAGAAAAAAATTTGCAGATATATAGATCATTGATTCGGGAGCAACATATCACATGACCGCAACCCTCTATATTTATAACTTTGCAATTTGGTCACTGAAATTGATTTTTAATCATTTCAATTCGGTTTTATAATTTTATTTAATTTATAATTTAATCCTTGCCTGCTTATATAATATTTAGGGTAAATACCCATTTTAGTCCTTACCAGTATTAAATAATATATTTAGGTAAATATCAAATTTAGTCCCTTATAGTTTAGTATTTTTTATTTTAATCCCGTATTAATTAATTAGGTTAAATTACACTATTAACCATTATCTTTCATAATATTTCAAATTATTATCTTTATTTTTGATACTTTATATTTAGTTTTATAATTTTAATTTCTTTTATTTTGATCATTATTTAATTACAATATTATTTTGTTATCACTTTTATATTTTAATTATGGCTTTAATTATTATTTTATTATTATCTTAATCTTATAAATATATTTATATTAAATATTATAAAATTATAATTTATCTAAATCATTTTTATGAAAAATTATTATATTTTTAATATTTATTTATTAATATCGAAGAAAAGAACTGTCTTAAAACACCTAGAAGTTCTTTTCTGATATTCTTAAATAAATAATTATCTTGTTTTTTTATAAATTATAAATTAATTATTTTTTTTAAAAAATGTTTTTTTTAGTTATTTATTTATTAATATCGAAGAAAAGAGCTGTCTTAAAGCACCTAGAAGCCCTTTTCTGATATTTCTAAATAAATAAATAATTTATACATATTAACATATTTTCTCTAAATTATTTAAAATAACATAATTATGAATTAAATATATTTTAAATTTTTAAATTTTTAATGATAGAGACAATTTATAATTAAAAAGTACCAATTTTGGGCGTTGTAAGGGTGCTAATCCTTCCCTAAACGTAACCGACACGAATCCCTTTTTATTATTAAAAAGAACGAATTTTTGGTTATAAACGCAGATCAGATCATTTTTTAATTGATGTTTTTTTAAAACTCTTTTAAAAAAAATAATTTTTAGGTATTCGACCTACCTGACCCAAAAGGCCGATGGCGACTCTCAAATTATTTTCAAAACCATTTATTCACATCAATTTTCCCGCCAAATAAATTTTTCGTGCCCGGACAAAAACCGGTTACGACAAAGGTAAATAGCTTTCTGGGTTTCAACTGAAAATTCCCATTTGTTCTTTCACCGTTGAACCTTATATTCACTGTAGTTTGCCTGCAAGATGTTCATGCTTAAATTGTAACCCTTAAGGTGTGTGGGTTTTAATTCTTATTCAAACATATTGTGGTTGCCTATAGGGTGACAATAGGCACTTGGAATGTTGCTGGAAGACTTCCATCCGAGGATCTCGAGATCGACGATAGGCTTTGCACCGATGATCCAACAGATATTTACATTATCGGGTGAGTATTTCCTTTTGTTGGTGGATCTTACATCATTTGATGTAGTTTAATTCGGGTCAATGAAAATTCAGTTCCGGTCGAGTCAAAATCGGATTGGTTGCTTTTCGAGTCGGATTAATATCATATCGGTTAGCTTCGGGTCGGGGTCAATATCGAATTGATTGGTTTCGGTTCAGGTCAATCATTAGATTTTGGGTTCAATTCGGGTCGATTTTAATTCGAGTCAACCTTTAAATTTTCCGGTCAACCTTTAAATTTTTAGGTCAACCGTGTCACTCTTTGTCGTCATAACTTTGGATGCAACTCTTTGTTACTTATAATTCAAGAATTTTATGTGAAAATATATTGTCACAGTCTAGAGATAATCTTTTAATTGAGGAATGAATATATTAAACCATTAAACTATTACTAAAAATGGTGGTTAACTATAATAAAAAATGTGAATAAAACATACATCATTTTACTATTTAATAATAATAATAATAATAATAATAATAAATTATTCATTCACTTAGATTCAATTATCGGGATAAAATCAGGTCGAAGTTCGGTTTGAATTAGATATGAATAAACTAAATTCGTGGTTGCTTTGGTTAGGCTTGATTTCGGTCCAACTAAAATTCTGGTCGGTTTCGGTTTGATTCGGGTTATTTCGAGTTTCAAATCAATTTAGGTCATCATATTCGGATCTGTTCGAATAATCAGATACGAGTCAAATTTACGAGTTCTAGATTTGATGAATCAATGCCCTCCAAGTTTTGATGTGCTGCAGAAGGTATTTTTATCGATTGCGCCTGTGCAGGGATCAGTTTCTGTTGGCATGAGCTAGGGGTGTTTATCGAGCGAGTCGATCACGAGTTTGACAATGCTCGTTAAAAAATTTTGTTGCTCAACTTGACTCGTTGTAAGTTAAGCTCATTAAATTTTTGCTCGACTCGTGCTCGTTAAAAAAACTTGTTGCTCGACTCGTTGCTCGTTAAACTCACCAAAATTTTTACCTTATTTCTTAATTATAGGTAAAATCTACTAATACTATACAAAGCTTAATATAAACATAAATTAATAAATTTAATTAAAAATATTATCAAAAGAGTGTATGAAATAATTTTAAAGTCTAAACTCCAAAGTAACAATCCATAAATACATTAAAATAATAAATATGATTTGATTTTTTAGTGGAGTAAAATACTATTTAATAATTTAATATTTTTGTGTTGTTTATTAGAAAATTAATAGATTAGCAATTCATCATCTTTTTCATTATCTATTAGTAAATTAATATTTTTTTGAATGAAATAATTTTTTTAAGATAACTGTTGAAAATACTTTATAAAAAAATTAACTAATTTCTCGTGAATTTATTGAGTTGATTTAGATTTTGCTCGAATAAACTTGTTAAGATCTTGAGTCGAGCTCAAAATCGAATTGAATTTTTCTCGAACTTTGACTGAATCGAGTTCGAGCTGCTTACAAGCTGCTCAACTCATTAATTACCCCTTAGCATGACACTTTTTCAATGAAGGCTGTTCTTTGTGTGTTCTCATCTGACATCAGATCATAAAATTAGAGCTGAACAAAAACATAACTCCGATGTGTATGAAATTATACGGCGTACCCGTTTCTCATCCACCCTTGACACAGAATAACCCCTAACAATTCCATCTCATGAGTAGCTTACTGATCATTGCCGGATTATTGAGTAGCTTTGATGGGTGAGGATTTGTAAATGGCTGCTTTTCTTAACAGTCAAATATTTTGGTTCGGCGATTTAAATTACCGTCTCAATATGTTGGATGCCGAGACGAGAGAGCTTGTTGCTTTAAAGCGCTGAGATGAACTAATCAACAATGAACAAGTGAGTATCACAGTGATCTTGTTTTACCTTAGCATACAAACTTTTTAATAACAAAAGTTAATGGCTTCAACTCTGTTCCACAGCTTCATAATGAACTCAGTTGTCGACATGTATTTGATGGATGGAAAGAAGGGGTAATAAACTTTCCTCCCACCTACAAGTATGAAATTGACTCGGATATATATGCCGGTGAGATCCCTAGAGAAGGGGAGGAGAAGAGGTCTCCGGCGTAGTAAGTAATAAATTTTGTAAAACATTTCTGACACAATGCCACTGATTTTTCAGAAAGTTCCACATCAATTACTTATAATGTGCATTCATTCTCTTGATAGGTGTGATCGAATACTCTGGTCAGGGAAAGGCATAAAACAACTTAGATACCAGCGAGCAGAATTAAGACTCTCCGATCATCAACCTGTCAGTTCAACTTTTTTGCTAGAAGTCGAAGTCTTGGACCGTCGGAAGTTGCAAAGGCCTCTCAATGTTAGCGCTGCTGCTGTCCATCCCGACATTTTGTTTGATGAAAACGAAGAATTTGAACTTTAGCAGAAACCACGTGAGGATTCAATAACAGTAATTGTCTGTTTGGATGGGGTAAAACATTTTACGGAAAATATTTTTCCCGTTTTCTCGTGTTTGGTTCTCGTAAAATAAGAGGTCAACGTATTTTGTTTTCCTGTCAACGGAAAACTTAAAGGAAAACATGGTAAAATGACCTACCGTTTGGAAAAGGGTAAGTCGTTTTCCATCGTTCTGCAACTCCCTTGCTCCACACCGAAAACAATTCGTTCTCTCGTCCCTTGCTCCACACCGAAAAATTGACCGATCCAAAGACTGGATCCACTCAGAAATCTTTGTCCCAGGTTCCCCTTTTCTATCCTTTGTGTTCTTTCTTCTTTTATTTTTTTTCTCTGTGGTTTTCGTTCGTAGATTTGGCTCTGTGTTCTTTCTTGAAAATCTGGAGTTTCTCAGTGTTTTCATTCTTGTTCTGAGGTTTGAGTGGATTATTGTTAATTGATTTTTTAGCATGCAATATGGGACATTTAAAACCCAACAAAACAGTAGGTGTAAGGGGCTCTCCTCTGTTTAAGAGCATATGCTGTTAATAAATCATGGGCGATTGGGTTTCTGATCGATATATCCGGTGCCTTGTTGATGCTGAGAGAGTTATCTATGGATCCGGTGAATTTGATTTTCTTTAATTTTGCAATAGACCAAATTTGTTGTTTCTTTGTAGCGTGACCAATGTTTGGCTACAAAGGGATTGATAGTGTAAAATTTGTGTATTCTTTATATTTTTGACTACGAAGTGTTGTTCAGGTATCCATCATTCAACCGGTATCCGACTGCGGGCTCGCCATTCTTTCGATCTTATCGCACTTCTATTTACAAGAAGTCATGAATGTTATTGACTGGTTGGGGATTACATTAGCTGGCATTGGCACCATAGGTAATGCAAGTTTTTCCTGGTTCTTGAGTTAGTTTAAAAGCCTTCCCCCCATTGACATCATGTTATATTTCGACAATGATTCTAGGATTTTGAAATCTGTAAAAGATACATTCTCCTGGTGGTTGTGCTAATAGTTTCTGCAACAACCGAAATCACCCAGTTTAGCCTTATGGTTTTACGACAGTGAAATAGAATACCATTGACCTATATGAACTAGTAATAATATTATTTTCTACAATTAGGAGTTGGCGCCGGTGGAGAGGAGCAAGAGGCTTCTTCAGTATCTATTTTGCAGTTACCACGGTTGGCATTCTCTGTTGTGATATTGTTTGTAGGTACCTTTTACCCACACTCTTCATCTAATTAGTATTGCTTTTACACGCGTGCACATAGATTATCATCTGAAATGTGTTGAAGGATTCATGGGTAGTTCTGCTGTGCGGCGCCTAAAAAACGGCTAATATACGGCGTGACCGGTTAAACAAGTGACCGGTTAAAATTTAGACCGGTTATGTTATATTATTTAACCGGAAATATTATTAAGTACAATAACATATTAGGTAACGCTTATATAATGTAATAGATAGCGCTTATATAATGTAATAGATAGCGCTTATATAATAAAATATGTATTTAACCGGAAATATTATCAAGTACAATAACATATTAGGTAACGCTTATATAATGTAATAGGTAGCGCTTATATTGACCTATTTTATAAGTAAACCGATATATTTATACCGGTAACATTGCAAATTTACCTATTACATTATAATTATCGGTTTCGATATTTTTTAGATCGATACTTTTTATAAATGTATCGACACTATATGCTTTCACCTTTTGTCATTTATAGACCGATTTTGTCATATTTTTACATGTTATATTGTTATGGATCGATACATTTTTATAAAGTATCGACACTTTATTGGCGCTATAACTTATTCTCTTTTAAATTCCAAAAATGTCGATACGTATAATAAATTATCGACACTTTCAACATAACCGGTAGCGCTTTACCTGTTTTATCATTTCGAGACCGGTTTTGTCATATTTTTACCTGTTATATTGTTATGGATCGATATATTTTTATAAAGTATCGACACTTTATTGGCGCTATAACTTCTTCTCTTTTAAAAAAAGTAACATTTACCTAATATGTTGAAAGTCTCCATACTTTTTATAAAAAGGATCGATGTTTTTTTTAAAGTTATGTAATTTATGTTTCAATCATTTTTAAATAGTGTTTCATGTTTTCCACCTACAATATTAATTTAATAATTTCATTTACACAAAAAATTATTTGATTGTTTTGATATTTTATAAAATATTATTTAAAATTTAAATTTAACAATATTAACCAAAGATAATAATAAATATGTAATATATATGTTTATTGTTTTTAATTTAATAATAATATATTTTTACTTATTATATTGTAAAGTATCAATCCTTTTTATAAAAAGAATCAATACTTTCAACATATCAGGTAACATTATGAAAAAAGGTAAAATTTACCTGATATGTTAATTTACCTATTACATTATAATTATTGGTTTTGATGTTTTTTGGGTCGATACTTGTAGAAAATGTATTGACACATATTTAGTTAGTTATTGTACATACCTAAATATGTACTGCGAATTTAATGATGTACCCACCCTTTAACTACCATTACCAATACCACATCCTATTGAAAGCAGCACGACTGAAACATGTTCAAAATGAACCTTTGCTTACATCTCCATCAACTCCGAGACCACTGAACTTGCACAACAAAATTTTTGCCATGGATCATACTGATGTAGACAATGTTAAGCCAACCGAGGAATGCCATGAAGTACATAATGTTGATGAATCTGACAGATTGGTTGGTCAGCTCTTCTGTTCACGTGATCAAGCTTGGTACTTTTACAAGGGATTCGCACGGGAACATGGGTTTAATGCACGTAAGGGAACAACACGGCTTGACGTGAAAGGAAATGTGAAGACACAAGAATTTTGTTGTTCCAAAAAAGGGTTTCGAGTATCAAAAGTCAATACCATTGATCGTCAACGTGCTCATACGCCAGTCACAAGAACAGGATGTAAGGCTAGAGTCTTAGTTACATCAACAAATACAAACGATCAGTGGGTTATAAGTAAGTCTGATCATAAACATAATCATGTATTGTGCACACCTGCTATGACACCATTTATGCGTTCTAATAGAGCTGTAAGTAAGGCTGATATTGATGAGGCAACAACATTGAAAGAGGTCGGTGTTGGCACGTCACAAGTAATGAACTATTTAACGCAGCAGGCAGAGGGCTATCATAATGTTGGATTTACACATAAAGACCTCTACAATGCACTTCAAAGAGGTAAAGCAAAGGAAATCGTCGATGGGGATGTGAATGCGCTTATTGCCTACTTTGATTATAAGAAACATGATGATCCCGGGTTTTTTTATGACATACTCGGTAGATGAATCGGGGGTATTGTATAATCTTATTTGGTCGGATTCTACATCGAGATCGGATTACACATGCTTCAGGTGATGTAATTGCATTCGACACAACGTACAAAGATAATTTGTATGGTCGACCAATTATGCCTATTGTCGGTGTCAATCATCACCATAACACAATTGTGTTTTCCACTGCCATAATCGCTGACGAGACGTCTCAATCTTTCGAGTGGGTGCTACAAAATTTTTTAGAAGCCATGATGAATAAATCACCTATTTCAGTTGTCACCAATGGGGATAGGGCAATGCAGAGGGCTATCAAATCTTTTATCCCTTATGCTAAGCACAAATTATGTTCTTGGCATCTTTCTCGCAATGCACAAGCTAACATTGGTGACCCAAAGTTTACAGCAGCATTCTCAAAATGCATGGCTTCCTGGTGGACAACCGAGGAATTTGATATTCAATGGCGTTCGGTTGTTTCAGAATTCAACGTCCAAAAGCATCCATGGGTGATTGAGAAGGGAAATACACGACACTTATGGGCACAAGCATATCTATCTGGTCATTTCTTTGCCAATATTCGCTCAACACAAAGGTGCGAGTCTATGAATGTTTCACTAGCGATTGCACTGAAACACAAGAAGACATATTTAGATGTTCGTGCAATTGAAGATGGAATTAGTAGAATGCGTATGAATGAGTTGAAAGCAAATTACTTAAGTTCCCATACGAAGCCCTTCCAGATCACAAAACTGGTCGACCTTGAAAGCCATGCCGCTGCGATTTTTACCCGCGAATCTTTTCGTGCGTTCCAAGATGAACTTATACGGGAGACATTGTACCGGATTGAGGCAGAAATTAAGTCCTTATCAGATGAATGTCAACATTATATTTTGTCAAAGTACGCAGAAAAAATAGGAAATTTGAAATTAGTTTTGATTCTCATACGAAAACTCTAATTTGCTCCTGCAAAAAATTCGAGACCGTTGGACTTCCGTGTCGCCATCAACTTCACATTTTGAAGCACTTGGATTACACATTTGCCCAGGACTTTGATTCAAAGTAGGTGGACTAATGATGCGAAGGCTTTTGCACCCAGTTATGTTGACATGAATGTGTCTCCAGGAGTGATGCAAATGGCAAGGTTCGCTGCTCTACGTTCAACGTCAAGTAGGTTATGCTACATTGCATCAAAGACAAACGAGTCTTTCAAAATCGCAAGAGATGAGATGAAAAAACTAATAGAAGAATTAGAAAACTCGTTTGGTTTGAATGATTCAGTCAACCAGAGCATTGTAGTAAACAACGTTCGTGACCCTCAACGAAAACAACGCAAGCGAAAAGAAGTGCCGAAGAACAAGGTCGAGAAGAAAATTAGGCGATGTGGGTACTGCAACGGTGAGGGACATAACAAACTAACATGTCCTCAAGTCAAGCTCAGTTTGAGTACAAGCATACAGCCTACATCAACTGATTTTTTCGAAGACGGAATGGAATGACAACGATCTCCATATATCGTAAGTATCAACATGACTTCTATTGTGTATAAGAAACATGTACATATAAATATTGAATGAAGGAAGAAAAACCGCGTTACTTAAAAGTATGGACACAATATTAAAAAGTGTCGATATAGGTTGTAGACCTATTCTCTCATAAAACCGGTATATTTATACCTGTTATATTACAAAATTACCTATTACATTATAATTATGGGTTCCGATGTTTTTTTAATCGACACTTTTTGAAAAGGTATCGACACTTTTTTCATCCATTATGGACATAAAGTAGCGACACAATATTAAAAAGTGTCGATATAGGTTGTAGACTTATTCTCTCATAAAACCAGTATATCTATACCGGTTATATTACAAAATTACCTATTACATTATAATTATGGGTTTTGATGTTTTTTCAATCGATACTTTTTGAAAAGTTATCGATACTTTTTTCATCCATTCTGGACATAAAGTAGCGACACAATATTAAAATGTGTCGATATAGGTTGTAGACCTATTCTCTCATAAAACCGGTATATCTATACCGGTTATATTACAAAATTACCTATTGTATTATAATTATGGGTTCCGATGTTTTTTCAATCGACACTTTTTGAAAAGGTGTCGACACTTTTTGAAAAGGTGTCGACACTTTTTTCATCCATTCTGGACATAAAGTAGCGACACAATATTAAAAAGTGTCGATATAGGTTGTAGACCTATTCTCTCATAAAACCGGTATATTTATACCGGTTTTATTACAAAATTACCTATTACATTATAATTATGGGTTCCGATATTTTTTCAATCGACACTTTTTGAAAAGGTATCGACACTTTTTTCATCCATTCTGGACATAAAGTAGCGACACAATATTAAAAAGTTTCGATATAGGTTGTAGACCTATTCTCTCATAAAACCGGTATATCTATACCGGTTATATTACAAAATTACCTATTACATTATAATTATGGGTTCCGATGTTTTTTCAATTGACACTTTTTGAAAAGGTATCGACACTTTTTTCATCCATTCTGGACATAAAGTAGTGACACAATATTAAAAAGTGTCGATATAGGTTGTAGACCTATTCTCTCATAAAATCGGTATATCTAAACCGGTTATATTACAAAATTACCTATTACATTATAATTATGAGTTCCGATGTTTTTTCAATCGACACTTTTTGAAAAGGTATCGACACTTTATGCTGATATTTTTTGGGGTATATTGAAAATTTACCTATTACATTATAATTATGGGTTTCAATGTTTTTGGGGTCGTTACAATATTTTTAAGTATGAAAACTTTGTCGTGGATATCATGGAAAACAATTCTTTAATAATGTGTTTCGATACATTTGCAAGCAGGTGTAAAATACATTAATAACTAGTATTGATATTTCAACAATCCTCAAATGTATATGTATACATAGAAGCAAATATGGAATAATTAATGAAAATATACACACAATATAATCAAACCAAAAGATACATACACAACAATGTTCAAATAATGTACCGACAAACGAAATTAATTCGATGAAAAAGGGTTATTTCCAACGAAGTCCGGAACATTTGGGGCCTTCAACAAATTTTTCAAATACTCTCGTATGTTTCCGCCTTTTTCTAAGGACATACATAAATAATTTCAATTATCAAACTAATGAGGTGCAATTTTACTAACAATTAACTAAATTCGCATAAGCATGAATAAATTTGTGTCATACCTAGAGCATTGTCATTCGAATGGGAAGCAGCGTCAAAGGTATGTGAACATATATAATTGTATTTCTATATAAACACATAAGTTGCTAAAATAATCAATGTCTGAACACCTGTTCAACTGGAAAAACATATTGCATAAATGCAACTTACCGGATTATAAATCATTTTTTCCGCTGAATCATCAACCAAAAGTGTATTTAGCTCGTTAAAATCAGGACACGCGTTCCAAACATCATTGAGATCTTTATAGTAGGTAACATTATCGTATGTTTTGCATTTTGCTTGATCCTGTTCACAAACAGTCGAACATAAATATGTAGGAATCATAGACAACGAAAAGTCAGCAAACTGTAATGACATTCATCTTACCCAAACGAATAGAAATTGCTCAGAAAATAAAGGTAGTTTTTCAAGTACACGGTCGACGTTATGCCTGAGATTGTAATCAAGTTTGAATGTTAACATTTAAATGTATATTAACGCTTTTGACTACAGTAATTCAATTGCTCCAAACATGTTCTAACCTCATCTTTAAAGACCAAAGGGCAACAATAAAATTGTCGACACAAAATTGCATAAATTCAAATAATCCTGTTCTGAGGACAACATCTACAACATGAAGAAAATGAGATTAAAGTTATACGCTTATATGTTAAAATAATGGATACAAAAGAATAGAATTAAAACCTACAAGAAGTCTTGGGATGTAGGCAAGGACACCATTGAGATAAAAAATTAAAAGTTTTCTTGAAGGCGGCGTTGCAGACACGATATAATTGTTTGGATCATCATCATCGTCATCTTCATCTTCATTGACAACTTGGTTGTCCACATCTGTTAAAAGAAAATAAAATATAGTTCAGAACGTGTAAATGTTTAGAAACATAAATAATGAATTACCTAACTCGTTTGATGTCGTTGACGTAATTCGTCACGCAAGATGAAATATCGGCTCACAATCCACTCACAAGGGAATCAATATGCTCTCGAAAATTGACCATGTATTCCATCACGGTCTTAATTGTGACATCCTCTGCAACTGGAGCTTCTTCTATTATTGCGTCTCCAATTGGTTACTCTTCTTCATGGCCAATGGGGTCCATTTCCTCCCTCTCTTGATCTAATCCGACCTCCTTGACACGCTTCCAACCGAGTTTTTCAACAAAATCATATCCCGTTTTTTAATAAATAACATGTCAATCTTGCGGGTTAATCAAACAGGGGCGTCATGCGAAAAATCAACTTCTTTCTTCTTCAACAGATGGGTGATGACACATCCATATGGTAGTGAAGTTGAAATTGTTGCTCCCTTTGTGACCATATATACAATTGTATTAAATATGAGTTTAGCAATGTTTGGAGCCGTTTTGGATTTGGATTTATACTTTGATATCCACCAATAATCGCTGTCTCGAAGCGTTGAATGTTTTCCCCCACTAGGCCGAATATACCATGTGAGCATTTTGTGAAACACTCTCGACTCTACATCTAGGTGAATTGGGTTATTTCTAGCAACCCGTTTAATTGTAGACCAATCTACATCATTTTCATCTGAATCCCCTTTATTCGCTACACCTAAACCCTCCGCAATAGTTTCCGGAGATATATATATATATCCTTCCCCATGACATGTGTATTAATTCCTATTATATTAGTCTTATTAGGCTCGTGCTGTAAGGAAGCATTGTTGTAGAAGACTCTAACTAGGTTGGGGTAATATTTTGGTTCTACACCAAGGAATTCAAGCCAACCCCAAGATGTAAATGTGGATTTAAAACTAAATGCATATTTATCATCAAACAAGAAACCCAAGTCAATGACACGTTCGGGACGAATCTTCCTTACATTAAAACTCGTCTGCCATCTTTGTTTCTCCATATCAGATCTAAAGTTCAGAGTTTCGAAGGACCTGATTTCCTCAGAAGAATCGTTTGTTTCAGAAAGAGGTTGTGGTTGAGAAGAGCTTTGAGAAAGACCGCGCTTCTGACACTGACGTTTTGGAGCCATTTTGGTTGGATGCTATTACAATGGAACACAAACACATTCAGGAAAAAAACTCTAATATAGAAATCAATCAAACCCATAAAATATCGATACATTTACCTGAATATCTGATCGTCACTGTTATGATAACGCTAGTATTCTTCGGAGAGGAAGAGTTCTCTTCTGCCTGCTTGTCTTAAGGTTTAGGGTTTGTCGATTTAGAGTTTGTATACTATATATAATGAACGGGGGAAAAACACTCGATATTTAAATTAGTATCGACACAAAATTAAAAAGTGTCGATACATATATTACACATATTCTCTCATAAAACCGGTATACTTATACCGGTTAGATTGAAAAATTACATATTACATTATACTTATGGGTTTCGATGTTTCTGGGATCGACACTTTTTATATATGGATCGACACTTTATGGTTGCACCCTGTTTGCCATTCATTCTGGACCAATAGTATCGATACAAAATTAAAAAGTGTCGATACATATATTACACCTATTCTCTCATAAAACCGATATACTTATACATGTTAGATTGAAAAATTACCTATTACATTATACTTATGGGTTTCGATGTTTTTGGGATCGACACTTTTTATATATGGATCGACACTTTATGGTTGCACCTTGTTTGCCATTCATTCTGGACCAATAGTATCAACACAAAATTAAAAAGTGGCGATACATATATTACACCTATTCTCTCATAAAACCGGTATACTTATACCGATTAGATTGAAAAATTACCTATTACATTATACTTATGGGTTTCGATGTTTCTGGGATCGACACCTTTTATATATGGATCGACACTTTATGGTTGCACCTTGTTTGCCATTCATTCTAGACCAATAGTATCGACACAAAATTAAAAAGTATCGATACATATATTACACCTAATCTCTCATAAAACCGGTATACTTATACCGGTTAGATTGAAAAATTACCTATTACATTTTACTTATGGGTTTCGATGTTTCTGGGATCGACACTTTTTATATATGGATCGACACTTTATGGTTGCACCCTGTTTGCCATATTGTAAATTTACCTTTTACTTTAAAGTTAATTTTGTAGTTATTGTACATACCCTCAATATGGAATGACCATTCAGTCTCGCACATGATGACAATTATGATGACATTTGGTATAATACATACAACAATCTCCATATATCGTAAGTATCAACATAACTCTTAATGTGTATAAGAAACATGTACAACAACCTACTGCTAACTTTTCTCATCTCATTCATAATTACATTCACATACAAAATTATAAATCGTATACAAAATTATAAATCTTATACAAAATTAACCCTACATTTACATCATTGCATCCTTTTGTTATTCTTATGTCTCATGGTAGCTTTTGTTATCTCCTGTCTTCGTTGATTTTGATTGTGGCTTACGAGATCGTTTAATATTCGCGATCGATCCCACTCTCCAACAACCTATATTCAAATTGTCAGAACGTTAAGTATTGTAAACTACATCATTCAATCTACGACTTTTAACAATTTTACCACAAACAGATTTTTCTTTCCAGTTACAAAATCACCAGTTGCCCCTGTAGAACCGATCGATTCCATCCACATCATCACATACATGCCGCAATCATGTCTGTTACAAAATTTGAAAACCACACATGTCAATTATGATGAATCCTGCATAAATTAAGCTTTCTATTTATGATAACATCTCATACCCATTCAATTGCTTATTCTTCTTATGCTCCACAAATTTGAAAATTTTCAAGGGAAACTTTCCTAGAGATCCACAGTATTCAACCCAAATACGTTTTTTATTATAAAAATCTAATATTTTAATTTGCATTAAAAAAGAAGAAGTTATGATCCAAAAAAATTATGCATTATAATTTACATAATGTCCTTTCATACATACATACATACCAATCTCTTAGCATCCTTCACTCTCTGTTTAGCTACTTCAGATGTAAACATACTATCATATATTGTTGCAACACGATCTACCATATCCAACACCAACATATACCAATGTGAATTATGGTAGTTTATTGTGATCATGATTTGCAACAAATTTCACACCCAATTTGACAAAATTCAACATTCTATATCCGAAAACATCATTTACAATTGGTATGGTGTCTTACCTTCTCACAGTCGGTGTATTTCACATAGTTATCCAATATGGGACCCCAGAAGGTACCAATACTCTCAACACTTTCTTTGTTATTGGCATCCAACGCCTGATGCTGCAATTACGCAACAAACATTATTAATTTACCGTCTATAACACTACTTATCTCCATTTATTAATTTAACTCACCGCTAAGTGGTATGAAAGGTAGCCAATCTTCCGGAGTGACTTATGAGAATCGTAGCATACTGTCCAGGCGAGTAAATCAATAACCTAACAAAATTAATTACACAATCAGAACATATTCAATAAGTTTTAACATTTTCTATTTTCTACTTACCACACTGCCAACCCATTCCGTAGGCTTCAACGTTGCAACGTCGTATACAGTAGCAAATTGATTTCCCATTGAGATTACAAAATATATGTATGAATCATTAGGATTAATATGTTATCATGAAATATTTAAATATCACTCACAAAGCATTATATTTCACTTACCCCGATTCTAACTCACTATTCCATAAATAATCACAAATTGCAGCTTTGATGTCATCAATTCCGCTTGGAATATCCGCTTTTTCAACTTATAATTTTGCATACAAATTTTTGTCACAACAACATAATAAAGATCAAATTAAGTTTTCTTTTATTCAACTTACCTTCTGCTTTTTCTTCTGGGGTGCAGGACATTCCGAATCCAAATCTGCTGCTATAACACTCTCCGGTGTATAAATGACATCGACTTCCTTCCTCCTTATTTCTTCCATCTCTTATTCTTCCTCCTCCCTCTTTTCTTCCTCCTCCCTCTTTTCTTCCATCTCTTCTTCTTCATCCTCCCTCTTTTCTTCTTCATATTTTTTCAGTTCATCATATTTTTTCTCTACATAGCTTTCATCTCTTTTATTTCACCCTTCAATTGATCTCCTTCATCCAAGTATTTATCAACCACCCCATTCACCCCCGTAAGTTCACTCCTCAATTCCACAACCTCCTTCACCACTCCCTCAAAATTTTCACTCGTCACCATCTTAAGATCACCCCTTAACACCTCAACTTCTTTCACCACTTCACCCCTCAACACCTCTACTTCTTTCACCACTCCATCTATTTTTCCTTCTACTACCCCCTTATGCCTCTCAAGTGTATCTTCGACTCTCTCAAGTTTCTCTTCGACTCTATCAAGTTTTTCTTCGACTCTTGATTGTCTTTGCATGATATAAAATTGGATTTTTTTGATATCAGCCAATTCAGACATCAAAATGTCGAAGTTACTCTGTTTTCCCTCACCGCCGTCCCCCTCACCGCCATCCCCCAATACAACCATCTCTCCTTTCTTCTCCTCTGCTTCCACTACCTCCTCTACATCCTTGCCAATAACCTTCAAAATTAAATTACAATATTAAGACATTGATTATATTCTTAATATTATTTAATTACATTTATTACCCTTTCTTGCTTCTTCGCTCTATCTAACTTCAACTTCACCATCACTCTAACCACCATTTCCTTCCCCCATGCACGGATGCGTGCCACTCCGGTTCTTTCATAAGCCAGCACTGCCTCACAGCCCAACCAAAAATCGAACAGTGCAACATGCATTTATAATAAAATTTATATTTTTATATAATAACTATACTATCATTTTATATAAAACACAAAAAAGTTCTTCAACTCATTTACCTCTAAGATTGCTATGCACCCTTTGAGGTATCTCTGGCTGCCCTTTTTAAAGGTGATTATTGATTCAATCAATCTCGAATGGATATATTCAGCCCAATTGAATTCACCCTTCAAGCCTTCATCGCAAATGAGCTTCATATATTCCTTGTTCGTTGACGTATCACCCGTTGGACAAAGAAAGATACTGACAAGGTATAATAGAACTCTGGCCTTCAGCTCATCCCCCCCGTAAGATCCACTTTTTATTTTCTCTTCAATTTCAGCATATGTTACCTTCTGCTTCAAACCATATTTGGAGGCAAGTGCTTTCCAGTCCTTACTCTTACAGACTTCTACAACACTTTTGCCTTCATTTTCTACCCCCAATACGGCTGCAGCACATGGGATCCCGAGAGGAAATGAAAAATCACCATACTTAGCAATACATTGTCTGACATCAAATTGCGCCATCAAGGATCGACACAATTCCCTCCGAATAGGTCGATCCCTTACTCCTACCAACGATCCAAAACCTATTTCTCCCAGCACATTCAACTGACCCTTCTCCTTAAGGTGTTTAATTAATGAATTCACACTTTTAATGCTGCATCTTGTCGACACTTCCTACATTTTTTAACAATATATAATGTTATAGTTCTTATATATTTTGTATCAACGTATTTACAAGTTTAATGAATACCTTATTTCATGTGCTTTCCTCCGTTCTTTGTATTCTTTACTATCATTCCTTGATTGTGTGATGTAATGTTCCTTTTCAGCATCACTCATCGAATTCCATTTGGACCTCACATCTTTTGTCACTTAATATTAAACATAAACGTTTCTTAATCAATACATTAACACTAAATAATACTCAATGTCAATTTCATTTTACATACCGAACCGCTCTGTGTGCCATCTTCCTTCATCCTTTTTCATTCGGCCATACTGTCAACATTTAAAATTTGTAATCAATTTAAAGTTTATCGATACTTTAATCCAATTACCATTTCAACAATAATAACAAAAAGACATTGATACTTACTAGAAGTACATATATCCACCCTTTGGTTGCTTTCGAGTCTCGGCCTCAATTTCAAAGTCATCTGCGCCACCAACAATTTTCCAACCCATTGACTCCATTTTTCCTTCATATATCAGTTTACGCAAATCAAATTATTTTGTTACATACACTTTATTCAATATACAAATATAGATAACTACTCTTGTGGTAAAACGGTTTTCTTCAAAAGAATTTGAATGGCCACTACAAAATGTGTCGGCACATTTATACAACCTATAATATCATTTTCTACCTATAATATTTAATAAAAGTATCGACATTTATATTTTACCTTGAATATCACTTTCTACTTGCAATCGGTCCCAAATGTTTCTTTACTCCAAAACCCCAAACAACACATAAAAACCCTATTCGCGATTACTGTAATAATAAAAAACTATGGTTTCGACAACATACTTTTCGATTTGACTGCAGTAACAAACAAACAAACTTCGCTTTAGAAACGCCTTCTGAAATGCAGCAACAATTACGCTTTGATTACAAAAACTCGTCCGTTCTATCTATTTTCAGAGGATATTTAGCTATGACCTTTATATTTTCATCGGATATGTTATTTATATTTAATTGATACAAATACAAAAGTGTCGATACTTTTATGTCAGGTGTCGATACTTTCGAAAGGATAATTACGTATTTCTTTGAAAGTATCGATAATTTATTACACGTACTTACGAAAGTATCGACACTTTCAATATATCCGATAGCGTTTTATCGGTTTTATCATTTTGATACCGGTTTTATCATATTTTTACCTGTTATATCGTTGTGGATCGATATTTTTTTTTAAAGTATCGACACTTTATAGACGCTAAAACTGCTTCTCTTTTAAATTCACAAAGTGTCGATCCTTATATAAAGTATCGACACTTTCAATATATCTGGTAGCGTTTTACCGGTTTCATCATTTTGATACCGGTTTTATCATATTTTTACCTGTTATATCGTTGTGCATCGATACATTTTTTTTAAAGTATCGACACTTTATAGGCGCTAAAACTGCTTCTCTTTTAAATTAACGAAGTGTCGATCTTTATATTAAAGTACCGACACTTTAAATATATTCGGTACCGCTTTACCGGTTTTATCATTTCAATACCGATTTTGTCATAGTTTTACCTGTTATATCGTTGTGGATCAATACATTTTTAATTTGGATCGACACGAACCGACAAGTTAAGTTTGCCGGTTGCACAATTTTTTAATATTTCTTCATGACTTAGACCTACTACATTATTATTAGTCAACATTTCCGGTAGCGCTAAACCGAATTTGTTAAATATCTTTTAATGTATCCGGTAACGCCGTATATTTTCCTAAGACATCCCCAGGATTCATTTATCTATTTAATGTCTAAATTATCGTCTGTCATGCAAAATGTACTTTTTCTACACTCATTTTGTACAATAATACTGTAGTCCTAGATTTGCTCCGTCCGTTGTCATGTCTTGCAAACCGTAGGAGATTTATGCACCGAAATGCTTCATTTTGTTCCCATGAAATCTCTGTCGAAATTTTGTTCCGACTAGTTGTGCAAATCATTATATCTTCGCACATAGTTCATAGATGGTTGTGCTAAGTGGCCTCTTGTAAAGGATCATCTTTTAGGATTAGAGAGAATATGCTACATCATTTTCTGATTGTTATCAGTAGAGAGGGTGAGAGTTTCCATGTCTCCAATGAACATAGTGAATTAGTGATTTATTGTTGTGCTTGTGCAGACCAAAAAAGGAGAGAACATTTATTTGGGATCGCATGGTGCACCACCATCACAATCATGGCAGAAGGAGCTAAACATGTCCAGTCGTAAGCAACGGTTTAAACAAAAACTAAAAGAAGCTGATAGAAGGATCGGCGGGGCAGGGCGAGAGAACAAGGTGGAAAATTTGAAAGAGCTTGTAGGTGGTGGGAAAGCAAGCCCCAATATGTCAAAGGGTTCCCCCAGGGATTGGCTAGACCCACATTGCGATGAGTCGCAATTTGAGAAGTCATAACCCCATTGAATCAAAGCTTTTTGTGGCTTAAGATACTTAAACGGTGCAAAGTTTAACATACCGGCACCATTTATGATAAGTCTTTGTCTTATTATATGCAAGCGAATTACTGAGCTTATGTAGTTTGACAATAATCCGTCAACCAATCCATTTGATTTTAGTAGTAATGAGAAGACATTGAAAGTCATATTTTTGACACTATTATTATTATTACAATATTATTTAATATTGTTGTTTTAATTTGATGTACTATTAATTAAACATTCTTAGGATTTATAAATTTTTATAATATATTTTTAATCAATTATTAATATTATCTAAAATACAGATTTTTATAAAATTTAATTATATATAAAAAATAACCTTTAAAAATAATAAATAATAAAACATATCCAATATGTATATATTCTTTATTAAAAACAGATTCTGAAAAATGTTTTCAGAAAAATTAATCAAACAGTGTAAAACATTTTACAATGTACCATCCAAACACTAGAAAATATTTTCTAGAAAATTATTTACATTTCTGTAAAACATTTTCCAGATTTCATTTTTCGAAAAACGTTTTCAGTGAAATAAACAGACCTTAAGTTTGAAGAGGTGGGAACCAGACTACTATGATATAGATTTAACAACAGCATTAAAACTTGTCATGTCGGTGGAGCTGAATGTATAGAAACAAATTCTTTTATTTTTGTCATATAGTTACTGTTATAAGTTTATATTTCTTCAAACTCTTCTTAAAGGTCGAGTTCAAATCACAGAAATTTTGCAGAAATTTCAGCTTTGCAGTTTAAACTCCTTGCATAATGTACATAATTCAACTTCTTTCATGTGAAGTTTAATCCAAACTTTGGTGATGGTATGAACTAAATTGGCACTTTCAGAAGTTTACTGAAAATTCAGAATGATGGAAAAGGTTCAACTGTTCAAGAGTTAGACAGAACCATAATTTGACTATGCATTTATTGATTTTAATAACACAACAAGAGCTTAAACTACAACATATGTGTTGAAATTTTCGTTCTCGGTTTTGAATCGGATCATTCAGACTGTAGCAGTGGCAAGACTAGTAGTTACAGAAAATAAAGACAACGGTTTGGTTGGGTTAGTTGCATCAACTTTGATTAAAGAGCTCAAAGGAATATTTTAAAGACAATTAGGTTTGAAAATAACAGATGATGCATTAATGGTACAAGAAAACCATAACTGTCAAAACGTGCACGCATATATAGATAGCTATATGTTGCTGCAATATTCCTACGAGCTACCTTGATTCCATATGTAGGGTTCTTTTCATTTGCTTCAATGGAGATTACTAGAGCATTCTGTATACTCTTGGTTTCGGTTTTAAACGCAGTTAAAATTACATCGAGCGTCGAAGATGGACTACTGTATCTTGATTACTACAAAGAAACATGTCCCTTGGCAGCAGAGATTGTTAGCAGGAATGTCGAGATTGCAGTGCTTAAAGATCCTCGAATGGCTGCTTCGCTCCTTCGCTTGCATTTTCACGATTGCTTTGTCATGGTTAGATTTCTTTTTCTGTTTCAGTTTCCATGGTTTAATTGATGAAAATAGTATTTGGGGTGCTAGGGATGTGATGCATCAATTCTTTTGGACAACAATGGAGACATCATTAGTGAAAAGCAAGCAGGGCCTAACCTGAATTCGTTGCGTGGATTCGAAGTCATCGATAAGATCAAGCACCTTTTGGAAGAGGCTTGTCCTTTGACCGTCTCTTGTGCCGATATTCTAGCAATGGTCGCTCGTGATTCCGTCACATTGGTATTTGAAACTCACAGTTTTTCTTTATGTTACTATATATGTCTGATCTAATACCAAATGATTCGAGGCAGCCGTTGTAATACCATCGTCATAACCAAGTGTTCTGTTTCACCAGAGAGGAGGCCCAAGTTGGGAGGTCTGGTTAGGGAGGAAAGACTCCTTGAAAGCAAGCTTTTGATGGTGCAAACCAGTTCATTCCAACCCCAAATTCCTCTCTGGAGACTCTCATTGCCAACTTTAACCAACAAGGTCTCGATGTAGAAGATTTGGTTGCTTTGTCAGGTCTCTCTCTCAATCCTTAATGTATGTATGCAAATTGCATGCATGCATGTATATATGCATATTGGAACACTACCATAAAATCAATTCTTTGATTAATGAAATGAACAGGTAGCCATACATTTGGTAAGGCTAGATGCTTGAGTTTCAGACAAAGAGTTTACGATATAAACATGGAAGAAAAGTACGACAAGTACCAACGATACCGGACTTTTCGAAGAATCCTCCGGTCCATATGCCCGGAATCAGGAAGGGACGAAGCGATCGCACCGCTCGATTTCTTAACTCCTGCAAAATTCGACAATCAATATTACATCAACATTCATCAAGGAAATGGACTGTTAGGATCTGATAACGTGTTGGTGAATGAAGACCATGAAGGGGAGATAAAGAAGCTGGTTTGGGATTTTGCATCAGATCAAGAGCTTTTCTTCAGTTCATTTGCAAAGTCAGTTGTTAAGATGGGGAATATAAATGTACTAACTGGAATTGATGGGGAAATTAGAAAGAACTGTAGGTTTGTTAATCCTTAGGCTTTAGGCTTCTTCAAGAAAATGACAAAGCAGGGCCTTCATCAGACTTAACAAACAAACCAACTAGTTGATGTAGTAAGCTACTTCTATGTTGTATATCTATAATATACAGATTATTGAAACCTTTTAATCAACAGAAATATCTTTTATTTTTTATTATATTATTAATTTGATATTATAATTCATTTTTAAAAAAATATATTTAAAAAATCAAATTATTATTTTAGATAAAAACTTACACGTTACTTGAATAAATAAAAGTTTTAGATAAAGCATATATTGTCCTTTTTAACTGCACAATATTAAAAGTATAAGTATGAACTAATTATAATTGAACATATATAATTAAAATATATTAGATCTCAACTTGTATCATAAAAATAATTAAATACCTAATTGTATTATTAAAACAAATTTAAATATCTATTTGTACTAAGAAAAATAGAGGGTAAAGTATATAAATGGTCCCCGATTATAAGGTATTGCTTTGTTGAGTCTCTCGACTATTAAAAGTTATAAGATGGTCCTCCGACTATAGGACATTATTTTGTTGAGTCTCATGACTATTAAAAGTTACAAAACGGTCGCCGACTATTAATATGTTCCAAACTATGATAAAAATTGACAGTTATTTGAGTTGGACGATAAGCTGCTGAGTGGATTATGACAAAATGGTACCGTTGTTTTCAAGAATTGGTTTCACCGTATAATGTTTCAACCATTAACTAAAAGGGATAATAAAGGCGTCCTTGCGGAAAGCAGTTGTCTAAGAAAGAATCGTAGGTTTCTTCATGAAAATGATAAAAGAAACAGTTAGATGTGAAAATAATTGCATCGAACAATTGTGATATGGCAATTGCTATACCATATTTCTTCCTCTCACCTTATGGGTCATTCATGCAGCTTCTAAAGGCTTAAAGAGTAAAAGAACAGGGATAATTCTTATAAAAGACAAAATGGTTAGGTATTTTTTTAAAGGATGATTTAAGAAATTACCTAAAGCAGTAACGTAACTATGTTAGTGTTTTATTTAGCTTATAAACAGAAATTAAACTCTTCCCAGATGAGAACTTAGCTTTACAGAAATGGAAACAAAGGTGATGAGCAGAGGATTTGGTGTTTCTTTACCTGTTGACAACGTTCAAGCCCTAGCCCCTAGCATCCAAGAACCTGGAGAAAATCCCACCGAGATATATCAGACCAGAGGTTGACTTAGATGTCGTTTCCATAGATGAATCCCTGCAGATTCCCGTGATTGACATGAGTAAACTAGGTCATGATGATGAACTCAAAAAGCTCCACTTGGCTTGCAAAGACTGGGGTTTCTTCCAGGCACCTAAGCGAAACACAATCTCTACTTCTTTTACATCAATGGACTTGGTAGTTCATCTTTTACTGATGTGTGCAACAGTTAATCAACCATGGGGTAGCAGATGAAGTGATTGACAAAATGAAGACTTACACGAAGGAGTTCTTCAACTTGCCTTTGGAGGAGAAGATTGCTTGTGCTCAGAATCCCAATCACAAAGAAGGCTATGGTCAAGCCTTTGTTTTTTCTGAAGATCAGAAGCTTGATTGGAATGACATGCTCTACCTTTCCCCCCCTGCCTGTTTCCTTAAGAAACATGAGATTCTGGCCGACCAATCCCCCTTAATTCAGGTAAAGTCAAAAACGATCCATAGGGTATGTGTGCGTTGTCATAGGCTAAACAATTCTAAACCCTTATAATCAACTCAGACTATTAAAAAAAAAAAGAAAGAAAGAAAGAATAGGGAGACTGAACTTGAGCTGTTTTCAGGGAAAGCTTTGAGAAGTACTCAATGGAGTTGCATAAGGTTATGATTCAACTCATGAAGTTTATTGCCAATAACCTGGGGACTGATCCGGAGAAGCTTGCAAGTTTTTTTCAGGATTTAACACAAGGAATAAGAATTAACTATTATCCACCTTGTCTAGAGGCAAGCAGGGTTTTTGATGCATCCCCACATTCTGATGCTACCAGCTTAACACTCTTGCTTCAAGTGAATCAAGTTGAAGGACTACAAATCAAGAGAAATGACAAATGGATCCCTGTCAAACCCATCCCTGGTGCATTGATCACCAATATTGGAGACATGATGGAGGTAAATAGGTAATATAACAATATTTGAACTTGTATATGAAATCTGCCTTAGCAAAGACTAAACAAATGTTATAAATGCAAATTATGAGCAATGGAGAATATAAAAGCATAGAGCATAGAGCATAGAGCTATGGTTAATCAGGAGAAAGAGCGGCTTCAATTGCAGCATTTCACAATCCAAAAAAGGGAACTCAGATTGGTCCATTGCCAGATATTGTTAAGGCAAACAATGCACTGTACAGGACTATGCCACTCGAGGAGTTCTTCAGACTGAGGTTTAGCAGGAAAGTTAATGGGAAACTTCTGTTGAATCAAATGAAGCTCTAGTTTAAAATCGTATTTGACTTTATCATCTTTTTGTCCAATGTTGAGCACTTATACGCTACTTTTTCTTTTGGTGGGTGTGCGTGTGGAAACTTTCGTTATAGTTGTTTCGTCTCCAGTGTATAAAATGCCAGAAACAGGAAATGTTGGATCAGGAAATGCAAACTTTGGTGAAAAACTATATTTACATCGATTCAATATGCTCTCAACTGCGTGATTCTCCTAAACAGCATTTGACCAATACTCACAAATGAACTCTAAAGTCTAAACTGATACAAGGAAATGGATTATGTGTTGTTAGTCATAGTAGACCACGAAGGGGACATAATAAAGCTGGTTCGGGCTTTTGCATCTAATCAAGAACTTCTCTTTCATTTGAGAAATTAGTTGTTTAAGATTGGAAAATATAAATGTACTCGCTGCAATTGGAGGAGAAATAGAAAGAAAAATGTCAAAGTATGACGTGTAAAAGATTTGTATATTTGATGAATGTAACATTTACAAGTGATGAGTATGTGTAAGATTACAAGGAAACCTAATTATACAAAGATAAGGAAAATAAAAGGTTACACAAGGTAAGGTTTATACAAGATAAAATTGGATTGAATAGGATTAAATTAGATTAGATTTAGACTAGATTGGATAATCTAATCTAATATAATCTAATCTTTATCTTTGATACCCCCCTATAGGATACAAGATTCATCAGAGACACCAATCTTGGACCGAAAATGAAGAAAGAGATCTCGTCCAATCGGTTTGATAAGAGTGTCCATAATTTGAGCTTTGGATGGAATTTGTTGAACTAATAGTGAACCTACATCAACTAAGTCCCGAACAAAGAAATAATTGAGTGCAAGATGCTTCATACGAGAATTAAAGACTGTATTTTTATAAACATATGTGGCACTGGGATTGTCACAAAAGAGAGATGGGGGTTTGTTTAGTGCCACACCAATTTCCGAAAGTAGATGTTGGACCCAAAGTACATCAGCAGTTGCATTTGTCATTGCACAATATTCAACTTCGGTGGAAGAACGAGAGGTTGTTTTCTGACGAGCCAACTTTTATGAGATGAGAGTAAAGCCAACGTAAATAGCATATCCAATAGTGGATTTTCCGTCCATAGAGGATCCACCCCAATCCGCACCAACAAAGGCAGTGAGATGGAGTGAAGATGATACACGAAAAAGAATGTCATGACATAACATACCTTTTAGATAACACATGATAATTTAGCTGTTATTCAATGTGCAAGTATAAGACCATACATATATTGGGATAAATGATTAATGAAAAAAGCATTACCCATATGAGTAATTGTGAGATATGGAAGAAGTCCAAGTAATTGTCGATAGCTCGAGATATCTAGCGACATAGATGGATCAAGTGGAGGTAGTTTGTCGGAAGAATACATAGGTGTGGAAACTGCCTTGGCATTTTCCATATGAAATTGTGCCAAGATGTATGAGATGTATTATGCCTGCGATAGAAACAAACCAACTAGAGTGAAAATGGCCTTAATGCCAAGAAAGTGGTTGAACAACCCTATATCCTTCAAAGCAATCATCTTAGATAATAAGCTAGTGAAATGAGCAATGAAGTTAGTATTATTACCAGTAAGCACAATATTATCCACATATACTAGAGTATACAAAATAACTCTCTTTGTATTACAAATGAAGAGAGATACATCGACCTTTAATTTCTGAAAGCCAAACTAATGAAGAAATTGAAAAAGTTCAATATACCATGCTCTTGGTACATGTTTTAGTCCATACAAGGTCTTCCGTAACTGATAAATATGAGAAAGTTTTGTATGGTCAACATATCCCAGAGGTTGTTCTAGATAGACTTCCTCATGCAAAGTTCCATTTAAGAAGGCCTTATTGATATCAAGTTACTTGATAGGCCAATCATGAGTGCAAGAGTGAAGATAATACGACCGTAGCATGTTTCATCACAAGACTAAAAGTCTCAAAATAGTCTCGACCAGCCTCTTGAGAATAGCCCTTTGCTACTAATTTGGTTTTGTTTCAATCAACAGAGTCATCTGGATGCCTTTTCACACGAAATGCCCATTTGCACCCTACGACAGATTGTTTAGATTGTGGAATAAGATCCCATATCTGATTGTGCATCAAGACAATAATCTCATATTCCATAGCATGCCTTCATAATGGATCTTTAAGAGCATGAGCAATAGTTTTCGGTTCTAATGTGGAAGGCAAAGGATAACATGTAATGATATTAATAAATGAAGGACCAAAATACCTCAGATTTGGCATACAATTGAGTGGTTATCGTGTATTTTGATGCTGCAAGGGATTTGTTGTAGCAAAAGGTACATCATTATGTTATGACATATCAACCAAGGGTGTTGATGCATTAAGTGGATCACCATATTGTTGTGGTACGTTAAGCAGGGGTGTTAACACTGCAACTGATTCATCATTTTGTCGTAGTATATCGACCAATAAAGTTGTAGGAGATGATGTTGAGGCAGCATAAAATAATGCTGGAGAAGAATGCTTTGGCATAGTGATTACACTCCGTGTTGCAAATGGGAAGATGCGAGGAACAAATTGAACATGATGAGAGACATAAATTATGTTGGTGCATGGATCCAAGAATTTATAGGAAGACTGCATCATAGAGTATCCAAGGAAAACACATTCAACGGACTGTTGTTCAAGTTTATGATTCGTGTACGGTCCTAGCCAAGGAAAAAATACGCATCCGAATGGTTGAAGCTTATCATAGTTCGGTGATTGTTGATAAAGTATGGAGTATGGTGACATGTTATCCAATATTGATGTTGGCATCCAATTTGTTGAGTTAATCGATCGATGGAATCGATCAAGAGAGGGTGAATTGGCAATTAAAATTTCGGTGAAAGTTTTTGCAGAAAATTGAAAAGATTTAAACAACGATTTAGAGTGGTTCGACTTTCTTAACCAAAGTCTACATCCACTACCTTAGCTATCCACACTAAGGATTTTCCAACAAATTCACTAATTTGTTCTTTCTTTTCAGGCCAAAGAGATAACCTTACAACTCCCTTAAGAATATACCCCAATTCTTGAGAACACTCTTTCTCAAAGAGAAGATTACAAATTTGCAAACTTAATGAAAAAACACACAAGGTAAACTTGTTTGCACAATTCTAGAACAAAGAAAAGAACACTCAAGAATGAATACAATTGAGTACAAGTAGTGTTCTTGAAAGCAAAATGAATATTGAATGAAAAATAGGCTTGAAATGCTCAAACTTGAGGTTTGATGCTTTCCCTTTGATTCTCTCTTAATTCTTGATTCTTATTATTGATCAATGGCTTCTAAGCTTGTTTAAATACTCCTTGAATCACTTCTGAACGTTAGAGATCATTAATGAAGTAATTAGAGCCGTTTAAGTGTGAAAACAATTAATAAAATTAGTTGGGAGCATGTGTACATCGATGCATAGGGCTAGTGCATCGGTACACTATGTGTAAAATTCAATTATTTCGACCGTTGGACCCTTAGTGCATCGGTGCACTAAGAGTGCATCGATGCATAAAATGCATTCGATGTTTTAAAATAGCCTGAGTGCATCGATGCATGGCTTGTGCATCGATGCATAAAATGCATTCGATGTTTTCATAAAAACCTGAGTGCATTTTATGCATTTGATGTTTTCATAAAAACCTGAGTGCATCGATGCATAAAATGCATTCGATGTTTAATTTATTCAATGGTGCATCGATGCATAGATTGGTGCATCGGTACACTCTTTTGAAAAATTGATTTTAGGCTCGTTTTTTGTTCGAAATACTTTGTGTAAATTGTTTCAAAAATATTTTAAGATTAAAACACAATTTTACACTTTAGTAAGGATTGAAATTGATCTTTGAAAGACTTGGAGTAATATTTTGATATTCGAGTAATTAAATCGAATATACTTAGAAAATAATTTGTAAAATCTTAAAATTCAATTATACTTAATTTGTTATATCGAAACATCAAAATGTTTTCAACACAATTGATGAGATAAACAACCACCTGAAAATCACGAGGACAATACTTTATTGGAAGAGATGCAAAGTGAAGTAAAGAAAGACTAGTCTCCACTATGTGACGATGTCTCCGTTCAGCAGTCTCATTGTGTTTAGGAGTATGAAACGATGAAGTGAAGTGTGATATACCTTCTAAATTCATAATGGAAAACAGCTTAACAAACTCACCTCCATTATTAGGGAATAGAGACACAAAAGTCCATTGAAAAAACTTTCAACAAGCCTTTTAAATTGAGGAAAAATTGTTGTAACATTAGATTTATTCTTCATCAGGTATAACCAACTATACTTGGTGAAGTGATCAACAAACACCACATAATATGAATATCCATTATATGACATGTATTTAGTGCTCCAAACATCATAATAAAGTAGTTCAAGAGGGCGAGAGCTTGCCATAACATTTTAACCAAATGACAATTTATGGCTCTTATTAATAAGTGAGTGAGAATAATAAAATTCTTTCAAGCTAGTTGAGTCATAAAGTATATTACATATGTGTAATATAAAGGTTGAGAATTTATCTGACGGATGACCAAACTTGTGATGCAAATTGGAGCTTGTTAAAGTCCAAATTGGCAGTTGTAAAATTGAGCAAATTCGGTGGATTTAGAGGCCACTTTCGGTGGCAGCAAAAAATTATCAATTTAAGCTGCAGCTTTTGACAATTTGGTAATGGTTAAATCATACATTTAGTCATTGTATGTTAGGATATTTACAAGATTAGTCCTTAAGCTTCAACTATAAATATCCTAACTCATTTAGCTTCAAAATTATCCCAAATCATTTCTTTCTCCCAATACTAGAGAGCTTTCTTGTGAGTGTTTTGTAAACACTTGTAATTTTTCTCTCTTTAATAAAATATCTGCAACAGTCCGGAGACGTAGGCAAAATTGGCTAAACTCCGTTATCAATTTCGGGTATTATTTTTTCATTTTTATTTCGCATTCTCACTAATATGGTTATAGGGAAATTACTCGGTTATTTCCCAACAATTGGTATCATGAGCTTTTGGTTGTGAATTTTGTTAATATTTGTGCGATGTTACTATTCACATGAATAGTAAAATTTGGTCAGCGATACGAATTTGTCGACCGATGTGTTCTAATACACGGTGGTTCGCGAAAATTGTCAGAAACGATCCAAAAGAAGCCAGATTCGAGTGGGAGCGATGGCTTTGAGAAACAAAGTTGATGAGCTCAAGAGGGAGCTGTTCATATGCAAGGGAGAAATGAGTGAATGGGGTGCGCTCAAGACCTTCTTGGAAGGACTTAGACTAGGGGCGATGCTCAGGGGAGAGCAAAGTGATGCCCAGAGACTTTCGTAGGCCATAGCTGTAACAGGAAAGCTGATTGAGCTTGCAGGTGATAAGCCAAGTAGCGATGTGTCGTCGAGGCCCATGCCAAGAGATAGTGGCAACAGTGGTGGAGACCGGAAGAAGGTGTAGCAGGGAGATGGTAGAGAAAGCTCTTCGAATGGCTAAGGAGAGCCATCGACTATTCGTAGCCAAGGAATGCCATCGGGAAAGAATGACAAGGCTAAGTCCGGGGCGAAGAAGAAGGTGAGCAAGGAAAAACTTAAGTGCTACTTCTGTGATGGTCCTCATTTGATTAGAGGATGTCCCGAGAAGCGTCGCCTTACAACCATCATAAAGAGGATGAGAGAGAGGGAGAAGAAGAAGGGAGAAGTAGCAGGAATTGGTGTGGTTGCAAGTGTTAAATCTACCAAGCCAAGGAAAATACTTGGTCCGATTGATAGGATCAATGCGGCCAAGCAAGGATCGAGACGAGGCAAGACTATTGGTGTTGAGACAGCCGAACCCAAAAGAAAGCCCGATATGTGCAAGTGTCCAAGCAATCAACTAGGAGTAAGACTTGGTGAGGCTACATATTCCAAAGTAGTCGAATCAAGGGGCAGACATGGTGCGACTACAAGTTCTCAAGTAGTCAGCCCAGGACCAAAACGTGACAAGACTGCAGGTGTCAAAGCAGTCGAGCACAAGAAGGGACCCATTGCGATAGCAAGAGATAAAGTCGTCAAGCCGATGGTGCAAAGTGAGCAAGTCCGCTCACAGTATGCCAGGATGGAGGCATGGTCCAAGTTGAGGCGTCTCAGGCATAAAGGGACACTTAAGGAGTATATGAGTCGATTCAGAAAACTCATGCTCAAAGTTCCAAGTTTGACTGAAGAAGATGGATTCTTCACATCCATGTTCGGATTGAAGCCATGGGCGAAGAGAGTGTTGGACCAAAGGGAAGTCAAGGAATTGTCTAAAGCCTTAAAAACCGATGAGTCCATCAAAAAATTTGGAGTCAAGAAGAACAAGACTTCCAAAGCAAAGCCGAAAGTCGAGGATATCGACAAGAGATTCCGTGATGAAGGCAAGTCAGAGGATAAGAAATATTGTTCCTCGAGTGGCAGAGAAATTCCACTCAATGATGAACCAGATGGTGAGTCTAGGGAAGATGTGTGCAGTCTTGGCACAAGTTCGAGTATCAAAGATGCTAAGCCGAGGGTAAGAGTCGAGCAAACGATGGGGTGCAGACTTAAGATGCCAAAAGTGTTGCAAAATTACCCAAGGGGAGCCGAGTCATCCAAGGTGATGGATGAGCCCAGGATCGAGTTGTCCAAAGAAGAGGACGAACCCAAGATCGAAGAGACGTTGACAGTTGGCTCAATAAGGTTCATTTCTGCCAAGACGAGTAGAAGTCAAGTGCAGGAGGAGTTGTCCATGTCCAAGGAGTTTGTCGAGCATGTTTGTGTAGAGAACATGGCTTCAGAGACCATCATAAGAGAAGGGTCAAAGCAAGGGCTTGCCGAGGATGTTCAAGTGAGGAACAATCCTTCAAAGACTAGTAGACAAGAGTCGAAGGAAGCTAAGACGTTAAGGGACAAGGCAACCACAGAGAAACTGCCCAATAACAAGTGGGTTTACAGGGCGGTGACTACAGACAAACTGAAGTTGTATTCAGCTTCAGTTGGCATGCTACAGTAACAAGAGCATAAATGTTGTTGCATTGATCAAGGCGTGAAGATAGATTAAAATCAGTTTTCAAGTGGGAGATTGTTAAAAAGTCTAAATTGACAGCTTGTTAAAGTCCAAATTGGCAGCTGCAAAATTGAGCAAATTCAATGATTTCGGTAGATTCGGAGGCCACTTTCGGTGGCAGCAAAAAATTGTCAATTTAAGCTGCGGCTTTTGACAATTTGGTAATGGTTAAATTATACATTTAGTCATTGTATTTTAGGGTATTTTATAAGATTAGTCCTTAAGCTTCAACTATAAATACCCTAACCCATTTAGCTTCAAAAATATCCCAAATCATTTCTTTCTCCAAATACTATAGAGCTTTCTTGTGAGTTGTGAGTGTTTTGTAAACACTTGTAAATTTTTCTCTCTTTAGTAAAAGATCTGCAGCAGTCTGGAGACGTAGGCAAAATTGGCTGAACTCCGTTATCAATTTCGGGTATTATTTTTTCGCTTTTATTTCATATTCTCACTAATCTGGTTATAGGGAAATTACTCGGTTATTTCCCAACAACATATGTGTAATATAGAGGTTGAGAATTTATCTGACGGATGACCAAACTTGTGATGCAATTGATGCACAAGCAAACAACTGGTTGAATTGACTCGAGGAAGAAAAGATCATGGAGCATAGTAAACACCACCAATTTTATTGCTTCGAAAAAGAGGAGTTCTCATGGGTTTATCCTTAATAAGAAAATGACAGTCAAAGAATTTAACAAATACATGATTAGCCTAACATAACTGAGAAATCAACACCAAATTTGCATGTAACTAAGGAACACATAAAACATTTGTGAGAGAAAGAGGCTTAGTAGTCGTGGGAACCATGCATCGACCAATGTGAGATATAAGTAGAGAAATACTATTATACAATTAAATTGTATTATAACCATCATAAGTGGAGAGATCTTGAAGAGTTGCAATAGTCGTGGTGATATGGTGTGACGCACCATGAATGACTTGTTTAGATTCCTGAAGAAGATGTTCGTCGTCAGTTAAGATCTTAGACAACTCAAGCATTATTGTCGGTGTGTTACGCACGTGAAGGGCAACAACTATTGAATGATAGTCATCGTCTAATTGATTAATATAAATCAATAGATCTGTATAAGAATCATACAGTTTGTCCAGGTAAGATTAGAGGCAATATCATGCATGTCTTTCATGTAGTCGGAGATAGATCTGGAACCATGCTGATTGTGAGCTAGCTTGAATTTGAGAGCAAGAATGTGATTAGGAGATGCACGAGCATAACTTGCGATTAGGGTATCCAACACCATTTTAACGGTGACAACGAATGAAATGAGGGCTTGAGCTAGATCATCACAACCGCTAATAATAACACTAAAAAAATTTGATCATGACGATACCATTGTAGATATTCAGATTTAGCAATCTTTGTTGCAACATTGGTAAACTTAGATGGGGAAGGTTGTGATCCATCAATCTAACTGATTAGCCCAAAACCAATAAGAGTGACCTACACATATTGACGCCAAACAGGAAAGATGGTAGACATAAGTTTGATTGGAAAGTTAGTAGGTGCGCTGAGATGCACGGGATCGTTGGTGGTGGAAGATAGAGCGGAAGAAGAAAAAAATGATGATGGAGTAGAGAAATTCTATTAGGCTCTAATTACCATGTAAATGATTTGTATATTTGATGAATGTAACATTTACAAGTAATGAGTATATATAGGATTATAAAGAAACCTAATTATATAAGGTAAAATTGGATTGAATGTAAATAGATTAGATTGAATAATTTAATCTAATCTTTATCTTTGATAGGGCGTTCAAGAGACATACAAATATAAAAATGAATTTCATTCATAAATCTCATAGGAAAATCTCAGTACATTTCCTTAGTCTATATATGTTGTATCTTGCACTAACAATTGGTTATTTCACAGCTAGTGATATTGATAACAAACTCAACGGTTGCTATTGATGCTGGTTACTTGGCAGGATGTCCACCCTGGGTCATGTCTTCGGCTGCACGTGTGTCTGCTGATGCCGGCCTGTCGACTGAGGAGGAAGACGGTCTTAAATAGGTAGGATGAATAATTTGTTTTTTACTTAGAATTTTATAGATTTTCTCCCTCTAAAATTTTAGAAGTTCACCTCCTAAAATTTTGAGAATCTGTTCGTAGAAGGTATAGGTGAGGGACATATGCTAAAACTTGCTCTGATGATGTTTCAGAGTCGATGGTAAGAGACACTTGAAGGCATTAATTTTTTACTCCTTGTAGTTTATGGCCCGTCCTTATTATCATTGGCATTAATGGAGGGTCCATTATAGATTTCCAAAGATCTGATCCCGAGAGGCTTCAAGAAAGCTTTGAAAATAATAATTAAAAATATATATTAATTCAATAATTCATATAAAAGACAAAATATTAGGGGGTGTTTGTGTTTTAGAAATTAGAAATGATAAACAACAAAGGACGCTTTAAGAAATAACCTAACGCATTAACATGATAATGCTATAAATAGACATAAAAAATTTCTCAAATCAGAACTTGAGACAGCTTTACAGCAATGGAAACAAAGGTGCATAGCTTAGTTCCGATTGGTTCTTTACCTGTTGAGAATGTCCAAGCTCTTGCATCCAAGAACCTCAAGAACATTCCATCCAGATACATCAGACCACAGATTGAATTAGATGTAGTTTCTGTTGATGAATCCATGCAGAGATTCCTGTAATTGACATGAGCAATCTAGATGATGATGATGGACAGTAAAAACTTCATTTGGCTTGCAAAGACTGGGGTTTCTTCCAGGTACCTACTCTAAACACATTGCTGAATGAACAGTACTTTTATTGTTTATTTTTACCTAGTTAACTTTTATGGATGGGTGAAACAGCTAATGAATCATGGGGTAGAAGATGAAGTGATTGAGAAAATGAAGATGGACACACAAGAGTTCTTCAACTTGCCTTTGGAGGAGAAGATGACTTATGCATAGATACCTAATCACATCGAAGGCTATGGTCAAGGCTTCGTTGTTTCAGAAGACCAGAAGCTTGATTGGGGCGACATGCTCTTCCTTTTAGGCGTGCCTGTGTATAGGGGTGCTTATCGAGCGAGTCGATCGTAAGTTGGACAGTGTTCGACTCGTGCTCGTTAAAAAAATTTGTTGCTCGACTCAACTCGTTGCTCGTTAAGCTCATTAATTTTTTGCTCAACTCGTGCTTGTTAAAAAACTTGTTGCTCGACTCATTGCTCGTTAAGCTAGATGCGCGTTAAGCTCACCGAAAATTTTATCTTATTTTCTTAATTATAAGTAAAATCTATTAATACTATACAGTGTTTAATATAAACATAAATTAATAAATTTAACCAAACATATTATCAAAAGAGTGTAAGAAATAATTTTAAACTCTAAACTCCAAAGTAACAATTTATAAATACATTAAAAATAATAAATATGGTTTGTTTTTTGAGTATAGTAAAATACTAATTAATAAATTTTTTATTGTTTATTAGAAAATTAATATATTAGTAATTTATCATATTTTCTATTATCTATTAGTAAATTAATATTTTTTGAATGAAATAATTTTTTAAGATAACTACTGAAAAAATTATATAAAAAAATTAACGAGCTACTCGCGAACTTATCGAGTCGAGTTGGATTTTGCTTGAATCAACTCGTTAAGGTCTCGAGTCGAGTCATCCCGAGTCGAGTTTTTATCGAACTTTGACCGAGTCGAATTTTTATCGAGCTTTGACCGAGTCAAGTTTGAGTTATTCACGAGCTACTCAACTCATTAATCACCCCTACCTGTGTCCATAAGAAGCATGAGATTCTGGCCGACCAATCCCCCTTCATTCAGGTAATGATCCTTCAACTTCATCACTATAATACGGTATATACCATGAATTGTCTGATAAACTTGTGCTGTTTTCAGATCAACCTTCGATAAGTACTTGATGGAGTTAAATAAGGTTAAGATTCATGTTATTAAGCTGATTGCCAAGAACCTTGGAACTGATCCTGAGACGCCTTTAAGCTCTTTTGAGGACGGAGAATGAATTATTATCCACCATGTGCGGAGGCAAACAAGGTCTACGGTGTAGCACCACACTCAGACGCCACAGGCTTAACACTGTTTCTTCAAGTGAATGAAGGATTACAAATCAAGCGAAACGAGAAATGGGTGCCTGTTAAACCCGTCCCAGTCGCATTGATCATCAATACTGGAGACATGATGGAGGTAATAACAAATACTCCATATTTGAAGTTCATAATGCCAAAAAATATTCCTAATTTTTTTAGCACTTGGGCCTTAATATTTTATTTTAGAATAAAATGACCTATGGTTCGATGAAAATTATTAGTTGATTAAGGGTTAATATTTTGACATATGATTTATATAATGTCAT
Organism: Hibiscus syriacus; assembly: GCF_006381635.1. Lineage (NCBI taxonomy): Eukaryota > Viridiplantae > Streptophyta > Magnoliopsida > Malvales > Malvaceae > Hibiscus > Hibiscus syriacus. Next base: position 1,970,656 of record NW_024063512.1, on the reverse strand, counting down.
CACTTTTAGTATGTGACAATGTCACATCATCACTATCAACACATGACATGTGTCACGTGACATATGCCATGTTATTCCTTTGAACAAGTGACAATCTCACATTAACGATGTGCGTTGACCGTTAGTCAAAATACTTTGAGAGTTAAAATATCTTTTTATTATTGATACGAGGGTGATTATAAGGCATCATTTGTTCAAAAGACTCAATCATTTAATAATGAATGCTCAAATATCCCTCCAGACATCATGCTCGAACCCGATATTTTTCACGTTATGCCTTTTTGAAGTTACATACACTTTTAGACTTGATGGATTGTATCTGTAATGTGCCTCTAAGCGAAGAGATATTATGTAAATGCAGATTATAAAAGCATAGAACATAGAGTGGTGATTAATCCGGAGAAAGAGCGTCTTTCAATTGCATCGTTTCACAATCCAAATATTGGTACCCCTATTGGTCATTTGCCAGATCTTGTTAAGACGAACAAACCACTGTTTAAGACTGTATCACGTGAGGAATTCCTGAAACTGAAAATGGGCAGCAAACTTGATGGCAAATTTATGGTAAATAAAATGAAGCTCTAGTTCAAAATCTTGGTTAAGTTTACCAGCTCTTGCATAAAATGTCTATCTTTGGTGAAATCTATATTTAAATAGATTCATTGGACTAAGTTTGAATTCTTAGAAACTTAAAGATCTTTTCAAACTTGGTTTAACTGGACAGAGCAATCAAGGGCTAATTACATTGTACTTTCATAAGACAAAATCTATCATAGTGTCAATGCACATACCCTAATCTTCGTCACATGAACCACACAAGTTCATGGAACAATTTCATGTGATGCATTAGTCTTGGGAGATTAACCCTTAAAAATTGAATATCAACGTTTCTTCAATGTACCTACTAAAATTCAATGCATGTACCTTAATAATTCTTTGAATATAAAAGATATATGACTTTGGTCATTGTACTTACTCATATCTCAATTTTATGTGCTTATGAAGATCATAAATTTCAACCTTCTCTCCTTTAGTCATATGATCTGAGAGGTACTTTTCCATATGGTCCTTGTAATTGCTATAATGATCAAACTATACTTATCGAAATAAGTAACTATTATGGATTATGATGGTCTTAATGAGTGTATAACCATATAATGAGTGTTATATGGACATTTTCTTTTCAAAAATCGTAGAGGTTGATAAGTAAATCTCTTTATCTGATTCATAATTAAAAAAAAATTGTCTTTACATCTATTTGATGTATCAGAAAATTATGAATAAAAGCTAAAGCAAACAAAACATGAATTATGGAGATCTTAGTTACATGATGAGAGTGTATCAAAATAATTTAGACCAATTTTTTTCGTAAACTTCTTCTATATACGCATTGATTGTATTTAAGCCTCTATTAGTGTACCTTTGATTACAAATATATGATTTTATCTGATTTCGAATTAGACGTTGTTTCGATCAATCAATGTGACATCATCGATCTAATTCACAACTGAACAAATATATAGGAACTTAATTAATACTTAAAACTACCACTAACATACACTACATCATAGATTATATAGGATTATGCTATATGCGTCTCATATGTCACTTTCGTTTGCAAGTCTCGTATAAGAATTCCATGCTTCTGAGGTGAGACTGTTGTACCAGATCAGATAATCAAAATTTACTACCAACCATATTCGCATCCAAAAGACAAGGAACAAGTTTCAATATTGTGTTATTGTCGCAATGGGCTTTGTACTTATCTGTCTTAGGCTCATAGGATCCTGGCACTTCTCCTTTTAGCAGCCTTAGAGTATGAAGCTGGTTCGATTTCTGAAGGTGGACAAAAAGGTAAGAGGATGTTGGGGCCTGGGGTACTGTATAACTTTGGGTTTAAGTGATTTTGTTCGAGCACAAGTATCAATTGGATGAACTGAGGGGGAAGATGGTCTTAAATAAGAAGGATGAGAGGCATCAAGTGGCAAGGTAGAGGCAGATTGTAGGGGCTGACGATTGTGAGGGCAAAGAACCTGCAGCAACAGGAATTGCTTTGGCTGGAGGGATAGATTGAGGGGATGGCTGGAGGCAGTTACCCTAAAATTTTTAAATTATCATTTATTTTAAATCTTTTTATTTTTTATTTATAATATGTTTTCGTCTCTTAGAATTTTATAAGCTTGCTCCCTAAAATTTAAGAATTTCACCTCTTTAATATAAAATCATACGTCCGTCCCGATTAGGACCACTCTAGATCTGCTTGTAGAAGGTATAGTTGAGGGACATGCTAAAACTTGCTCCCAAGAGACTTGTAGATGATGATTGAGAGTCCATGGCAACCTGTAGAAGAGACACTTGAATGCATTAATAGTTATTCCTTGCTATCATTGGCATTAATGGAGGGTCCATTATAGATTTCCAAAGATCTGATCTCAAGAGGCATTCAAAAGACCCTTTAAGAAATCACCTAACGCATCAACGTGATATTGCTATAAATAGACATCAAAATATTCTCAGATCAGAATTTGAGACAGCTTTACGGAAATGGAAACAAAGGTGCAGAGCTTAGTTCCGATCGGTTATTTACCTGTTGAGAATGTCCAATCTCTTGCATCCAAGAACCTCAAGAACATTCCACCCAGATACATCAGGCCAGAGGTTGAATTCGATGTAGTTTCTGTTGATGAATCCCTGCAGATTCCTGTAATTGACATGAGTAAACTAGATGATGATGTTGATGAACAGAAAAAACTCCATTTGGCTTGCAAATACTGGGGTTTCTTCCAGGTACCTAATCTAAACACATTACTGAATGAACGCTAACTTTTTTTGAAATGGACATAGAGTTCATTTTTATTTGACGGGTGAAACAGTTGATGAATCATGGGGTAGAAGATGAAGTGATTGAGAAAATGAAGATGGATATACAAGAGTTCTTCAACTTGCCATTGGAGGAGAAGATGGCTTATGCACTGATTCCCAATCACATCGAAGGCTATGGTCAATCCTTCGTTGTTTCAGAAGACCAGAAGCTTGATTGGGGCGACATGCTCTTCCTTTCGGGCCTGCCTGTTTCCACAAGAAACATGAGATTCTGGCCGACCAATCCCCCTTCATTCAGGTAATGATCCTTCAACTTCATCAGTGTATACCATGAATTTTCTGATAAACTTGTGCTGTTTTCAGATCAGCCTTCGATAAGTACTTGATTGAATTAAATAAGGTTAAGATTCATCTCATTAAGCTGATTGCCAAGAACCTTGGAACTGATCCTGAGAAGCTTGTAAGCTCTTTTCATCAGGACGGATTACAGGGAGTAAAAAATGAATTATTATCCGCCATGTGTTGAAAATCCACCGAAAGGTGGAATTAATCCACCGAAAAGTGGATTTAAAATCCATCGAAAAACAAAATGTCAAAAAGGGTTGGCTAATTGTTGAAAATTAGCAATGGTATAATTGTATATTTTAGTCATTATAATTTAGGGTATTTACAAATTAGTCCTTAAGCTTCAACTATAAATACCCTAGCTCATTTAGCTTCAAAACCATCCTAAAGCATTTTAGCTTTCTTCCAATACTAGAGAGAATTTAGAAAGTTTCTTGAGAGTTGTTTTCTCCTTTTTATCAAGAGAGAATTATCATTGTTTTCTCCTTGGTAGATCGAGAGAGGTTGTAATTCCTATTTTCTCATAGTGAAATTCTTCTACCGTTGCCCGTGGTTTTTACCCTATATTATTTAGGAGTTTTACACGTAAATTTTGTGTCTTCTTTATCTTCATTTTTATTTTATCAAATTATCAGTTGCGATTTTGCTTTATCCGATAGCCGTCTTCCGCAACAATTGGTATTCGAGCCAGATTAGAGTGTGTAATATCTGCTTATTGTCTTTGTGGTTGCCACCAAAAGGTGGATCCTCCAACATAAGAAAGTAAGAAGTTATTACCCATTCTTTAAAGGTTCCAAAGAACTATTCACGATAGTGAAATGTTGGGAGCTATCCGTAAAAGAAGCTATGGCAATGGAATTTGATATTGAAAAATTCAATGGGAGAAATTTCTCATTGTGGAAATTGAAGATGAAGGCCATCATGAGGAAAGACGGTTGTCTAGTAGCTATCAATGAAAGACTAGTGGATTTCACAGATGACAACAAATGGATCGAAATGGACGGGAATGCTATGGCAAACTTTCATCTAGCATTAGCAGATGAAGTATTGTCAAGCATCGAGGAGAAGAAGATAACTAAGGAGATATGAAATCATCTCACCAAATTGTACGAGGCCACATCGCTGCACAATAAAATTTTCCTTAATAGAAAATTGTACACTCTCTGTATGCCAGAATCTACTTCAGTGACGGAGCACTTAAATACACTGAACACTTTATTTTCTCAGCTTACATCCTTAAGTTGTAAAATAGGAGAACAAGAACGTGCTGAACTTCTACTTCAAAGTCTACCTGATTCGTATGATCAACTCATCATCAACTTGACAAACAATAATTTCACCAGTCTAGTCTTCGATGACGTTGCAGCTGCTGTTCTACAAGAAGAAAATCGGTGCAAAAACAAGGAAGACAGACAAGTAAATCTGCAACAAGCAGAAGCATTGACAACGATGACAACGATGAGAGGGAGATCAACAGAACGTGGCCAAAGCAACAGTCACAAACATGGTAGATCGAAGTCGAGGAGCAAGAAGAATTTAAAGTGCTACAACTGTGGAAAGAAGGGTCACTTGAAGAAGGATTGTTGGAGTCTAAATAAAAACTCCAACCCACAAGGCAATATCGCAAACACTTCAGATGATGGAGATGCTCTATGTTGTGAAGCGTCAATGTAACACCCCCAACCCGTACCCGACCCGGATAGGAGTCAGAGATATTACATTAACTTTTAAAACACGACTCTTAACCAATAATAGCAAAATATTTGAACTTATATTAAGAAAATACAATAATATACATATTGTAATATAAGTTTATCAAAATGTTCAGAGCATACACAACTTAACCCTTTAATTACATGCCAACTGCCATTTACATAACAAAATGACCTACTGATTAAGTTGCTTCTGATCTGGTGGTTGCAGGAGTAATGCTGTCAAGCTGCTTCACCTGTCTCGTCTATTTTCTCGGATCCTACGTGTGAAACACTCACACGCTAAGTCATCGACTTAGTGAGGCAGTAATAATAACAAGGCAATGTAATGAAAATGTCATGATCATATGAGATGAGATGCAAACATGTACTTAATCAATGTAGTATACATCATCAATATCCATACCTGTAAGCGTATGACTGTAACATTCATGAATCTGTATTAATAAGTTTATTGGCCCATGATAGCATATTGAGAACCTAAGGTATCTAAGTAATGTGAGGTTGTACACTATGCTGTCACCACAGCTCGTATAAATGCACCGAAGTGCCGCGTAGAATTGCACCGTAGTGCCATATAATGATGTCCATAAGGACCACATATAATTCCTTAAGAATTATATACATATACAATATCCATACCTGTAAGCGTATGACTGTAACATTCATGAATCTGTATTAATAAGTTTATTGGCCCATGATAGCATATTGAGAACCTAAGGTATCTGAGTAATGTGAGGTTGTGCACTATGCTGTCACCACAGCTCGTATAAATGCACCGAAGTGCCACGTAGAATTACACCGTAGTGCCATATAATGATGTCCATAAGGACCACATATAATTCCTTAAGAATCATATACATATACTAGGGATCAAGTATGTGTCTTTCCAAGACTTCACACATGTTCCACAGAATATATATATATCCCGAAGGACCGCGTAGAATTGCACCGTAGTGCCATATAATGATGTCCATAAGGACCACATAGAATTCCTTAAGAATTATATACATATACTAAGGATCAAGCATGTGTCTTTCAAGACTTCACACATGTTCCAAAGAATATACATATGTCCCGAAGGACCGCGTAGACCCTCTACCCTTGGCATGCCAACTATACCTATAGTTCTCATCTACATAACATGGGCTTTTACATTTCACGTAGTCTATATCGCGTAGACATGTAATTTCTTACCTTTTCACATAGCTCATAACTTTTCCCACATATTCATGTCATATAATGCATTTTATATGAACTCATGTCATGTCTCATAATACAGAATATGCTCATGTACCAAGATATAAAATCTAGACTTATCACAAGTCTAGAATGAAGTATATTTCTATAATCATGCTATGCATATGCACTCACCTATACTTCTTTGCCTTTTCCTCGATCGATCCTACTTGTAGATTGTTCCCGAACTCGTGTAGGCTCGGTATCTACATAAACATAATTTTCAAGATGATCATCAGATGTCTATGTCTTGAAATTAAGCTTTAATAGCTTACTAATTTAAGAAATTAATAGCTTAGTCTTTCTTTCTTTTCTTCTTTTTTTTTCTCATGGGGGAATCGGTTCCCCCCCTGGGGTATCGATTCCCCTCTAGCATTCTGGAAATTCATATTCGTTGAGGGGGTATCGGTTCCCCTTGAATAGGTACCGATTCCCCTAGCCCAAAAATCCTATTTTGAGCTCGAAAATCCTTTCCTTTCAGCTCAAATATACATATTTCACTCCCTTTAATACTCTTAGCTTTCATACACTTACTTAAACTAATTATTATCCATTCAATACCTCTAAAACTAAGAAAACTACTCATCCATATAATTGAAGAATCTTACTCCAATTCCAACTTGTTCTAATTTCAATTCTATTACTTCATACTTCTTAATTAACTTATTGACAAGTCAAAAATCTTATTCAAACATCAAAAACTCATCCATATCAAAATTTCATCTAAAAACTCATTTTCCAAATCTATCTCTAAAACACTTATCTTGTTGTCTTAATGCCATATAAGCTTTCCTTTAGCTTATATAACATCCAAACTTCCATTTCCAATCTTAAAAATCAGAGAAACTACCAAGGTTCAGATTCTTACCTTTACTTGCAAGCTTCACGTTTGGAGAAGGAAGAGAAGAAGATAAGAAAGAAGGAAGAATAAATGAGAGGATTCTGGAAACCTTTGTTTCCTCCACAAGCCCCACGTGGGTTCTAATATAACCCCATAACATTTTTTAATTATAATTTTTCCTTACAAATGACCATTTTGTCCTTACATACATTTCATATTTACTAGCCATTATTTTTTTAACTATATAATTATTCTACTTTAATCACCAATTGTTGAAACTTTGCAAATTAATCACTAACCCGGCATGGAGGATGTTACAAATCTCCCTCCCTTAAGAAACTTCGTCCTCGAATTTTCAATAAGAAAAGAGATGGGGATACTGATTCCTCATATCCTCCTCACGCTCCCATGTTGCTTCTTCTACTTTGTGGTTTCTCCACAACACTTTGACCAAAGGAATAGTCTTGTTCCTCAATTGCTTAACCTCATGAGCTAAAATTTGAATCGGTTCTTCCTCATAAGTCATATCCGGTTGTACCTCGATCTCTTCTGGATTTAGGATATGGGAGAGATCCGATCGATATCTTCGAAGCATTGAAACGTGAAAGACATCATGTATCTTTTCCATCTCAAGTGGTAAAGCTAGCTGATATGCTACAGGTCCTACTCTCTTTACAATCTCATATGGTCCAATAAACCGAGGACTCAATTTTCCTTTTCGACCAAATCTCAACACCTTCTTCCATGGGGACACTTTTAAAAACACTTTATCTCCAACTTGAAATTCAATTTCTTTCCTTTTTAGATCTGCATATGATTTCTGTCTGTCTGCTGCAGCTCTGAGATTACTCTGAATTATCTGGACCTTTTCTTCTACTTCCTGAATCAACTCAGGACCAAGCACTTCTTTATCTTTGAGCTCGTACCAGTTCAAAGGCGTACGACATTTCCTTCCATAAAGAGCTTCATAGGGAGCCATTTTAATACTCGACTGATAGCTATTGTTGTAAGCGAACTCTGCCAGCGGTAAATACTTTTCCCATGATCCTTTAAATTCCATTACGCATGCTCTCAACATATCTTCTAATATCTGAATAGTTCTCTCTGATTTCCCATCAGTCTGAGGATGAAAAGCCGTACTAAAGTTTAAACGAGTTCCCAACGCTTCATACAAAGATTTCCAGAATCTAGAAGTGAATCGAGGGTCTCGATCAGAGACTATGGAAACAGGTACTCCATGCAATCTAATAACTTCTCTAATATACAGCTCTGCATACTTTTCCTTAGAGAAATCCGTTCTAACCGGAAGGAAATGCGCTGACTTAGTTAATCGATCAACAATTACCCAGATTGATTCTCTTTTGTTCGGGGTCAAGGGTAACCCCAAAACAAAATCCATCGTAACATTTTCCCATTTCCATTGAGGAATGAAAAGCGGTTGCAATAATCCTGATGGAACTTGATGCTCGGCTTTGACTTGTTGACATATCAAACACTTAGACACAAATTCGGTGATGCTTCGTTTCATCCCTGACCACCAAAATCGATTCTTCAAATCCATATACATCTTGGTTCCACCCGGGTGCATCGTTAACGGACTGCAATGAGCCTCTGATAAAATTTCTTTCTTCAAGTCGTCATTGTCGGGTATTACAATTCTTCCTTTACAATATAGATTTCCATCTGACTTAATCTCAAAGTTTTTAATCTCTTTGTTCTTTACTTGTTCAATTCTTTTCAAACACATTTCATCTTTACTTTGTAATTCTCATATCCGTTCCAACCATACTGGTTTAAGGGTTAATTCTGCACAAAGACCACCGTCTCCCGTTAAAGATAATCTTGCATCCATAGCTCGTAAAGCTGCAAACGTCTTTCTACTCAGAGCATCTGCTACCACATTAGCCTTTCCGGGATGTTAGTCAATTATCACATCATAATCCTTTAAAAACTCTACCCATTTACGTTGCCTCAAATTCAATTCTTTTTGAGTCATCAGGTACTTCAGGCTCTTATGATCCGTATATAAGTAACAACGCTCCCCATAAAGATAATGACGCCAAATCCTGAGAGCGAATACTACAGCAGCCATTTCTAAATCATGAGTGGGGTAATTCCTTTCATGTGGTTTCAACTGTCTCGATGCATACGCTACCACCTTTCCTTCTTGCATTAATACACACCCCAACCCGTTATGGGATGCGTCACTGTATACTACAAAATTCTTGCCAGATTCCGGTTGAACCAATATCGGAGTTTCCGTCAGAATTCTCTTTAAAGCTTCGAAGCTTTCTTGACATTCAGATGTCCAAACAAATGGTACGTTCTTTCTCATTAGCTTTGTTAGAGGCAGCACAATCATCGAAAAATTCTTAACGAATCTTCGATAGTAACCGGCAAGTCCAAGAAAACTCCGAACTTCAGACACATTCTTAGGAACTTCCCAATCCATTATAGCTTTAACCTTCTGAGGGTCTACTCAATCCCAACTGCCGAGATCACATGCCCCAAGAAAATTACTTCCTTTAACCAGAACTCACATTTGGACAATTTCGCATAGAGATTTTTATTCCTGAGAATTTGCAAAACTAGCCTCAAATGTGTGTTGTGCTCTTCATGGGATTTCGAGTACACCCGTATGTCATCAATAAAGACAACAACAAACTGGTCCAGATAGGGCTGAAAAATCCTGTTCATGAGATCCATGAAAGCAGCAGGTGCATTCGTTACTCCGAATGGCATTACGATGAATTCATAATGACCATATCTCGTTCTGAAAGCTGTCTTCGGAATATCTTTCTCCTGGATCTTCAATTGATGATAACCCGAACGTAGATCGATCTTCCAAAATACCGAAGCTCCTTTTAGTTGATCAAACAAGTCATCAATGCGCGGAAGGGGATACTTGTTCTTGATGGTCACCTTATTAAGCTATCGATAATCAATACAGAGACGCATTGATCCATCATTCTTCTTAACAAATAACACCGGAGCTCCCCAAGGTGACACACTTGGTCGAATAAATCCTTTTTCTAACAATTCTCGCAATTTGATTCTTTAACTCTTGCAATTCCTTCGGAGCCATCCGATAAGGTGCCATTGCAATTGGAGCGGTTCCTGGCATTACTTCAATTTGAAATTCTACCTCTCTATCCGGAGGTAAATCCTGGCAGCTCAACAGGAAAAACATCAGGGAACTCTCGAACTATTGGAATCTCCTCTAACCTTTTCTCTTGAGCTCTTGAATCAATCACATTTGCAAGAAAACCTTGACATCCTTGTAGCAATAATTTCTTGGAAGACATCACTGATATTACATTTGCTAAAGGATTACACATTTCACTGATCACATTAACTTCTATTCCTTCTGGACTCTTCAGGGTTACCTTTTTCAATCTACAGTCGACATTCCCATAATAATGAAACAACCAATCCATTCCCAGAATCACTTCAAACTCGTCAAAGGGTAATTCCATCAGATTAGCAGGGAATTCAATTCCCTGAACCTTTATGGGACACCCCTTACAGACTTTGTCCACCTGAGTACTATGCCCTAACGGATTAGTTACTATCATCACATTACTCGTAGCTTCTATAGGAATCCTCAACTCCTTTACTAACTTACTGGTAATATAAGAATAATTAGAACCCGGATCAATCAGCACCAATACTAATTTATCATACAACTAAAAAGTACCTGCTATAACATCAGGGTCATCACGGTCTTCACTTGTCTTTAGATTGTATACTCGAGCAGTGGATCGAACTTCAGGTTGAGCAAAGAATTCAGACGGGTTCCTTCCTCTGCCTCTTCCTCGTCCTCTTTGTGAGGAAGAACCAACTCTTCCAGATGGTGCAGGCTCACCAACAATCAAAGGGCAATCCCGAATAAAATGTCCGGCATCTCCGCATCGAAAACAAGTCCCAGCAGCCATACGACAAGCCCCATAATGGTTTTTCCCACAGTGCTGACACTGTCTCCCTTGACTCGGAGTAGATCTCCCAGCACCAGATTCCACTGACTGCGTCTGTCTAGGTCTTGCCTGACTTGCTCCCCTAGCAGACGATGCAACTGATTCTGATCTAGTTTGCGATCGAAATCCCGAGTCTCTTCCCCTTTTTTTTGGTACTGAGCTAGAAGAAGTAGTCGTCCTCTTTGATGTCTAAACTCTTGAGTCCCCAAATCATTCATTCTGAGCCCTTTCAAGAGCTTTTGCACGATTGATCACCTCCTGGAACGAGGACAAGTTTAATACTATCAACATTTCTTTAAGTCTAGGGCGCAAGCCCTCCACGAACCATTCGCAAGCATCTTTTTCAGTAGGCACAAGCTCAGCTGCAAACCTGCTCAGCTTATTAAACTCACATTCGTACTCATATACAGAGCGGCTCATCTGCTTCAAATTCATAAACTCCTGCTTCATTTGTCGGATAAACTGATCTCCAAAATATTTGTTTTTAAATTCTTCTAAAAACAAAGACCAAGTCAACTGGTCGGTTGACATCCTCATGGTGACGTTCGTCCACCATATCATCGCCTGACCCCTCAATAAAGACACAGCTCCATCTAATTTCTCCACTTCGGAACAGTGGAGACCATCTAACATGATTTTCAAATCATTCAACCAAAGATCCGCTGACACTGGACCTTCCTCAGCTTCTCCCTTAAATTCGGAAGCTCCTAAACCTCTCAACTCTTTTGCTACATTAATTCTTTGAGTTAGTGGAGCAGAAGGTTGAAGACGCGTCAGAATAGCGTCTAACGTTATGAAGAACGTATCTTGATCTTGCACAGGTACTCATTGAGATGCATGTTCTTCACCTTGCCTGGCCAGGGCAGGTGAATTACTACTTTCAGCATGCCTATCTTCTCCCGCTTCACTTCGGGAGCTATTATGTCCGGACATCTAATAAGAATAAACACATTGTTCTATTAGCAAAACAACATATTCATACTATACCAGATCAGAAGTTCTCACTATTTGTTGGCATGTATTCCATTTAAAGACTCTATAGACTCTGGTTTATGCCTAGAATCGGCTAAACCATAGCTCTGATACCATTAAATGTAACACCCCCAACCCGTACCCGACCCGGATAGGAGTCAGAGATATTACATTAACTTTTAAAACACGACTCTTAACCAATAATAGCAAAATAATTGAACTTATATTAAGAAAATACAATAATATACATATTGTAATATAAGTTTATCAAAATGTTCAGAGCATACACAACTTAACCCTTTAATTACATGCCAACTGCCATTTACATAACAAAATGACCTACTGATTAAGTTGCTTCTGATCTGGTGGTTGCAGGAGTAATGCTGTCAAGCTGCTTCACCTGTCTCGTCTATTTTCTCGGATCCTACGTGTGAAACACTCACACGCTAAGTCATCGACTTAGTGAGGCAGTAATAATAACAAGGCAATGTAATGAAAATGTCATGATCATATGAGATGAGATGCAAACATGTACTTAATCAATGTAGTATACATCATCAATATCCATACCTGTAAGCGTATGACTGTAACATTCATGAATCTGTATTAATAAGTTTATTGGCCCATGATAGCATATTGAGAACCTAAGGTATCTGAGTAATGTGAGGTTGTGCACTATGCTGTCACCACAGCTCGTATAAATGCACCGAAGTGCCGCGTAGAATTGCACCGTAGTGCCATATAATGATGTCCATAAGGACCACATATAATTCCTTAAGAATCATATACATATACTAGGGATCAAGTATGTGTCTTTCCAAGACTTCACACATGTTCCACAGAATATATATATATCCTGAAGGACCGCGTAGAATTGCACCGTAGTGCCATATAATGATGTCCATAAGGACCACATAGAATTCCTTAAGAATTATATACATATACTAAGGATCAAGCATGTGTCTTTCAAGACTTCACACATGTTCCAAAGAATATACATATGTCCCGAAGGACCGCGTAGACCCTCTACCCTTGGCATGCTAACTATACCTATAGTTCTCATCTACATAACATGGGCTTTTACATTTCACGTAGTCTATATCGCGTAGACATGTAATTTCTTACCTTTTCACATAGCTCATAACTTTCCCACATATTCATGTCATATAATGCATTTATATGAACTCATGTCATGTCTCATAATACAGAATATGCTCATGTACCAAGATATAAAATCTAGACTTATCACAAGTCTAGAATGAAGTATATTTTATAATCATGCTATGCATATGCACTCACCTATACTTCTTTGCCTTTTCCTCGATCGATCCTACTTGTAGATTGTTCCCGAACTCGTGTAGGCTCGGTATCTACATAAACATAATTTTCAGATGATCATCAGATGTCTATGTCTTGAAATTAAGCTTAATAGCTTACTAATTAAGAAATTAATAGCTTAGTCTTTCTTTCTTTTCTTCTTTTTTTTCTCATGGGGGAATCGGTTCCGCCCTAGGGTATCGATTCCCCTCTAGCATTCTGGAAATTCATATTCGTTGAGGGGGTATCGGTTCCCCTTGAATGGGTACCGATTCCCCTAGCCCGAAAATCCTATTTTGAGCTCAAAAATCCTTTCCTTTCAGCTCAAATATACATATTTCACTCCCTTTAATACTCTTAGCTTTCATACACTTACTTAAACTAATTATTATCCATTCAATACCTCTAAAACTAAGAAAACTACTCATCCATATAGAATTGAAGAATCTTACTCCAATTCCAACTTGTTCTAATTTCAATTATTACTTCATACTTCTTAATTAACTTATTGACAAGTCAAAAATCTTATTCAAACATCAAAAACTCATCCATATCAAAATTTCATCTAAAAACTCATTTTCCAAATCTATCTCTAAAACACTTATCTGTTGTCTTAATGCCATATAAGCTTTCCTTTAGCTTATATAACATCCAAACTTCCATTTCCAATCTTAAAAATCAGAGAAACTACCAAGTTCAGATTCTTACCTTTACTTGCAAGCTTCACGTTTGGAGAAGGAAGAGAAGAAGATAGAAAGAAGGAAGAAGAAATGAGAGGATTCTGGAAACCTTTGTTTCCTCCACAAGCCCCACGTGGGTTCTAATATAACCCCATAACATTTTTTTAATTATAATTTTTCCTTATAAATGACCATTTTGTCCTTACATACATTTCATATTTACTAACCATTATTTTTTTAACTATATAATTATTCTACTTTAATCACCAATTGTTGAAACTTTGCAAATTAATCACTAACCCGGCATGGAGGATGTTACAGTCAACCACCGTGGAAGGCAAATTTTTTTTACAGATATAGGATCATTGATTCGGGAGCAACATATCACATGACCTCAAGAAGAGAATGGTTCCATCATTATGAACATGTCTCAGGAGAATCTGTGTATAGTTGCAATGATCATGCCTTAGAGATCATTGGCGTGGAAACCATCAAATTAAAGATGTATGATGGAACAATTAAAGTTGTTCAAGATGTGCGGCACGTGAAAGGCCTGAAGAAAAATTTATTATCCTACGGATTGTTGGATAATAATGCAAGCAAGATTGAAACACGGAAAGAATCATGAAGGTGTTCCATGGAGCGTTGTGGTGCTGAAAGGTGAAAAGATAGCTGTAAACTTGTACATGCTGAAGGGAGAGACTTTGGTAGAAGCAGAAGCCTCTGTTGCCTCATGTAGTTCATATTCGACAATGCTATGGCATCAGAAACTTGGACACATATCAGAACAAGGAATGAAAGTCCTTGTGGAGCAAAAGCTACTTCCAGGCTTAAAAAATGTATCACTTACCTTGTGTGAGCATTGCATAACAAGTAAGCAGCACCGGTTGAAATTCAACAAATCAAATTCTAGAGGCAAAAGTGTTCTAGAATTGGTTCACTCTGACGTATGGCAAGCACCAGTTACATCCCTAGGTGGAGCAAAATACTTTGTCTCATTTATTGATGACTACTCCAGGAGATGTTGGGTGTACCCTATCAAGAAGAAGTCAGACGTATTTTCAAATTTCAAAAACTTCAAGGCGCGGTTGGAACTTGATTATGGAAATAAGATCAAGTGTTTCAGAACAGATAATGGAGGATAATACACAAGCGAAGAATTTGATGACTTTTGCAGGAAAGAAAGCATCAAAAGACAGTTAACAGTGGCGAACACTCCTCAACAAAATGGAGTGGCAGAGAGGATGAACAAAACCTTGTTAGAAAGAACAAGAGCAATGTTAAGGGATGCAGGCCTAGAAAAATCATTCTGGGCAGAAGTAGTTAATACCGCTTGTTATTTGGTGAATCGAGCTCCATCAACTGCAATAGAGCTGAAGACACCAATGTAGATGTGGACTGGTAAACCAGCTGATTATTCAAGCCTCCATATATTTGGAAGTATTGTGTACGTGATGTATAACTCCCAAAAAATCTCAAAGCTGGATCCAAAATCCAGGAAATGCAAATTCTTGGGGTATGCTGATGGAGTCAAGGGGTATCGCTTATGGGATTCCACTGCCCAAAAGTAGTCATCAGTAGGATGTTATCTTTGTAGAAGATAAGCTACAAAGAAAAGAAGATGATGATAGCGCTGAAAAGTCAGAGACTACATAGATACATGTGGAAAAATTGTTTGAACAAGGAGATTCTTCTGAAGCAGAACCAGTACATGATGAACAAGAACCACAAAATTCTAAAGCTCCAACAACTCATCAATCAGATCGTGTGAGAAGACGTCCTAATTGGCACTCAGATTATGTTATAGAAGGTATTATTGCATACTGCCTTTTACAGAGGACGGTGAGCCATCAACATACCCGGAGGCAATAAACAGCTAGCTCACTGTGGATGATGGCGATGCAAGAAGAAATCGAAGCCCTTCATAAAATAATACTGGGACATTGCGCCACTACCACAAGGAAGGAAGCCAATTGGTAACAAAGGGTCTTCAAAATCAAGCGAAATGTGACGATCAAGTGTATAGGTATCGTGCAAGACTGGTGGTCAAAGGATATGCTCAAAAAGAAGGTATTGATTTTAATAAAAAAATTTCTCCTGTGGTTCGACTAACAACAGTTCGAGTAGTCTTGGCAATGTGTGCTACATTAAACTTACATCTAGAGCAGCTAGATGTTAAAACATCTTTTCTTCATGGAAACCTTGAAGAAGAGATTTATATGCTCCAGCCAGAAGGTTTGAAGAAGAATAAAGAAGAACTTGGTTTGCAGGTTGAACAATCTTTGTACGGTCTAAAGCAGGCGCCGAGGTGTTGGTATAAGAGATTTGATTCCTTCATTATGTGTCTTGGATACAACAGACTTAATGCAGACTCTTGTGCTTATTTCAAGAGGTCTGGTGATAACGACTGTTGTTTGTTATATTACTGTTGTATGTGGATGACTGTTGGTTGTAGGACCAACAAAGATCATATTGACGAATTGAAGGCAACTGCTAGGGAATTTGAAATGAAGACTTGGGATCAGCAAACAAGATTCTAGGGATGCAAATTCACCGAGACAGAAGTAATTGAAAGATTTGGCTTTCACAAAAAAATACTTGAAGAAGATCTGTCACGATTTAGCATGCAAGATTGTAAGCCAATTTCTACCCCTCTTCCTATTAACTTCAAATTATCCTCTAGTATGAGTCCTAGCAGTGAAGAAGAGAGGATGGAGATGTCTCGAGTACTGTATGCATCAGCAGTGGGAAGTTTAATGTTCGCTATGATATGCACAAGACCAGACATTGCACAAGCAGTGGGAGTGGTTAGTCGGTACATGGCGAATCCAGGCAAAGAGCATTGGAATACAGTAAAGAGGATCCTGAAATACATCAAAGGGACCTCAAATGTTGCATTATGTTACGGAGGTTCAAACTTACTAATCAATGGGTATGTAGATTCTGACTATGCAGGGGATTTGGATAAAAGCAAATCTACAATAGGATATGTGTTCAAAGTTGCTGATGGAGCTGTAAGTTGGGTTTCTAAGTTGCAGTCAGTTGTGGCTACATCCACAACAGAGGTAGAATATGTAGCAGCTACACAAGCTAGTAAAGAAGCAATTTGGTTGAAGATGCTATTGGAGAGCTTGGGCACAATCAAGAGTTGTCTCTCTGTTTTGTGACAGTCAAAGCGCCTTGCATCTAGCAAGGAATCCAACATTTCATTCAAGGACAAAGCACATACGAGTTCAATACCATTTCATTCGTGAAAAGGTGGAAGAAGGAACGGTAGATATGCAGAAGATCCATATCAAAGACAACATAGCAGATTTCATGACGAAGGCGATCAATGCCGATAAATTTACTTGGTGTCGATCCTCTTGTGGCCTTTCAGAGACGTAAGCAACATGAAGGTACAAGGTAGAAAGAATGATGTGAAGATATGATTGTTCCAATCAAATCTTCAAGTGGGAGATTGTTGAAAATCCATCGAAAAACAAAATGTCAAAAAGGGTTGGCTAATTGTTGAAAATTAGCAATGGTATAATTGTATATTTTAGTCATTGTAATTTAGGGTATTTACAAATTAGTCCTTAAGCTTCAACTATAAATACCCTAGCTCATTTAGCTTCAAAACCATCCCAAAGCATTCTAGCTTTCTTCCAATACTAGAGAGAATTTAGAAAGTTTCTTGATAGTTGTTTCCTCCTTTTTATCAAGAGAGAATTATCATTGTTTTCTCCTTGGTAGACCGAGAGAGGTTGTAATTCCTATTTTCTCATAGTGAAATTCTTCTATCGTTGACCGTGGTTTTTACCCTATATTATTTAGGGGTTTTCCACGTAAATTTTGTGTCTTCTTTATCTTCATTTTTATTTTCTCAAATTATCAGTTGCAATTTTTCTCTATCCGATAGTCGTCTTCCGCAACACCATGTGCCGAGGCAAGCAAGGTATACGGTGTAGCACCACACTCTAATGCCACAGGCTTAACACTCTTGCTTCAAATCAACGAAGTTGAAGGATTACAAATAAAGCGAAACGATAAATGGGTGCCTGTTAAACCCATCCCCGGCGCATTCATCATCAATATCGGAGACATGATGGAGGTAATATAACAACTATTCCAAGCCTAAAAAATATCTATAACATTCTACTAAATAGTTATTTTGGTTCCTATTTCTTTTAAAACACTTTGACGCTCGAAGTTTTATTTTGGAGCAAAATGACTTGTGGTTAGATCAAAATCATTAACGGTTAACGCTTGTCACTGACGTGAGATTACCACGTTTTCCCCCTCCGACATGTCATCAATTTCTACCTAGATATGTGTCACATTATCACTTTCAACACATGTAATCAAACATTAAGAATGAATTTAACCTTATGCCTATTTGAAGCTACATAGACTTTTAGACATGACGGATTGCATATGTAACGTGGAATGCAGATTATGAGCAATGGGGAATATAAAAGCATAGAACATAGAGTGGTGGTTAATCCGGAGAAAGAGCGTCTGTCAATTGCATCATTTCACAATCCAAATGTTGGTACCCAGTTGGCCCTTTGCCAGATCTTGTTAAGACGAACAAGCCACTGTTTAAGACTGTACCACTTGAGGAGTTCATGAGACTGAAGCTGGGCAGCAAACTTGATGGGAAATTATGATAAATAAAATGAAGCTCTAGTTCAGAATCTTGGTTAAGTCATCAGCTCGGAATAAAATGTCTATCTTTCGTGAAATCTATATTTAAATAGATTCATGGAATTAGAGTTGTTAAAATTAAGAATTTTTAACTAATTTTACAACCAATAAAGCTAATAATTCTAACTTAGGTTAACCGGAAAGAGGGATCAAGGACTCTTTACATAATATTTAATAATTCTTGATTATGAGAGATATCACTTGGTCATTATACTTACATATTCAAATCTCAATTTCATGTGGTTAAAGATTGCAAATTCTAATATTCTTCCACTAAGTCAAATGATCTCATAAGTCCTTAACAAAATTTAATTCACAATTCAATCACTGATTTTACGTAGAATTATCTAAATTCTTTAAATAGATTTGTAAGTTACTCGGGATGCTCTAATAATTTAATTTCTTCTTTGCTTCTCGGTAATCAAAGAGACACTCGAATAATTACTTCTCTTTTTTTTATTAAGAGTCTAGGATTTAATCTTACCAACAATTTATGAATGGAAGAGACTTAACCCTAATTAACTCCACAGTGTGAAATATTCAAATTATATCTTGCACTTCGTAACACATTCCTATATTATTTTAATTAAAAACATAAAGATCTCATATTATATAAATTGATCAGTTCATGTAATTCACAAATCAATATTTAACAAATAAAACGAAGATATAAAAATATTAAAAAAATGATCAGAAAATCTCGCATTCTTAAATTAAAAATCTCAAAATAATAAAGAAAGAAAAGAAAAGAAAAGAAAAGAAAAGAAAAACTAATAAAGAAATAATGTTTGAGAAAGATGTCTCATCTACTCCTAATGATAATTTATATAATAGTGACCATCCCTGTCAAATAGGAGAAGGGATGAAATTTAAATTATAGATTATTTCTTTTTTATTTATCACAATCTATTATAAATAGAGATAGATGTCCAAAATACATCAAAAATCCTCAATTTTAGTTCTAAAATGTGTCGATCTGTAAAATTTAAAATCGAACAAAAGATAAACTTATAAATAATATAGGTCACAAAGATAAAAAGTTAGTATAATATATATATATATATATATAAATTTATGACTTAACGGTCTTTTTCGATTTGGTCATTGTAATTGTTATAATAATTAAACTAAACTAAACAAGTAACTATTATAGATCATCAGAGACTTATGTTCTTAAAATATACTTCTTTTCCTGAATCGTCTAAGTTCTCATGAAGAAAATTATTTTATATTTATTTGATGCATTAAGAATTAAATGAATAGAAACTAGTCTAAATTATTGAGATCTTAGTCACATTAATGTATGTATCGAAATAATCTACTCTAAATTTTTAGTGAACCCTTTACTATTAGTTTTGCCTTAGACTATTGTATTGACTCGTCTAGTCTATGTTTCTTTGAAAAGACTCATTTATTACTGATAGGTTTAAAATTTCTTTACAAGTTAACTAGTCCCCAAGTATTATTAGACACAATCATTAGTAATGGTCACCCTCTAAAAACTAGTATGTATTGATTTTATGTCGTTATCATGGGATTTTGGATCGTCATCCATAAAAATACATGAGAAATAATTTCTTATCAAATCTAAATCACTGCTTTCAGCTACAAAAGAAGTAAAAAAATTAGGTCTGAAACTAGTGAAGCCCTTTGTTTGACTTCTCTTAGGTTCGGCATCATCATTAAGAATATACATCATTTATACTAGAAGAAGAAACATATTCATCTAATTGTATATCAACACGTACGCTAAATTTATTTAAAATAAAATATTCTCAAAAAAATATCTCTAGACTTACATATGAAATGGTTATGCAAAAACATGAATCTATATGCAAAAGTACTATGTCAATAGTTAGATTTGATAGCACATTTCTTAAAAGCATGCAGACCTATTTTGCTAGACACCTTTGCATTTGGGAAAATAGGTCCATCCCTTTTTATTTGCTTTTTTAAAATCTTGTTATCATATTATGGATTTCCAATGATCATATCCCAGGAGGTGACAGAAAGCATTGAAGATAACAATTGAAAGATGGATATAGTTTTCAATAATTCGTACAAAAAGACAGAATTAGGTGGTATTTGTATTTTAGAAATTAAAAGGATAAACAACAGTCAAAGGACGCTCTAAGTAACGCATTACCGTGACAATGTAGTCACTGTTAAGCATATAAAACATAAACTAAAATTTCCTCAGATCAGAATTTGAGAGTGTTGTACCAGATCACATCAAAATTTACAGCGATGGAAACAAAGGTGCTGCAGTTTGGTTCTTTACCTGTTGAGAACGTCCAAGCTCTTGCATCCAAGAACCTCAAGAACGTTCCGTCCAGATACATTAGACCAGAGGTTAAATTAGACGTAGTCTCTGTTGATGAATCCCTGCAGGTTCCTGTAATTGACATGAGCAAACTAGATGATGATGACGACGACGATGAACGGGAAAAATTTCATTTGGTTTGCAAGGACTGGGGTTTCTTCCAGGTACCTAATCTAAACACAATTCTAAATCAACAGGACTTTCTTGTTTTTTTTTACCCAGTTAGCTTTTATGGATGAGTGAAGCATTGATGAATCATGGGGTAGAAGATGAAGTGATTGAGAAAATGAAGATGGACACACAAGACTTCTTCAACTTGCCTTTGGAGGGGAAGATGGCTTGTGCACAGATACCAAATCACATTGAAGGCTATGGTCAAGCCTTTGTTGTATCAGAAGAACAGAAGCTTGATTGGGAGGATATGCTCTTCCTTTTTGCCCTGCCTGTGCCCTTAAGAACTATGAGATTCTGGCCAACCAATCCCCCTTCATTCAGGTAATGATCCTTCAACTTCATCACTATAATTGGGTATATACCATGGATTGTCTGATCAATTTGTGCTGCTTTCAGAGAAACTTTTGATAAGTAATCAATGGAGTCACATAAGGTTATGATACATCTGATGAAGCTGTTTGCCAAGAACCATGGGATAGATCCTGAGATGCTTGCGAGCTTTTTCGAGGACGGAATACAAGGAGTAAGAATGAACTATTATCCACCTTGTGCAGGGGCAAGCAAGGTTTTTGCTCTAGCACCACACTCTGATGCTACAGGTTTAACACTCCTGACTTAAGTGAATGAAGTTGAAAGATTACAGATCAAGAGAAACGAGAAATGGGTGCCAGTTAAACTCATGCCTGGGGCATTCATCATCAATATTGGAGACATGCTTGAGGTAATAACAAATATTTAATAGACTTGAAGTATCGTATAATGTAATGTGTCTTACCAAAGACTAAAGAGGCGTTACAAATGCAGATTCTGAGCAATGGAGAATATAAAAGCATAGAACATAGAGCTGTGGTTAATCCAGCTAAAGAGCAGCTGTCGATTGCAGCATTTCGTAATCCGAAAAACGGTACCCAGATTGGTCCTTTGCCTGATCTTGTTATGACGAACAAGGCACTGTATAGGACTTTACCACTCGAGGAGTTCCTGAGGTTGAAGATGACCAGAAAACTTGATGGGAAATGTATGATAAAAAAAATGATGCTCTAAATTCAGAATCGTTGTCGAGTTAATCAACTCTTTCTACGATAAGTGTACTTAACGCAACTTTTGTTATCGTCATTTCCAGTTTCAAAATGGCCACAAAAAGGATTGGTCCAAGGAAATTTTAATGTTTATTATTCTCAAATTGAACTTGCAGTCTTACATTATGGATTTTGCTTTAGTCATTTCACAGTGAAGCATTGGAAACATATAATAAAAAGCATAAATTATGGGCTGTGCAATTCTTAAACTTGCATGATTAGTGATCCGTAACATCAGGAACAAAGAAATATATCATAAACAAGCCTTGTGTATTACGACTGATGTCGCTGATGAATAAGTATTTAAAGCATATCTGACGAAAAATCACATATCGTCTTGAAGATACACACTGAATCATTAACTCAAATCTAAGATATAGAACCTGGAACCCAATGATGAACCAAGAACGCAAATTCAAAAAGAAAAGAAAAAGCACATAAACTGTCAAAGAAGTAATACAAAGAAAATGGCATCAGATCTCCAAGGTGATAGCATCATTATCAATTATCAGACGCAAATTACCCATTACATATAGGAAATCATCAGTTGCCTAAAACCATAAACATGGCCGAAAAACAGTTGAGTTTATAAATAAAAACTAATTAAAAAGAAAATCTTTAAATGAATTGGCAAACAAAAAGTAAACTAATAATTTAAAAATGTAATCAAAACCAGATTGTCCATAACCTTCATAACTTTAGTGACGAAGGAATCCAAAGAAATAAGCACAAGATCATAATTTTTCCAAACGCACGGAAAGAGTGGACATCAGTTCTCCAATGTGTTTAGCATCATGAAATACTAATTCAGACGCAAATTACCCATTACAACAATAGATTCATCACACGCCCAAGATATAATTTCAGTAGGAAAAAACTTAAAATCCTAAAATGATTATCTAAGAAATATAAAAGAAGGAAGGAATTAAAAACGATCATAACCTGTCGGAACTTCAATGTAACATCAAATAAGATCAGTGGATTGACAGACCATTGAATTTCTATCATCACATCGTTTTTAATTCTTTCCCCCAAGGGGGCAAAGGATCTAAGAAATTTCATTTTAACAAAATCAGCCAAAAAATTAAAATAAAATAGGAAAAGTGCAAGCTCAGAACTTCTTAGAGGGATTGTGTGACCGTCACCGGAGACTCCTCTGGTACACAAAATAATGTTCATAAACGCTGCAATTCAGTGGGGAAAATGTCTAATTTTCGGGAGACGAGATTTTGCCGAAGCCCATGAGTGGATGAAACTGCTCAGCGAAAAGGGTGTTTATAATGCAAGGAAAAACCCTAGTAGCCACTTGTCAATGTGCGACGAGTTGACTAAGTATTTAACTTTTCGGTAAACTATACTATTCATCAATAAACTTTACTCTTTCTCCTATTTTATTCACTATATGTTCATTTTTTCCTATTTACTCACTGAATTTTCAAATTGCTTCTATTTAGTCATTCTAAATTATTTTTATTATTATTTTATGACATGGAATTTTTTTATCATAATTAAAATAAAATAATTTAAAATAAATAAAAAATAATTTTTAAATAAAAATAATAAATTTTTAAAAATCTTTAAAATAATCATCATCCCTTCTCGTCACCGTCAACCACCGTCGGCCTTCGGAACCGATATTCATTTGATCTCAAATTAAGCTGAGAGACTCAATTTGACATTGAGTCTGAATTTGATGGTTGTTTTGTTGAAAAATGTCCCAAACTTGTGATTCTAGACTAAAATATTTTGGTTTCCTCACATTCAATCTCCTATTCATGGACTTCGGGGCATGTTCTGACAAAATGGAGGTCAGATTTGAACTCAGGGAGCCGAGGCGAAGCGACCGATAAAATCTGGGACCGAACGACCATAATCTACGGTGAGCGACATTTCGTTTTCTTTACTTTTGATCGAGTTTGGAGCATGATCCGACAAAATAAAGATCAGATTCGAACTCAGGGGATCGAGACGAAATGGTCGATGAAATATGGTACTGAACGACCACCTTTTAGGCTATCGATGGTGGTGTTCAACAACGGCAAACAATGGACAACCACCATCCGATTTTAATTTTATATTTTAAATTATTTTTATATTAATAAAAAATTCCATTTGATCTCAAATTATGCTCAGATTCTCAATTTGACACGTTGAGTCTGAATTTGATGGTTGTTTCATTGAAAAATATCCCAAAACTTGTGATTTTGGACTGAAATATTTTGGTTTCCTCACCTTCAATCTCCTATTCGTGGACTTCGGGGCATATTCTGATAAAATGGAGGTCAGATTCGAACTCAGGGAGCTGACGTGAAGCGACCGATAAAATCTGGGACTGAACGACAACCATCTACGGTGACCGACGTTTCGTTTTCCTCACTTTTGATCGAGTTTGGAGCATGTTCCGACAAAATAAAGGTCAGATTCAAACTTAGGGGATCATGACGAAATGGTCGATGAAATCTGGTACTAAACGACCACCTTTTAGGGTCATTAATGGTGGTGTTCAACAATAGTGGACGACCACCATCCGATTTTAATTTTTATATTTTAAATTATTTTTTATATTAAATAATAATAAAATTTCCACTTCATATCAAAATAATAATAAAATAATTCAGAGTGACCAAAACATGAACAATTAGAAAGTTTAATGAGTAATTGAAAAATTAAATGTACGGTAACTGAAATATGAGATTAAAATTCAGTGAAGAATTGTGTAGTTTACTCTTAACTTTTATGTGTTATAGGGATGATTGTTATTATTAATTTTTTTAGGGAGAATGGTTGGGAGTGCTTCGAACAAATAATATATTGTAATCACTCAAACTAATATAATATTCTTGGCTGTAACAATATAGTTGTAAATTATCTAACTTTTAGAGTAGACAAGATAACATTTTTGGGTAAAACTAGTCCTAATATAACATTCTATTGTAATCAAAATCATTAATAAATTGTGTAACTTTTTAGAATAGATATAATAACATTTTAGGTTAAACATGTTGCAAATTACTTTAGGGTTCATGCACCGCACAACAAAACTACCGAAAAAAATTGACATTAAAATTGATTCTTTTTTATGTATAAAGGGGAGATGATAGTTGTGAATGTTGGTAGTAGTTCATCCCTTCTAATTTGAATAGTCGCTAATCTTGATGACCGAAAAGGATGAACGAGTAAAACTCTCGAGATAACAAGAGAGTTTATTATTTTCTAAAAAAATCGAAAGAGAAAAGAGAAATAAAAGAAGAAAACCCTGTGACAAAAAAATCTCTTTTATACCCTTAATCCTCGTAATTCTTGACACAACGTAGAAATCGTTGATAGGAGACATAAGACGACATAGAGAAATCATTTTCTAAGGTTATTTTTAGTCTAGTTATGGATGTAATGAGAAGATCCCCTTATGTAACCTAAAAGAGAGATCAGAGTAGTTCATGAAGGGCTTATGCATGGTCTGTTATTGTTATTGCTCCAATAGTTGTTATTGTTACTAAACAATATGTTATGCTTGAAACTACTCTTAAAGCTTTCTGACTTAATTTTATAGGACAGTAAACCATTATAGGTTAGAGGTAGGGTTGTAAATGAGACGAGACAGATCGCGAGCTACTCGAGATCGACTCGATCAAGGCTCGATAAATACTTGGATCGAATGGATCGAGCTCGAGCTCGACTCGAGTTCTTAACGAGCCGAAACGAGATACTTGATATTCGACTCGAAAAGCTCGTGAGCAGCTCGAAAAAAATGTTATATTATAATTTTAGATTTTTTAAAATTACATTATTAAAAATATATTAAAAATACACTATTGATAATTATAAAATTTTAAAAATATATTAAAAATTCTATAATACAACTACCCTCAAATTTTAATTAATGTCATTGCAATGAACCCTAAACCATAAATTATACTTACTTCATAAATTGGTACCAAGTCGATTAATTAATTTATTTGCAATGAATCCTAAACCCTAAGCTATAAACCCTAAACTATAAACCCTAAACCATAAATCTGATTATGTGATAGGGGTTAAGTTATGCACATGAAGGTAACATACAAATTATGCAAAATGATATTATGTGACTCCTAAATAAATCAATTACATACTTATACATAAACATACATGCAAATAAATATACACAACTAATTAAAGAAAACAATCCTAAACATGGACTAAATTAAGAGAAATCTAAATGTGAGGACTAATTTAAGCTAAATATACTAACTTTATAATGATGATTAAATGCAAGTAAATGTAAAATTAAACTTACAAAATTGGAATTAAACCAATGACTTAAATACAAAATGCGCATAAACTATAGGGTCTTATAAGCAATTGATCGTATTCGGTTTAACCTAAAATAATATGGAAAATAACATAAATGACACCTGAACATTTAAAACAAATAAGAAAATTTAAACAAATGTGATTGAAATACAAAAATTAAAATATAACATACCAAACTATAAATTTATTAAACATGCATATACATTAAACTAATGACTAAATTTAAATAAACGTAAAATTCAACATACAAATCAAGAATTAAATTAGGGATTTACAAAAGGGTGCTCAAGTTTGGGGGACTATAACTTAATTTACCAAAACATTAATATGAAACCTAAATTTAACTAAACCTAAATTAAACTCACTCACACAAAATACCAAACACAGCTGCACAACCCCTTTATTCTTCAACAGTCTCTCTTGGCAGCTCTTTTAATCCCATCTCTCCCTCTCACGCACACACGGCGCCACTCTCAACATGATGGTCCTTTTCTTCTCCGGTGAAGACCCTAATATAATAGGGTAAACCAGATCGAAAACTTCTACCCTTTAGGTTTCAAACTACCCAAATAAACCACTTTATTTCCCTACTATCCTCATCTCTATCAGCGACCGAGAAAGCTCGAAGCTTTCTACATCGGTCATCACACGCGGGTGGCCAAATCCAACTCCGACCACCACGGGACTCAACTGGTAAATCTCTAATCCTAACCTATACACTACCAAGCAGTTGGTTATATTCTAACCCATTCTTTTTATTTACCCCGATCTAAAGCTATGGAACACGACACCACCAGCCAAATATTCCTAAGGCTCAGATGATCTCCATTCAACAATCAACACTTCCTCTTCTCTTAGATCCCTAGCTAAGGTATTTTACCCCTACACTTTTCTTATTTTTATGATCTGATTTCGGTCCTAAGGCTTCCCCAGGAAAGGTAAGAAAATGGTCAAATTTGGAATCTGATTAGAACTTTAATTTTGTCTATTTCTTTTTCTGTCTAAATTTGTAAAACATTTTGTAAATCGATTTCAAATTTCCAATGATTTATGTTACTACTTCTAGGTCCTTAATTTTAAGCAAAAGTCTTGATTCAGGGCTCACTGAAGTGTCATGGTATTAAACTATCAATTTCTTAGGAAATTGCTTCTTTCTTCCTTTTCACTTTCTCAATGATCGTTAAGTGAAAAAGCTTGTTTATGTATTTCTTTCCTTGCAGAATTACCTAGTTGGAGCTTTCAAGATGCCGTGTAATATTTTCATATCATTCGCTGATGGAAGAAACCACAGGCTGGTATATCTCGCTTTTGACGTTTTAGGTCAATAGGAAAAGTTTGCTTTTAGATGCAATACAGACTACATCATGATTTTCCTTTATACTTTCCAGGCAATTAATGATAAAGTTGAAATGTAAGTAATTGTTCATTACATATTTGTTTCACTTTTTGTTAATGCAAAAGTTTACATAAAGTGTGTAATTTTTGCTGCATTTGATTTTGAACTCGTTATCTTCCCTCCCGTTTTCTCTTTTTGAATCAATCTTTGTTCAACAGTTGTTCTCTTGAATTCTAAATGACATATTAGATTTTTTTTCCTGCACGTTTGTTTGGTATTTTGTCTTCAAATATACTCTTAATCAATGTTCTTTTGTAGGCACCGCTAAAAAAGGAAAATGGGAAAACAGTTATGGCTGCACTCTTCAAGAACAAGGAAAATATTGTAGGAGAGGTAGTGTTTTTCATGTTTCCATCTCAGGACTTATGATTGAGGCATCTGCTTGTTATATCCAAAGTGTTCTATTATTTATTGCAGTCAAAACTGTATCCATTATTTTTCTTATTGCTAATACTTCAGGTAGTTATAGAACCAATAATTAAAATACCCCGAGAAATCCTTCAACAATATGGTATACATATGGAGTAGAAGAACACTACCTCCTGTTGTTGATTCCTCTATGGTTTTTTTGATGGCTGACCTCTCCCCCTTTTCTGATGATGATCGAGACTATATCCTTGATATTTTCTCTGTCTTCTTGTTGTGCTTGGTGCTCTGTCCCTTGTTTTACGTGTCTGCAGTGCATGGATTCGAGCATGGCCAGCATGGGCGACGACAACATTGGTTTCGGTGGATGGCCGACCAGCATGGGTCTTCCTCGGTGGGTTCACGTGGGTGGCGCACTGTCTCGGGCTTCATTCCTGGTGGATTTGCACCATATGTTAATATAATAAACATAAGTAATAATAATACTAATAATTATTATAAAAAAACTTCAAAGCTTATATTAATTATCCTAAATTTCTTGTAATTGTATTTTTATTTTTTTAGATTTTTTATAGTTCATGCATTCATAGTATAATGTATTGGTGATGGTTGATTAAAGGAAAAATTATTTATATATTTTAAATGTAATATAAGATTTTGTAGGTTCAAATTTGAGTTTGAGTTCGAGCTTGAGCTTGAATCTAGCTCAAAATCGAGATTCAATCGAGCTCCTGAATTTTTTTTTGAGTTCGAGCCTTTTCGAGTTCGAGTTCGAGTCGAGTTTCAATAATATATTTCGAGTTCGAACTGAGCTTCATAATTTTTAGATCACGAGTTTTTGAATCGAGTCGAGCCTACGTTTAAAGTTTTCGAGTTCGAGTCGAGCTCGACTCGGCTCGTTTACACCCCTAGTTAGAGGTCATAGAGAATGATGATGGTTGAGGGGCTAGTTGTGGTTGTGCTATGTATTAGGGCCCATTTCATGCTTGGAATCCCTTGAAGGCCTTAGGGGGCTTTTGGATGGGGGAATGTGGGATTCCCCTGGGAATGAAATCCATATTCCCCCGTTTGGTTTGGCTAGGAATTTTATTCTCGGTAATGTTTTATTACCAACAGTGGATTTTTTGGGGTATATTACAGGGAATGTCATTACCCCCATTCATTTAGGTATTGTAACATTATCAGCGTTTTGGACTAAAATGTCCTTAAATTTTTATTTTTATTTTCAAAAATATCCTTCTTCCGTCATTGAATAATAAAAATTCTACAAAGGTTATGTAACACCCTTAACTCATATCCAACCCGAATACAAGTCTGAGGTGTCACATTGACTTTTCAAACTTTGACTCTTATAGAAAATCCCGGGAATTTTTAAAACTTTCATTAAAACGAAATACATTAATTTACATAAGACCATAAAATACAAAATCGATCAGAGTATTCGTAATTAACACTTATTACATGCCAACATTCTATACATAACCAAGTACATACTTTGTCAATTACTTCTGATCTGATCTCTTAGTAGTATTGTTGTCCGTGCTACTTCTATTTCCATTTTTCCTGATTCTTGGTACCTACGTGTAAATCACTTACACGCTAAGTCATAAACTTAGTGAGGCAATAAATGAATATGCAATAATAAACTTATGAATGTTCATACTTACCATTGGATCATGACATTTCAATATGCATGTATCTATCGCACGATAACATATAATGCACATACAAAACTTAACTTCTTGTATCACTTTCACTGTAAATCTGTATTTCAATTGTATAGCCCATGTATATTATTGAGAATAGAGGTATGTGTGTACATTGAGGTTGTGCACTAATGCTGTCACCACAGCTCGTATAAATTCCCTCATGGGGCACCGAACCTTAGTTCAGTATTCGTCCCGTAGGACTATATCTATGTCCCGTAGGACCCCTACATCCCGAAGGACTATTATACCCTCGACTCTTGGCATGCCAATTACACCTATAGTTCTCATATCGTATACTATGGGCATTATTGTTATATTTCATATATTCATGTACTCATATCATTTCTCTTGTGATCATGTATCTCATATCACTTCATATCATGTTCTCATATCACATGTCATATCACATATCATATCACATGAACATATATATGTCTTATGCATGTATCACAATAATTATCATGTATGCATGTTCACCACTACTATATTATAAAAATCAACTTAGGGATTGTACTTATCACAAGTCTTATTCCATTATAATATACATATAGTATGCACTCACCTTAGCTTTGCTTTGATTCGATTCTAATCCTTTGATCGTTCCGAAATAAGCTTACTTTTAGTATCTACATAATCACACATGGATTTATATCAGTATTATAACTAATATACTCTAATGGTTCACTCTTTAGACTAAGAGAAAAGTCAATTTCATCTTTTAATGAATGTATGCATCGATGCACTACTGATGCATCGGTGCATAAAAGGTATTCGATGTATTATTATTGCTGGGATGCATCGATGCACTCCTTATGCATCGATGCACCAATTGCATTCGATGTTTCATTATTAATGGGATGCATCGATGCACTACTTATGCATCGATGCATGAATTGCATTTGATGTTTTTATTTTAAAAGAATGCATCGATGCACTACCAATGCATCGATACACCTTCAAACAATTTCTGGGTTTTAACCTTGATGCATCGATGCACTCTGCCCAGAATCCTCTTTTGAACCCGAAAATTCATTCATTTTGGATTAAATCCTTCATGTTTAATCCTTTTTCATTCTTAACTATAGCACACATCCTTAAACCAATTTATACTCATTTATTTCATCTTAAACCTTCAAATCCTATCATTCATATGTAATTCAAGAATTACATTAATAAATCAACATGTTTGAATTCCGCTTTTAACACTTCGTATATCTTAACTAGATTGATGACAAGTTAAATATAACTTTCAATTCTAGTTATGAACTCTATTCCAAGATTTCATTTAAGAACTTCAAATCTTAAATCTCTCCTAACTCAATCATCTTTTGATGTTAAGATAACTTAAGCTTTCCTTAAGCTTAGTTATC
This sequence comes from Hibiscus syriacus, assembly GCF_006381635.1. Classification (NCBI taxonomy): domain Eukaryota; kingdom Viridiplantae; phylum Streptophyta; class Magnoliopsida; order Malvales; family Malvaceae; genus Hibiscus; species Hibiscus syriacus. Next base: position 1,939,354 of record NW_024063512.1, on the reverse strand, counting down.
ATCTAATAATTAAAACCCAATATTAAATTTAACAAGAAACTCAATAATCAGAAATCTTACCTTTGCTTTGGTTCACACGCACAAGGAAGAAAGAAGAAGAAGAAGAGAACTCTGGAAGCCTTTGTTGTTCTCTCATTTTCAACCCACTTGTACTCATATATATCCTTATCCCTTCTTTAATTAATTTTCCTTGCAAATGACTCTTTGGCCCTTCCATTCCTTCTTCCTTTCAATTAAATCCTACACAATCATTTACATATAAATCTTTATACTATTCATTTATTCTATTTTAATCACCAAAATCTGAAACTTTCCAATTTAGTCACTAACCCGGTATTGAGGATGTTACAACTCTCCCCCCTTAAGAAAATTCATCATCGAATTTTCATTATGCAAAGAGGTAGGGGTACTTAATCCTCATGTCCTCTTCACGTTCCCATGTTGCTTCCTCTACTTTGTGATTCCTCCACAAGACCTTAACCAATGGAATAGTCTTGTTCCTTAGTTGTTTGACTTCGTGAGCTAATATTTGAACAGGTTCTTCCTCATAAGTTAAATCTGGTCGGACTTCAATTTCTTCAAGAGTCACAATGTGAGATGGATCAGATCTATATTTCCTAAGCATTGAGACATAAAAAACATTTTGTATATTTTCCATTTCAGGTGGCAAAACTAATTGATATGCTATTGATCCTACCCTCTTAGTAATCTCACAAGGTCCAATGAACCGAGGACTCAACTTTCCTTTACGTCCAAACCTCAATACTTTCTTCCACGGAGACACTTTCAAGAACACTTTATCTCTGACTTGAAATTCAATTTCTTTCCTTTTTAAATCAGTATACGATTTCTGTCTATCAGCTGCAGCTTTCAGATTATTCCGAATTACTTGAATTTTCTCTTTCGTATTCTGAATCAACTCAGGACCAATAACTTCTCGATCCTTAAGTTTATACCAGTTCAAGGGTGTACGACATCTTCTTCCGTATAGAGCTTCATAGGGAGCCATTTTGATGCTTGACTGATAACTATTGTTGTATGCAAATTCAGCAAGTGGTAAATACCTTTCCCACGATCCTTTGAATTCAATAACACAAGCTCTTAGCATATCCTCCAGAATTTGAATAGTTCGCTCGGATTGACCATCGGTTTAAGGATGAAACGTTGTACTGAAGTTTAACCGAGTTCGCAATTCTCTATGTAATGACTTCCAAAACCGTGATGTGAATCTAGGATCCCTATCAGAAACTATAGAAATAGGTAAACCATGCAACCGTATAATCTCTCTAATATACAACTCAACATACCTATCCATGGAGAAATCAGTTCGTACTGGAATAAAATGGGCTGACTTAGTCAATCTATCCACGATTACCCAGATTGAATCCTTTTTGTTCGGAGTTACAGGCAAACCCGTCACAAAATCCATCGTTATGTTTTCCCATTTCCATTGAGGAATTAAAATTGGTTGTAACAATCTTGACGGAACTTAATGTTCAGCTTTGACTTGTTGACAAGTCAAACACTTTGATACAAATTCTGTAATGTCTTTCTTCATTCCCGGCCACCAATATCGACTCTTGAGATCCATATACATTTTGTTCCCTCCCGGATGCATTTTCAATGGACTACAATGAGCTTCCGTTAACAAATCATTCTTTAATTCATCATCATCTAGAATTACTAATCTTTCTTGATAATACAAGTTCTCATCAGACTTAATCTCATAATCCGTACCCTCTCCATTCTTTATCTATTGTATCCTCTTTAAACACTTTTCATCTTTAACTTGAAATTCTTTAATTCGATTTAGCCATACGGGCTTGACCATCAGTTCTGCACAAATTGCACCATCTTCTCTTAACGATAATCTAGCATCAAGAGTTCGCAAAGCTGAAAACGTCTTTCGACTCAAGGCATCAACTACCACATTTACCTTTCCAAGATGGAAATCAATCACTACATCATAATCCTTGAGAAATTCCACCCATCTTCTTGTCTTAAATTCAACTCTTTCTGAGTCATCAAGTATTTTAAGCTCTTATGATCCGTATACAAGTAACACTTTTCACCATACAAGTAGTGACGCCAGATCTTTAAAGCAAACACTATTGCCGCCATCTCTAGGTCGTGTGTTGGATAATTTTTCTCGTGCGGTTTTAGTTGTCTCGAAGCATAGGATACCACTTTGCCTTCTTGCATTAATACGCATCCCAAACCACTATGAGACGCATCACTATACACTATAAAGTTCTTTCCAGACTCGGGTTGAACTAACACTGGTGCTTCTGTAAGAATCTTCTTTAACTTTTCAAAACTCTCTTGACATTCTTGAGTCCAAACAAATTTTACTTCCTTTTTCAACAGTTTAGTCAGGGGTAATGCTATAATCGAAAAGTTTTTAACAAACCTTCGATAATAACCAGCTAACCCTAGAAAACTTCTAACTTCCGATACATTCTTTGGAACTTCTCACTCCAGAATAACGTTAATCTTTTGGGGATCCACTCGAACTCCTTCTTTAGAAATTACATGTCCAAGGAATGCCACTTCATTCAACCAGAATTCACATTTAGAAAATTTAGCATAAAGCTTCTTGTCTCGTAAAATCTGTAAAACAATCTGTAAGTGTGAACTATGCTCTTCTTCTGACTTTGAATATATTAAAATATCATCAATAAACACCACAGCAAACTGATCTAAATACGGTTGGAAAATTCTGTTCATTAAATCCATAAAAGCAGCTGGTGCATTCGTAACTCCAAACGGCATCACGATAAATTCATAGTGACCATATCTTGTTCTAAACGCCATTTTCGAAATGTCTTTTTCTTGAATCTTTAATTGATGATAACCCGAATGTAGATCAATTTTTGAGAACACTGAAGCTTCCTTTAATTGAATAAATAAATTGTCGATTCGGGGAAGTGGATACTTGTTCTTGATGGTCACTTTATTGAGTTGTCTGTAATCGATACAAAGACGCATTGATCCATCTTTCTTCTTAACGAATAGAATTGGAGCTCCCCAAAGTGATACACTTGGTCTAATAAACCTTTTGTCCAATAACTCCTTTAATTGAATTTTTAATTCTTGCAATTCCTTTGGAGCCATTCTGTATGGTGCCATTGCAATGGGTGATGTTCTTGGTATTATCTCAATCTGGAATTCTACCTCTCTATCAGGAGGTAAACCTGGCAACTCTGCAGGAAATACATTGAGAAACTCTCTGACTATAGGAATCTCTTCAACCCCTTTCTCCTTGGTTCTAACATCCAGTACATTAGCAATAAACACTTGACATCCCTGTAGCAGTAACTTCTTTGCAGTCATCACTGAAATTTGCTAATGGATTCCATCTTTCACTAAATACAATAACTTCTATTCATTCGGAACTTCTCAATGTCACTCTTTTCAATCTACAATCGACATCAGCATAATAACGATATAACCAATCCATCCCCAGTATCACTTCGAATTCATCAAAAGGTAATTCCATCAGATTAGCAGGAAATTCAATTCCCTGAATCCGTATGGGACACCCTCAGCTCACCATATTTACCTGAGCACTGTGCCCTTATGGATTCGTCACTATTACTTCATTACTAGTAGTTTCTAAAGGAATGTTCAATTCTCTTACTAACGTACTAGTAATATATGAATATGTAGACCCCGGATCAATCAATACAATAACACCTTTGTCAAACAATAGAAAGGTACCTGTTATAATATCTGGGTCATCACAATCCTCATTGGTCTTGAGGTTGTACACTCGAGCAGTGGAGTGTATCTCCTGTTGAGCAGAGGACTCTGACTGACTTCTTCCTCTGCCTCTACCTCTTCCCCTCTGGGCTACAGAAACAGACCTCTCTGGCTGTACATATTCACTGGTTGACATTGGACAATCTCGAACGAAATGTCCGGCGTCTCCACATCTAAAGCAGACTCTAAAAATCATCCAACATACCCCTAAATGATTCTTTCCACAATGCGAGCATTGTCTGGCTTGACTCTGATTAGTTCTCCCAGCTCTAGATTCCACTGACTGAGTTTGTCTACCTCTCATTTGATTTGATCCTCTAGCGGAGGATGCCACTGATTCTGATCTAACCTGGGGTCGAAAACCAACATCTCTGCCCCTTTTTGATGGTGTTGAACTCGAAGAAACACCCGTTCTTTTGACTGTCTGAGCTCTTGAATTTTCAAACCTCTTGTTCTGAGCTCTTTCCAGAGCCTTGGCACGGTTAACTACTTCTTGAAATGATGATAAATTCAAGACAATCAACATTTCCTTTAACCGAGGACATAAACCCTCTACGAACCACTCACAAGCATCCTTTTCAGTAGGAACTAGCTCGGTAGCAAAGCGGCTCAACTTATTGAATTCACACTCGTACTCATATACAGTGTGATTCCATTGCTTCAAATTCATGAACTCTTGCTTCATTTGACGAACAAATTGATCTCCAATGTACTTATGCTTGAATTCTTCTAAAACTAATGACCAAGTTACTTGGGCATTAGATATCCTCAATGTAACATTGGTCCACCAGATCCTTGCTTGTCCTCTCAACAAAGAAATTACTCCATCCAGCTTCTCAGCATCGGAACAATGAAGTCCCGTAAGCATGACTTTCATGTCATTAAGCCAAAGGTCCGCAACAACAGGACCTTCATTGGCTTCCCCTTTAAACTCTGGAGCTCCTAATCCCTTCAACTCTTTCACAACATTCATTTTTGGAGTTGAAGTAACAGGAGGTTGGAAACGCGTCAATACTGCATCTAACGTTCTAAAAAATATATCTTGATCATTGACAGGCATTCCAGAGGATGTCTGTTCTTCACTCTGCCAAGCCCGGGCAGGTGAATTACTGCTTTCAGCGGGTCTATCGTCTCCCGCTTCATTTCTAGATCTACTTTGTCTGGACATCTATAAAAATACAACCATATAGTTCTATTAGCAAAACAACATACTTACTATTCCATCAGATCAGAAGTTTCAACTATTTTGTTGGCATATACCTTATAAGACACTCTAGACTTCAGTTTATGCCGAGAATCGACTAAACCGTAGCTCTGATACCATTAAATGTAACACCCTTAACTCATATCCAACCCGAATACAAGTCTGAGGTGTCACATTGACTTTTCAAACTTTGACTCTTATAGAAAATCCCGAGAATTTTTAAAACTTTCATTAAAACAAAATACATTAATTTACATAAGACCATAAAATACAAAATCGATCAGAGTATTCGTAATTAACACTTATTACATGTCAACATTCTATACATAACCAAGTACATACTTTGTCAATTACTTCTGATCTGATCTCTTAGTAGTATTGTTGTACGTGCTACTTCTATTTCCACTTTTCCTGATTCTTGGTACCTATGTGTAAATCACTTACACGCTAAGTCATAGACTTAGTGAGGAAATAAATGAATATGCAATAATAAACTTATGAATTCATACTTACCATTGGATCATGACATTTCAATATGCATGTATCTATCGCACGATAACATATAATGCACATACGAAACTTACCTTCTTGTATCACTTTCACTGTAAATCTGTATTTCAATTGTATAGCCCATGTATATTATTGAGAATAGAGGTATGTGAGTACATTGAGGTTGTGCACTAATGCTGTCACCACAGCTCGTATCAATTCCCTCATGGGGCACCGAACCTTAGTTCAGTATTCGTCTCGTAGGACTATATCTATGTCCCGTAGGACCCCTACATCCCGAATGACTATTATACCCTCGACTCTTGGCATGCCAATTACACCTATAGTTCTCATATCGTATACTATGGGCATTATTATTATATTTCATATGTTCATGTACTCATATAATTTCTCTTGTGATCATGTATCTCATGTCACTTCATATCATGTTCTCATATCACATGTCATATCACATATCATATCACATGAACATATATATGTCTTATGCATGTATCAAAATAATTATCATGTATACATGTTCACCACTACTATATTATAAAAATCAACTTAGGGATTAGACTTATCACAAGTCTTATTCCATTATAATATACATATAGTATGCACTCACCTTAGCTTTGCTTTGATTCGATTCTAATCCTTTGATCGTTCCGGAATAAGCTTACTTTTAGTATCTACATAATCACACATGGATTTATATCAGTATTATAACTAATATACTCTAATGGTTCACTCTTTAGACTAAGAGAAAAGTCAATTTCATCTTTTAATGAAGGTATGAATCGATGCACTACTGATGCATCGGTGCATAAAAGGTATTCGATGTATTATTATTGATGGGATGCATCGATGCACTCCTTATGCATCGATGCACCAATTGCATTCGATGTTTCATTATTAATGGGATGCATCGATGTACTACTTATGCATCGATGCATGAATTGCATTCGATGTTTTTATTTTAAAAGAGTGCATCGATGCACTACCAATGCATCGATACACCTTCAAACAATTTCTGGGTTTTAACCTTGATACATCGATGCACTCTGCCCAGAATCATCTTTTGGAACCCGAAAATTCATTCATTTTGGATTAAATCCTTCATGTTTAATCCTCTTTTTCATTCTTAACTATAGCACACATCCTTAAACCAATTTATACTCATTTATTTCATCTTAAACCTTCAAATCCTATCATTCATATGTAATTCAAGAATTACATTAATAAATCAACATGTTTGAATTCCGCTTTTAACACTTCGTATATCTTAACTAGATTGATGACAAGTCAAATATAACTTTCAATTCTAGTTATGAACTCTATTCCAAGATTTCATTTAAGAACTTCAAATCTTAAATCTCTCCTAACTCAATCATCCTTTGATGTTAAGATAACTTAAGCTTTCCTTAAGCTTAGTTATCATCTAATAATCAAACCCCAATATTAAATTTAACAAGAAACTCAATAATCAGAAATCTTACCTTTGCTTTGGTTCACACGCACAAGGAAGAAAGAAGAAGAATAAGAGAACTCTGGAAGCCTTTGTTGTTCTCTCCTTTTCAACCCACTTGTACTCATATATATCCTTATCCCTTCTTTAATTAATTTTCCTTGCAAATGACTCTTTGGCCCTTCAATTCCTTCTTCCTTTCAATTAAATCCTACACAATCATTTACATATAAATCTTTATACTATTCATTCATTCTATTTTAATCACCAAAATCTAAAACTTTCCAATTTAGTCACTAACTCGGTATTGAGGATGTTACAGGTTAAATTACAAATTTATCCTAAAATTATTTTAGATTTACAAAAAAGTCTATAATTAAAATTTTATATGAAGTTCAGGGATTAAAATAAAATTTTACCCTTTCATTAAACCTTTTTATATTTTTAATTTTGTAAAAAAATTATATAAATATTATGAATTTAAATTTTTTAAAGAAAATATATAAATATTTTCCAACTTGTAATATTATACAAATATATAATAAGGACAATTTGGTCAAATATACATTCCAATAATCTTTTATTCCTTTAACCAAACACAGTTTTCTTACATTCATGCTAAACCAACCAAACACAAAATACAACATTCTCAGTAATCCTATTCTCTGGTAATCTTTTATTCCATTGGTAATCTTACATTCCATGAACCAAACGCACCCTTAGGGTAATCGTTGCTTGTGTCCATCCTATTGGCTACTTTTGAAACCATTGTGGAAGATTTGGAATGGTTGGGAGTAATGTGGTGATCGCATGCGATTCATCAGGTTGTTATCTTGGTTCAATTGTTGTAGATTTTGGATTTCCTAATATAGTTGGAGGGATTTTGAACTAATTTTGGTTCAATCTAAATTATTTCCTGCCTACAACGAACAAGAGCAATTGTGAAACCAAATATACATATATTGAAAGAAATTGCCATCTAAATGGAGAGAAATCCAAATGTGGTCTTTGTACAAACTTAATAACTCCATCGTTAAGCTGTGCAAAGACTAAAAGAGGCGCTTCTCAAATAAGTCAACCTCTTTCGCGTCCTTAATTTAGGACTATCTCCGTAGCATCATCTCATGATCTCAAAGATAGTAAATACTTTTGACGGAGGATCCCGTGGGAACTAGAGAAAGGTACTCCAATCCCACAACTCATCCACGAGCGCGATACGAGACTCACATGCTCCAAACCATCCTCGAATATTTCTTCCAATGAGACATCCTACCAGCCGTTTGATCCCAATGTTCACACGCTTGACATCAATCTACTTTCTCTAAAGAAGTGAATAAACTTATCACCACTTTCCCTAAAGAACTAAATAAACTTTATCAGGTATGATATCAGAAAACGTCGAAACATTTAAAACGAGACATTTTCCGGATATAATATCCATGGCCATTCCCAGGACATACGATTAATGACGCCGGAAATACAATTTATATACAGCCACAGAAAGCAAAAAGTAAGTATTCTGAAAAAAGCTCCACTCAAACCACATACCAACTATTGCAAGTTTATTGGAAAAATTATAGGATAACTATGTTGTTGAGTTAATGAGGAATAAAAACGGAAGATAATTATGCCAGATTTGAATCTAAAACCTATTCCTGTATGTGGTCCATATCCAGTTTTAACACTGGAGAAAAGGCATCGTTAGGCTGTGCACATGCTAAAGTTTGAAGGAGAAAACACCTTTCCTATTCGATTTCTCACTGAAAAATACTACTCACGGAACAGTCATCGTGAACACGCCATATCGTTTCACCCAACAGATTAGCCACAGAAAGAACTGTCAGCTGGGGGAAGTAGTTCTTCTCTGCCACTGGAAGTGTATTTGTAATGATCACTTCTTGGAATATGCCGCTTGATAGCCTCTCGATTGCAGGGGGGCTGCCATGAAAAACAATACATGTGTTTGCAAAATGATATCGATGAAAAGGTCGGTACATATGACACACTATTTATGAGCTTTTATCCTAGTTCAGACAAAAAAAATTTCAGACCTGAAAACTGCATGAGTGCAGCATGCATAAACTTCCCTCGCCCCCTCTTGGTGTAGCAGTTCTGCCCCCTTCGCAATCGTTCCTAGCACACACAGAAAGTTTTAACTGTAAACATACACTGAATTTATAACACAGCCAATGGTCAAAGAGGACCCTTTTTCAAGGCAGCAAACTAAATCATGATGAAAGTTATCATTTCCAAAGATGGCGAGAACAGAACTTTGCAGGAAAAAGATGTAATTAGCATGGAGTTTTTTGCCATCCTTTTAACCATTGTATACATCATGATAAGCAAAATTAATGCGTGTATTTGTGGTTGTGAAGAGGTTTATTTTGTACTCTTCACATTGCTTTCACTCACCAGCAGTGTCAATCATATCATCCACCATAACTGCAACTTTCCCCTTTACATCACCAATAAGGTTCATTACCTGAAAAATAGAAGTTAGCCATGGACTCTAAGGGCAATAATAATGAACTATCCATAGAACTAAAGCAAGAAATATAACAAACTTGACAATTAGCAGACATCAGCCTACTGCCAAGTCCGCAATTTCTTGATATCAGCTAATTATGAAAGCATTACCTCTGCAATGTTGTGTCCATGACGCCTTTTATCCACAATGGCTAAAGGTGCATCTGACAGTTTTTTTGCAAAAGCACGTGCTCTTGCTACGCCTCCAACATCAGGTGAAACCACCACCAAGTCATCAGAACAAATTCTCTTGCTGGCAAGATAATCGAGAATCACAGGCTACATTCCACAACACAGTAAAAGGATATAGAAATTAGTAATGATTAGACATCAGCATTAAACAACTATAAGTTTGAAGTTTTATAGCTGAATACCTGGCAGTAGACGTGGTCCACTGGAATATCAAAGTATCCCATGGATTGTCCAGAATGAAGGTCACAAGAAAGAACACGATTTGCACCAGCTTCAGTTATAAGATTTGCAACAAGTTTGGCTGCTATGGATTCTCTCCCTTGAGTCTTGAAAACAATATTATAGACAGAATATAGTTTAGTATCATAAAAAATACAATATGATTCAAAATCTTCAGACCTAATGGAAATAAAAACTGCAAAGCAAGGACATTGATTGCATCAATATAGTTCTAACACAATATAGCACAATTTTGTTCTGATTATGATAAAAAGAATAACATCATGTCACCAAAGGTACTTCAGGTGGTCAGATTTTATCAAATTAATTTGCAGCTGGTATCTTAGTTGATACTCCTATTTCATCCCCTCTAATTTATTACCAAATAGACACATCTGAACTAACCTTTCTATCAGCTCTCGCATAACCAAAATAAGGAATCACCACAGTGATATTTTTTGCCGACGCTCTCCGGCAAGCATCTACCATTATGAGAAGCTCCATGAGATTCTCATTTGCAGGAGGGCATGTTGGTTGCACTAAATATACATCACATCCTCTAACACTCTCTTGCAGCTGAACATAAATTTCCCCATCAGCAAATCGCTTAATGTTGATCTTCCCCAGCTCCAGGCCCATGTACCATGCAATTTCCTGCAGTAATAGAGTAAGCAAACATAAGTTTCTTATATTTGCATGAGTTCAAATTAGAAGGGGTCATGAGAGATGATGGGCAAACCAGCCTAGCATTCTTATAATTTCGACATGGTAATTGAAAGTAACACCTGAAAAAAAAATCTCTACATGCAATAAGAATCAAAATGTAATGCAATGACCTGAGAAAGTGCGGGATTGGCAGTCCCGGAGAACAATTTGATCTTGGCACCCTTTCTGTTAACAGTTGTCTCCATTCTAGCCGATTCCAAGAACTTGGGCAGTGTCCTTTCATTAAGGACTGGAATCATCGGCTTCCCATTTCCAATATTCACTGGTTGAGCCATGTCACATTTCTAGTATTTCCAACCAAAAAAGCAAGCACCCGTATGGGTAAAACATTAACAGTGCACAAGAAACAAAAGAAGGTTTACAGGTTTTTCTCTTTTCAGTCACCCAAAAAGGAAAAAAACTTGCCTTTGGTTGAGAAAACTTTATTTTACTGGAAAATAGTAGTGGACGAATCAAAACGAAGCCAATTTTTTCATGGAAAACAAGAATCGTTGCACTGTCGATTTCATCATACAGACACACGTGCGGCGAATTACATAAAACTAATACAAATAAATTTCAAATTTTATCAACAGAGAAAAAACGAATTATATAACAAAAAAAGAAAGCCAACATTGAAAAAACCAAAACTAAATACAACTCACTTCAGCATCTTAATGACAGCAACAATGAAATCAAAGTTTTTATATATAATGATGATAAAATTAGCTTACAAAGGTGTTGGAAGCGCAGGTACGAGAGCGAGACTCAGTGTAACCAACGCTTTTATGACCAAGAGAGCAACGGGCGAAGATTGAAGACGAAGACGACGACTTACAGAGCGAAAGAGTGGTCAAAGAAGCCATTCTTGTTTTTGTTAATAATTTTCTTTGTTCAGGCAAATTGGGTCGGGTTAACGGCTGTTCAGAAATTGAAACGGCGGAGGAGGAGACGTTAAATGAGTAAAGATGCGGTGGCGTTCGCTTTAATAGAGATGGCCGAGAAAGTGCTGCGACGGCCCTCTTCTTCTTTTTCTATTCCTCCCCAGTCCCCACGTTTAGATTCCTACTTGAAACGAAACTGCGCTTGGTAATAATCTTGGGTAATTTATACACTTTAGAACTCAATTCCAATCTCAATTCTAGTTTTGTCACTAAAATTTAACAAAAAATAATAATTTAAAAGAAAATAACTTCAGTGACCGAAAATGCCTTATAATATACGATTTTAACCAATTTTTTTGGATTTGCAAAAATAACCAACAAATTCGAACGCGAACTCCTATTTCACAACACAGTTTCCAAATTCGCAACTCGAATATGGAAATTTTCGCAACGCTAATTATTGATATAGGTAAACACAACTATTCGCAACGCGAATCTCGTTTTCGCAACTCGAATTTCGTATATAGGTAAACACAACTATTCGTGAATTTCGCAAATCGAATTCGCCAATTTCGCAACTCAATTACCGATATAGGTAAACACTGTAGAAAAAATCTGGTCAAAAATCCGAATTCGCCAATTTGAAAATTGAGTTGCGAATTTGGAAAATTCGTATTGCGAAATATAAAATCTCACCTCTTAAAGAAAAATCATTTCGACAGTCGTTTGTTGGTTAAAGTTAAACGAACGAACGAACATGAACATACCCTCGTTCGTGTTTGTTTAATTCATTACAAGCGTAGGTTTAGCTGAGCGATTCACAACGCGAATTTTATTTCGCAACGCTAATTACCAATATAGGTAAACACAACTATTCAACATGAATTCGCCAATTTCGCAACTCAATTACCGATATAGGTAAACACGGTAGAAAAATCCAGTCAAAATTCTGAATTCGCCAATTTGAAAACTGAGTTGTGAATAGTTACCTATATCGGTAATTAGCGTTGCACAATTCGTGTTACGAAAATGAAATTCGCGTTGAATTTGGAAACTATGTTGCGAAATAGGAGTTCACATTGCGAATTTGTTGGTTATTTTTGCAAATTCAAAAAAAAATGGTTAAAATCGTATATTATAAGATATTTTCGATCTGAAGTTATTTTCTCATAATTTAATCATTCAATTGTTAAATTATTCTTATATTAATCATTTTACCTTTAAATAATTATTATAATTATAATATAATAGACACGCTAAAAATATCATTTTAGAAAATAAACACTAAACCTACATGTTTTTTGTATCAAATAAAATCTATTGTTTAATAAATTTTAATGACTAAAATAAGAGTGATAATAAAAAAAATAATTTATCAAATTATCTTTTAATAATTTATAAAATATTTACTATTTTTAAAAAAATATTTGGGAAGTTTTAATAAATTGTTTGACCTATTATTTGATTTAAGATGCATGTATTGTTTTATTTTACTAACGTGGTTTGAACAATTTTTATCTTTTTTTTTCATTCCTAATAAAGCGATTTCTTATGTGGTTTAATTTATTTCCATAAATACTAACTTATTTCTATATAAGAAATGATTAAATTGGTAACGCCAAATTACAAAAATAAGTTAAATTAATTAATTATAATTATAAAATAAAGTCTACATATTCTTCTACTAGCATGCACCCTAGTCTTCCAAATAAAAGATATAGTTATTTTAAAAATGAAAAATGTGGTTTATTATTCACCATCTTTTATTTTGCATGTTTTTTCTTATTTATTTAATTTTTTAGTATAATTATTTGTATACGTTATTAATAAACCAAATTAGATTAGGTATTATAGAGGCGGAGACGATACTCCTAATATAGTTTGCTCAATTTATAAATGTTAAGATTTGAACCCATGATCTTGTTTAAAGAATCTGATTTTTCGTCTCACTATACCAATCGAATTTTTTTTATAAAAATGATTTTGTATTTGTTTTTTCTAAATATATTATTCATTTTCTAATTAAAACATAAGAAAATAAAAACATACAAATGAAATTAAAATATAAATAATTTTAAGAAAATCAAGAAAGGGAGGGGTCCATCCTTTTATTGTGTTTCTGCCACGTGTAAAAGTGAAACTCCAAATGGGCGGTGATAGCTTCCGTCAGCGTGGACTGAAACATGCAAGACTTTGCTTTCACATTTACCTGTTTTCTGTATTATCCTTGTTAGTATTTGTTGGAATAAACAACGTGTAGAGTTGCAAAATCCACTCCAAATTTCAATCTAATTTATTCTTTTATGAGATTGGAAGAATTTTCTTTTTCTTGCTTTTTGTTCGATTAAGAATGATGCACACCCAACCAAACATAACATCAAAATTCATCCATACATGGTATAGTTTTTATTATATTTAAAATATTTAAATCGAATTAATTTAATTTCTAGAAGACATGAACTTATTAAATTATTTCAATGATTAAAGTGTATGTTGTTCTTCTTAGAGGTCATGAACTTAAATAACTACGTATGTATGATATATATATACATTATTAATAATTAAAAAATAAATAAATACTACTTCAAAATCATCTTAATCTTTTTAAAAAAAAAGTATAATTACATCGTACTAATAAAAAACTTCTTAAAAGATATCAAAGTATAATTGTGTATATTTCGTTTTACTTGTCAATTGTTGTACAGTAGATCTAGTGTTCATGGTTGAATGCATTCATGGTTATTTGACTAAACTGACACGCCTTTAATGAATATTTATTTTTTTGGCACCGTTTAATATATATTTCTCAAAATGGCACTCTTTTGATTAAGCTGGCGAAAGGCGCGTCTCCGGAGACGCGCTTTACCCGTGTTTTCGCTGAGTTGGATGCCACGTGTGGAAGGCGCATCCCCGGGGACGCGCCTTTCGCCAGCTCGACTGCCACGTATTTTGTTTAATAATAAATATTTTATTTTATTATATTATAAATTAATAATATTATGTAAAGTGTTTCGATTATAATGTAAGAATTATCAAATGTATTTTGTTAATGTGTGTTAAAGGTGGAGTGAATTATCTACATTATATAATATAACAATATATGAAAACCAGTTTTGACTTTATTGTAGTTATAGGAAAAATGTATGAAATTATAATATTACATATATGGTTATATTATTATTTTTGATTTTGATTATCGATCTATTAATTTTATCAGTTAATTATTTAAATGTTATCAATTTAGTCATCTCTTATCAATATTTAACGAAAATATTGATTCATAAGTTAATAAATTAGTATAATTACATATTAATCTTCAAGACTTACATTTTATGAAATTAGTCTTATTGAAAATTTAATTTAATAAATTTAATCCTCCAATCAGAACATGAAATGTGTCATCGTATACATAAATTTTTTAATAACTTTTAATTTGTTTAATTTAATATTTTTCTCTACTTAGAAGGTAGAATTATTATTATATTTTAAAAAAATTATAACTAATAATATTAATTATTATATTAAATAAATATATTAAAAATATTTATGTATTAAAAGTTAAAAAAATTATTTAGGTGTAATACATTGACAATTATATAAATGCAATAACATTAAATTATTAGAAACAAAAACATTCATTTAAATACAATATTAATTACATAAGAGTTAACGGTTATATGATGATAACAGAGCTGAACATTTTTTTCTATTGTGCCCGATGTTTCTACAATGCCCACATCGTTTTTGTTCTGTTGACTTCTCCCGAATATCCATATCACAATGTATTCTAGTAGATTTTGGACGACCTGAGTCCCTCAATAGCAATGGATCTGGTACAATTGTAAGCCAAGTTTGAATC
Organism: Hibiscus syriacus; assembly: GCF_006381635.1. Lineage (NCBI taxonomy): Eukaryota > Viridiplantae > Streptophyta > Magnoliopsida > Malvales > Malvaceae > Hibiscus > Hibiscus syriacus. The sequence continues at coordinate 1,924,046 of NW_024063512.1, read as the reverse complement.
TCATTTTGGTCTCTTTCGTTTCCTATGGGCGGAAACTTAAATTCATATACCTTGAATACTTGTGAAAGTTGGTATACGGGATCAACATAATTTTTGTAGTCCAAATGCGAATGTGAGCAAGCAGCAATGACATGAGAGCATGGATATTTGAGTGCTTGAAAGAAACCACAATCGCACCACCTCTCTTGCAGATTAACTCTGAAAGAGTTAGCTCCAATCCCTTGCAGCGGACGTGACATTTCGGTTATACGAAACAATTCACGGATGCGAGAAAAATTTGTAACTAACATCCCATTTGATGCAGCCACTTTTTTCTGTAAATCAACTACTAGTCTTGGGTGGTAAATATGTCCGTTTTGCATCCAAGTAAGAGCTTGTCCACCGAGCTTTGCAAAGAGTTGACCCAAACGAAAATAAGTCGTTTTAACCAATGCCATGACTGGTAAATGACGCGTCCCCTTTAAGGTTGAATTTATTGCTTCAGCCAAGTTTGTTGTCATATGACCATAGCGATACCCCTCGTCATATGCATTTGTCCACATTTCTTTGCTGATGTCCATAATGTACTCGTACCCCTTCTTATTTTTTCCAAACAGCTCTTGTAGCATCGACTCAAACCTTTGAGGTAAGAGTTGTAACCTAAGCCATTAGGATATGTAATAGTTAATATGAAGTATAAATAAGTAATAAGAAATTGATAGAAAAATTGGGAAAAAGTAACATACCCATCCGCACGACTAACTGACGTTCATCGTTCTTCTTGTATTTTGCGTAATAGTTTGCAGCAATATGACGGACACAATAACGATGTTGAATATGTGGAGGTCTATACATTGTACCCAAAGAGTCCATTGCTGCTTTTATCCCGGCTCCTCGGTCTGAAATAATGCATACTCGTTCCCTGGTGACAACATGTAAACGTAAATTTTTAAGGAAAAAAGCCCAAGACTCAGTGTCTTCTCCTTGAACGAGGGCAAACGCAACAGGAAGAATATTGCGGTTTCCATCTTGGACCACAGCAAATAATAAAACTTGCTTGTATTTCCCATACAAGAAAGTACCATCAATTTGGACAACTGGTTTACAATATTTGACTGCATTAATACACTGAGGGTAAGTCCAAAAGACACGGTAAAATTGGCAGCGATCGCGAACCATTCGATCATTCACGTAATGATGTTGAGTTTCAAACTCAACAATTGTCCCGGGATTAAGTCTTTGCACAGCATGAAACCAACTGGGCAGCTCGTTGTAAGAGGAATCCCATTCGCCATGAAGTTTGCAAATGGCATTCTGTTTTGCCAACCACGCTTTTTTATATGAGACAGTGTACCCATATTGTGACTGTATAGAAAAAATCAACACTGCAACAGCTATATAAGAGCTTTGCTTCACAATGGGCATGATTGCTTGACAAATAATGTTGGAGTCCAAGTTGGGATGATCCTGGTTTATACATGTTGCACAACATGTATGAGGACCGTTGTATATGGTTAGTTCCCATAAGTTGTTCTTCCTCTTCCTCTTTGATACACGGATCATCCATTGACATCCGTTGTCACGTTGGACGTAGTAGCAGACATATTTCTCCGTGTTAGATCGATCAACTTGGGACTTAACTGAGTTACGAATATTGTAACTCTTTATTGCCATCATTGCTTCCTCCTTCGATGTGAACTCCATTCCAATATGTAAATTACCGTCATTGACTAATGATTGAAGTCCATAGTTGCCAATATCAGGAAGATCTGGAAATTCAGGCTCATACATTGCATCATAATCAGCCTCATACATATGTGCAGGAAGTTCGGCTGGTGTTGTATTTATCGGAACGCCATCCTCATCATCATCAGAATGTACGTTAAACTGTGGTGAGTCAAGTTCAACGAATAATCCCGTTTCAACACCATCTGCACCTGGCTCCCGAAGAGGTTCTTCTGGTGGAGATGAGGGTGTTAGGATTTTCGGAAGCTCGAAACGACAACCGAAACGATTTGCAAAGAGGGGTCGGAACGGTTTTGTGTTTAGGGAGTAAGGAGATTGAAAGATAGAGAATTGCACAGCGATTTATAGTGGTTCGACTTTCTCAATCAAAGTCTACGTCCACTACTTTAGCTCCTCACCAAGGATTTTCCAACAAATTCACTAATTTGTTCTTTCTTTTGAGGACAAAGAGATAACCTTACAACTCCCTAGTTTTTCCGGGTTAAACTAGAACCTTTCCCTAGCTTTTATACGGGCTAAGCTAGAACCTTTCCCCTTTACAAAAGGATAAGAAATGTAAACAAGAAAACCTCTCTAAGGTAGGTGTTTACAAGATTGAGCTCACAAGAACAAAATATTTACAAGAGAAAGATGAAATAAGATTGAAAAACTCTTCTCTTGTGTTTGATTGCTTGGATAGTTGTTCTCTTGCTTCTTCAAGTGTCCTTAGCTTGTATTTATAGCTTGGAATGAGTTTGAAGTCGTATCTAGCAGTTGGGGATGTTTTGGAGCCGTTTGGGAATGATTTTTCTACTCAAAAAGGCTGCCCAGAATGGGGGGAATCGGTACCCCTTCATAGGGAATCGATACCCCTTCATAATATTCAAATATTATGACCGTTGGGCTGATGAACAGTGAGGGAATCGGTACCCCTTGGGGGGAATCGGTTCCCCTTTACAAACTGGAATTTTGAGCCTCGGGGTTACTATTCATAAAAACATTTTTGTGCTCAATTTTAAATTAAAAGAACTTTGAATTATTTTTGTAAATTTTGAATAAATTCAATTAAGTCCAAAAACATTTTGTAAATTCAATTCAAGTCCAAAAACCATTTTGTAAATTCAATTCAAGTCCAAAAACCATTTTGCCTTAAATTGTTATATCGAAACATAGTTCAACAGAGGGTTCCTCCGATAATCCAAAGTTGAGGTCAAATAAGTTCCCGCTTGCGTGTCCTCTCCTTGAACTTGAGGCCATTGTATCATGTGGGATGTGAATAGACTGTCGTCTCGTTGGCATTTCCATATGTAAGTCGAAAACATTGATAGATGAATGTCTGCCCCTTGAAGTAGAAGAGATGTTGCCATATGGATTATTGGTGAAGCCACGTGGGTTGAGATCATAAGCAGTTGCAGATGAATGCCTTCCTATTGAACTTGATGGCATGGTATCTGGCGTTGGATCCGCCATTAATGATGTGAAATCATTACAGATTAGTTGTGTCGGGCTATCAACTTGATCAGTTTGATATGCAATGCCAAAGTGAGAGGAATATGAGAGACCACGAGTTGTACGAACCTCAATAAAAGTGGTATACATTTCAATAAGAGATTGTGAACTCCCCATATGAGCATCAACCATCATAGAAACATCATCATCGTTTGAAAGTTGAAATGATATATACGTGAGCGGAAAAAGTTCATAGGAAATCTGTACTGAAGTGAAGATAGTCTTCTCTGGCCTGCTACACGAATCTTTAACGAAATTTTGTGATTAACTCCTCAATTGTGATGTTTCTCTTCAAGGTTAAGGGGATATAATGATCTGACTCAAAAACAACCCCCTCTTCAGCTTCCTTAATTTCTCCATCATACAAAACAACAGCAGAAAGACGACTCATTTTCAGAGAATTTGAGAATTTAGAGTTAGGAATTTGAGAATTTGAAAGCTTGTGAACTGAAGTTGTTTGAAAGTTTATAATATGTTGCATATAATAGTGTCTATAATCGGAGACTATTCACATGAAGGCGCGTTCCCGGGGGTGCGCCTTCCATTATTTTGTCAGAGAATATGTTATCATTGCCCTATTATGTCACTCATGTCCCTCGGGGACACTAGATATCAGTACCTATTATTTCACTATTCACATGAAGGGGCGTTCCCGGTGGCGCGCCTTCCATTATTTTGTCAGAGAATATGTTATCATTGCCCTATTATGTCACTCATGTCCCTCGGGGACACTAGATATATCAGTACCTATTATTTCACTATTCACATGAAGGTGCGTTCCCGGGGGTGCGCCTTCCATTATTTTGTCAGAGAATATGTTATCATTGCCCTATTATGTCACTCATGTCCCTCGGGGACACTAGATATATCAGTACCTATTATTTCTCAGGGGACTTGAAGGCGCGTTCCCGGGGGCGCGCCTTCCATTATTTTGTCAGAGAATATGTTATCATTGCCCTATTATGTCACTCATGTCCCTCGGGGACACTAGATATATCAGTACCTATTTTCTCAGGGGACTTGAAGGCGCGTTCCCGGGGCGTGCCTTCCATTATTTGTCAGAGAATATGTTATCATTGCCCTATTATGTCACTCATGTCCCTCGGGGACACTAGATATCAGTAAATCAGGTAAATTATAACCAAAATTTAACTTCTTTGAAAGTTCAGCAAGTTAAGAATAACTTAAATTAAAACGTTATGTGAAGTTTGAATAAATTAGATAAAATGTTATGGATAAATTGAATAAATGTGAAGTGATAAGTTGATTGTGACATTCAAATTGTATGGAATGAGCATCGAGATGTTTTTACGAATAAATGGAAGTCATAAGTTGATTTTAATGTATACGTTTTAATATATATGTTAATGATAAAATCATATGTATGGATAAATTTAATTTCAATTTAAGTATTGTGAACTATAATTGGAATATAACTTTTAATTTCGAATACAATTGGAATATTAAGTTGAAATTTAATGTTAAATTTCGAATACTATAATTTATATTTTAAATTTAAATTTCGAATAATATTATTTTTATTTTAAATTTTGAATAATATAATTTGTATTTTAAAAACATTTATCAAACATTTAATGTTAAATGTGAATAAAAAATAACATTAAAAATATGTATGTAACAACCATGAAACATTTAAATAACATAACCAAATTACATAAAATTCTGAAATATAACTATTTAAATAACATTAAATACAACTGGATCACCGATGTCGTCTTCTCGAATGAGTTCCACATGGCGGTGGTTGTCTATTTCGTGGAGGATTTCTTCGTGGAACTTGTTCTTCAGTCTCCTCATCTGCTGCATTTTCTTCATTTGGTGTAGATGAAGCTGAAGGGCCTGTATAAAATAACGACCCAGGAGGAGTGCTAGTAACAATCCCATTGCTCCCTGGGAACTGTGAAAATTGTGGAAACATTGGCATCGATGTCTGTGATCCAGATGAAGATTGAGGTGTCTGCGGAGAAGCACCACCAGCCAAATAAGATGCATATGAACCATATGCTGGATCATTAAACATAGTCGTATATTCACCTCCATATGGTATAAAACCTTGCAGGGTAGGCATGTAACCTGGCGGGCTAAGAATGTAACCCTGCGGGCTCGGAATGTAACCCTACGGAGATGGCATATAAACTGGTAGGCTTGGCATATGAAGTGGAGGGCTGGGCATGTACCCCTGCGGCATCGACGGATAAGGATGTTGTGGTGGGACTGATGCAGAACCGGTAGCGCCTTCTCTCCGTCCACGCGTCGGGGGACGATGATATTGAGACGGTTGACGTCTTTCTCGGCGCCTACGAATGTTAACCCCTCATCATTCCGCTGAAAGTAGAAACGGCTTCCCATTTTCATTAAACCAGTCCATATAGTTATCTGTAATCATATGACCAGTTTCAGCGTAATATTGTCTAGGGGCCAACAGTGTATATCGGTTCTCCCAAAGCGCAATCCAATCTCTATGTCTCACCACCCAGTTAACATCTTTCTTTCCTCGTCTATCTATGTTATGCACGTCGTCTAAATTCCAAGGTGCTCCAGGAATATATTGCGTACAACCATACTGACGGAGCACGCGATCAACTGGATGCCACTCAATAATAGCATAACATATAAGAGGTATAACCGATATCCATACCTCTAATGACCTACTAAGGTGGGGTGGGATGCAAGCTTTCACTTCATCGCTCGCATAAGGTATCCACTGAAACTGAAATATAAATATACAATTCAAATAAATAAAATATTCTAATTATATCTAGCATTTTAAATTAAAATATTAATAATTAAACAAATTTAAAAACATACCTCAGACCCAGCTTTCGTATCAATAAGTAAACGAATTTCATCTAACCCAGTAGGTATACTTTTATGGTCATTTCTTTTCATCAACCACCTATGAAATATAATATAAACTAAATATCACCATATTTAATTGAAAATATTTAAATCAAAATTTAGTTCGAAAATTACCTCAACAATAAGGGGAAACGTATGGTTCATTCACGATCGGGCATAAGAAAGGCATGCGGAACCACGCCCATGATTGTAGAAGCAGAAGACATCCACCGATAGCAGTTTTCTTATAATTCGTCGCCCGACACATTTCTCTAAAGAGAAATGCCAAAACTGCAGCTCCCCAACTATATCTTCTAGCTTCATCAAAATCGATCAAATGCCGCAACCACATACAATGCACCTGGTTACGAGATTTGTCGAGCATCAATATTCCTCCAATTATTCGTAGAATATATGCCCGAGAACATGCTTTGCTTGATCCTCTGAAGCATTTTCATTTAAAACCTCAAAATTAGCTTTCAACCAAGATAAAGTTATTCTACCTCCATTAAACTCTGGCGGAGTAGATCCAAGATAATCAATGCACATTGATTGCCAATCACCATCCGCCATGCCACACATCATATTTCCGTCGACGGGAAGCCCAGATGCATAGAGACATCCTCCAATGTAATTGTGGCCTCTCCACATGGAAGGTGAAAAGTGTGTGTCTCGGGCCTCCACCTCTCAATCAGTGCAGAAATTAGGACAGGTTCGAGTTTGCAACCGCCTATAATTGTTGCAATATACCCGAACCCGGCAGAAGCCAAATATGGCAAAATATGTTGTTCCGTACGATCAGTATCCTAAATAATAACATTATAAAAAATAAAAATTAATATAAATTCATAATAACTTTAAAATAAAAATAAATTTAAATATTAACATTAATTATAAAAATATTACCATATCGCTAAAATGTCTGGAGATATGATCAGTATCCAATCGCAACAGCATTTCGTTTTCCATTATAACTGTTGACAAAACAATATAATTAGCAAAAAAAAATTAATAATTCTAAATAAATAATAATTATATAAATTATTTAATAAAAAAAATATATTTACATAAATATATAATATAAATATAAAACTATTTAAAAAAACTAATATAAAAATAAATTTTTTACACTAATAACAAATTTAAAACTCAAATAGTTGGAGAATTTGAGTTATATAAGATAGGAGAATATGATTTTGGTGTGAAGAATGAGGGAGGGTTGAGGGGTTTATATAGGGGAGGAGGGGGGTAGTTAGGGAAAACAGATGGGGGCATTTATGGCATTTAATGGAAGGCGCGTCCTCGGGAATGCGCTTTCCACACGTGGTAGTCTAGTCAGTGAAGGCGCGTCCCCGGGGATGCGCGTTCCACACGTGGCATCCAACTCAGCAAAAACACGGGTAAAGCGCGTCCCCGAGGACGCACCTTTCGCCAGCTCAGCCGAAAGGGTGCCACTTCGGAAAATATATATTAAACGATGCCAAAAAGGTAAATATTCGTTAAAAGCATGTTAGTTTGGTCAAATAGCCTGCATTAATGAGACACATGTCACATATATGGTAAATGTATTATTGTTTCAAAAGAAGAACAAAGATGGAAACACGGATAGCACACCTCAATTCCATTCCACATTCAATGGTCAAATCACATGGATCCGAGGTTAGATAAAATACTCCTTCTAAAATTTTATTTTTTTCATTAATTAATTATTTTATTAATAATATTAAACTTGTATTTATGCTCAGTTCATTCAAAAATTAAATTATTAGTATTATATATATATATATCAATTCTAAAAAAATATTTCTAAATCTACTATCAATCGTATTAACAAGGTACGAAGCAAAAAGTGTATTCTAAAAAATATTTTAAATATAATCTATCATTTACTTCAAGAACATAACTAGTCAGTATCTTTTGGTCCAAATAAGAGTGAACCATAGATCTTTCTTTTGTCAAAAATAATCAATTAGACAGCAGAAAACTCAGATATATAACCATATCCCAAACTCTAATCGCCATCAAACTTTGATCCAAGAAAAAAATTACTTTAAGGAGGCACAACTTGTTGGAAATATGAAACTGCAAAACCACACCATTAGCACTGACAGGAAAGATAAACAATCATTTAAAAGGAACAGATTCGTAAACCGTGTCGTGGTAAAACCACTACCTTAGAAACAAATTCGCCCCGATGTGTGTAATCGCTACAGTAGGCGGACCGTCCCCCGAGGTTAACATGGTCGCTCTGAATTCCGTACACCCGAAACCGGAGTGGACTACTGGTGGTATTGCACTTCTGATCGGAAAGCACACAGAGAACAAGTGTAGAAAACACTTTGAGAGTGAATTGTGAATGTTGAGAGTGAGTTGAGAAGCTGAATTCAGCTCTCTATTTATAAGCTATAAATAAGGTTAAAATCGTCCATAAACAATCAAGATTAGAATCATTCTTTGTAACAGCTGAAACGTCTAGATGAACCTGACTCAGAAATAGTCCAGGTTCATTGCATCATTATTCAGCTGTTATAACTCCTGAAATTAAATCATGTAACTCCTGTAACTCCTGATATTAACAGTTTGTCTCTTCTGTACAAAGCTGAAAATCAGTCCAGATACATCTTAATGTTTTTATTTAATTTAGGAAAAAGATGTTTAATTTCTGATAACTCATAAACCAATTGTTATCATTTGAATTTAAACAGTCCTCAACAGCCTATAAATATCAGTTGAAATCTTTCACATTGTTCATTTGTTTCTTTCAAAGAGAAATTCATCAAGAATTTTCTCTAAAAAGATAGTATATGTGCGGACGTGTCGAAGACAAGTATTACCATGACCACGACTATGAGCCGAGCCGAGACGGACGGCGGAGACGGCGGCGCGCAAGAGTCCCCCTTGTTCTTTTTCACTCAACAAGGAAGTGGGAAATCCAAACCATAAATACCCATTCCCAATAGTGTTTCCAATACTATGTGAGATTGAGCATTACCAACATTCCCCCACTAATGTGAAAGAATTCTTCTGAAACTCGAAAACAAACTTTCCAGAAGAGCAATAGCAAGATTAGTTGCTTAAGTACTAGTGAACGTATCTAGAACTAGTACATAGTGATGATGAGCAATCCTTCTCTTAGATAAATGAAACTAGTATGGAACTTTCTAAGATGGGGGTAAACTCATAACACACAACTAACCCCTTCATCCACCTGAGTCCTCGATGTGTAAGATATGTATATACAAAAATATATATACTTAAACCAATGTATACTCATTTATTTCATCTTTAATAATGAAATTCAAGAATTACTCATTTATAACACACATTGGTTTAAGTATGTGTACTGGAGTTAATAATGAAAAGGGGATGAAACATGAAGGATTTAAGCAAAAATGGATGAATTTTCGGGTTTAAAAAGAGATCTCTGGGCAGAGTGCATCGGTGCACATTCAATGTGTATCGATGCATCAAGGTTAAATCCCAAAATTTGTTGAAGGTGCATCGATGCATATTCATTTAAATTAATTGAACATCGAATGTCATTTATGCATCGATGCATAAGGAGTGCATCGATGCACCTGCTTAAAATACAAACATCGAATAGGATTTATGCACCGATGCATGGGTAGTGCACCGATGCATGGGTAGTGCATCGATGCACCCGTCAAGGGATGCATCGATACATGGTGTAGTGCATCGATGCATACCTTCAATAAGAGATGGAAATAGCTTTCTTTTAGCCTAAGGATTTATAGTTTGAAATATATCAATTCGTATGCTAATAAGTATTAATGTATTACTATGTAGATTTATAGCGTAATCTCATTCCAGAACAATCGAAGGATTAGAATCGAATCAAAGCAAGGCTAAGGTGAGTGCAATTTAAATTGTACTTATGTATCGAATAAACATTGGCTTGCGACGAGCCAGTAATAGAGTTACTATAGTAAGAAGGGACTTCTAAAATGTTATTTGAATTGTGATTCTTATGTTTGCATGAGTACATAAAAATGGGTACATATGTTATATGTATTGCATCTGTTATATGAATTGGAGTGAATAAATGTTAATGTGATGAGTTATGTGAATGGTTTAAGTAGTGGATGTATTATACGTTAGTAAAATAAATATGCGATTAAGACATAAGTTAAAGAACTATATGATATGAGATAAGATAGACATATGCTATTATAAGTAACTATAGGATCACGAACTATGATAACAAGAGAAAGGATATAAATTACATGAGTTAGATATATATATATATAGGAATTTGTATAACCAACTTATGAGATTAGATAAAAGTGAGATAAGTTAAATAACATTGATTTATAGGACAATATAAGAATAATATATAAATGAGGAGACATTGACAGAAGTGATTTATGAACATGTAAAATAAGTTATACGAAGAGGATTTATGAGCTGAAATGAACATATAATATATGAGTCATATGGTAAAGATTTATGAAGCTATAGGAAAATGTTATGAGAACTATGTGATGATAAGTTATGAGAAAATATTTATATAGGTAACAAGCTACGTGAAATTGAATTAAGTAATATATGAAACTAGATATAATTAATGTGAAATAAGTGATTAGGTAAAACTGTGAGAAGTTATAGGGAATTGTTATTCGAAGTATATGAAAGTATGTATATGGATACATGTATAAGTTTATATGTTATACTATGTGCTATGTGATGTATATATGAACATATGTGAACAAGATATGACATGCGAGTTTACATGAACAAATGAGGAATGATATAAGTCATATGAAATGATCTACGTGAATATATGCACTTGTGATTAATGTGATATGATATGAAATATATGGTTACACATACATATGATATGTGACAGAAGAGAAAGAACAAGTGATATGAAAAGTATAAATGATAATGCCCATGTTATATGATATGAGAGCTAGTGGTATAGTTGGCATGCCAAGAGTCGAGGGTATATTAGTCCTTCGAGACGTATCCAGTGGTTCTTCGGGACGTATCCAGTGGTCCTTCGGGACGTATCCAGTGGTCCTTCGGGATGTATCCAGTGGTCCTTCAGGACGTATCCAGTGGTCCTTCGGGACGTATCTAGTGGTCCTTCGGGACATAGTGGTCCTTCGAGACGAATACTGAACAAATGTTTGGTGCCCCATGAGGGAATTTATACGAGCTGTGGTGACAGCATTAGTGCATAACCTCAATGTACTCACATACCTTAAGTTCTCACAGGTGTATATGGGCTAATAAAAGACAATAACAAATTTAATAATATGATGTATGCTTTTGGTGATATGGAATATGTTCCATGAATTATATGATATTATGTATGTTTAGTTGTGAAATGAAATGTGTTATATGATATACAAATGATAAATACAAGATCATATGATAAATAGAGATTTCGATAATGATGGTATATGTACATGTATATTTTGATATATGAAATGTACTATGATTTCTATTATATGTTTTATATGCCTCACTAAGTCAACGACTTAGCATGTGATTGTTTCACACGTATGTACCAAGAAGAGGAAGAATGATAAAAGTTAAGCAAGACAGGTCAGTTCCTCCTTTCCAAAGATCAGATCAGAAAAGCATTGTATAATATGTATTTTATAATACGGATGGTAGTTGGCATGTAAATAAAGATTTGAATTTGATATACTCTAATTAGTTTTTCTAAAATCATATGAATATCTTTTATGTAATTTAGTCAGTTGTTTTAATAAAATTTTTTAAATTATTCACTAGTTTGTACAAGTACCGGTTTTGAAAAGTCAATGTGCCACATCGGATTCGTATCCGGGTCGGGTACGGGTTGGGGTGTTACATAAGTCACATGTAATATGGTTATTGTTATCTATATATTAGCCCATGTGCACATGTGAGAACTATAGATATATGAATCTATAGAGGTTGTGCACTAATGTTGTCACCACAGCTCATGTAAATGCACCGAAGTGCCGCGTAGAAATGCACCGAAGTGCCACGTAGAAATGAACCGTAGGGCCATATAATGTCCATAAAGACCACATAGAAATTCCTTAAGAATCATATACATATACCAAGGATCAAGTAGGTGTCTCAAAAGACCTCATACATGTTCCAAAGAATACATATATGTCCTGAAGGACCGCTTAGACCCTCGACTCTTGGCATGCCAACTATACCTCTAGATCTCAAGACATAACATGGGCATTAATATTTATGTTTGTCACATTCACACATTCGTATCAAATAGGCATATAGATCCCTTTCACATAGCTTATATCATACCTTCATGTAATCACACATCTCTTGTCACATTTCTTATTATTACATTTTTATAAGATCACACGTAGTCAAGTAGTTCATTTCCATATAAATCACACATACACGTAGATCACTTGCACGTAGAACATCTTCATAATACTCACATATCACATAGCTTATACTTGTTATATCTTCTCATAAATATTCTCTTATAACTTTCTGTCATATCATTCTCACCATTTAATTTCACCTAATTCATAGTCATGTGGCTTATCTTATATACCTATATTCATACCTTATAATTACCTAGTGTACTCCATTTCACATAGTCATATAATTAAGTAATTTACTTACACATAGATCATTTCCATACCTAAATTATATAACACACGATTCTTCCTCATAAAATTATACTATATATTCTTATAATCTCATATTATCCTATAAGTAAATACTTATCTTGTCTCATTTTTCCATTATTCTCATAATTATTTATACCATAACATAATTTATATCACATATTTAATATTATTTATATAATAAGTTAATCTATTTATTTAGTTAAATTTTACATAACTCCTATACCATAATTCTCTTTAAGTATACTTCTTCTCTATAACACTTATCTTATAATTTGTCATCATCATTTATACTCAACTCCCTTCACTAATATATTATTCTCATATTACTCTATAGTCTAATCTTATTTAACTCATCACCCTTCTCATGTAGTCATATAAATCTATTATATGATTCTATAATTGATCATATTTATGTAACATGTATGGTCACCTATCATATAACCTATTTCGCATTCTCATGTAATCATATAGGTAATTCATATAATTCCTATAACTTATCACACTATATATTCACACAAATCATTTAATCATACTATAATATAATCACATACCCAAATCAAACATATGCATATGATCATAAATTCATGTATTATAATATAGGAAATAGACTCGTCGCAAGTCTTATTTTCATTAAACATCATAAAATAACTTGTATGTACTCACATTGGCCTCACTAAGTTCAAATCCCCTTTATGATTTTCCTCTCTTCGATCGAATCTTAACTTGATGGTCATCCCAGAACTTGTTCGTGCTCGATATCTACATGTTTATACATTGATACATATCAATATCTAATTGATGTATTCTTCGCAAGTCTTATTTCATTAAAACATCATAAAATAACTTGTATGTACTCACATGGCCTCACTAAGTTCAAAGCCCTTTATGATTTTCCTCTCTTCGATCGAATCTTAACTGATGGTCATCCCAGAACTTGTTCGTGCTCGATATCTACATGTTTATACATACATATCAATATCTAATTGATGTATTCTAATATATCATTTCCTAGACCAAAGGAAAGACCTAATTATATTTTCCCTTGAAGTGCATCGGTACATTCTACAGTGTACGATGCATCCCTTAACATATGCATCGATGCACCCCATGAACGATACACAATTACATCGATGTTTCCATTTTAAGGGGTGTATCGAGCACCCCTATGCATCGATGCACTCATACATTGTTTCATTTATTTGAGGTGCATCGGTACACAATGAATGTGCACGAGCATAACCATAAATTTCAATTAGAGCACGAAATTCACTTTCTTTTTAGCAACTCCTCATATTCATTCCCTTTTATATTCTTAACTCACATACACATATTCAAACTCATTTCTATTCAATAATCATTCTTAACCTCTATATCCTCTCTCCTTATGAAATTCAAGAATCATACCTAATTTTAACATGTTACAAATCTAATTCTAACACTTCATACATGTTAATTAGATTGATGACAATTCAAATTCAATCTTAAACCTCATTAAAGAACCCTCTTTTAAGATTTCACTTATTCCTCTTTTTTCTTTAATTCCCTTATTCCCTTCATCTTATTGTTTCAAAACAATTTAAGCTCTCCTTAAGCTTAATTATCACTAATAATCAAAACTCAACCTTAAATTAACCAAAAACTCAAAATCAGAAAAACTCACCTTTACCTCTTGGTTTTCACGCGTGAAGGAAGAAAGAAAGAGAACTCTAGAAACCACTTGTGTTTACTTCTTCCACGTGTTTAATATATATAACCATTTTTAATTATTTTCCCTGCAAATAACCCTTTTTCCCTTCAATTCATCTAATAATTACTAACATCTTTCAAGTAATATTTCCATATAATCATTGAACTATTCCATTCTTTACTTTAGTCACCAAATTCTAAAACTTTACGATTAGTCTAACCCATAGTTTAGGATGTTACAAGTATATTCAATTTAGGAAACGCTACTTTCTGTATTCTTAACTAGATGTATGCTAGGGTCATAAGGAGTTCGAACAGGGACGATATCGAAACTGTCAAATTTCTTTAGCATTTTCTCTATATAATGTGTTTGACTTAAAGAAAATATCTTTTCAGTTTTGGTAACTTTGACTCTTAAGATTACATTTACTTCTCCCAAATCTTTCATCTCAAACTTAGTGGACAAAGAAATTCTTAACTTTGTTAATGTACTCAATATTAGAACTGAAAATCAACATGTCCTCAACATACAGACTTATGATGACACATTCAGTGCCAAACATCTTCGAATACACACAAACATCTGAACCATTCACAACAAAATCAAAACTAAGAATAGTTTTATGAAATTTCTCATACCACTGCTTAGGAGCCTGCTTAAGTCCATAAATTGACTTTTTAAGTCTACAAACTTTTCCTTCCATACCAGGTGCTTCAAAACCTAGCGGTTGTTCCATATAAATCTCCTCATCTAGATCCCCATTTAAGAAAGCGGTCTTAACATCCATTTGATGTACCTGCAACTTATGAATAGAGGCTGGAGCAAATAATGCATGAATAGTTGAGATTTTCGTAACGGGAGAGTATATATCAAAGTAGTCTAAACCAAACCTTTGAGTGAACCCCTTTGACGGGTAACATTGCCTTGTACCGCTGAATCGAACCATCTGGCCTCAGTTTCTTCCAAAAGACACATTTATTGCAGATTGGTTTGAATCCCTTAGGTAAGTCAACTAATTCCCAAGTATGAGTAGACATTATTGATTCTACTTCATCATTAATAGCGCTTTTCCATAAACTAGCATCGATAGATCTTATAGTTTCTTCAAAAGTTTTAGGATCCTCATCTAACAGAAAAATTTGAGCTATAGGATATGAAATGGAGTCTAAATCATTTATCTCATAAATAAAGGAAGTAATAAAGTCTGGTCCAAAAGAGGTTTCAACTCTTTGCCTTTTACTTCTTCTAGGCTCGAAATCATTTTCTTGAGAAGACCTAGCAGGAATACTAAAAGAAGTGGATTTATTCTCGGTTCCTTTAAAGGAAAAGTATTTTTAAAGAAAACAACATCTCTTGACTCACAAATAGAATAATCTTGTAAAAGCATGAATCTGTATGCATCACTATTTGTAGCATACCCTATAAACACTGCATCAATCATTTTAGGTCTGATGGTGGACTTCTTAAAGTCTGGCAAACCCACTTTTTCCAGACACCCCCACGCTTTCAGGTATTGTAAATTAGGAGTGTATCTTTTCCACAATTCGTATGGGGTAGAATCCATTTTCTTATGAGGAACTCGATTCAAGATATGTGTTGCCGATAGAATGGCTTCCCCCCAGATGTTATCAGATAACCCTGAACTTATTAGTAAAGAATTCATCATCTCTTTTAAAGTTCTATATTTCTTTTTGGCTATACCATTTTGTTGATGAAAATAGGGAGCTGATGTTTCATGAATTATGTCATTCTTTTCACAAATATATTTTAAGAAATTAGATCCATATTCACCACCTCTATTATATCTAAACCGTTTGATTCTCCTATCTAACTGATTTTCAACTTCTGCCTTATAAATAAGAAAGAAGTTTTCAGCTTCATCTTTAGTCCTTAAGAGATAAACTTTTGTATATCTTGAATAATCATCTACAAAAGTTATGGAGTAGTGTTTCCCTCCTTTACTTTCAGTGTTTCTAAAATCTGCTAGATCAATATGAATGAGTTCTAGCAGTTCAGTCTTTCTATTAGAAAGAGTCTTAAAGTGAGGTCTAGTATGCTTAGCTTCTACACAAATCTCACATTTGTTAAAGCTAGTCATGTCTAGTTTAGGCAGAACATTCATATTTATCTGCCACATATAAATGGATTCAACAATATAATCAGAAGTGGTAGCTTTATTTTCATTAAATTGAGTTTCTATGACAAATAAATCATTGCTTAAAAACCCTTTCCCAACATAATCACCATTTCGGGAAAATACAAGTTTATCTGCCTCAAAAACTAACTTAATGTCTGCCTTATTCAGAAGCCCACCGCTTATCAAATTTCTACGCAAGGGAGGTACATACAGAACATTATTTAAATCCAGAGTATTACCAGAGGTCAGCTTGAGTAAAACCTTGCCTTTGCCTAGCACTTCAAAGCTACTAGAGTTCACATATACACACGTTCACCTATGTTCCCATCCTCGAATTAAGTGAAAAACTCCTTTATTGCGTAGAAATGCTTTGAAGCGCCAGTGTCAATAACCCATTCTGAACTGTTTTCCACCAGATTGACTTCTGAGACCACCGCAACAATGATTTCATCATCTTCTTCTATAACGTGCATCTATGGCTTGTTGTCATTCTGGCAGTTTGAGCGGTGTTGGCATTGGTAAGCTTTGTGGCCGGGTAAATCACAAACATAGCACTTGAGCATCTTTCATTCAGGTTTGGCCTTTCCTGACTTCTTGAAGTTGGTAGCCTTCTAGGGTTTTGTCTTATTGTCTTGATTCTCACGTTTCATGATCTTCTTGAATTTAGACTCAACCAAGTTAGCTCTAAAAGATAAATTACTCATAGAATTAGTAAGCTTATCTTTTAAACGGTTGGCTTCTTCAATCATCATATGGCTCACGAGCTCTTCAAGCGAAATTTCTCTCTTCTTATGCTTAAGAGAGTTGCGGTAGTCGGACCAGGACTTGGGCAGCTTTTCAATGAGAACATTTGCTTGTAGTACCTCACACATTTACATCCCTTCGGCGATGATGTCAGTGACTAAGTTCTCATAGTCATGAACTTGATCCATTATCGGCTTGTCATTTGTCATCTGGAATTTGAGTCATTCGCCGACAACGTACTTCTTCATGCCGCATCGTCCGCACCATACTTTTTCTCGAGAGTCCCATATTGCCTTGGCACTTCTTTCTCTAAGAAACATATCAACAGTTTTGACATGTGACTGAGTAGATGTCCTCGCACCGTTTTGTTGTCTTTCTCATATTTCTCGTAGGTAGCGAGAGCGGCGGTGGCAGTTGCTAAGGCATCATCATTCATAACTGCATTCGCATCATTACCGGTAGCTGGGGTTGGCGACATGATAGGTGGTGGGTTTAAGCAGCATGTAGTCAATATCAAGTTGCTCGAAGAATATCAGAATTCTTTGGGACCACCTTTCTTTCTTTCCATCAAGTGCATCGAGCTTGGAAGATCGGGAATCAGTTTGCTCAAAGGTGTTTGACATGATTGCAGTATATAGAATTCGTTTTAAATTGTTGGAAATATGAAACTGCAAAACCACACCGTTAGCACTAACAGGAAGATAAACAGTCATTTAAAATGAACAAATTTGTAAACCGTGTCGTGGTAAAACCACTGCCTTAGAAACGAATTCGCCCCGATGTGTGTAATCGCTACAGTAGGCAGACCGTCCCCGGAGGTTAACACAGTCGCTTTGAATTCTGTACACCCAAAACCGGAGTGGACTGCTGGTGGTATTGCACTTCTGATCGGAAAGCACACAGAGAACAAGTGTAGAAAACACTTTGAGAGTGAATTGTGAATGTTGAGAGTGATTTGAGAAGCTGAATTCAGCTATCTATTTATAGGCTAGAAATAGGGTTAAAATCGTCCATAAAAATCAGGATTAAAATCATTCTTTGTAACAGCTGAAACGTCTAGATGAACCTGACTCAGAAATAGTCCAGGTTCATTGCATCATTATTCAACTGTTATAATTCATGATATTAACAGTTTGTCTCCTCTGTACAAAGTGGAAATCAGTCCAGATATCTTAACTTTTTTTTATTAATTTTAGAAAATTATCATTTGAATTTAAACAGTCTTCAGCACCTATAAATATTAGTTAAAATCTTCACATTTTCCATTTGTTTCTTTCAAAGAGAAATTCCTCAAGAATTTTCTCTAAAAAATAGTATCCGCGGACGTGTCAAAGACACGTATTACCACGACCACGGGACGGGATGAGACGGCGACGATGCGCGAGAGTCCCCTTGTTCTTTTTCACTCAACAAGGAAGTGGGAAATCCAAACCATTAATACCCATTCCCAATAGTGTTTCCAATACTATGTGGGATTGAGCATTACCAACACAATTTAACTCAAGCTAGGCTAAGATAGACACAAGCATTGATGAAGGATGTAAGATGTAGAAAAGAGCCTACAACCTTGACTTGCAAGCACTGTAACGAGGAAAAGTCAGGTAGGAAACATCATCCAAAAAAGATGTCAATTTGTACAAGTGCAAAGTGTTAGGAATTTGAGAGGAAAAAAACACACACGATATTAACATAAAATAAAACATGCACAAAGTATGATATTTACTGTGGTTCGGCCTTACCTACCTCATCCACAAACGATGAACAACAATCTACTATAAACATAGAAACACGAAAAATAAAAATATATGATATCACATGTATCCCAAATCATTATATAAATACCAAAATTCAGTGTATCCTTAGGTATGACATATGTGCAAATTAGTTAGGTATCGGGCAAGCTTACAATCAAAGTAGTATTAAGCCCATAATCGATGTTTAATTTGAAAAACATAAGTATTAAAACTAAACATAAACATAATAACTACAATCATATTGAAAGAAGTAATTACAAACTTATGAATCATTTGTTTATGAAAATTCGTTGTTATGAAAATGAATTATTTGTAATCTCTGCGTGATTTCCTCCACAAGTCGTGGGAGATGATTATGGTTTCCTTCGTAAGTCGTTGAGAGATGATTATTACCATTAAGAAATTGTTAGAAGTATCGTAGTAGATCCGTCTAAAGATAAATTGAAACTAAACTATTAAAAGTTACGAGTTTAAAGTTGAAATATTAAGAATCATAGTATGGTATCCCTCTAAAGAATAAGTGTTTATCCTAGTTTTGTAAATCCATCATCTCTAAGAACACCCTGTAGATACTTCTAAATGAGACATTTTCGCCTGTACATCATAAGAAGCTATCTGATCTGAGCCTTTGACCATTGGGATAGGGGATTTGCATTGATTCTTAAATTGCTTCGTTAATTTATGAGAGATGATTATGAATTATTTTGTAAATTATGATAGATTCCTTCGTATGGGAGACGCCTTTAAGTGAGATGTCTCTAATGGGATGTCAACTAGTAAGATGAATCTATGACTCTCGACCTAAATCGAAATGGGTGAATCATCAAAGTCTCACATGATTTATTGTTTTTTTTTCTCGACAATATTATTTTATTAATAAATAATCAAACAAGTCTAACATGAGTTATATGCATCGTTAAAAACCTTTATAACCTAACAAGAGAAAAAGAGTACAAACACCAGGGAAAATCCGCGATCGCTCAAAGAGAAGGCAGACACAAAAGACTATTAATACTCCACTACAACAACTCACAAAGAGTATAGCACAACTCTTCAACAACTTCTTAAAAAATAAAAACTCTAGTTACGAGTTTTAAAGTTGAAATATTAAGAATCATAGTATGGTATCCCTCTAAAGAATAAGTGTTTATCCTAGTTTTGTAAATCCATCATCTCTAAGAACACCCTGCAGATAATTCTAAATGAGACATTTTCGCCTGTACATCATAAGAAGCTACCTGATTTGAGCCTTTGACCATTGGGATAGGGGATTTGCATTGATTCTTAAATTGCTTCGTTAATTTATGAGAGATGATTATGAATTATTTTGTAAATTATATAGATGCCTTTGTACGTTATGGGAGACTCCTTTAAGTGAGATGTCTCTAATGGGATGTCTACTAGTAAGATGAATCTATGACTCTCGATCTAAATCGAAATGGGTGAATCGTTAAAGTCTCACATGATTTATTGTTTATTTCTTTTTTTTTTTGCTCGACAATATTATTTTATTAATAAATAATAAAACAAGTCTAACATGAGTTATATGCATCGTTAAAAACCTTTACAAACCTAACAAAAGGAAAAGAGTACAAACAACCAGGGAAAATCCGCGCGATAGCTCAAAGAGAAGGCAGACACAAAAGACTAATACTACTCACACAACAACTCACAAAGAGTAACACAACTCTTCAACAACTTCTTAAAAAAACTCTAGTTACGAGTTTAAAGTTGAATATTAAGAATCATAGTATGGTATCCCTCTAAAGAATAAGTGTTTATCCTAGTTTTGTAAATCCATCATCTCTAAGAACACCCTGCAGATACTTCTAAATGAGACATTTCGCCTGTACATAAGAAGCTACCTGATCTGAGCCTTTGACCATTGGGATAGGGGATTTGCATTGATTCTTAAATTACTTCGTTAATTTAGAGATGATTATGAATTTTGTAAATTATGATAGATGCCTTCATACGTTATGGGGAATCCTTTAAGTGAGATGTCTCTAATGGGATGTCAACTGTAAGATGAATCTACTCTCGATCTAAATTGAAATGGGTGAATCGTCAAAGTCTCATATGATTTTTCTTTCTTTTTTTTGCTCGACAATATTATTTTATTAATAAATAATCAAACAAGTCTAACATGAGTTATATGCATCGTTAAAAACCTTTATAAACCTAACAAGAGGAAAAGAGTACAAACAACCAGGGAAAATCCGCGCAATCTCTCAAAGAGGCAGACACAAAAGATTAATACTCCACTACAACAACTCACAAAGAGTACACAACTCTTCAACAACTTCTTCTTAAAAAATAAAAAACTCTTCAACATCTAAGACGACTCTAACCTTAAACAATTTATCAAAAACAAAACGAAGCACTAAACAATACCAAGACTCCACAGCAACAAAAACATTCAATAAAAATAGTCTTTAGATCAAACGGCCACACAAAGCACTTTACCACTATACTTTGAAAATTTCTCGTCTCTTTTACCTACTTTCACAAGACTATCAGTCATGTCATTTTAAGCGAGGTACATATCGGATTTTGATCCCTCAATATCTCAAGATAACTTTTCAATTTCATCAAAAACATCCCACCAGCACTAAGGTCGAAGCAACATATTCTCCACTCAATTACATATAACTTTAGAGTCCGTTTCAATAATTAGAACAACCTTACCATTCCATTCTGATTCAACAAACCCCAACAGAACAATCTTAAAAGCCATTAATTTAACAAAATCAGTGTAAGGTAATCATATGGATACCTCAAAATGAGGTGTCTTTACTTAAAGAGAATTACCCTTGAATCGAATAAATAAGGACAAACCATTATCTCAATATAAACTTTAATATCTAAATTGATAATACTTACATTAAACATATTAATTTTGATGTAAATAAAACATGTTCTCTAATCGGGCAATTGTATTCATGCACTTGGATAAGATTTTAAATTGTAAACACCCGTTTTGACCGGACTTAAAAATTATTATATTATTATTATTATTTTACATTATAATTTACAGAAACATTACAAGCAAATAGTCCCAAGTCCAAATTACAAATCAAGTTCAAGCCCGGAAGCGAGGCCCAAACTACAACCCAACAATAATACACAAATACATTAACCCAGTTACAACCCGGTTTGAGCCAGGGTCCGATCCAATAACCCAACCCGAACTGACCCAGTTGATCCAGAACCCAACTAGGGTTTTCAGGTGCTGCAGCTTCTTTAACCACATGGACCCCAATCAATGGTCCAGATCATTTTGAAAATAGGGTTTCACAACCCTAAATTAATCTAGCCACCAACACTCTGTCCCCCCCCATCCCCCAACGAGCATCCCACCAACGTCGAGCATCGAATGTTCGTCGTAGCCGAGTCGTCGCTCAAGCACTGTTATCATCAACTTGCACAAAATCAGCAAAGCCAAAGTCAAAGGTGAATATATCACACCTAACACTTGAAAATACGAGATTTACCTAAACCTCATCCACCGCCAAATCAAGGACATGAAACCATAAAGGACGAATTAGAGAGAAAAATAAGGAGAGTAATCAGTGTATGGAGATTCGGAGAGAGTTTCGAATAGAAAAAAGGGGAGAGTATTTGGGATGATTTTAGGAACAAACCGAAAGGGGAAAAAACCTTTACCTTGATTGGAGCTCGTAGGAAGTCAAGTCAAACGGTCGCCGGATTTTCATATTTTTCGAAGGTAATAACCTAGATCTAGAAGGTTTCGGTTTACTTTTAAGCTAAGAGAGTTTGGCTTCGAGTAGAGGGGGTTGAGGGGAAATGATTTGGACTAATGCCGCCGTGCACCATCGTGCCGTCCGTTGTGGACAACCATGAAATCTGTGGGCGGTGACGACCGATGAACCCCTTTTGAGAGAGTTCACAACTCTTTTCTTTTTTTTTCTCTGGAACAAATGAGGATTTGGGGAGAGAATAAGCCTTTGATGGGACTTATATACGGCTAGCAAAACGACAACATTTCAAAGGGTCAGCTGTGCGTTTGAAAGAAAGGGTTAATGGTGTTAAGTCCCTCTTGGTTTGTATTAATAGTCATTAATGACGTTTTTATTTTTTCATTTTGAGTTTACTAATTATGTTAATGGTTATGCGACTCTATCCTTTTGTTTTAAATTTTTTTTGAATAACAACATGCGAACTAGATATCATGCGGTTAGGATTAATTTCTTGTTAATACATCTTTTTGGGTAGAAAGCATGTTTGGGTAGGATTACTATATAATAAAAGCATGCTCGGGTAGATATCATGACTGAGTAGGTGTTATATTCATCTTTGAATGACATCTTTATATGTATCAATTGTATACATGTACTAAACTAATTTCATTTTTGTTGCATACACTAACTTATATCCCTTCTTTGTTTGTGTCATTTTGTATTATCTCTGTATGCATTGCATTGTCATAACATACTGTAAGAGGTGTTGATCCACAAAAATGTGTTCGTTAAACATAAATAATTTACATTAATAGACAAAAGGGTTGTAATACAAGAGATGAAAAATGGAGACAGTCGGCAAGGCGACTATGTGTCACATTCAATCCAAAAGACGTGGTGCCTACAATTGAAGTATACCTCTACTGCATTATAAAGGACTCAGAATGAACTGGGTTTACACCAAGCACATCAAACATAAAATTTGGGTTGGCAAAGGTTGCAGGGGCAAGATGAAAGTTGATGATCTGTATAGTCTTTTCAAAGACAACAAGAACAAGATGACAAAGCTATAGCTGAATTTAGAGGCCATTGTTGACAAATTCAAGAAGCAAGCAAGTAAGGTTCAGATACTTATTTCGATGGAGGGCTCCAATACGTATGCGTTGGGAACAGTACAAAAATAGCTCAACACTTGCACGGTTCATCCAGAGAAGCCGAGCGGTTCGACAGGGTATTCAACCGGCGAGGATAAGGTAGAGGACTAGTCACCTGTTAGAAGTCGTTCGGGGTCTAGAGGATTTAGTTATAATATACCTTTTGATTTTTTATCTCTTAAAAGATAAAACACTTTTGTCCCCAATAAAGATTATTTATAATAACATATATGTTTTCGGATCAATGCCTCAAACATGTCATGCATCATTGCATTTTGCATAGCATTTATTTAAGCATTTTTACATGCATTAATCATACCTTGTGGGGAACTTTGAGGAAGCATTTCTAATTATATAATTGCATTCACACAGTACTGAAAATTGGTGCAAAATTTGAGCAACTGAAGAAAGAATTGGAAGAAAATTTACGAAAGATACAAACAGAATGGGAAACTAAAATGGAGCAGACTCAAAAGGCCACTATGGATCGTATCTGGCAAAACCAAGATAACCTAGTTAATCAAATTGTAGCAAAGATGGTCGGGCTCAACCAAGAAATAAACAAAGAGAAAATTTCCTTGACCTGTGAAACCTCTGAATATGTGAATGCATAGACTAGTTCACAACTACTCGTTTCGCCCGACAAATTTCCAAGGCATCCAGTGGGTTTCTCTGCCAGTAAAACTCAAGCCACTGTGTTAAATCCTTGGGATAATTCTACTGATCAAAATATGTCAAATCCTGATGAGATGAAAAGATCCATGAAGGAGATTTCAGCACGTGTTAATGGAATTGAAAAACTCCAAAAACAACTTGTTAAGATTTAGCAAGAAATGAATGATCAAGCAAAGAAGTTTCAGGACGAGTCAAGGGAGTAAATGTCTAAATTGATGCACATGATTCATAGAGATAAGCCACCAGAGGATCCTGCTATAAAGGCTTTCAATGAGACTTTGAATGTTACTTGTACGGTCAATATAGTGACAGCAGATAAACTAGAACATGCTGAGGAATATTGTAATCTAAGTCAATTCCAACAATCGGGTGTGATTCTAGAAAATGTGACAGAGATCAAGCTAGGAAAAACCACAATTGAGGGTGAAACTTTTAACATGAAAGTTGAGTCTGACTCAAAGAAGAGAGGCATAGAAGAAGTTAAAATGCCAGTCAAGAAGGCTAAAAAGAACAAGAAGAAAAAGAAGAAGATACCTCTCATTCATATTCCGGGGTCATATTCAGAATTGTTACCATTTCTCTTTGAAAGTGGTCTTCTAACACATATTCCTCTAAAGTCTAATACTTATTGGCGTCCAATTGTCAAGGTATTAAAAATTCATGCAGCTATCATCTTGGAGATTTTAGTCACTCTACAGAAAGTTGCGTGGCTATGAGATTAAAGGTTCAAAACCTCATCGTGGAAGGATTGTTGTTCTTTGAAGATGGAAAACTTAAACTTCCCAGAGGCTTAAAACTTATCAATGAGGGGAAATCTGCAAACCAATGTTTCCCACAAGACGTTTATCCAAAGTTGAACCTTCAAAATGAATATCTCAATGATTTCACTAAGTCTTCAGGATGATCAAAATAGTAAAGAAAAAATGAAATCGAAAGAATCTCCACTCAGTTTTCCTTCGCCTTTATACAACAAAATATATTCCAAGTTGCTCGAGGCCCAACTGATTACTCCACGTCTGGATAAGCCGCTGTTACCACCTTATCCAAGTTGGTAAAATGAGAAAGTTTCTTGTGAATATCATGCTGGAGCCCGAGGACACTCCATAAGGAATTGTGGTCATTTCAAACGACAAGTCCAAGATTTTTTGGCTCATGGAGTTATAGAGGTGGATGTCAACAATCAATCGATTTTAATTAGACAATTATGAGTCGGACCCCAGAATAGAGTTGATAGGGTCAAAACAAATGGAGATAATGTAGAATAATACCTGAATAAAAGAAAGAGAAAATCCAGGAAAATAAAGTATGTGGGGTAAATTTAAAGGATTCAACTCTCGAGACTTCTTTGATGCTAAAAAAGAAGAAGGAAACGAGGAAAGATAAAAATGAAATTAAAATAGATGTAATTCAAAACTGGCCTGAAAAGATGTCTTGGAAAAGCACGACTCTCAAAGTTTTTTCAAGTGCCAATTTCTGACTTGTTATCCCCTTTAATCAAGTTGAGAATGAACACTATCCCTTTTGCTTATGGCTATGACCCGAATAGTGCTTACGATTTTCATCTGGGGGCATTGGGACATCCTACTGACAAGTGCATACCATTAATGGAGGAAATAGAAAAGCTCGTTGATAAGAGATTCCTGACACAAGAAATGATCAAGAAATGGGGATCAAATGGGGGTAAAGACCCTAATTTAATTGGACACCCAACATTCAATGTGTAATGGGGGCATTCTGATAAGGAGTCGACTAGGGCATCCATCAGGAGATTTTGTTGCATTTTCATGCATGCCAACTTGTTTAAACTTGTTTTTCTTCTGTACTTCTTATGTGTGAATGTTTGTAAGTCATTTGACGTTCAAACATTTTAAATAAAATGCTTCATTCTGAGGAAAAGAACAATGAGCAAATATTAATCTTGAATTCTTTGGATATCACCTTAATTAAAAGCTTTTTAATAATTGAGGTTGTAAATCTTTGACAAATGACAAGATTAAACCCCAGTAAAACAAGAACCTCTTGATCTTACTCCAGAAATACATCACAATACATACCATTCTCTTGAAATAACCGATCTAGTTTTCTCCTCGCATGAAGAAGCAATCAAAAGGTTTGGTATTCAGGTATGTGTTAGGAGCGAATAGAATGGGGCAACTAGCACATGAGATTTCAAAAACTAATTTTTTCTACATCTGTTTATGACGTTCAATGTTGATCATAATTTTTTCAGATGGAATGGTCAAGTGGGTGAATTTAGGTTAAGTCAGTTGCTTGGGAATTGAACTCTAACGATGAGATTTTCTGACCTTCAACAAATACCTAGACTATAACAGGTTCTCCTCAGCGAGCTTAAGAAATAAAATCTGGTTACCCAATATATATATACAATAAAGTTGAGCTATTCCGCTAAGGCAATTGGTTATAGAGGAAACTCGAAAGCCTTAGCTTTATGAATAGATTATATTCAAACCATGACATTGATCGGATACCTGGCAATTCAGTGTATGCTCCACTGTGATTGTCAAGTCAAAGACTTTGTGACGACATGAATCCTTCAGCTAACAAGATAAAGGTGATTATAATATATATACAATAAAGCTTGAGTTGTCCCTCTAGAGAAATTGGTTAAATGCCCTGGCTTTATGGATAAGATTCAGCTAGCCATACAATGGAAAATTAAATCAAATTTACTAAAGAAGGAGTTTTGGTGAATATGGACTAAAGGAGTTGAGGAACCTATTATAGACAAACTCACACGAGCACTCAAAAATATCATTTTTAGACTGATATTTCTGCATTACCTTGATTAGGTGAGTCTACAAAGCTTGAACAAATAAAAGATTTCAGAGAACTGAAACAAAGTGTTCTGAAAGGTCTAGCTATTGATTATGCTAGTTATGTCATTTTGTTCACCTCCGATTAAAATGCCAAACCAAGAAAGAGTGGTAAGCCATGACCGAATTGAGGAAACAAACCTTAGGATTTAGGTAGCCCACCTCTAAACCAACTTTTCGATCTTGATATTTGTCAAAGATTTGCAGTTATCAAAGATTAAAAGAGCATTTGGTTTTTTTGATATACAATGAACTCCTGTTTTATGATTTGCTTCAATTGTGAAACCTATAAGGAGGCAATATTTTTCAAAATTCATTTTGATGTGTTTCAAAATTCATTTTGATGTGTTTCAAAATTTTGAAAATTCAAAGGAAGAAAAGCATTTTCAAACAAGATAAGTTCCCTGGAAACATATCTTGAAAATCAATGAATATCTCTCCGAAGCTCAAGATTGAAGCTAGGGCAAGATAAGCCAAATTTTGGGGTAAAATTTGGTGGAGCAAGTAAAACAAATTACCTCAAGTTGAGGTTTGCAAGAGTCCATTATGGTGGAAATGAAGATAAACTAAGACAATGATAGAATTAAGAGTGCTCATGTAATCATTCACTTCACAGACCAACATTATGAACATCGGATTTAAGCATGTTGAAGAATCCAAGATCAAGAATCAGAAATTGAAGATTCCAAAATTAAGAGTAATCAAGAATGATAACCAGAGATTGAGATTTATCTCTAAGTCCTAAAATAACATATCTCACATATACATTTTATGCACACATAAGAGCATTGTATCCATATCATCGCATATGTGCATAATCTTGCAGGTTCATGCTAGAGTCAATTTCAACTTCGCAGCGAAGGATATTAGAATCGAAGCGACATAATATTCGAGATTGGATTTTAACTTCACAACGAAGGATATCCAACTCAAAGCCAATTTGGTGAAACAATACTTGGATTTCAACTTCACAATGAAGGATATCCAACTTAAAACCAATTTGGTGAAACAACCCTTGGATTTCAACTTCACGACGAAGGATATCGTGTCCACCAGCAACATTCATCTTTAGATTGGATTTCAACTTCACGACGAAGAATATCCAATTCAAGGCTCAACTTCACGACGAAGGATATTGTGCCCACAAGCAACATAAATACTTGGATTTCAACTTCACAACGAATGATATCCAATTCAAGTCTCAACTTCACAACGAATGGGCCATCCATGATTTCAACTTCACGACGAATGATATCGTGCCCACAAGAAGCATCCATCTCTATATTGGATTTCAACTTCACAGCGAAGGATATCCAATTCAAAGAAGGAGCGTCTCTCAACAAACAACTTTCCAGTTTCATTCAGAGTCAATTTTAACTTCACAGCGAAGGATATTAGACTCGAAACCACGCAACTTACACAAAATTGGATTTCAAATTCACAACGAATGATATCCAATTTAAAGCTTAACTTCACAGCGAATGAGCCATCCTACGATTTCAACTTCACAACGAAGATATCGTACCCAAAAGATTGACCCAATTTCACGATGAATGAGTCATCTGTGACACAACAATGAAAAACCAGCGTTATTCAGAGTCAATTTCAACTTCACAGTGAAGATATTGAATTCGAAACAACACTTACGAAAAATTGGATTTCAATTTCACAACGAAAAATATCCAATTCAAAGCTCAACTTCACAGCGAATGAGCCATCCACGATTTCAACTTCATGAAGAAGGATATCGTGTTCGAGTGGATTGACTTAGTTTCACAGTAAATGAGTCATATGCAATAATAGGGGGTTGTCTCTCAACTTAGTACAACATAGCTCAAGCAAGGAATTACTTTCCGAAGAATTTTCAAGCGAAATATTTAAACCAAGAAGAAGACAAAGACTCAATTCCTGGAAGTCCAATTACATTTGTTCCCCAACATATCAAGTCTCAAAGAAAAAAAAAGACCGGACAAAATTGGTTGTTTTTTCGTCTTTGCCCTATTCTTGTTAACACAAGAATGTGAAAAGATGGGCAACTGTAAACACCCGTTTTTGACCGGGCTTAAAAATTATATTATTATTATTATTATTACATTATAATTTTTACAGAAACATTACAAGCCAAATAGTCCCAATTCCAAATTACAAATCAGTTCAAGCCCGGAAGCGAGGCCCAGACTACAACCCAGCAACAATATACAAATACATTAACCCAGTTACAACCCGGTTTGAGCCAGGGTCTGATCCAATAACCCGACCTGAACCGACCCAGTTGATCTAGAACCCAACTAGGGTTTTTAGGTACTGCTGCTTCTTCAACCACATGATCTGGACCTAATCAACAGTTCAGATTGTTTCGAAAATAGGGTTTCATAACCCTAAATTAATCCAACCACCAACAGCCCTCTGTCCCATCGACGCCGACCATTGAATGTTCCAGCCGTAGCCGAGTCGCTGCTCAAGCATCGTTATCATCAACTTGCACCAAATCATCAAAGCCAAAGTCAAAAGGTGAATATAATTACACCTAACCTTGAAAATACAGGGTTTACCTAAACCTAATCCACCGCCAAATCAAGGACATGAAATAAATAACGAATTATAGAGAAAAATAAGGAGAGTATTCAGTGTAGGGAGATTCGGAGAGAGTTTAGAACAGAAAAAGGGGAAAATAACAAGAGTATTCGGGAGGATTTTAGGAACAAACTGAAAGGAAAAAAACCTTTACCTGGATTGGAGCTCGTCGAGGAAAGTCAAACGGTCGCCGGATTTTCATATTTTTCGAAGGTAATAACCTAGATCTATAAGGCTCAGTTTACTTTTAAGCTAAGAGAGTTTGGTTTTCGAGTAGATGGGGATGATGGGAACAATTTGGACTAATCTGCCGTCGTGCGCCGTCGCGTTGACCATCGTGGACCGCCGTGAAATCCTCGGCGGTGACTAATGAACCCCTTTTGAGAGAGTTCACAACTCTCTTCTTTTTTCTCTGGAGCAAAGAACAAATGAGTATTTGGGGAGAGAATAAGCCTTTGATGGGGCTTATATACGGCTAGCAAAACGACACCGTTTCAAAGGTCAGGTTGCGCGTTTTGAGAAAGAAAGGGTTAATGGCGTTTAAGTCCCTCTTGGTTTGTATTATCTTAATTTAGTCATTAATGAAGTTTTCATTTTTTTCATTTTGAGTTTACTAATTGTTGAGAATTTTAATTTCGTCCTCACTTACTTATATGAATAATTATGCTTATATTTGAGATCTAACCATCTTATTTTTATTTTTTCATGTTTAAGTATTATATTTTTTTATCAATTCACTTTAGTCCTTTTTTATTTAATTTTGGTTTTTTTATTACAGTATGTATTTTATTTAAATCTAGAATATGGTTTTAGGGGTTATTTTTACTTTTAGTATATATATTATTTGATATTTTCGATCTAAGGAATCTGATTTATTTATATTTATGGTTCAGTCCTACGAATTTCTATTTTTCCTATTTTAGTCATTCAAATGTCTGTTTTCGCCATTTAATCCCTTAAATTTATGTTTGTATTATTTTAGTCCTTTAAATTTCTATTTTCGATGTTTTAGCCTGTTAAATTTTATTTTATGCTATTTTAATTCTTTAAGTTCATGTTTTTAAGATTTCTTATCATGTTAAAGGATTTTCTTTAAATTATTAATTTGAAGCAAATTAATCAATATTCAATAAATGAATCATATTTTGACTTGATATTTAATTCAGGATTTCCACCAGTACGACAGTGTATAAGCGACACAATACCAATTTTGGGCGCTGTGGGGTGATAATCCTTCCCACGCGTAATCGACTCCCGAATCCTTTTAAATTGAATCGTTGGTAAACGCATACCAATTTTTGTCTTAAAAATGATTTTTCTTAAAATTGTTTTTCAAAGACATTTTTAGGTATTTGACTTACCTAACTCAAAAGTCGATGACGACTCTATCCAATTTAATCTGAAATCACCCATTTTCCAAAATTAAAGTCGTATATTACTTTTGATGTACATAAAACATGTTCTCTAATCGGGCAATTGTATTTCAATCACTTGGATAAGATTTTGAATCAATTGGCAAAAGATCAATAAAACCATCAAAAATCAATTATATGTAACTAAAATATTAATATATGTTCATAATCTTTCTTAATCATTGTCAACACACACCCTACATACGTAGTTGCTTGAACTTGAAACTTCAAGAGATAACAACACCTTCTTTAACCACTAAGATCACTCAATGAGTTTAATTATTATTTTCTTTTTTACTTATTCTTATTATTCATGCTGTGCAATAGACTAATTACAAAAATATATTTACCATATTAATCTCTTTATATTTTTATTGGATACGGACTAAGAGATTAGATTAAACAGATTTAAATTTCATTAACTGATAATGTTCGACTCTAACCAAACTTGAGTGGAAATAAAATCTTATTCGTATCTTTGTGTTAATAGAGTTAGAGTCCAATTAAAATTAATTATTAGTCTTATCTCCGGTGATCGATGGCAATTAAGAACAACGTTGGAGTGGGAGGATAGGTTGTTTGATTTACCGGATTGCTTTCTTCATCACATTTTTGGTTATATAGATTTCAAGTATTACGTTCAAGCCGGTGTCCTCTGCAAGAGATGAAAATTTCTATGGACTTCTCTTCCGGATCTATAATTCAACGGTTTGTGTTTGAAGGGTTGCCTCATCGTCTTCAAAACCGTAAGTATCCATTGAACGAAGTTAAGTTGCATCATGGAATCTACTTTCTCTTAGTTTTACACTAAGGAGGCCTCTACATTCTTCTTTCGTTCACCTTCCTGCGTTGGACAATGTGGACATTCGAGTTCATTCACCAAATAACTTATAAAAATCTCAGTTTTGGACGCTTAATCAATACGTTTCAAGGGCTTCGTTATGCACCATCTCTCAAAAGTTGCTGTAAAAGCATTCAGGTATGTAGAATTAAAATTTTTCATCTGTTTTTTTTCCATAAATAAATATACTTGTATGTTTTATATTTGTCAGATGCTTACCATGATTCCTGGTGCACTATAAAAGCAGACTTTTCCATTTAGCAGACTAAAATTCCTCCCTTTTTAAAATCTAAAATTAATGTTCTATTTTCATTAGGAACAAAGTAACTTCCTCATTTCATGCCTACTGCAACCCTTTCATTTTGCTTTTGATATTCAGGGGCTCTGTAATTTTCATTTTTATGATCCTGTTCAGTGCTTAGCTATTAATAGCATTGAGTACCAATTTTCTAGATTCCAACTCATTGTCACCGTAAAACCTAAGGCACATATTGGAGTTGATATTTGTTGATGGAAAACAGATAATCATGTTGTTTGTTGGCAGTTCTCTCTTTTTAGTTTGTATGGAAAATCACAATCTTATGTCTTCATAATAAGGTAGAAGAGAAAGGTTTCAATCCTTCTCTTTTATCTTAATCGAAGGGTTTTATAGTGATCTTTTATGATGAAATCAGACGAAAATCATTACGATTACTCGCAAGTTTATGGTTCACTGACAATAGATTAACTTTAGTAGATCATGTGGTAATGTTGGAGATCGTATTGGAATGTCCTTGTTTTCCAAAGAGTGTCAGATGTTTGAGGTCTTTCCTCTAAAAATGTTCTTTAAAAATTGAAATTACGAAAGAGTTCTCGAATACTAATACAGAAATCACGTTTGAAATGTGAATATTGATATACTAGATTTCAATTTGTGATATGGACATCACGTTATATATATCCATTGGCACATAATCTTTGACTTTTGCTCCTCCAAGATTCTGAAATATAAAGTACATTTTTGTAAAGGCAATTGATTCCAGCACAGGGCAATTTGTGCTCCTCCAAGATTCTGAAATATAAAGTACATTTTTGTAAAGGCAATTGATTCCAGCACAGGGCAATTTGTTCATTCTTTTATGTGAAAAACATGTTGGATTCGGCTATATCTCCCATGACATCCTTTTCTAAGGGGCTTGAAAATTAAGTTTGATAACGGTCCATGGACTCTTTAGCTTATGAGGTCCATTTCACTTAATTATCTTTAGATTCCTAGGAGTGTGTTAAGGTTAGAAAGATGAGATCAAGGTACCAACTCAAGAAGGCTTTTTATACATAATAATAATAATTATTATTATAAAAGTAAAAAATCATGGGTTGGAAAGTCTCTCCTAATTCAACCAACCAACACACAAATCGACTAATTGAGAGGGTGTGGTGTAAGGTGGCTACCTTCTCTAGTTTTGAAAAAAAATACTATCCTTTATCAAATGTTTGAATTCAAAATACCCCAAAGAAGAAAATCCAAATCGACACTGATAATATTAATATCCACGTCTACATTAATATTTTATCTAGTTTTGAATAAAATTAGAGAGATTATCAATAATTATTAAGTTTTTTTTTGTGGAAGATAAAACAAGCATTCAAGAGATCATTAATAATCGCCTTTTCCATACGTACCATGTAAAAGTAGAGAAGATAATTGACCAAAAGAAAATATTATTTATTTTAATACTATTTTAAAAAATATATTTAGGAGTTATAATTGTTTGAGTAGGGATAGGCATGGTACTCTGATCCAATGGGTTCCGACCCAACCGGGTCGGATTTTTTTAGAAAAATTGATTTTTAGGTGATGTTTGGGTTGGGTCGGATTCAAGTTTAAGGTGAAAAATATTCGACCCAAAAAAAATATAATTTTACATTATATATTTAAGAATAATTATAATAATACCCCTATATATTAATTTTCAATTAAATCACTATTTTTATTTTTTATTAAATAAAAATAATATTTTTTATTATTTTGAATCGGATCTTCGGATTTTATCTCAAAAAGTTAGGTCGAATTTGAGTAGGGTGGAGGGTATATATTTTTTAGGTCGGGTCGAGTTGGCCGAAACCCGACCCATCTCGATCTTTATGTTTGAGTAGTTATACTTTTATAGAGTATATGTTAAAAATATAAAAAAAAAAATAAGATGGGTGGAGGTGGGTGGGGTTTAACATATTTTATTCAATCAAAAAGAGAAGTTTTGTAACTTTATTATATTTAAATATAATCTAATGTTCTTTCACACGGTATTTTGAATGTGAACGCTGAGGAACAAGTATTCAACTTGGGATAATCATCTCATCATCATCATATAATAATAATAATAATAATAATAATAAAATAATAATAATAATAATAATAATAATAATCAGATTTAATTGTGGCAGAAAAAGTATTTTGTTCAATTAATATATAAAACTTCCTTTTGCTGGACTTCAAAGATGCGCCAAATATGAACATCTCATTAGCTTTGTAATTAATAATTAATTTTGAAAGCCACGTGTTTAAAATAAACTAACCAAATAATTTATGGGGTTGAGTCAATTGCTTGACATCAAAGAAAAATTTGGGTGATTCCGATCAATATAAATATCGAAATAAAAATAATATTTGCTTCACATCAACCCATTTTTAAACTTAATTTGGTTTCAAAGTACTTACTAATTTAATTTTTCTAGATTAAGATAAGGTCCGACTCTTTTCATATTCAAAGTTAAATATCGACGAGGTGTAAGTACGTATTAAGAGAAGACCTTTAAGGGATTTAAGCGAATTTGGTCTTTAAAATCTATATTTTTAT
This sequence comes from Hibiscus syriacus, assembly GCF_006381635.1. Taxonomy (NCBI): domain Eukaryota; kingdom Viridiplantae; phylum Streptophyta; class Magnoliopsida; order Malvales; family Malvaceae; genus Hibiscus; species Hibiscus syriacus. The sequence continues at coordinate 1,888,998 of NW_024063512.1, read as the reverse complement.
CAAATTGATCCTTACCTTTTTAGTTATTTAATCGTTATTTGTTAAACTTTATTTTTAATTAAAAAAACTGAGTAAAACGTTAAGCTTTATTTTTATCAAGCCTTTGGGTCCTAATCACATAAATAACGATCTCGTTGTAGCAAACATATCTTTTTGTGCAGGCGATGGTTAGTTGATTGATTTTTTGTCCTCTAGTTGGGTGGATGGTTTGTGTCTTGAAGTCATTTTCCCACGTGTTTATGCTCTGGCAGTAAAGAAGGAAGGCAGGATAGTAGACTTTGGCTCCTGGATAAATAACAAGTGGGAATGGGATACAGCCTTGCGAATGCCGTTATTTGATTGGGAAAGAGATGTATGAGACCTTTTCACCAAAGTTCTTGAAAATTGCAGGTTTGGAACCTTACCTTCAGACTGTATTATATGGATTTTTTCTTCTTCTGGCGTGTATAATACAATAGATTTTCTGGCTATTTCTGGCGTGAATGGCTGGGAGAAGTATAAATGTTGGTCTTCTGTTTGGGGTGGTCTAGTCCCATTTAATATTGTGTGCTTCGTTTGGAAACTCATCCATTTACGTGTTTAAACCAAAAACGAACTTATTAAAAGGGTATCGGATTAGGAAGGAATCAAGAGTGCATTTTCTGCTCCTTTAATGAGGAGATCGTCTACCATTTATTTTTTTCTTGCAGTATTGTTTGGAAAAAGGATCTTGTTGAATCATGTTTACTTGCAGGCGGTAAGTTTAGTTGAGTTCTAAAACTTATTGATAGAGATCAAAATTATGCTGCAGACAGACTTGCGAAAAATGACATAAAACCGGAGTGTGAATTTGCTAAAGTTTGGCCCTGCTGTTGTTCGTTGAATTTTCTGCCTTGGTTGTGTGTTTTTTTTCCTGTTTTTTGGGTTGTTCAGTTTTCGTTGGATCTGGGTGGGTCTGGAAGTATTATATACTTTGTCTTTTGTTTTGATTTGGCAGTTAGGCTATTGGCTTTTGTTGTCCTGGTTTGTAGTGGTTTCTGTGAGAATTGGCTGGGGTCGTATATTTTAAGAATTGCAGGTTGGCTCTTTCCATGGGATCCGATTGCAGTGATGTTTTAGATTTTGGTGTATTTGCGAAGCTCTCTCCAATGATCCTGACCACAAAGTTTCTTGGGATTGTTTTATCTATTGGTGGTGGCTCGTTGAAGCTTGTTGCAAGTCTGAAAATATCAGCTTTGTAGCGGTTCTAGGATGCGGTGTGTTTAGTGTTATAGGGCGATTTGACCAAACTGACATATATTTATCGAATATTTTTCTTTTTAGCACCAGTTGATATATATTTCTCGAAGTGGCACCCTTTCGGCTGAGCTGGCGAAAGGCGCGTCTCCGGAGACGTACTTTACCCGTGTTTTCGTGAGTTGGATGTCATGTGTGGAAGGCGTATCCTCGGGTACGCGCCTTCACGGGATTCTGATGACTCGACTGCCACGTGTGGAAGGCGCATCCCCGGGGACGCGCCTTCTATTAAATACCATAAATGCCCCCATCCGTTTTCCCTAACTACCCCTCATCCTCTCTTATATAAATCCCCTCAACCCTCCCTCATTCTTCACACCAAAATCATATTCTCCTATCTTATATAACTTAAATTTTTTAACTATTTGAGTTTTAAATTTGTTATTAGTGGTAAGAAATTTATTTTTATGTTAGTATTTTTTTAAATAATTTATATATTTATATTAATATATTTATGTAAATATTTTTTTTTTAAAATAATATTTTATAATTATATTATTTAGAATTATTAATTTTTTTGTGCTAATTATATTGTTTTGTCTCTTTATAATGGAAAACGAAATGCTGTTGCGATTGGATATTGATCATATCTCCAGACATTTTAACGATATGGTAATATTTTTATAATTAATGTAATATTTAAATTTATTTTATTTTAAAGTTATTATGAATTATATTAATTTTATTTTTATAATGTATATTATTTAGGATACTGATCGTATTTTAGAGACTTTATTAAAAATCCATGTAACCGACACCGAAACGTATTTTGCCATATTTGGCTTCTGCCGGGTTCGGGTATATTGCAACAATTATGGCGGTTGCAAACTCGAACATGTCCTAATTTCTGCACTGATTGAGAGGTGGAGGTCCTAGACACATACTTTTCACCTTCCATGTGGAGAGGCCACAATTACATTAGAGGATGTCTCTATGCATCTGGGGCTTCCCGTCGACGGAAATATGATGTGTGGTATGGCGGATGGTGATTGGCAGTCAATGTGCATTGATTATCTTGGAGCTGCTCCGCCAGAGTTTAATGGAGGTATAATAGCTTTATCTTGGTTGAAAGCTAATTTTGAGGTTTTAAATGAAAATGCTTCAGAGGATCAAGCAAAGGCATGTGCTCGGGCATATATTCTACGAATAATTGGAGGAATATTGATGTCCGAAAAATATCGCAACCAGGTGCATTGTATGTGGTTGCGGCAACTGATCGATTTTGATGAAGATGGAAGATATAGTTGGGGCGCTGCAGTTTTGGTATTTCTCTTTAGAGAAATGTGTCGGGCGACGAATTATAAGAAAACTGCTATCGGTGGATGTCTCCTGCTTCTACAATCATGGGCGTGGTTTCGCATGCCTTCTTATGCCCGATCGTGAATGAACCATACGTATTCCCCTTTTGTTGAGGTAATTTTCGAACTAAATTTGATTTAAATATTTCAATTAAATAGGGTGATATTTAGTTATATTATATTCATAGGTGGTCGATGAAAAGAAAGAACCATAAAAGTATACCTACTAGGTTAGAGGAAATTCGTTTACTTATTGATACGAAAGCTGGGTCTGAGGTATGTTTTTAAATCTGTTTAATATTAATATTTAATTTAAAATGCTAGATATATTAGAATATTTTATTTATTTGAATGTATATTTATATTTCAGTTTCAGTGGATGCCTTATGCGAGCGATGAAGTGAAGGCTTGCATCCCACCCCACCTTAGTGGGTCATTAGAGGTATGGATATCAGTTATACCTCTTATATGTTATGCTATTATTGAGTGGCATCCAGTTGATCGCGTGCTCCGTCAGTATGGTTGTACGCAATATATTCCTGGAGCACCTAGGAATTTAGACGACGTGCATAGCATAGATAGACGAGGAAAGAAAGAGGTTAACTGGGTGGTGAGACACAGAGATTGGATTGCGCTTTGGGAGAACCGATATACACTGTTAGCCCCTCGACAATATTACGCTGAAACTGGTCATATGTTACGGATAACTATATGGACTGGTTTAATGAAAATGGGAAGCCGTTTCTACTTTCGGCGGAAGCACGAGGGGTTAACATTCCTAGGCGCTTAGAAAGACGTCAATCGTCTCAATATCATCGTCCCCCGACGCGTGGACGGAGAGAAGGCGCTACCGGTTCTGCATCAGTCCCACCACAACATCCTTATCCGTCGATGCCGCAGGGGTACATGCCCAGCCCTCCACTTCATATGTCAAGCCCACCAATTCATATGTCATCTCCGTAGGGTTACATTCCGAGCCCGCAGGGTTACATTCCTAGCCCGCCAGGTTACATTCCGAGCCCGCATGGTTACATTCCTAGCCCGCCAGGTTACATGCCTAGCCCGCAAGGTTTTATACCATATGGAGGTGCATATACAACTATGTTTAATGATCCAACATATGCTTCATATGCATCTTATTTGGCTGGTGGTGCTTCTCCGCAGACACCTCAATCTCTATCTGGATCACAGACATCGATGTCAATGTTTCCACAGTTTTCACAGTTCCCGGGGAGCAGTGGGATTATTACTAGCACTCCTCTAGGGTCGTTATTTTATACAGGCCCTTCAGCCCCTTCAGCGCCATCTACACCAAATGAAGAAAATGCTGCTGATGATGATAGTGAAGATAAGGAGACTGAAGAACAAGTTCCACGAAGAAATCCTCCACGAAATAGACAACCACCGCCATGTGGAACTCATTCGAGAAGACGACACCGGTGATCCAGTTGTATTTTAATGTTATTTAAATAGTTATATTTCAGAATTTTATGTAATTTGGTTATGTTATTTAAATGTTTCATGGTTGTTACATACATATTTTTAATGTTATTTTTTATTCACATTTAACATTAAATGTTTGATAAATGTTTTTAAAATACAATTATATTATTCAAAATTTAAAATAAAAATAAAAATATATTATTCGAAATTTAAATTAAAATATAAATTATAGTATTCGAAATTTAACATTAAATTTCAACTTAATATTCCAATTGTATTCGAAATTAAAAGTTATATTCCAATTATAGTTCACAATACTTAAATTGAAATTAAATTTATCCATACATATGATTTTATCATTAATATATATTAAAACGTATACATTAAAATCAACTTATCACTTCACATTTATTCGTAAAAACATCTCGATGTCATTCCATACAATTTCAATATCACAATCAACTTATCACTTCACATTTATTCAATTATCCATAACATTTTATCTAATTTATTCAACTTCACATAACGTTTTAATTTAAGTTATGAACTTAAATTAATCTATATGTATATTATTCTTAACTTGCTGAACTTTCAAAAGAAGTTAAATTTTGGTTATAATTTACCTGATTTCACAATCCATCTAGTGTCCCCGAGGGACATGAGTGACATAATAGGGCAATGATAACATATTCTCTGACAAAATAATGGAAGGCGTGCCCTCGGGAACGCGCCTTCAAGTCCCTTGAGAAATAATAGGTACTAATATGAATAGTGTCCCCGAGGGACATGAGTGACATAATAGGGCAATGATAACATATTCTCTGACAAAATAATGGAAGGCGCGCCCCGGGAACGTGCCTTCAAGTCCCCTGAGAAATAATAGGTAATGATATGAATAGTGTCCCCGAGGGACATGAGTGACATAATAGGGCAATGATAACATATTCTCTGACAAAATAATGGAAGGCGCCCCCCCGGGAACGCGCCTTCAAGTCCCCTGAGAAATAATAGGTACTGATATGAATAGTGTCCCCGAGGGACATGAGTGACATAATAGGGCAATGATAACATATTCTCTGATAAAATAATGGAAGGCGCACCCCCGGGAATGCGCCTTCAAGTCCCTTGGAAATAATAGGTAATGATATGAATAGGTCCCCGAGGGACATGAGTGACATAATAGGGCATGATAACATATTCTCTGACAAAATAATGGAAGGCGCGCCCCCGGGAACGCGCCTTCAAGTCCCCTGAGAAATAATAGGTAATGATATGAATAGTGTCCCCGAGGGACATGAGTGACATAATAGGGCAATGATAACATATTCTCTGACAAAATAATGGAAGGCGCGTCCCCGGGGACGCGCCTTCAAGTCCCCTGAGAAATAATAGGTACTGATATGAATAGTGTCCCCGAGGGACATGAGTGATATAATAGAGCAATGATAACATATTCTCTGAAAAAATAATGGAAGACGCGCCCCCGTGAACGCGCCTTCATGTGAATAGTACTCTGATTATAGACACTATTATATACAACGTATTATAAACTTTCAAAACAAACTTCAGTTCACAAGCTTTCAAATTCTCAAATTCCCAAACTCTAAATTCTCAAATTCTTTGAAAATGAGTCACCTTTCTGCTGTTGTTTTGTATGATGGAGAAATTAAGGAAGCTGAAGATGGGGTTGTTTTTGAGTCAGATCATTATATCCCCTTAACCTTGAAGAGAAACATCACAATTGAGGAGTTAATCACAAAAATTTCATTAAAGATTCGTGTAGCAGGCCAGAGAAGACTATCTTCACTTCAGTACAGATTTCCTACTGAACTTTTTCCGCTCACGTATACATCATTTCAACTTTCAAACGATGATGATGTTTCTATGATGGTTGATGCTCATATGGGGAGTTCATAATCTCTTATTGAAACGTATGCCACTTTTATTGAGGTTCTTGCAACTCGTGGTCTCTCATATTCCTCTCACTTTGGTATTGCATATCAAGCTGATCAAGTTGATAGCCCGACACAACTTATCTATAATGATTTCACATCATTAATGGTGGATCCAACGCCAGATACCATGCCATCAAGTTCAATAGGAAGGCATTCATCTGCAACTGATTATGATCTCAACCCACGTGGCTTCACCAATAATCCATATGGCAACATCTCTTCTACTTCAAGGGGCGGACATTCATCTGCCAATGTTTTCGACTTATATATGGAAATGCCAACGAGACGGCAACCTATTCACATCCCACATGATACAATGGCCTCAAGTTCAAGGGGAGGACATGCAAGCGGGAACTTATTTGACCTCAACATTGGATTATCGGAGGAACCCTCATCTCCACCAGAAGAACCTCTTCGGGAGCCAGGTGCAGATGGTGCTGAAACGGGATTATTCGTTGAACCTGACTCACCACAGTTTAACGTACACTCTGATGATGACGAGGATGACGTTCCGATAAATACAACACCAGCCAAATTTCCTGCACATATGTATGAGGCTGATTATGATGCAATGTATGAGCCTGAATTTTCAGATCTTCCTAATGTTGGCAACTATGGACTTCATTCATCAGTCAATGACGGTAATTTACATATTGGAATGAAGTTCGCATCGAAGGAGGAAGCAATGATGGCAATAAAGAGTTACAATATTCGTAACTCAGTTCAGTCCCGAGTTGATCGATCTAACACAGAGAATATGTCTGCTACTGTGAAGCAAAAGCTCTCATATAGCTGTTGCAGTGTTGATTTCTGCTATACAGTCACAATATGGGTACACTGTCTCATATAAAAGCGTGGTTGGCAAAACAGAATGCCATTTGAAAACTTCATGGCGAATGTGATTCCTCTTACAACGAGCTGCCCAGTTGGTTTCATGTTGTGCAAAGACTTAATCACGGGACAATTGTTGAGTTCGAAACTCAACATCATTACATGAATGATCGAATGGTTCGCGATCGCTGCCAATTTTACCGTGTTTTTTGGACTTACCCTCAGTGTATTAATGCAGTCAAAGTACTGTAAACCATTTGTCCAAATTGATGGTACTTTCTTGTATGGGAATACAAGCAAGTTTTATTATTGGCTGTGGTCTAAGATGGACCGCATATTCTTCTGTTGCGTTTGCCCTCGTTCAAGGAGAGACACTGAGTCTTGGGCTTTTTTTCCTTAAAATTTACGTTTACATGTTGTCACCAGGGAACGAGTATGCATTTCAGAGAGGAGCTGGGATAAAAGCAGCAATGGACTTTTTGGGTACAATGTATAGACCTCCACATGTTCAACATCGTTATTGTGTCCGTCATATTGCTGCAAACTATTACGGAAAATATAAGAGAACGATGAACGTCAGTTAGTCGTGTGGATGGGTATGTTACTTTTTCCCAATTTTTCTATCAATTTCTATTACTTATTTATACTTCATATTAACTATTACATATTCCTAATGGCTTAGGTTACGAACTCTTACCTCAAAGGTTTGAGTCGATGCTACAAGAGCTGTTTGGCAAAAATAAGAAGGGGTGCGAGTACATTATAGACATCAACAAAGAAATGTGGACAAATGCATATGACGGGGGTATCGCTATGGTCATATGACAACAAACTTGGCTGAAGCAATAAATTCAACCTTAAAGGGGGCGCGTCATTTACCAGTCACGGCGTTGGTTAAAACAACTTATTTCGTTTGGGTCAACTTTGCAAAGCTCGGTGGACAAGCTCTTACTTGGATGTAAAACAGCCATATTTACCACCCAAGACTAGTAGTTGATTTACATAAAAAAGTGGCTGCATCAAATGGGATGTTAGTTAAATTTTTCTCGCACCGTGAATTGTTTCGTGTACCGAAATGCCACGTCCGCTGTAAGGGATTGGAGCTAACTCTTTCAGAGTTAATCTGCAAGAGGTGGTGCGATTTTGGTTTCTTTCAAGCACTCAAATATCCATGCTCTCATGTCACTGCAGCTTGCTCACATTCGCATTTGGACTACAAAAATTATGTTGATCCCGTATACCAACTTTCACAAGTATTCAAGGTATATGAATTTGAGTTTCCGCCCATAGGAAACGAAAGAGACCCAAATGAGATTCAAACTTGGCTTATAATTGTACCAGATCCATTCCTATTGAGGGACTCAGTCGTCCAAAATCTATTAGAATACATTGTGATATGGATATTCGGGAGAAGTCAACAGAACAAAAACGGTATAGGCATTGTAGAAACATCGGACACAATAGAAAAAAATGTCCAGCTCTGTTATCATCATATAACCGTTAACTCTTATGTAATTAATATTGTATTTAAATGAATGTTTTTGTTTCTAATAATTTAATGTTATTGTTTATAATTTGTCAATGTATGTACACCTAAATAATTTTTTTTAACTTTAAATACATAAATATTTTCAATATATTTATTTAATATAATAATTAATATTATTAGTTATAAATTTTTTTAAAATATAATAATAATTCCACCTTCTAAGTAGAGAAAAATATTAAATTAAACAAATTAAAAGTTATTAAAAAATTATGTATACGATGACATATTTCATGTTCTGATTGGAGGATTAAATTTATTAAATTAAATTTTCAATAAGACTAATTTCATAAAATATGTAAGTCTTGAAGATTAAATATGTAATTATACTAATTTATTAACTTATGCATCAATATTTTCGTTAAATATTGATAAGAGATGACTAGATTGATAACATTTAAATAATTAACTGATAAAATTAATAGATCGATAAAATCAAAACTGGTTTTCATATATTGTTCTATCATATTAATGTAAATAATTCACTCCACCTTTACACATTACACACTTGATAATCTACAATAATCAACACTTTACATATATACTAATTATAAATAATAAAAATAAATATTTATTAACAAAATACCAGCGTGGCAGTGAGTCATCAGAATCCAGTGAAGGCACGTCCCCGGGGATGCGCCTTCCACACGTGGCATCCAACTCAGCGAAAACACGGGTAAAACGCGTCCCCGGGGACGCGCCTTTCGCCAGCTCAGCCGAAAGGGTGCCACTTCGGAAAATATATATCAACCGGTGCTAAAAAAGGGAATATTCGATAAATATATATCAGTTTGGTCAAATCACCGTGTTATTGGCCTTGGCAGAGAGGTTTACCGCTGTATGAGGTCCGAGGAGTATAATTCATATTTTACGGGGATATGATTTACTCTTTTTTTTCTATTTAAGTTTAAGAAAGTTTTTTAACGAGATTTTTATCGATGTCATGTTTTATATTTGTTGTTCAATTTAATAATACAAAACTTCCTTTAAAAAAATTAATCGAACAGATATACTACACATTTTAATTTTTAAAGCTTTTCAAATAGGTAAAATTTTAGAGCTCTTAAAAATAAAAAGCAAAACATTAAGCATACGGAATAAATAATGTGTATTCCTAATTAAACACAAAAATGTGTTACCTAATGAGTCACGACATCAACTAAAGTGCCATTCTTCTAGAAAATATAATTAATTTTTAGGCATAAATATACAAAATATGATCAATCTATGCTCGTTTTTTTAGTTTAGTGCTTATCGTTTATTTCGTTCCAGATTGGTTCTATTCCGTTATTCAAAATGGGTCAAGTCGTGACTGATCATTAATTTCCTCTGTTCAGTGACACATGTCACAATCTTATAATTTTAAATTTTTATATAAAATTTAAAAATAAAATTATATATTTTAAAAAACATATAAAATTTGAAATAACCTCAAAACTTTGAAAACCTTCATTTCAACCCTTAAACCCACGACAACCGTCGCCCTTTGCCATCGACGAAACTCCACCCGACCTCACCTCCCCCTGACGACCAAAACCCTTATGAAATCATGATTGATCAACGACCAATCGACGTTTTATATCCTGCAAATCTTAGGATAAAAATCGTAATCTCTAGCGATTTCGACGACCAATTGACGACACCTACATCGACTTACACTAGGATGATGACAAGGACTACGTCGACAGCGGTGGTCGTGGTCAGAAAGGGCAGCAGCGGCGGGTTAGTTATGATGTGGGGATTTGAGGGATTTTGAGGCTTTTTTGTAGTTTTAAAAGAAATAAGGTTTTTTTTATAAATATAATAATATTTTTAATATTTTAAAAAAAAAATTTCAAAATTACAAGATTGTGACACATGTCACTTAACAGATAAAACTAACTGGCCTTCACGTCTTGACTCATTTTGAGTAACGTAATGAAACGTTAGACACCAAAATGGAACAAAATAAACGTTAGGCACTAAACTAGAAAAACGTGAATAGGTTAAGCACCTTTTATATATTTAAGCCTAATTTTTATTATTATTTAAATTTAATAAAACAATATTTGTTGTGTAATAATTAATAACAAATAATGAATTCATTCGTTGTCAAATTTATTTAAATTTTCAATTAAAGTTAACAATATTAAATACAAATTATTTGCAAAGAGACTTACTCATTAAAACCAAAAATATGTTTAAAATTAACTCTTCATTTTGAAATGTTTCAAGCATTTATACAAATCAACAAAAAAAGAGTTATAGACTGTTAGATTCTCATAAATCCACATATTACTTTACAAATAGATCTCCATGATAACAACATTAATAAGTTTATTCATTCAAATTAATATGTTTCTTTATTAAATTTGTTGTAAGAAAATATTAAATATGGTCTAAAAGGTGAAGTGAAGATTAATCCTTTTGAAGTTCGTAACCCTTATATATAAGAAAAATTAATAAATGAAGAATTTGTTCGCTGTTGAGTTTATTTAATTTTTCAATAAACGTTAAATACAAAATACGTGTAATCATCTATAAAGAGACTTATTCATAAAAACTTAAAAAAGGTGCTCAAAATTTTAAAATTATTATTTTTGTTCTTAAACGTTCTATGCATTTACTTAAATCATGATGAAAATGTAATAGATTGACAGATTCTCACATATCAACAAATTACTTTACATATAGACAGATAATTAGTAATTAACAAATTACTTGACAGATAATCAAATTCTAAAAAATCAATAAAAATTTATTTATTTATTCAAATTTGTTGCAACAAAAACAAATCGTAAACATGATTTAAGAGGTAAAGTGATATCTTCATCTTCATGAACGCTAATCCTTTTGAAACTCACAAACGTTACATATAAGAAAAGTTGAAGAATCCATTCACTGTAGAGTTTATTTAATTTTTCAATAAATGTTAAATAAAAAAACACGTGCAATCATCTTCAAAGAGACTTATTCATGAAAACTTAAAAAGACGTTCAAAATTTTAAAATTAATTTTCTATTTTAAAACGTTCTTTGTATTTACTTAAATCACGAAAAAAGTGAGATAGATTGATAGATTCTCACACATCAACAAATTACTTTTCAGATAATTAGATTCTTACAAATCAATAAATTACTTTACAGATGAAAAAATAATTCTTAGAAATCAATTAAAAAAAATATATATATTTTTATTCAAATTTGCTACAACAAAAACAAAATACTAAACATGATTTAAGAGGTATAGTGATATCTTCATCTTCTCGAAAATTAATCATTTTGAAATTCATAAATATTACATATAAAAAAAGTTAATACATCAAGAATTTATTCGTTGTGTGAGTTTATTTAACTTTTCAATACATGTTAAATACGAATCACTTGTAATTATCTGCAAAAAAACCTTATTCATGAAAACTTAAAAAGATGTTCAAAATTTTAAAATCAAATTTCTTTTCTGAAACGTTATATACATTTACTTAAATCAAGACAAAAAATATCATAAATTGACAGATTCTCACAAATCAACAAATTACTTTACAGATAGACAAACTCTCACAAGTCACAAACCAACAATTTACGTTACGAATACATAGATTCTCATGAATCAATAAATTACTTATCAGAAAGATAAATTCTCATAAATCAATCGAAAAATTACTAATTTCTTCATTTTAAATTTGTGGTAACAAACAAAGAAAATGCAGATCCATGTCCATGAAATTACTTTTCTTAATTTAAATATGAATTTCCCAATTTAAATGTGGAACCGAATCTAGCTATTATAGGAAATAAGTAAGGTCTTGACTTGAGGTTGCATGTAAATAGTAAGGAAAGAAAATAAAAACGATTGAAAGTGGGAAAGGGCAAAAGAGTGAATTGAGTATGTGGGTGAGGGGGGGGGGGGGTTTTGGGGCCAAACGGTGAAGGGAGCCCCAAACAAGGGCTATTTTGAGCAAACAACGAAACGGACAAAAGTATCCCTAGAAATGTCGACCTCGGTTTCCTTCCCGTACCTTAAAGCCATGAGCCGTCCCCTCTACCCCCCACCCCCTTCCCCTTTAAGTACGCCTTCCCTCATTTTTCTAAATAGTATTTTTTTCACCTAAGAACCGCCAAAACAAAAATAACCCTTCGTATGTGGAGCCCACTAGCACATCTGGCAATCCTTGTGGACTCCGTTGTCCTGCCTACATGGCGTCGTGGGTGGACCCTTTTCCCCTCAGTTGCCGCATGGAGGAGTCAGCTCAGAAATAAAATAATAATAATAATAAAAGGAGAGAAATTTCAAAGATAAAAGTCCACTCAGGTAGTTTAAATTATAAAAGAAGAAAGAAAAAAACAGATTCAAAATTCATATATTTGCTGTTTTGGTTTTCTCTTTCGCTCTGAAGCAAAAACTGAAAAAAGAGAAGCAGCAAAACAGCAGCAGCTCTCTCTCTGTTTCTATATATTTTTTCATTTTTAGAAACTCTTTATTTTTCCTTCTTGTTTGAGGATAAACAATTTTTTTTTTGTTGAAAAGGAGGGGAAGGGAGGGGAATGAATCAAATGTGATGGGAAGTGGAGTTTCTACGCTCTGCCCTTGCTTCAGTCCGGTCACTGAACGGTCCAATCGGCCACCGGAGAATCAGGCCGACCTGATCTTTACTGCGTCGGAGCCCTTGGATGAGACCCTGGGCCACTCCTTTTGTTATGTTCGATCTTCCAATCGTTTCCTCTCCCCGACTCCTTCCGATCGTTTCGTCTCTCCTTCGCACTCCCTGCGTTTCTCTCCCTCTAATGACCCGAAAACCCGAACCGGTACCGAAACACTGTTCAAGGCCATATCCGGAGCCTCCGTGAGTGCTAATACGTCCACTCCCAGAACTGTCCTCCAACTTGACAACATTTACGACGAAGCCACTGAGAACACCCTCGGTTACGGCGTGAAGAGCAGTATCGTTAGTGGGAATGGCTTCGAGAGCACGTCGTCGTTTTGTGCCTTGCCACTGCAGCCGGTACCGCGAGGCGGGGCTCATGAACCGGTCGAACGGGGTGGGTTCTTCATGTCGGGTCCGATAGAGCGCGGGGCGGTTTCTGGTCCACTGGAGGCTAACTCGGGTCCTGAAGGTGGAGTACATTTCTCGGCACCGTTGGGTGGTATTTATGTCAAGAAGAAGAGGAAGAAGAGCATTTCGGGGATCTTGAGAAATTTCTCCGAGAAGAAGCGGCCTTGGGTGGTTCCTGTGTTGAATTTCGTAGGGAAAAGGGAGAATTCCGGGGTCACGGGGGCGTCATCAGCGGCGGAGGAGAAGACCGGTGGGGATCTGCAGTGGGCATTGGGAAAGGCCGGGGAGGATCGGGTTCACGTCGTAGTTTCGGAGGAGCAAGGGTGGTTGTTCGTTGGGATTTACGATGGTTTTAATGGGCCGGACGCACCCGAATTCTTGATGGGTAATCTCTATCGAGCTGTTTTCCATGAACTCCATGGTCTTTTTTGGGAACTTGATGAAGATTCTGAAAATAAAACCGAAAATGAAAAAGAAAAAGAAAACGAAGCCGAAAATAAAACTAACCAACCCAACATTTTAATAGCTACAGGTAGTTTAAATAAAACTGATAGTGAAACTGAGAATCAGAACAACTCTATTGAGGAGGTTGAGAGTGCAGGGCAGGGTTTAATTGGGGAGAGTGAATCGAGAGGACTGGTACAAGAGAGGGTCAGGAGAGTAACATTTGAACCGGAGGGGACTGAGATTAGGAGGAGGAGATTATGGGAGTTTCTAGCTGAGGATGACCCGGAAGATGGGTTGGATCTCTCAGGGTCTGATAGGTTTGCTTTTTCGGTAGATGATGCAATTACTGTAAGTAAAGAGGGGTCTGCAGTGAGTAGGTGGCTGTTGCTGTCAAAATTGAGGCAGGGGTTGTCAAAGCATAGAGAGGGCTCGGGGAGTTCATTGTTTCCATGGAGGTTTCGGTTAGAAGAGAAGGAGAAGGTTGAGGAGTTAGATAATAGAGTGGAGGAGAGGGTTCAAAAGACTGGGAGGAAAAGGAAAGAAGGTCCGGTTGATCCTGAATTGGTTTTGGGGGCTTTGTCCAGGGCCCTAGAAATGACTGAGTTAGCATATTTGGATATGACAGATAAGGTGCTTGATACAAATCCAGAGCTTGCGTTGATGGGTTCATGTTTATTAGTTGTTTTGATGAGGATGGGATGTGTATGTGATGAATGGGGGATAGTAGGGCAATTGTTTCACAGTATGAACCAGAAGATGTTGGTTCCAGTATGGAGGGGAGAAAGCATGTGGAAAATGGATCAAGCATGGAGGGTATAGTGGAGGAGACTTTGGCACCAGGTGAAAAGGTAGCTAAGACAGTGAATGAGGCACCTGCTCAGTCCATGAGGTTGACCGCATTGCAGCTGTCAACTGATCATAGTACCAGCATTGAAGAAGTATGTTCTGAATATTGAAATTTTGAGTGCGTTTTTTTTTCTGCCATCATCTTTGAGTGCTTAAAATCTTAATATAATTGTGTTGCTTGACAATGTTCTTTTCTTATGCTGGCATCAATCTCCTGAGTTGTATATGATTGGATTTTTTTTGACTTAAATTTTGCTTCTTGTCTGATTCCTATTTGGATCATTAGGAAAATAATAGTTACAACTCCTAGGCTGCCAACTTTTATTTTTACTTTAGAGTTCCACTGAAAGGTTTAATGACTTACTGGAATGTTCTGCATAGATTGTTGTTCCTTTGGCCATGCTATAGGTTTCCTCTGAACGCATTAGACATGTAGTTCCATCTGCCTCAGTTATGCCTTTAGCCATTTTATTTTGTCATTGCTTACATATTTGAAGTATTTCAAATTCTATTTTCTCTCGTGATTTTGATCTGCAAGTGAAAGAATTAAGTATAATATTAAGCAGATGAGGTTCTTGCTCTGGAACGACCCGTGCAGTATCAGTGTGTGTTGAATTTGCATTTAGAGAGGAACTCTTTGGATTAATTCTTATGCAGTTCATGCATTTTGTAAAACATCTCTTGTCTCATCCTTTAAGACAATACATTATCCATCATCGTTTGCTTCCAGGAAATTGATCTAACAAAAGGACAGCAGATCTTAGACAAGTCTTTTAAATCTTGTAGAAGTCATTTATACTGCTTTTTAGAACTTTTATATTGCATATTAAAACTTTTTAGTTAAATCTGTTGAAGTTTTAACACAGTTAAATCTTCTTGGACGATGATGATGATTCCGAGGAAAGCAGTGAAGATTCCCTAAATAATAACTCCAATGCAAATGTAGTTAGAAAACCATTCTGGGCTTTGTGAGTCTTCAGTCCGGTGGCTTGTATCGAGTCGGTATCAAGCACATGTTTTGATTTGATTCCTTTGTTATCGTTACTTGGCAAGTATGTATCGAGTGCAAACATGGTGAATTAACTCCAAACTATGGCATTGAGATTGTGTTGCGGCATTTAGAAGTTGAAAATCTGATAGAATGTGTTGTATATTGGTTGTAGTTTGCCATTAATGTAGTCTATTTGTTCCTTTAGTGTCTTGGTGAAATGGGAGGATCTGTTGGGAGATGAGCTTTAAAAACACAGTTTAGAAAGGGTCTTATAGGTTGTTGGAATTGGAACTTTTTCAATTGTTTCAAGAATGATTGGAATTTACTTAGCATTTTGGTTAGAAGAAAAAACTGGAAATATCTATACTTTATAGTATACCTGATCTGGCAAGAGATGGATCTAAATCTTCTAGGATTGTATGGAAAATTACTAAGCATTGAAATCTTTGGAATAGGCAATGTTGTGAATGCAGATCTTCTAAAAATTTGGATTAATATTATAGTTATTTTGGGTTGAAGAGGTCTTCCTCTTGTAATGATGACATCTTATGATGTATAATAATATTGCTTGAATGTTCACGTCTAATAATGAATGATAATATTGCTTACTCAGTCAAATTGCAGCTTCTTTGGTTATTGTTGTTTCAGACATTAAAAAAAAAGATTATCTGTTGAAACTATATTTAGTTCTAATTTCTTTGTTGCATTTTCTGAATTTGACTTTTAATTTGTGCAGGAAGTCATAAGAATCAAGAATGAGCATCCAGATGACAGCCAGTGCTTTGTCAATGACCGACTGAAAGGTCGACTTAAAGTAACCAGAGCATTTGGTGCAGGATTTCTGAAAAAGGTTCTTTCACGTGCCTTTTCACTATTAAAGAGTTAAATCTTATCTATGATAGATTGTGTTTGGCGTATGAATTAGTCACTGTGAATAAGCTATAAAGGAAAACCTGAAGGCTAGAAGAGTACAAATTTACTTGCCTTTACTCTGGGGAAAAATATTTTTTCTTTCAGACCAAAAGAAAAAGGGTTCAGTTATCCAACATTTTAATGTAATTGTTTTAAAATGTCACATGCAAGTTATACATGTTTTTTTTTGGATGGGAGGGAGGGAGGGGGGCTTAGGGGAGAGGAGAAAACATACTTGTTTCACATGTCATATTATGTTAAATATTTAAGGATTATAGCCAGCTTAGGCAATAACATGGTCCCAACTTTTTGCAGCCCAAGTTGAATGATGCTTTATTGGAGATGTTTCGGAATGAGTACATTGGTACAGCACCATATTTATCCTGCTTGCCTTCTCTTCGTCATCATAGACTTTGCCCAAGGGATCAATTTTTGATCCTTTCATCTGATGGATTATATCAGTACCTGAGCAATCAGGAAGTGGTTTCTCTTGTTGAGAGTTTCATGGAGCAGTTCCCTGATGGAGACCCTGCACAACACCTTATAGAAGAGGTTCTTATGCATGCTGCCAAGAAAGCCGGTAAACATTCTTTCTGTAATTTGCTTCTTATCCCTACTCCCTTGTATATGATGTGAAGTAGTTCTAAGATTGAACGAGAACTTATTGACAGTTGGTGGATCGCCACATGGGGATGAATTTTCACTTAGATGGGATCTGTTTAACTAGTCTATTTCTGCTGTTGCCCTACATAATGCGGTTACGTGTGGCTTTTGCTTTAAGTAGTAGAGTTTCTCTTCAGTCCCTCTGTTTAGCCAATTATTTATATTGAGGCGTTTAGCAAACATAATCTTCAATGGCATATTATTCTTTTCAATACTATTTCTACTATCTAGGTAGCTTTGAAGGTCGGAAACCTCTAATTTAAACTTTTCACTAGTATACAAAGCTGAAAAGCTGGCTTTTCAATTCGGATTAAACTTTTTAGTTTCTAAAAGAAAAAAATGTAGGTTTAGCTGTTAAGATTAAGAGAGATTTCATAAACATGAAGACCTTTTTACTCTTTTTATAAATAATGTTTGATTGACATATAAGATTTGCACTTTATATTTCTACTGTTCCAATATATTTTTCCTGAATTGAATTGTATCTTGATTTTGGTTTCTGCAGGCATGGATTTCCATGAATTACTAGACATCCCTACAGGAGATCGAAGAAAGTACCATGATGATGTTACTGTGATGGTGATATCGTTGGAGGGAAGAATTTGGAAGTCATCTGGAAAGTACGTATGAAACTCTTCACCTTCCGGGCTCACAACAAGCAACTTCTATGGTACAATTGGCTCAGAAGTCGAGTTCATTGCGAGCATTAGGAATCGGTGCTCTTTTTTAGGGGTCTTACACCATAAGCTTACAATTGGTAGTAGGAAATCCACATGAAACTAAACAAAGTCTAATGCTTGGTAGTCATCAGGAGTTGAGCAGATCTTGAAGAAAAAAGAGGGGACATCTGGAAATAGGGTTACCTCAGGGACTGAAAAGAAAGAGGTCTTTTTGTTTCTCAGTTTATTTTTTTCCCTTTAAAAACTTGCTTTCTTAGGGGATTTTGCATAGTTGGGAGGGTTGTTGAAATCAAGGTGCCTTCCTCCTTTTTTAGAGCCCAAAAGACTACAAAGTGAAAATAGTTTATGTAATTTGGTGGGGGATACAAATATCAGATATAGTTACTGAACTTCGAGCATTTTCTCGTCCAAAGTTTGGCATCTGTACTTTTGAAGTTCGATTTCCGACATTGTGGTTTCAAGTCCTTTTTCTGGTCATAAAAACTATTGTTGCAGCCTTAATTCAGAACATATGGTACTGCTGATAATCAGCTCCCGGCATAAAGTAAAATTACAGATGATCAAGCATCCAAGGATTGAAAATCTTCTGCGTATGCAAACAATTGTCCTGGCCTTAATGGAGAACAGAGGAACAAGCACATGTAGCAACTGCAACGCAATGTGCCGGCTGTTCTTGAGGTTTTAGCACTTTTCCGCAGTTTATATCGATCGTAATTGACAGGGAAAACATTTATAACATTTGCAACTAATACAGAAAATACTCCTAATCCACGTTCTCCCTGCTCTCGCACCGCTACACGATGGGCAACAGGCATCTGCAGAGCCTATCATCTGGTTTGATTCCTTGTTTAATTGATACAGAAAATTACCCTCACCAGCTCATCGTTTCTTCCGGCCTTCCCCAAGCTCTGAATCAAACGAGTTACATTGAGCTCAACACTGACCTCAGACATCTTCCAAAACATACCTAATACCATCATAGTCTCTAGCTTCACCATACATCTTCACCTAAACAGAGAAAGCTATGGGGTCCGGTTTCCAACCACTAGCTACCCCTCTCTCATACAAGCTAACTAGTTTTTGTTTTTTACCCCCAAATATCACCAAAAACAAAAATTAATACCGTAAAGGAAAGAACATGAAAAAAATATACGAATTTTATCCATATCAAATAAATTACCACACAATGTGCGAGAACAAGTCGGGTGACAATAACAACACAAAAATAGTAAATTTATATTCAATCACTCAGTAAATATATGTTTAAAAATTTATATTTAAATACTTAAAAACCTCATATCCAAAGTAATAAATTTATATTCAACCACTCCATGAGCTTCTCAAATCTACCCACGAACAAAACAAATAATTAGAGATAACGTGCATATTTTTAAATTTTTTGTATATAATAATGAAAAATAAAACTTTTCTATCCATTTAAAAGCTTTTATAAATTCATTTTTTTATATATTATAAATAAATATGGTTTATATTATAAGTGATATTGTCATTCATGATGTTGCAAACCATGCATTTAGTGTATATTGCATCCATCGGAGTCGTGAATTAACATAATATAAGGGGTATGAATGAAATCATATGAGCACCACTAATCATTGATGTATGTTTACATTAGGATTTATTTTCCAAGCAAATGTAAAATATCATATACAAGAGCATTGACGAAATCTGCATCGAGTCAAACTCACTTTAACTTGGAGGATAAAATAGGTTGATTCTCAAGTTAGAATTCTGTTTAATGGGCTTTTAGTTTTGGCATGTACATAAAGTCTATAAGTTGTATATGGATTTCAGTTAACTTTGGTGAATGAAAATATTCACTTTTTTTTTATTTTCTTTATTTTAATAGACGGTTGGCTCTAAACAATGGCGGATGCAAGGCTTCTTCATGATAGATATGTACCCATCATGATAGTTATTTGTATCCACTTTATATGAATATTCTTTTATTAATATATATATATATATATATATATATATATATATATATATATATATATATATATATTCACCCTCAATTTTTTTTCTAAATTCACTACTTACTCCTAAATATAAAGACATTCGAGCTCCATGTATTGTATCAACTTATGTATATTTGTAAAATGCAATGACTAAAACGTAATACTTAAACTGACGAAATTCCTTTTCTGTAACATTCACAGATCGATGCGGGTGATCCGATCCGAGGTCTCACATTAGGGCCACCGGAGCGACCAACAGTAAAAATCCCGGAAAAATTTAAAATTTCTTTTAAAATGTGTAAAATCATAAAACAAATTGTAATTAAAATACAAGTTCAGAAAATCATTCATATACTACAACAAAAGTAAAATCATACATGTTTCAGACTCGAATATAAAAACAGAATACCACCTACATGCTCCTACACACATGCACCGTACTCCGCAAGTAACGCCGGTGGAACTCCTTTATTGATGTCGATAGTTGCACTAGTTCAATCATTTTAACCTGAAATAGTGAGTAACAGAGTGAGCATTGGAAAGCTTAGTAATACAGAACTACCAAGTGATGTTGAAGGACATGCAGATAATAGATAAACATAATTTTCCTTATTGATTCAGACATCTACATATTTTTATGCTGAGCTGAGGTCCCACTAATATCTCAGGTAGCAAAAGACAGGAAGCTTCCAGTTCAGAGTAAATGTTCGGAGGACTAGGTTCATGAGATCAGAATAGAGTGTCTAGTGTGTTCCCACAAAACCAATGAAAATGTACATATATATTTTTAAAACAGTAGCATTTTAAAACGTATTTTTAAAAACCATAGTAAAACCCTCCAACCGAACGCCAATATGCAGTTCCCCATAACTGCATCCATAATTACTTACCCTAGGCCCAAAGGGTGTAGGTGTCAACCTAAGAGAGTACCTTGGGTCCATAAGGTCTTACCCTAGTCGAAGCATAGGTGCCCACCTGAAGGGAGTGCCCTCAGGCCCATAAGGACTTACCCAATGCACACAGTAGATGAGCCACCCTAAGGGAGTGCCTTAGGGTCCATTAGGTCTTACTACTAGGCCCATTAGGCCTAGGAACCCACCCAAAGTCGCCTTAGGTCCATAAGGAATTACTAGCTCGATTGATATGAACTTATCTAAGGAATTACCAATTTGACCGAGTTGAACCTACAGAGATTTCATACCAGATCCCAGAGTACCCCGATGAAAACATTTTCAGACAGTAACCATTGGTAGCAGGAAATCAGAGTTCAGACATATCAATTTAGTAGAAATGGTATCCAGAGATCAGGAATTAGACAGGCAGATTTAACACTTCAGTAACTCAAAAATCTCAGTAAAACATATTTCAGAACAGATAAAACAAATCATATAACACATAGGGAATACACTAGAGGATCCAATTATTTTTTGAAGGTGATTGGTATTTATCAGATAGGGAGCCATGAAACTTTTGTAAACTAATTAAATTCAGAAATGAGATCTCCATAAAAGGGTTTGATAGATAATAGATTCATTAATTATTCAGAACGTGGTTTAACAGAATCATATAGTATTTAGATATTTTTCAGAGGCACTATGTAATCAAAAAGGTATTCAAAATCCTTTACGTCAGAGTTACTTGTTTTTTTCAGATATGAAAGGAGTCATTCCATTATCCAGGAAATCAGAGGCATTTTGGGCATTAGGTTCATGAAGAATTCTTAGTGATTTTAGCTAATAAGGGAGAAACAAAGATTCAGGGCATTTGAGATTTGTGTCGATCTATCGGGATATCATGATAGCTCGAACTGAACAAATCCCATCATTAATATATGTCAACCAGTCAAATCGTTGCACTTCAAGGGTATTCACTCTTTAATACTAACAACTCTTGTCAAATTGATCATATTCAGAATCATCGCTGAATGGATCTTAGGGATACGAACAAATATTCCAATGGTCTTCATCTTATTTCAACATTGCAACGATATTAGGAAATATCGACGTACTTGATTCCTGGTTCAAAACCCTTATGGACGATACAACGTATAAGATCATCAGTGTTTCCAGACTTATCCAAGTTATTCGCTTAATTCAATGTCATTGGGGTACTTAAAACAATTAGTATTCAAGTTTATCACGATCACTTAGGAGTTTTCAGAGTAATTCTATCATTTTAATAATTCGAATATGTACAATACTTCCATTCAATTCAACTTTTTCATTTCGAGAAATTCAGAAGTGTTAGATACTTTCGATAATTTAGCCTCCGGGTGTTCACTCAGGAAATTAGAAAATTTAAGTCTTTTACTATCTCAAGGATCATGATCGATTAACATGATTATTTTCACTTTATAGGAAAATCCTTATTTTTCATATCATACTAGCATTTTCATACTTTCTTATCCAAGTATTTCTGACATTTAACCTTTAACGATATTTATTAGAATTTACAAGTCCCGAGATTGATTGATTTACTGATTAAATCACTGAACTTAGATTTGTTTCCGATTGGTCTACCAATTTCTTTTACGAACCGTTTGAGTCTTATATAATGTTCCGCCTTTATTCCTAATTCAATTTGAATCCAATGATAATTAAATACACTTCATGGAGCAATTATTTCCATTTATGCATTTACCAGTTATCAATGTGTTTCGGAAAGCATACGGGGTCAGGGGAGGTCGGGGTTGAATCGTCGGATGATGCTAGATCTATTGATGGCAACGGAGCACGACAACGACGGCCGGAACAAGGCGAAATGGTGGTCGATGGCTTAGGGACGGGGTTGCTTCGGGTTCTCTGTTTTGGGGGGGGGGAATTTTGGAATTTTAGGGATTTCACCGGTGGAAATTGGTATTAACTGTCCAGAAAATTAGGAAAATTCATGGCCATGTCTGTGAACTTCCTAGATTTTTGAAACTAGCCAAAAACTTCAGAAACTTACAATTTGGTCCTAAATATTTCCCTTGTTACAACTTTAATTCGATACTTTAAAACTAGACCCTAAATTAGGGTATGACATTTTATTTTTTTATATAATCACTGATATTTGATTTATTAATTGATTAATTTAGATCATATACTACATAAGTTTAATTTGAGGCAACTCTCGTAATCTGGTTTAGTTCATTTATTAACGTCAAGATTAGAATCCTGACCTCACAGAAGAAGTCCAATATTTTGTCTAACTAAACCAACTTATTATCGGCAAACTGACGAAATTGTTGATGAGCGAGATCCATGCCATAATCAAACCAATTTATTATTGCAGCAGAAAACACGATGATTATATTTTATTAGCAATAATAAAAAAGGGGCAACAAATAAAAAAACAAATGATTTTTCATCTTAAAATCTTTCTCAAATATAAAATATATAATCTTATCTGTTTAAAACCATTCATATTCTCTCCATATATTTGACTATGAACAAACCTTGCCTTCTATACCGTTTGTTGACCAAGAAAACAAGCACTAAATTGTAAACCAAATCTTTTTGCTTACAATTGTTTGTTTAATGTTGAATATTTGAAGCAGATGATTTAATCCAACCTCAACCGATTTGCCTGTCATTTTTTTTGCAGGGTACATTTGTTTTTACTGAAATATCACCCTTATACAGAATAATTACCTTTTAGGCACATTTTCTCAAATATTACTAATCTAGTACCTTTTCTGACACAGTGATAATAAAGTTCGGATCGTCATCTGCGCCTTCGCAAGGTTCTGACATGATCTATACCTTCCCTTTATTTTCCCAACTATCCGTCTCCCACATTAATCACCACCCGTTCCCCCCTCCCCTCTCCCTATAAAAATACTACACCCAACATAACATTCAAACCACACTCAAATCTCAAATTCTCTCATTCTTCCTATTATCAATCTTTATATTAAGAAGGTAAAATATTTTCTATTATATTAGAATTATTTAATAATTTATTATTTTATTGTACTAATTTTTTTATTACTTTTTGTTGTTATAAAATAAAAGGCGGGTTGAATCATATCTTGAGGCATTTTACTAATATGGTAACAATTTTAAATTGTGTTGTTATTTTAATTATTTTGAATGCTTTATTTATTTAGTTTTTTTTAGTATTAGTCTATATTTTAATTTGTAAACTATTTATTAAATTAGGAAAGAGACCATATATTAGATCCATTCATTTGTAACGTTAAGTTAGAGATACCTACTCATGTTTGGAAATATTTAGTCGAGGTTGGATTCGGTTACGTAGCGAAATATGAAGGACACTGTAACCTTGAATCCAACCTTATTTTTGTACTAGTTGAGAGGTGGAGACCAGAGACACACACATTTTATCTTCCATGTGGAGAGTGCACAATTACACTGGAGGATGTTTTCATACATTTGGGGCTTCTGGTAGATAGGGATGAGATTTCTGGGGTGGTCAATGGTGACTGGCAATCCTTTGAGTCACGACGCCTCCAAGGAATAGGTTAAAATGTATGCACGAGCTTGCATATTACAGCTCATAGGAGGGATCCTTATGCATGACAAATTGTGAAACCAAGTGTAACATCCTCAATACCGGGTTAGTGACTAAATTATAAAACTATAGAATTTGGTGATTAAAATATAATGATTGAATATTATTGTAATTTGATATAGGGTTAAATTGCAAGGAAGATGGAATTGAAGGATAGAATGGTCATTTGCAAGGGAAAATAATTAAGATTTCTTATATTTATATTAACTACATGTGGAAGAAAAGGAAGCAAAACACAAGGTTCCAGAGTTCTCTTCTTCTCTTCTTTCTCCATACGTGAAGAGGGCAAAACAAAGGTGAGATTTCTCATAAGCTAATTGTTTGTTGAAATTTAAGTTTAGTTTTGCTCCTTAGATGCTAATTAAGCTTAAGGAAAGCTTAATTTGTTGTAAAACAACAAGATGAAGGGTGTAGGAAGAATTAAAGATTATGAGTTCTTGAAGGGAATTTTGAAATTGAGTTCATATTTGAAATCGGAGGTTGAATTTGACTTGTCATCGACTTAATTAAGATATACGAAATGTTAGAATTAGATTTGGAATGTTGGAATTTGAGTGAGATTCTTGAATTTCATGTGGAGGAATGGATTTTTAAGTTTAAGAGGTATTAAATGGATATTAATTAGTTTAAATAGGTGTATAAGAGTTAAGAATATAAAAAGAGGTGAAATATGAAGTGTTGAGAGGATTTTGAAGGAATTTTCGTGCAAAAATATCATTTTTGGACTGTGTGCATCGATGCACATTCAATGTGTACCAATGCACTCTCAAATAATGAACATCGAATGCCATTAGTCCATCGATGCATAAGGAGTGCATCGATGCACCCGCTTAAAATGCAAACATCGAATGGGATTTATGTAGTGATGCACAGGTAGTGCATCGATGCACCCGGTAAGGAGTGCATCGATGCACCCGGTAAGGAATGCATCGATACACTATAAAGTGCATCGATGCATACCTTCATTAAAAGATAAAAATAACTTTCTTTTTAGCCTAAGGAGTGGTAGTTTAGAATATATCAATTAGTATATTGACATGTATCAATGTATTACTATGTAGATATAGAACGTAATCTTGTTTTGGAACAATCGACGGATTAGAATCGAGTCAACGTAAGCAAGACCCAGGTGAGTGCCTACCCTAGATATAATTGTATTGAGATAAGACTTGTGATAAGTCTATCTCTTATAATTGAATTTATGATTTCATATTCATGCACATACATACATATATATGTGTATTAATGTTATATTGACTTAATGTAAAATTCATTTATAATTTAACATGATCTTATATGAGTGAATGCTATCATCAGAGAATCCTTCCAGGTATGTGAAATAAGAAAAATGATCATGCGAAGTGACTTATGTGTTTACATGGATAGTGATTAAAGAGATATGAAATGAGAAATGTATTTATAATTAAGCCCATGTTATGTAATATGAAAGCTGTAGGTATAATTGGCATGCCAAGAGTCGAGGGATAATCAGTGGTCCTTTGGGACATAGTGGTCATTCGGAACAATCAGTGGTCCTTCGGGACATAGTGGTCCTTCGGGACAAATATTCAGTGCCCCTTGAGGGAATTATACGAGCTGTGGTGACATCATAGTGCACAACCTATATGTACTCACATACCTTTGTTCTCAATAATGTACATTGGCAATTCAAAGATAAATTAAAAGGAAATTAGCATAAGAATATATATTTTATATGTGAATGTTACCATCATATAAGTTATAGTGAAATAGATGCATGCAAATAAAGATGTCATGATCCGATGATAAAAATGCATGTTCATGAATGCATTGTTATATCTATATGTTTATTTATGCCTCACTAAGTCTGTGACTTAGCATGTAAGTGATTTACACGTAGGTACCAATAATCAGGAAGAGCATAAATAAGGTGGCAAGAACAACAGTACTACTAGAAGATCACAAGTAACCGATAAAGTATGTATTTTGTCTTGTATAGTGGGTTGACATATAAGAAAAGTGTCAGTTATGAATGCTCTGATCGATTTTGGTTGTTTTGGTCCTTTCATGTAGATTAACCACTTTTATGTTAATGAAAGTTTTAAATTTTCCTTGCATTTGGTCAAGAGTCAAAGTTTGAAAAGTCAATGTGACACCTCAAACTCGTATTCGGGTCAGATACGGGTTGGGGTGTTATATTTAATGGTATCAGAGCTACAGTTTAGTTGATTCTCGGCATAAACCAAAGTCTAGAGTGTCCTATAAAGTATATATTCCAACAAAATAGTGAAAACTTCTAATCTGATATAATAGTAAGTATGATGTTTTACTGATAGAATGACATGGGTATGTTTTTATAGATGTCCGAACATAGTAGCTCTAGAAGTGAAGCGGGAGATGATAGGCCTGCTGAAAGCAATAATTCACCTGTCCTGGCCAGGCAGAGTGAAGATCAGACACCCTCTGGAGAGCCTGTAAGTGATCAAGATGTGTTCTTTAGAACACTGGACGCAGTATTGGCGCGTTTTCAACCTTCTGTTACTTCAACTCCAAGAATGAATGTTGCAAAGGAGTTGAAGGGTTTTGGAGCACCAGAGTTTCGAGGTGAAGCTGAAGAAGGTCCTGTTGCTGCGGACCTTTGGCTTAATGATGTAAAAATCATGCTTGAGGGACTTCATTGTTCCGATCCAGAAAAGTTGGATGGAATAGTCTCCCTGCTCCGAGGGTAAGCAAGGATTTGGTTGACCAACGTTACATTGAGAATGTCCAGTGATCAAGTAACTTGATCTTTGTTCTTAGAAGAGTTCAAGCATAAATACATCGGAGATCAATTCATCCGACAAATGAAGCAAAAGTTCATGAACTTGAAGCAATAGAACCGTACAATGTATGAGTACGAATGTGAATTCAACAAGTTGAGTCGCTTCACTGCTGAGTTAATTCCTACATAAAAGGATGTTTGTGATTGGTTCGTGGAAGGTTTATGTCCAAGACTGAAGGAAATATTAATTGTTTTAAATCTATCTTCATTTTAAGAATTGGTGAACCGTGCTAAAGCTATAGAAAGAGTTCATAATGAAAGGTTCAGAGATTCGTGGGCTCGGACATAAAAAAGAACAGGTGCATCATCAAGTTCAACACCATAAAAAAGGGGCAGAAATATTGGTCCTCGACCCTAAGCAAGATCAGAGTCAGTTGCATCCTCTGCAAGTGGATCAAATCAGATGAGGGGTCGACAGACACAATCAGTGGGATCTGGAGCTGGGAGATCTAACCTGAGCCAAGTCAGACAATGTTTACATTATGGAAAGAACCATTCGGGGATATACAGGATGATTTCTGGAGCCTGTTTTAAATGTGCGGACACCGAACATTTTGTTCGGGATTGTCCCATGTTAGCGGGTGAATCTGCTCAGCCAAAGAGGTCTACCTCAGCTACATAGAGAGGAAGAGGTAGAGGTAGAGGAAGAAGTCAGTCAGAATCCTCGACTCCACAAGAGATACACTCCACAGGTTGGGTGTATAATCTCAAGACTAGCGAGGATAGAGATGACCTAGAAATAATAGCATATATCTTTCAGTTGTATGACAAGAATGTGTTTGTATTGATTGATTCGGGGTCCACATATTCTTACATTTACAGTAAGTTAGTGAAAGAATTGAATATTCCGTTAGAATATACTAACAGTGAGGTAATAGTGATTAATCCGTTAGGACGCAGTGCTCGAGTCAATATGGTGTGTCGAGGGTGTCCCATACGGATTCAAGGAATTAAATTCCCTGCTAATCTGATGGAATTACCTTCTGACGAATTTGAGGTGATACTGAGAATGGACTAGTTATATCGTTATTACATTAATGTTGACTGTAGACTGAAAAGAGTAACGTTGAGAAGTTCAGAAGATATAGAAGTTATTTTATTTAGTGAAGGATGAAACCCATTGGCTAATGTAATATCAGTGATGTCAGCAAAGAAGTTATTGCTACAGGGATGTTAAGGTTTATTGCAAGTGTGCTTGATGTGAGAGCAAAAGAGAAGGGCCCAATAGTCAGAGAGTTTTCTGACATTTTTCCTGTAGAGTTATCGGGCTTGCCTCCAGATAGAGAGGTAGAATTTCAGATTGAAGTAATGTCGGGAACTGCACTTATTGCCATGTCACCATACAGAATGGCCCCAAAAGAGTTACAAGAATTAGAGATCCAATTACAAGAATTATTGGACAAAAGGTTTATCAGACCGAGTGTCTCACCATGGGGAGCTCCAGTTTTGTTCGTCAAAAAGAATGATGGATTCATACGTCTTTGCATTGATTATAGGCAACTCAATAAAGTGACCATCAAGAACAAGTATCCCCTCCCCTGAATTAATGATTTGTTTGATCAGTTAAAAGGAGCTTCAGTGTTTTCGAAGATTGATTTACGTTCTGGGTACTATCAATTGAAGATTCAAGATAAAGATATTCCAAAGACAATATTCAGAACAAGATATGGTCATTATGAGTTTATCGTGATGCCCTTTGGAGTTACAAATGCTCCAGCTGCTTTCATGGATCTTATGAACCGAATATTTCAACCCTATTTGGATCGATTCGTTGTGGTATTCATTGACGATATTTTAGTGTATTCGAAGTCTAAAAAAGAGCATGGTTCTGGTGGGTGTCGAATCTAACAAATAATAATACTTGCTTTTGGAAATATAAAATTGTAGTAGCGATAAGCAAGGTTGAATCCACAGGGATTGGGTAGATTTATTTTAATGAAAATTAAAGCAAAGAAAAGGGGTTTTAAAATTGAGAAAGATAAAAAGAAAAAGAAATTATAATTAACAAAGAATTTAGAGAAATTAATATTAAGCAAATATCCAACTAAAGGTATAATTTCAGAATTGGTTCAGAGAATTGATCATAGATGTAATGATAAAATCTTCTACTTTTCACTAAATTGGTTATGGTTATTGAGAAGCTCTAACAACCTGTCTCTCCATAGTTTCTCGATAATCAAGAGAAGCTCTTTGATTATTTCCCTAGTTAATAAGCAACCCTAGACAAGCTCTTAAGATTTAATCCATCAACAACATTAATAACTATAGGGACCACCAATTCTAGCCAACGAATACACAAGCTCGATTCATTTAGACTAGGTTATATACCTTCATAACATAATCATAATCAACCATGTTACTTTACCACTAATATTAGAACGTTTAAACAATTACGGATTTAAAGTTCTAAATGGCAATTTATCAACTTGATAATTGAACAACGGATCCTTTGCACAATCAATCAAGACAATAATTCTTAATAAAAACATAAGATATATAAATAGCAAAGAAGTAAAAGAACAATGAAAATTATTTAGATCTCACAATCCTTGAAGAACCAAAGCTTCAATTATCCTCCAGTTGGAACAAAAGTATTTAGCTACTCATAATTGAAAGAAAACCAAAAGAAAATAAAGAAAACTTAATGTAAAACTTGATGTAAAACTAATAGCCCTAGCTCCCCTTTTATAAGGATTTTCCTATTCTAGATAAAGAAGTTTCCCTTAAAGAAAATCCCACAAAAATAGGAGTTTTAAATGCCCTCATATTTTTCTAAAGATAAGAATAATTCAAAAGAGTCTTCCAGCCATCATTAAACTCTTTTTCCTTTGTAAATTCATAACCCTGATTTAGGGTTATGCGGACTGGTAATACGCACCCAAGCCTTAACTGTAGACTTATTCTGTGGTAGTTCAGGATGAATAAGCCGTGCCCACGCCTTACGCAAAAACCTCTTCTGGTCTTGCTAGCTTCTTGAATTCCGATTTTTCCTCCTTAATTCGGGGATTTTGTGAAGATCATGCTAATCATAAGATTTTGAACTTGTTTTATCCAAATCTTCAACCTAATCCATAAAATACGAAATATAATCAAAATCCATAATTTAATCAATTTTAGTTATTCAAATATGAGGAAAATATCATAGAATATATGTCTAATATGCATCTTATCAAATTCCCTCACACTTAAACCAATGATTGTCCTCAAGCATACAATAGTTCAAATTCATAACTCTTCTCAACATCAATCCTTCTTCTTTCTTTGTTCATCCTTCCACAATCAAAATTATCATGCCTTAAAGACTCAAATCTAGACATAAGGCAATTCGTAAAAGAAATTCTCATAAACCAACACACATGAATAATCACTCCATCAATCTTTTCGAAATCAAAATGCAGTGGGATCTAATACCCTCATATTGGATTCACTCAATACGCTCGAAGTGTTTAAGGGTGTCAACAAACTCTCAAGCCAAAACATAGAAAATTTTTACCATAGGCTTGCTAACCTATCATATCCCCACCACTAGTCAATGAATTGAATGCATAAAAACCTAAGGGTCTTAAACATGGTGTAATGGGGCTTAGGTGAGGTTTGGTAAGAGAGGAATTTGAGCTGTTTTATTGAAGGAGTCATACAAACTTATCCACATGGAACTCAATCTTCAAATGTTCTCTTCAAGCCATATAACTTTTTTTATTGTACAATCTCTCTTTCTTTATTTCCTTTGCACAATTTTGCTTCTTTTTTTTTATGAAAGAGATTGCAACTCGAATCACTATATTCCAACATCTTCCGATCTTCTTATGATAATTTGAAATCTCATGTGAAGAAGCTCATACAATCCTCCAATTCAAGGTTCAAAAGAGGGGAAATTAACAAAAAGGAATTGATGTTTGCTTGTACCATGGTTAATTTCAAACAAAAAGGCTCAGGCTCAAAATTGGCTTTCTAAGGATGATAATTAGGGTAGGCTCTTTATAAAACTAAAAGTGGTTTCACCTAAATGCCCTTATAGCTCTTGATGCATCCAATTCTAAAATGTGGTCTTCGACATGTATAGCAAAGCAAGTTCTAGAAAAATTAACTATGTATGGCAATCACTCAATCAAGAAATGGAGCATGCTGAAAGTGAGTGCTCATTGGCCCAAAAACTCACAAAAAAGATAAACATGTATTAACCTCCACACATTTTTCATTCAATCAGTCATCAAGAGTAATTAACCAGTGTGTAGCAAATAAGAATTCAACTACTTAAGCTAATCCCCTCTTATGCTTCAACTTAATTCGATAATTCACAACAATACAAATCATATAAAGATAAACATCGAAAGAATATGGAATTTTAAAGAGAAAAATCACAAAAAAGAACTAAAGCATACTTTTTTTAAAAAAAATTGAAGCAACATTATGTTCAGAGCAAAACCATGTATGAAATACTCTCCCCCACACTTTATCCATACATTGTCCTCAATGTATCAAAAGTAGATGCTAAAAATCCATAAAAGAATAAGAGCAGAAAACTCCCCTGAAAATATTGAGCATCAACCACGATATCTGTCTCGAGCTGGGGGTGAAGGTGTTGTTCGTCGGCTGGGTTGGTTATTGGTCTGAGCGGAGACGTGGGTCAGGTGGAGCGGGAAGGAAGGATGGTGGCGCTCATTCTTCTGAAGGAGCACAGTAAATAAAGAAAAGATAAGACACATTTATATTTAAAAAAATCTTTGAATCTTGTTTCCTGAACCAGAAGTGGTGTTGAGTTTAGACGTGGGCACGTCTTATACAAAAAGAACTTCTGGATAGTGAGAGACTTTAGGAATAATTCTGCTTTTATAAGGCGTGCCCACGGGTTGCAAAAATTCATCTTCTGACCTAAAGAGGAAAACAAGATTAATTGTACTCCAATAAGTCAAGGAAAATAAATTAAAAATAAAATTAAAAATAAAAACAACGAAAATAGAAATTGAAAAAGGAAAAATTGAGTTGCCTCCCAAGAGCGCCTTTCTTTAACGTCTTTGGCTAGACGTTGTAGCTTCTCAATCATTTTAAGTTGGGTACTCCAAAATGGTTTGACCAGCAGTATGTGCCAGAGAACCTTCATAAAAAGGTTTCAAACGATGATCGTTGACCTTAAACATTTGACCTGTATCCAAACTTTGTGTTTCAACAATAGAGAAATTTTTTCTCCACCCAATAGCTTCCTTGTACTCTCTAAGCATTCGAATCAAGTTTTGTTCTTCTAAGCGAGAGAGTTTTTTGGGAATGATCACCAGAATAGTCAGAATAGTTTCCTCTTCTCCTAAATATACATGCTTCAGATGATTTGGCAAAGGCTTCGTTTCCAATTTTGGTGCCTGCAAAAGAGAAAGAAGAAGCTTGGTGTAAGAAAGAGGTGACTCAATATAAGATACATCATACCTTATGGGTTTGAGTGATTCTAGTTCTTGGATTGTATCTTACAAATCAAGATCCAACACAGACTTTTTCATGATTCGCTGCAATCATTCAGAAGTGAAATTCATGTTGAGTGTATCTTTCAACTTGTCATCTTCATTTTTATTAAACGTTTCCTGTGCTAAAGGGTCAATAAAATCCATGACAAAAATAGAGGACACATCACTAGGACATCTCATGGCATCATAAATATTGAATTTAATAACTTCACCATCAAATTCCATGGTAAGTGTACCATCATCTACATCAATTTTTGCCCTAGTTGTTTTCAAAAATGGCCTTCCTAACAAAATTGATGTTGACTTAGAATAATCATCTTCTTGCATATCAAGCACATAAAAATCTACACGAAAAACCAATTCATTAACTTGCACCAAAACATCCTCTAAAACTCCCTCAGGGTATACATTAGATCTATCAGCAAGTTGAAGAATCACTCTTGTTTCTTTCAAAGGACCAACATTTAGAGATGAGTAAATAGAAAGAGGCATGATATTTATTGAGGCTCCTAGTTCTAACATTGTTCTCTCAATCCTAACATTACCGAGTTTACAAGGGATAGTAAACATACCTGGGTCTTTGCACTTGGGGGTAGTTTTTTCTGGAGGACAGCTGAAACATTCTCCCCCATACTTACCTTTTCGTTACCCTTGAGCTTTCTCTTGTTGGTACACAATTCTTTAAGAACTTTAGCATATCGAGGTACTTGTTTAATTGCATCAAGTAAAGGAATATTTACCTCAATCTTGCGAAATGTCTCAAGAATTTCTTTCTCTTCTGCTTCTTTCTTGGATTTAGCGAATCTAGAGGGAAAAGGAGGTTCTATGAAAAATTCCTTCAGTTTTTCACTTTTGAGTCCTTTAGATTGGTCTTTCTGAGTCTGAGGCGCAACAACTTCCTTTTCAGTTTCTTCCTCTAAGGCTCTCCCATGTACCAATGGACTAGGTTCCTTCAACTCCTTTCCACTTCTCAATGTGATTGTACTAACATTTTTTTTTGGATTAACAATGGTTTATGAAGGTAACTTACCTTGGGATTCTAACCGACTCACGGAGGATGCCAATTGACTCATTTGATTCTCCAAATTTTGTATGCTTGTTCTTGTCTCTTACTGAAATTATTGTGTATTAGTTGCAAGTGATTTGACAATTTCTTCTAGGGACATACCTTCCTTTGAAGAAGACTGCTCAGGTGGAAAACACTGGAATTGTGATGGTCTTGGTCTATAGTTAAGGTTAGGATGATCCCTCCATCTTTGATTATAGGTATTTGAGTAAGGATCATACTTCCTTTGTGGTGGATCTGGAAACCTTCCAACTGCATTGGTTTACTCATGAGAATCATGTTAAAGTGTAGGGCACATGTCAGTTGGGTGACCTATCGTAGCACATATCCCACAAGCTTTCACTTGTTGCGTTTTTTCTACATCTAGTTATTGAACAAGGGAGGTGAGATGCGATATTTGATGTTCAATGGAAGAAGAACCTACCTCATTCTCCCTTCTTGAAGATGTTTCTTGCCTAAAGCCAAATTGTTGTGAATTGGCAGCCATGATGGAGATCAATTCCCTAGCTGCGTCCATCATCTTCCTCTCCATGGGTAGTAATCCTTCATAAAAATATTGGATGAGAAGTTGCTTAGAATTCTCATGTTGAGGGTAGCTGGCACACAGTCGTTTGAATCATTCCCAATACTCGTGAAGGGTCTCAGTATCTTTTTGTTTTATTACACATATCTCCCTTAGAATGACAGCGGCTCTTGAAGCAGAGAAAAAAATTATCAAGAAACATCCTCACCATCTCGGCCCAAGTAGTTACAAAACCAGGGGGTAAATAGAAGAACCAATCTTTAGCTCTATCAGTTAGCGAGAACGGAAAAGCGCGTAGTTTTATCTGCTCTTCAGTCACTCCTTGCGGTCTCATACTTGAACATACCACATAAAATTCCTTCAAATGCTTGTGAGGATCTTCATTCTCAAGTCCATGAAAAGTAGGCAACAAATGAATCAAACCAAATTTTAATTCAAAAGCTACCTCCAAAGCTGGGTAGCCAATGCAGAGCGGTTGTTGATTCACATTTGGTACATCCAATTCTCTTAGAGTTCTTTCTTAGTTTGCCATTGTTCCTTCTATTTCAGAATCGCTGGATGAATCAACCAAGTTGATTGTAGATTCTAATTCAGGGGATGAAGAATAAGAAGCTTGTTTGTTGCGCAAGTTAGTTTCTTTTCTTACCATGCAAACGGTATTCTCGATTTTAGGATCGTATTGGAGTTCACATGCACGAGAAGAACGGGGCATCAAAATAAATCTAAATAACACCAATCCCTAGCAACGCCGCCAATAATTTGGTGGGTGTCGAATCCAACAAATAATAATACTAGCTTTTGGAAATATAAAATTGTAGTAGCGATAAGCAAGGTCGAATCCACAGGGATTGGGCAGATTTATTTTAATGAAAATTAAAGTAAAGAAAAGGAGTTTTAAAATTAAGAAAGATAAAAAGAAAAAGCAATTATAATTAACTAAGAATTTAGAGAAATTAAAATTAAGAAAATATCCAACTAAAGGTATAATTTCAGAATTGGTTCAGAGAATTGATCATAGATGCAATGATAAAATCTTCTACTTTTCACTAAATTGGTTATGGTTATTGAGAAGCTCTAACAACCTGTCTCTCCTTAGTTTCTCGATAATCAAGAGAAGCTCTTTGATTATTTCCCTAGTTAATAAACAACCCTAGACAAGCTCTTAAGATTTAATCCATTAACAACATTAATCACTAGAGGGACCACCAATTCTAGCCAACGAATACACAAGCTCGATTCATTTAGACTAGGTTATATACCTTCATAACATAATCATAATCAACCATGTTACTTTACCACTAATATTAGAACGTTTAAACAATTACGGATTTAAAGTTCTAAATGGCAATTTATCAACTTGATAATTGAACAACGGATCCTTTGCACAATCAATCAAGACAATAATTCTTAATAAAAACAGAAGATATATAAATAGAAAAGAAGTAAAAGAACAATGAAAATTATTTAGATCTCACAATCCTTGAAGAACCAAAGCTTCAATTATCCTCCAGTTGGAACAAAAGTATTTAGCTACTCATAATTGAAAGAAAACCAAAAGAAAATAAAGAAAACTTAATGTAAAACTTGATGTAAAACTAATGGCCCTAGCCCCCCTTTTATAAGGATTTTCCTATTCTAGATAAAGAAGTTTCCCTTAAAGAAAATCCCATAAAAATAGGAGTTTTAAATTCCCTCATCTTTTTCTAAAGATAAGAATAATTCAAAAGAGTCTTCCAGTCGTCATTAAACTCTTTTTTCTTTGTAAATTCATAACCCTGATTTAGGGTTGTACGGACTGGTAAGGTGCACCCACGCCTTAACTGTAGATTTCTTCTGCGATAGTTCAGGATGAATAAGCCGTGCCCACGCCTTACGCGAAAACCTCTTCTGATCTTACTAGATTCTTAAATTCTGATTTTTCCTCCTTAATTCGGGGATTTTGTGAAGAACATGCTAATCATAAGATTTTGAACTTGTTTTATCCAAATCTTAAACCTAATCCACAAAATACGAAATATAATCAAAATCCATAATTTAATCAATTTTAGCTATTCAAATATGAGGAAAATATCATAGAATATATGTATAATATGCATCTTATCAGGTTTGCATTTGAAGATCGTTCTACAGACTTTGAGAGAAAAGAAGCTTTATGCCAAACTTTCCAAATGTGAATTCTGGTTGAAGGAAGTGACATTTCTTGGACATGTAATTTCTATAAAAGGGATTCGAGTAGATCCTCAAAATATTAAAGTTATTTTAGAGTGGGAAGTTCCAAACAATGTGTCAGATGTTCAGAGTTTTCTAGGGTTAGCTGGATATTACTGAAGGTTCGTTAAAAACTTTTCGATAATAGCATTACCCCTAACCAAGTTATTGAGGAAAGTGGTAAAATTTGTTTAGAATTCGGAGTGCCAAGAGAGTTTTGAAAAGTTAAAGAAGATTTTGACAGAAGCTCCAGTCTTGGTTCAACCCGAGTCTGACAAGAACTTTGTAGTGTACAGTGATACGTTTCATAATGGGTTGGGATGCGTGTTAATGCAAGAAGGCAAAGTGGTGGCCTATGCTTCGAGACAATTAAAACCTCATGAGAAGAATCATCCCACGCATGATCTAGAAATGGATGCAGTAGTATTTGCACTTAAGATCTGGCGCCACTATTTGTATGGTGAGCGATGCTACTTGTATACGGATCATAAGAGTTTGAAATAT
Source organism: Hibiscus syriacus (assembly GCF_006381635.1). NCBI lineage: Eukaryota > Viridiplantae > Streptophyta > Magnoliopsida > Malvales > Malvaceae > Hibiscus > Hibiscus syriacus. The sequence continues at coordinate 1,852,028 of NW_024063512.1, read as the reverse complement.
TTGATGACTCAGAAGAAGTTAAATTTAAGACAACGAAGTTGGGTGGAATTCTTAAAGGATAATGATGTAGTGATCGATTTTCATCCGGGGAAAGCGAATGTGGTAGCGGATGCCTTAAGTCGAAAGACGTTTGCAGCCTTAAGAGCTTTGGATGCCAGACTATCATTAAGAGGAGACGGTGTCCTATGTGCAGAATTGACTCTCAAGCCATCATGGCTAGATCGAATTAAAGAATTGCAAGCTAGAGATGAAAAATGTTTAAAGAAGTTACAACAGATAAGGAATGGAGAGGTTATAGATTATGAAGTGAAAGCTGATGAGAACCTATATTATCAAGGGAAGCTAGTGATTCCAGATGATGATGAGTGGAAAAAGATTTGTTAACGAAAGCTCATTGTAGTCCATTGACTATGCATCCAAGAGGAAATAAAATGTATATAGATCTCAAGAGTCGATATTGGTGGCCTGGAATGAAGAAAGACATTATGGAATTCATATCTAAAGTTTGACGTGTCAGCAAGTTAAAGCTGAACATCAGGTTCCATCTGGATTGTTGTAACCTATGTCTATTCCTCAAAGGAAATGGGAGAATGTAACAATGTATTTTGTAATGGGGTTATCTTTAACCCCGAATAAAAGAGATTCCATTTGGGTGATTGTAGACAAATTGACTAAGTCAGCACATTTTATTCCAGTACGAGTTGACTTTTCCATGGATAAGTATGTTGAGTTATATATCAGGGAGGTTATACATCTACATGGTGTACCTATTTCTATTGTTTCGGATCAAGATCCTATATTTACTTCACGGTTTTGGAAATAATTACATAAATCGTTGGAAACTTGGTTGAACTTTAGTACAACGTTTCATCCACAAACCGATGGGAAATACGAGAGAACAATCCAAATTTTGGAGGATATATTGAGAGCTTGTGTTATCGAGTTCAAACGATCATGGGAAAAGTACTTGCCTCTTGCTGAATTCGCGTACAACAATAGTTATCAATCAAGCATCAAAATGGTACCTTATAAAGCTCTTTATGGAAGAAGATGTCGTACGCCTCTAAATTGGTTCGAGCTTAAAGACAAAGAAATTCTTGGTCCGGAATTGATCCAGGAAGTGGAAGAAAATGTTCAAGTAATTCAAAGTAATCTTAAAGCAGCAGCTGATAGACAAAAATCATACGCGGATCTAAAGAGAAAAGAGATCGAATATCAAATAGGAGATAAAGTGTTTCTCAAAGTGTCTCCATGAAAAAAAAGGTTTTGAGATTTGGTCGAAGAGGAAAGTTAAGTCCTCGATTCATTGGACCTTATGAGATTGTAAAGAGAGTTGGACCAGTGGCATATCAATGGGCATTACCATCTGAAATGGAAAAGATTCATGATGTCTTTCATATCTCAATGCTTCGGAAGTATAGATTTGATCCCTCCCACATTGTGACTCCAGAAGACATCTAGATTCAACTGAATTTAACATATGAGGAAGAATCGATTTAAATTTTAGCTCATGAGATTAAGCAATTTAGGAATAAGACTATTCCATTAGTCAAAGTATTGTGGAGAAATCACAAAGTAGAGGAAGCAACATGGGAGTGTGAAGAAGATATGAGGAATTAGTACCCCCATCTCTTTCCGTAATGAAAATTCGAGGATGAATTTTCTTTAAGGGGGAGATTTGTAACATCCTCAATACCGGGTTAGTGACTAAATTATAAAACTTTAGAATTTGGTGATTAAAATAGAATGATTGAATAGTATTGTAATTTGATATAGGGTTAAATTGCAAGGAAGATGGAATTGAAGGATAGAATGGTCATTTGCAAGGGAAAATAATTAAGATTTCTTATATTTATATTAACTACACGTGGAAGAAAAGGAAGCAAAACACAAGGTTCCAGAGTTCTCTTCTTCTCTTCTTTCTCCACACGTGAAGAGGGCACAACAAAGGTGATATTTCTCATAAGCTAATTGTTTGTTGAAATTTAAGTTTGGTTTTGCTCCTTAGATGCTAATTAAGCTTAAGGAAAGCTTAATTTGTAGTAAAACAACAAGATGAATTGTGTAGGAATAATTAAAGATTATGAGTTCTTGAAGGGAATTTTGAAATTGAGTGCTTATTTGAAATCAGAGGTTGAATTTGACTTGTCATCGACTTAATTAAGATATACAAAGTGTTAGAATTAGATTTGGAACATGTTGGAATTTGAGTGAGATTCTTGAATTTCATGTGGAGGAATGGAGTTTTAAGTTTAAGAGGTATTAAATGGATATTTATTAGTTTAAATAGGTGTATAAGAGTTAAGAATATAAAAAGAGGTGAAATATGAAGTGTTGAGAGGATTTTGAAGGAATTTTCGTGCAAAAATATCATTTCTGGACTGTGTGCATCAATGCACATTCAATGTGTACCGATGCACTCTCAAATAATGAACATCGAATGCCATTAGTGCATCGATGCATAAGGAGTGCATCGATGTACCCGCTTAAAATGCAAACATCGAATGGGATTTGTGTACCGATGCACAGGTAGTGCATCGATGCACTCGGTAAGGAATGCATCGATAAATTGTAAAGTGCATCAATGCATACCTTCATTAAAAGATAAAAATAGCTTTCTTTTTAGCCTAAGGAGTGGTAGTTTAGAATATATCAATTAGTATATTGACATGTATCAATGTATTACTATGTAGATATATAACGTAATCTTGTTCTGGAACAATCGACGGATTAGAATTGAGTCAACGTAAGCAAGACTAAGGTGAGTGCCTACCCAAGATAGAATTGTATTGAGATAAGACTTGTGATAAGTCTATCTCTTATAATTGAATTTATGATTTCATATTCATGCACATGCATACATATATATGTGTATTAATGTTATAGTGACTTCATGTATAATTCATTTATAATTTAACATGATCTTATATGAGTGAATGCTATCATCAGAGAATCCTTCCAGGTATGTGAAATAAAAGAAATGATCATGCGAAGTGACTTATGTGTTTACATGGATAGTGATAAAAGAGATATGAAATGAGAAATGTATTTATAATTAAGCCCATGTTATGTAATATGAGAGCTGTAGGTATAATTGGCATGCCAAGAGTCGAGGGATAATCAGTGGTTCTTCTGGATATAGTGGTTCTTCGGAATAATCAGTGGTCCTTCGGGACAAATATTCAATGCCCCTTGAGGGAATTATACGAGCTGTGGTGACAGCATAGTGCACAACCTCTATGTACTCACATACCTTTGTTCTCAATAATGTACATGGGCAATTCAAAGATAAATTAAAATGGAATTAACATAAGAATATATATTTTATATGTGAATGTTACTATCATATAAGTTATAGTGAAATAGATGCATGCAAATAAAGATGTCATGATCTGATGATAAAAATGCATGTTCATGAATGCATTGTTATATCTATATATTTATTTATGCCTCACTAAGTCTGTGACTTAGCGTGTAAGTGATTTATATGTAGGTACCAATATTTAGGAAGAGCATAAATAAGGTGGCAAGAACAGCAGTACTGCTAGAAGATCAGATAAGAAGTAACTGATAAAGTATGTATTTTGTCTTGTATAGTGGGTTGGTATGTAAGAAAAGTGTCAGTTATGAATGCTCTGATCGATTTTGGTTGTTTTGGTCCTTTCATGTAGATAAACCACCTTTATGTTAATGAAAGTTTTAAATTTTCCTTGAATTTGGTCAAGAGTCAAAATTTAAAAAGTCAATGTGACACCTCAGACTCGTATTCGGGTCAGATACGGGTTGGGGATGTTACACCAAGTTCATTGTACGTGGTTGCGTCACCTCACAGATCTTCACCTTGCCGACACACTCAGTTGGGGCTCTACAGTTTTGGCATTTCTGTATAGGGAAATGTGTCAAGCAACTGATTATTGAAAAAAATGCTATTTTGGCATATGTCTTCTTCTTCTCCAGTCTTGGGTGTGGTATCACATGCATTTTTTATGTTCGATCGTGAAAAACCCTTTGGTCTTCCTGCTATTATTGAGGTAATTTGAATACTGAATTCGTATATAAATAATTTTGTTGAGTATATAATGAATTTTTTTTATTGAATAGGTGGTCGAGTACAAGAAAAGATCTTTGGGATTTACCGGATGAATTGGAAGAAATTTAGTTACTCATTGATTAGAAGGCTGATACAGGGGTATGTATTTAAATTTTATTATTTACTTTTAATTATCAATATATAATTAAAATATTATTTTGATAAGAATCATATATATTTGTTTTAGTTTCAATGAGTTCTTTATTCTACTGAAGAAATGAGGATTTGTATCCTATATCATTTGAGAGGCCCATTAGATGTCTGGATGACGGTGGTCCCTCTGATATGTTATGCTATTATCGAGTAACATTCTACTAATCGCGTGCTCTGCCAATTTGGTTTCGTACAATCCATTCTGGAAGCACCTAAGAATCTCGACGATATGCATATCATCGATAGACAGGGCAAAAAAGAAGTTAATTGGCTGCTGAAGTACATAAAGTGAGTAATGATATGGGAGGACCGACGTGGTCACATTCCTCGTACGGAACCCATTTATGGGGATCATTATTTGATTGCGGATGATTATTATGAGTGGTTCAACACGAACGAGAAACTGTTTATACTTTCCAATAAAACACAAGGCGAGAGCATCCATTGGTACCGATAAAGATATCCACCATCAAAGTATCATCGTCCCCCGACTCATGTGTAACACCCTTAACCCGTATATGTCTCGATATACGAGTTAAAGATGTCACATCAAACAGAAAACATTTACTGAATTGAAATTTCCGTAAAAAATTATTTCATTTGAAAATACTCTTGTTCTAACTTAAAAAAATCTATTTTAAAGAATATTTCAGATTATAATTTATTTCTTTATTTCAGGAAAATAAATTCATTATTTATTCAGTAATTTTACTAAACCATGTCTTTTCGTAAAACCTTTTTAAAACATAATAATGTAATAAATTCTTGTCATGCATAGTTACCAATAAAACTAAACTAAATAAAATAAACTAAAATAGTTCTAGTTTACTATTACAACTTATTTAAAATAAATACGATAATTAGAAACTATTGACATAATTATACATGACACTATAAGTCAAAAGAAACATCATAGATGTCTTACTGATACTGATGATATGTATGTCTTTCCAAAAGATGCTCCGATAGCTCCTTACTGATCGTACTTATCCTTACTAGAACCTACGCATGAAAATCATCACGCGCTAAGTATAACTTAGTGAGGCAGTAATACTAAAGGTGAGAATAATTAAATAAAATATCAAAATATATAAAATCATTAAAATAAAATAGACTGAAATTCTTCAGAATATTCAAACCAGATATCTCATGTTGAACTTTAGAATAAACCTGAAAATAATCATCTGATAATTTTCACAAGATCATAAATAATCAGATCAGACAGAATAATCAGTTCATAATTCTTTGTAGTCAGACACTTTTCAGAACTTTCTTATTTCATTTTTATAGCCCAAAGTATATTTTAAGAGAATATAAGATACGTGAGTCAGACGAGTGTGCACAATACAGATATCAGATCATCAGTCGAAACAGATAAGCACACACAGTGCTATCACATCGGAAATAACAATATGCACACCAGGTGCATTCAGATCAGAATATATATACTAGTGTACACTCCAGTACACCACAGTATATCAAAATCAGAACAGATAATCACTCCACCTCGTGGCATGCCAATTGTACCTTTGACTCTCAATATAACATACAGTGGGCTTTTAGTTCATTTCTTAACCATTTGATAAACATCATATCAGAGTCGAAAATATATTTAACTTACATTCTTAAAATGTGCATGGACAGTTCATGTCCAAAAACTTTCATAAAACTTATTAAAGAAATTATGGATATAATTTCATAATCAAAACATAATTCATATCTTTGAAATAAATAAGGTGAGGTTGACTTATCGCAAGTCGTCATCGATCAAAATAATTAAATAAATAAATTGCACTCACCTTTGCCTCACTTAAGAACTTGTATACGATAATACTAGTCACAAGCTTTGTCCTTTCCTTTCAGATTGTTCGGATTGCTAGTTTTATTGAAATCTGACAATACAAAATTATAACACAAAATGTTTAAACTACATATTAGTATCGTTCTAACATAAGCTCATTTTTGACATTTGAGAATCTATAAAATAAAATCGATAACTAAATCGATATCAACCTAAATCATAACTCCATTATAACGTCAAACCACATATTTTTGAATTCTTTCTAAAATTCAACTCAATTTTTCCTTTAATTCATAATGTTCCTTCGCCATTATGATAATTTTACATTAATTACTAAAATTCCAGAACTTGAATAAAATACCCAAATAACACTTCTTCATTTAAGAACTTCTAAACAAGTCCCCAAAGTTTTGGAACCTTTCGAATTCCACCATCTAACCATTAGAATGAATTCTTTTAGAATTCTTCTCAACATTTCCAATTTATTCAAAATGGTCTCTTGCCATTTAACTTCAATTCCAAGCATCCAAAAATATATTCAACATTTAAACATTATTCTTCATCTTCTAATCCATTTCAACTTAAATTCTACAAATTTCCATATTCAGACAACTTGTGCTATCTTTAAAGAATCAATATTTTGTATTAATGTACACACTGGAATTTGATTCCGTTTCTTCAATTGAAAACTAGACTTGAATAAAAATCTATCCATATAAATAACTCCTTCTAATTCAATATGTACAATTTATGGTGAATTTTTAAAGTTGACTGACAGAATCTGTTTTATGCAGAATCTGTTGCCCGTTTTTATGACCTTTCCTCGATTAAAAATTCATATCTTTTTTTTATACAAATTGAAACTGATTTCCGTTTGTTTTAAACGAAACTAGATTGATATATGAACACAATATATAAAAATCACCTGCTAATCATTTTTATAGAATTTCTGGTGAATTTTCAAACTCACTGCCAAATTCAAAATCTAAACTGTTTTCATTAACTTCATCCTTAAATTCTTCATCAATCCTTACAACCAATTCTTTAAAATCACTTAACTCTTCATAACCCCAAAAGTGTATGCTGAAACTAAGCCAAACCTCAGCTTCTTCAAAATTTATCAAAATAAAACAAATCAATTTTATCGTTCTCACCCACCAAATTCATGGCTGAATCACTAAACTAGTCTCTCTAATATATTTTTTTTCCACTTTCATGCTTAATCATGCTTCCATTACACTCCTAGAACCAAATTCCCAATCTTATATCTTTGAATTCTCATTTCCCGTTCAACCTCCAAAATCACAACTTTCATAAATCAACATGAAACAAAGAAATAATTATACCATCTTGTAGAGAAAATAGTGTAGGTAAATTTCTTATTTCACACTTTAGCCCAAAATCCTAATAAATTGAACCAAAAATGAAAAAAATATAAAACACACTTACCTTGCTATGAAGACCCGACAACAGCTGAATAGGGGGAAGAGTTCATGAAATTTCTTGAGAAAATATCTCCCCCTTATATTTAATATATGATTAGAAAAATGGATTTTATATTCATTTTGGGCCAAAAACCTAAAATACCATTAATGAATTCTCAAAATTACATCCATGTCACTCAATGACATCATCCCTTACCTCATCATATCCAGAAAAATATCTAAATTCTGATTGTTCATGTTTGTCTTTGTAATTTTTGAAAATTCCAATTTAGTCACCTAATTCTAAATTTTTGGCTTAACATGGAAAATCGACCTTAATTCCATTGATCCATGTTAAATTTCACTTTTCTAAAATATATAAATAATATTTTCAACCTTTATCTAGCATCCTTAATATTTTTGTGAAATTTTGATTCGATCTGATTATCCGATTTCAATACCGAACTTTATAGCTTTATAGCCTTTAACACAAATCTCGTACCGAAAATATGATTCCCACTAAAATCCTTGTTTTTGACCAAACTGTTCATTTACAGGCTAAAATATATAACTTTTAAAAATTACAAATTTTAGTCCCTACACTTTTCAAAGTTTATACTTTAGCCACTAAACTTTCAAAACTTACATTTTAGTCACTGGTCAAAATTTTGGGGTATTACATCATGGATGGAGAGTAGGCGCTTCCAGCTCGTCCTCAGCTATAGCACCTGAACCATCACAATAGCCACCGTCTACACCAATGTATATGCCATAGCCGTTTCAAATGGCACTGTAGTCGTATCAGATGGTACCACAACCATTTTAGATGTCATAGCATCCGAGTCAGATACCACCGCTTCTATATCAGATGACATCGCAGTCATATCATATGGCATTGTAGTCGGGTCAGATTCCACCGCCGTAGGGTTTTATGACCCCTCCTGGCGGATATTATACTTTCATGCTTATAAATCTAGCGTGGGATTCATATGCTGCTTATTTGGCGGGTAAAGGTGGACAACATACACATACACCTCCAGTGCAATTTTCACAATTTTCTATGAGCGGTGAGATAATCAGTCATACATATCCAGAATCCTTATTCTATGGAGATGCTACATCGTCATCCGTCCCTCATCAACAAAATGTAGCTACTCGTGATGATGATGATGATTATGAGAGTGGGGAGGAAGAACAAGTTATACGAAGAAATCCTCATCGACACAGACAACCACCGCCCTGCGTAACATATTCAAGATACATGCATCGATAGAGTTGTTTAGTTTGTAATGTTTTTATTTAATTTTGTTTGTTTACCAGCGATTGTAAAGTTTTTATTTAATGATAGACTTTTTATTTATTTTTGTTTGTTAATATTTTTATTATTTAGTTATTCAAATTGTATCGTATGCATTTAATATTTCTATTTAGTTGTTCTTATTGTTTGAATTGTATCACTTTCTTGTATTCAATTTATAAAGTTTTTATTTAATTTTCACTTGACTAACCCATTACTTGGTGATGCTAAAATGATATTAATTGAAAGTAAATGAAAATTAAATAACACAAACTTAAATTTCATAAACAACTATTACATCATCACAGCATCAACAGTTACTTGATGACAAAAGAGATGGACATTTTTTCCTATTGTGTCCTAGGTTTCTACCATGCCCACATCTTTTGTTTTCTCTGGACGTCTCTCGAATATCCATATCATAATGAATTAGAGTGGATTTTGGACGACTGGGCTCCCTTAATAAGGATGGATCTGGTACAATCGGAAGCCAATTCTGAACCTCGCCAGGGTCTTTCTCATTACCTATGGGGGAACTCAAATTCATATACCTTAAATACTTCTAAAAGTCGGTATAAAGGATCCACAAAATGATTATAGTCTTGACGGGTATAAGAGAAAGTTGTTATGATATGGGAGCATGAATACTTTAGAGTTTAAAAACCCACAGTCACACCACATGTCTCGTAGATTAACTCTGAATGAGTTAACTTGAATCCCTTATAAAGGTCGTGATATCTTTGTGACACAAAGTAATTCATGGGTTCTAGAGAAGATTGTTACAGACATTCCATTTGATGCAACAATTCTTTTTTGTAGTTCTACAATTAATCTTAGGTGATAGACATGACCGTTTTGCATCCAACTCTGATCTTGTCCCCCGAGCTTGGCAAAAAATGCTAGCAAACAAAAATACATCCTTTTAACCAAATCCATTACTGGTAAATAGTGTGTCCCCTTTAAGGTCGAATTGATACCCTCAACCAAGTTGGTCATCATATGTCAATATCGATATCCACCATCATATGTATTTGTTCATATTTCTTTGTTGATGAGGCTAATGTAATTGTATTATTCTTCATTCTTACATAAGCATCAAATGTAAAACTTACTATTAAGTTTTCATAAAAAATGAAAATGATTGAGAAATAAACTTAGGTATTTTTACATACCCATACGCATAAATAATTGGCGCTCATCATTCTTCTTGAACTTTCCATGATAGTTAGAAGTAACGTGTCTGAATACAGTACCGATGTTGGACATAGGGTGGTTGCCACATTGGACCCAAAGACTCCATTACTGCTTTGATCCCAGCGCGATCTGAAATGATACAATTTTTTTTTCTTGTAACAACATGTAAGCTTAAATTTCTGAGAAAAAAAGCCCAAGAATATGTATATTCTCATTCAACAAGGGCAAAAACAACAATAATAATGTTATGATTGCCATCTTGGATAACTGTCAATAGTAAAACTTGCTTGTATTTCCATACAAGAACGTCCCATCAATTTGGATCACGGGCTTGAGGTATTTCACAATTTTAATGCACTGTGGGTAAGTCCAAAAAAGCAGGTAGAATTGGCATCGGTCGCAAAGCACTCGATCATTATGGTATGCATGACAAGTGTCAAAGTCGACAATTGTCCCAAGATTCAATCTGTGCATTACACTAAACCAACTTGTTAGTTCGTTGTAAGATGCATCATACTCACTGTGAAGTTTTTTAATGGCATTCTACTTTATGTTCCATGCTTTCCTGTATGAGACGGAGTACCCATATTGCGACTGTATAGTTGAAATTAGCACCACAATAGCTATATGAGAGCTTATTTTGAGCATAGGCATGATGACTTGACAGATAATGTCGGAGTCAAAGTTGAGATTATCTTGGTTGATTCCTCCAGCACAACATGTGTGAGGATCGTTGTAAACTATTAGTTCTCATATATTGTTTTTCATCTTCCTCTTTGATACACGGACCATCCAGTTACATCCGTTGGACACAGTGGCATACATACTTTTCTGTGGTGAAATGGTCAACTCTAAACTGAATAGAATTACGAATGTTGTAATTCTTAATTTCCATAATCGCTTCTTCTTTGGATGAAAACTCCATTCCTTTATATAACTCACTATCATTAACTGATAAGTTAAATCCATAGTCACCGACATTAGGCATATCTGTAAATTATGGCTCGTACATTACACCATAGTCAGCTTCATACATATGTGCTGGAGGTTCGGTGTATACCGTACTTGTTGGAACTTCATCTACATCATCATCATCATCGGAGTCCATGTTGTATTGTGGTGATTCTGGCTAAATGAATAGTATAGTCTCAACACCATCCACACCTGGCTCACGAAGAGGTTCTTCTGATGAAGATGAGGGTTCCTCCATGATACTAACATTTAGGTCGAACAAGATGGTAGATGAATGTCTTTCCCTTGAACTTGAAGTAATTCCTCCATGATACCGACATTTAGGTCGAACAAGCTGTAGTTGAATGGCTTTCACTTGAACTTGAAGGTATCTCAACATTGAGGTCGAAGAAGCTCGCAGTTGAATACATCCCCTTGGAACTTGAAGACATCGTGTCAGTGGGTACTGCACAGATTGCTGCGTTGAGTATATCTCTATATCCAGGTCAAAAAAATTGGCAGATGAATGACTTTCCATTAAACTAGAAGTGATGTTGTCATACAAATTATTTGTAGAGCCACCTCGGTACAGATCGTAAGAAGTTGTTGATGAATTTCTCCCCATTGAACTTGATGAGATGGCACCATAATATGGATTTCTCATTAACGAATTAAAATCATTACACATTACTTGAGTTGGGTTGTCAACTTGATTAGCTTGTTGAGACAACACATAGTGGGAACATAATGACATATCACGAACCATAAACACTTCAACAAATATCACATGCATATGTGTATCGACGTCTGAATATTGATTATGAGAATCAACCATCATAGAAACATCATCATCGTTGGAGAGTTCGAACTCTGTATAAGTTAACGGAAATAATGCAGTTGTAAATCTGTATTAAAGTGAGGACAATCTTCTAGTACTTTCAACAAGAACCTTCCTTGAAATTTTAGTGATCAACTCCTCAAGAGTGATGTTTATCTTGAAGGATATTCTAACATACTGATTTGATGCAAAGACGATGCCGATTTCATCTTCCCGAACTTCTCTATCATAGTAAACAATAGCTGAAATACACATCATTTTGAGAGTTTGAAAGATCGAGTCTTATATCTGAAATACACCTAATTAAATAAATATTATATGAATTAAAATATAAACTAATCCAAATTTTTTTAAAAATTTCACAATAATTTAAATAACACAATTTCATATTGTTATTGTATCGGCAAAATGTCTCGAGGTATGATCCCGCTTTTCAATTTTACAACCGCATAAAATAATATAAAATAATTAGTACAATAAAATTTGTTCAAATAATTAAATATAAAATAAATATAATATAATCAAAAATAATTTTACCTTATAAAAACAATAACAAAATCTACTTAGCTTGATAGAATAAATTGATAAAAGTGATAATAAGCAAGTAATTTTGGTGTAGTAATGTTTGCATTCAGATGGGCTGTTATTTATAGAGGAGGGGAAAAGTTTAAAAGCCGAGTTTTTAGGCTCGGGTAATAATGGAGTACCAATAATTCAATGTGCTTTTGTACGTGTTAGAACCTTGCAACATCCGCGCCTTCCCCTTGTGTGGCGTTAGTTCGGACAGAACCTACGAAGGTGCGGATGACGATCTGCGCTTTATTGCCACCGTATCAGAAAGGATGCTAGAATAATAATATTTATGAAAAAAATGTCTGATAGATAATTATCATGTGTAAGGATGATATTTTGGTAAAAACGCCTTTGTACAAGAATCCTTTGTGTTTTTTTAAGTACAGATAGACACGGCTAATGGAATAGTATTTGAAGGCTGCCTTTTCTGTTTATTTTCCAAAAAGATCAAATTATCAATGACAACTCCAACCACTAGCTACCCCTCTCTCATACAAGCTAACTAGTTTTTGTTTTTTACCCCCAAAGAACACCAAAACAAAAAATTGTGTGAGAACAAGTCGGGTGACAATAACAATACAAAAGTAGTAAATTTATATTCAATCACTCAGTAAATATATGTTTAAAATTTTATATTTAAACACTTAAAAACCTCATACCTAAAGTAATAAATTTATATTCAACCACTCCATGAGCTTCTCAAATCTACCCACGTACAAAACAAATAATTAGAGATAACGTGCATATTTTTAAAACTTTTGTATATAATAATGAAAAATAAAACCTTTATATCCATTTAAAAGCTTTTATAAATTCGTTTTTTTATATATTATAAATAAATATGGTTTATATTATAAGTGATGATGTCATTCATGATGTTGCAAACCATGTATTTAGTGTATATTGCATCCATCGGAGTCGTGAATTAACATAATATAAGGGGTTATGAATGAAATCATATGAGCACCAGTAAGCATTGATGTATGTTTACATTAGGATTTATATTCCAAGCAAATGTAAAATATCATATACAAGAGCATTGACGAAATCTGCATCAAGTCAAACTCACTTTAACTTGGAGGATAAAATAGGTTGATTCTCATGTTAGAATTCTGTTTAATGGGCTTTCAGTTTTGGCATGTACATAAAGTCTATAAGTTGTACTTGGATTTCAGTTAACTCTGGTGAATGAAAATATTCACTTTTATTTTTTTCTTTTCTTTATTGTAATAGATGGTCGGCTCTAAACAATGGCGGGTGCAAGGCTTCTTCAACTTAAAAACAAATATAAAATATATAATCTTTGAAAAACAAATGATTTTCCACTTAAAATCTTTCTCAAATATAAAATATATAATCTTTGAAAAACAAATGATTTTTCAACTTAAAATCTTTCTCAAATATAAAATATATAATCTTGTCTGCTTAAAAGCATTCATATTCTCTCCATATATTTGACTATGAACAAACCTTGCCTTCCATACCATTTGTTGACCAAGAAAACAAGCACTAAATTGTAAACCAAATCTTCTTGCATTCAATTGTTTATTTAATGTTGAATATTTGAAGTGGATGATTTAATCCAACCTCAACCGATTTGGCTGTCAGTTTTTTTTTTTTTTTTTTGCAGCTTTCATGCTGAAACATGTCTGGTACGGGAATCCTTTGTGTTTTTTTTTTGAAGTACAAATAGATACGGCTAACATAAACAATTATGATTAAAGTAGATTTTTTTTTATAATTGTGAGAGATTATGTTTTAATATGGAAAAGTTGTATCGTTTGTCTTATCTGGCAAATGGGAATAGTATTTGGAGGCTGCCTTTTCTGTTTATTTTCCAAAAAGCTCAAATTATCAATGGCAATCCTTTTTATGCACTCCAATTACGAATTTCTTACAAAATGCCACGTGTATCCCATTCACATCGGTTCACTCCTACTCCGTAATATGAAAAATTATTAAATGAATTCGACTCATCACGTTATTTATGATCACAATCAATAAAATTTATTCATCTCATTTTTTTTTAAGATGAATCTTCATTTCTTTCGTACAAGTAAATAAAGAGTGAGTATTAATTTAAAAATTATTTTGAAATTAATGAATCTTATTAATTAAAATTACGGATAATATGAAGAGCCGGGTCGATATAATAATTTCTCCCATGGGTTGGTGTAGTGCTGAGATTGAAACTTTTGCATGACTCAGATTTCCCACAATCCTACCCCACTTCTACGGGAAAGAAACTTGTTACACCTCCATTATAAGGGCTGATGTAGTGTAGATCAGACAATTTGTCTACTCGACTAAAGCTATAATAGACAAATTTCTCTCCATAACAAAAATATAATATTATTATACTTATTTCACACCTCTTTGCTTATAAATTCTTTTCCACACAAATCAGAACATATGAATTATGTATCATGTTATAATCACATCTCTTCATCAACAAATATAAATATTTTAAAACAAACAAAGAAGTAATATATGTTAAAATAGCATACTTTAGAAGAAAAGGCTCAGTTTTTATGAAATTTATCAAGAAAAACCATTCTTTTGACGAGCGATATTCTTTTATTTTGTAAAATAATAAATATAAGACAAAGACTTAGAGTTTTCATCTTTTTCTATCTATTTTGAGTTTACAGCACCCTTTCTTTCCTTGAATGTGAAAAGCAAAAAGTGCCACTAAGTAGCTCCTATGCAAACCAACTTTATTATACAAGATAAACCAATACTCATAAGCCTTAAAGCAAGGCTTTTAATTTTTTCTTTTTTATGAATTTAGAATGAAGTGGTAGTTTAAATGGCCCCCCACTTGCTTTGCTAAACGTAAAATTAGTTGGCTCCCACTCATATGGGAATTCTAAGTTCGTTCTTTTACAAATTTAACATTCAATATCTCATTAAAGATGTATGACTGAAATAATAATAATAACACTGATATTAATAATCTTCAAACTTATTGAATGATTTTTAAAAAAAGAATATCGGTTTCTTAAACATTCCGAGTTTAAGTGGTTGTTTCTATGAAGTATTACGTGGTAATCATTTTTAAAGACTAATAATTTTTTGAACAATTTAACTAAGAGAATGTGTCAATCGGGGCTTTTAACCGTATGCTCTAAAGATTGTTGACAAAATAATAAAATTCTAAACATATACTATCTTATAATCACCTAATATTTATGAAAAAATCTTTCATAGGTATCCGAGAAAAAAAAATGCTTCCAATAGGGTGATTCATTTGGTCCAAAAGGTTAAAAAAATGATAAAATATACTCAGTATCACTTAATTATGTATTTGGTAAAATATATAATGCACTTAATTAAAATATTATTATAAAAGAATCAATGACGGCTAAATATTAGACAAAATTGTAACGAGTTTGATATAATAATAATTTAGTCCTTAAATCTTATACTCTCCATCAATTAATCATTTGAACTATAAAACATAATACAAATACTTGTTCTTTGCTCATAAATGTTATATTCATAGAATAATATTAAGTTTGAATAATTTATTCCTAAAATAATTTAAAATCTCATGAATCAAATTACTCATAATAATTTAAAATCTCATAAATATTTACATAAACCCTGCTTCAAACATCAAACGTCGCACATATTTTTGTACATTATTATTCTTATTTTACCTAAAAAAAGTCATTGAAAAATAATAGGAATTTCAATCTTTAAATTTAACAAAATTTTAATTTATATTAATTTTTTCATTTAACATTTTAGCAAATGTCGTAACCTTATAGTATCATAAAATAGATGATCAAATGTATAAACTAATATTACATTTTGATTAAAATTTTAACTGAAAATAAGTTAAATTTTTTGTACATTATTATTTCTTTTTACCTAAAAAAAGTCATTGAAAAATAATAATAGGAATTTCAATCTTTAAATTTAACAAAATTTTAATTTATATTAATTTTTTCATTTAACATTTAGCAAATGTCGTAACCTTATAGTATCATAAAATAGATGATCAAATGTATAAACTAAATTACATTTTGATTAAAATTTTAACTGAAAAATAAGTTAAATTTATTATAATTCTATGGGTTAAAAATGAAGTTTTGATAAAGTCTATTTATGTAAAAGAAATTATAAAGGAATATTGATAATTAAATTTATCTTTTCTATAAATAGAGTATATATTTAATATTTGAAATTATGTGAGAATTATTATGGAGGCTTGGAGAAATATAATTCTTTTTGCGATCTTTGTAACTTTAAAATTTATACGTAGAGATAAATTTTTAGAATTTTAAAAGATTATTTTGAGATACACTAAATTTTTGGATATAAAATTTTAAATATAAGAGATATATATATATATATATATATTCTTTGTGATCATTACGTCTATAGAAAAGATTCAATCACATTAAATATTTTCTTATTGTATTTTATTCTATGTTGATCTCATATTAATTTATTTTCACTTAAAATAAATAAAATTTAATATAAGCAAACACAAATTCAAAACCTAAATTAAAAAAAGTAAACAAATTAGAGATTAAAAATAGTTGGGTAGTTTATATGGACTCAATCAAATTGCATTGTAATGGCTCAAGATAAGGTTTTCCTCTGGGTGCAATCAGCCAGACTAATGAATCCTGAAAATCTGTTCGTTCGCCGGCGTTCAGCCTCTCTTCTTACTGTTTCATCAATTATTGGGTGTTCTCTTTTTTCTGTTCTCCTGATGGATTGGAGAAAACTGTTTTGTTGTTTCGAGGGACATGATTTGGTTTTTCACCTGCCTAGGGTTCGGATGGGGTTGTCTTTATTCATCCCCATCTGAGGTGCTCGATGTGGGATTGAAAAGTGGAAGTTGTCTCTGGTTGGTCAATTTCTCGGCGCAGCACCCAATTTTGCCTCAATGCAACGCATCATCGATAATCTTTGGAAGAGGCACTGGGGGGCAACAAAGTGCATATCAGTTTCGCAGGAAAACAACCTTTATGTTTTCTCTTTTTGTTCTGAATCAAGTAGGGATGTCCTTGAAAATGGACCCTGACATATCCTTAACAAACCCTTAATTCTTAGGAAGTAGGAACCCAACTTGGAAAGGCTTCAATTTGATCTTTCTCGTATTCCTGTTTGGTTCATCTTTTTAACGTTCTACTCGAATTATTCTCTAGATATAGTTTGAGTTTTATTGCCAGCGCCATAGGGTCTCTTCTCTCAATGGATTCTGTAACAGCTGCCAAATCCCATTTAGAATTTGCTAAAGTCTGTGTTGAAATAGGTGTTAATGATACTATACCCAAATTAGTAGAGGTTGGTCTTAAGGATGGTAAAATCACCTCGGTTGTGGTCGAGGTGCCTTGGTTCCCTATTTCTTGTAGGAAATGTAATGTCTTCGGCCACAGTGAGAAGAATTGCATTTCTTTGAAAAATCAACTTCCTGTTAAGCATTTTGTTTGGAAAAAGAAGGAAGTCTCTAGCTCTTCTTCAGTGCATGAGACTTCTGTTAGAGGCATTGAATTACTTCAAGAGTCTGAACCTTCTGTTCAGACCACAGTTGTTGAATATGTTAAACAATCTGTTGATACTGCTGATGTTGTTATAGAACCCATGTGTGGATCATGTTGTTAAACTTCCTGATATAGTTGATCCTATCTGTTCCTAATGGAGGAATTGATCCATCTATTGCTATAACATCTGATGCTCTGATGTTCACTTGTTGAAAGTTCAATTATCAAACAGACTTCTAACTCTAAGAGGGGTAGGGGTAGACCAGTAAAGAATAAATCCAAATTAGGCCTTTCTGAATCTAACAACAGAATTGCAACTCTTAGTGCTGCTGATGAAATTCTTACTGTTCCATAAGGTCAACAAAAGAAAATTAGGCAAGCTTCCTTAGGAGTAGCTAATATTGTGAATGACCTGAAACAGAAAAAGAAAAATAAGTTAGTCAAAGCAAAAAATTCAGAGGTTGATGGAGGGGAGGTTCTTATTTCCCTTTCCCAATGATTTGTGGATTTTGGAATATTAGGGGACTAAATTGTCCTCTTAACAAGTAGAAACAGAAGACATCTTGGCAGTAATTAAGGGATTTGGGCAGAAACATTGGTCATCTGCCTTGGATTATAGGAGGTGATTTTAACATTATTTTGAATCCCAATGAGTCTTTGATTTGAATTACTGGTCCTCTTCCTCCTTCGATATGAGTGAGTTCCAGGAAGTCATGTCTGATCTGGATATTTTTTACCCACCATTTTTTGGCCCAACCTTTTCTTGGAGCACAAACAACAAAATTCTTTTGGCCAAGAAAACAAGATAGAGTCCTCATAATCATCAGTGGGTTAATTCCTATCATTTTTCCCATTTTGAGTTCCTGGCTCAGGAATCTCAGACCCTGCTAGCTTCTCTGGATCCAATAAAGAAGTGCAAGCTAATAGACCAAAACCTTTCAAGTTCTTTAACTTCTGGGCTCATCATGCAAACTTTCTTAATATTGTTGAGCATTCTTGGCATAGTCCTCCTAAGGGTAATCTGATGCAGAATATTTCTTTAAGCTTAAGAGGCTTAAATTTCATCTAAAAGCACTCAACAATTCTATAGTGACCTGTCCATCGGGTTAAACTTAAGAAAGCTGAATTGGAACATCAGCAGATCAAAACTCTCAAGGGTGAAGCTGATTACGAATTAGAGATTCCCTTGCAAAAGGATTTAAAGTCTCTTGAAGAAGCTGGAGTTATGTTGTTAAAGCAAAAAGCTAAGGTTCAGTGGATCCAGAAGGTGATAAATGTAACAAATTTTTCCATTCTGCGATTGCCATGAAAAATAAAAATGATAACATTAGGCTTCTGATCGATGAACATGGGAACATACTGTAGACTTTTGAGGTCATGTCTATCGAGGTGATCAATTTTTAAAAAAATTATATCGGCACCCCTGATCTTTTGGTTAACGTCAATAACTCTAATATTCTCAAAGACCTTCTCCAATCACTCTACCTGTGATGTCTCATCTGAACTTAAAGACATCTCTCAAGAATAAATCAAACAGGGGATTTTTTTGCCAAGGCAATTGTTGGGATTTTCGGAAGCTCAAATCGACAACCAGAATTGCTTGTAAAGAGGGTTGGGATCGGTTTTTGTGTTTAAGGAGTAAGGAGATTAAAAGATAGAGAATTGCATAACGATTTAGAGTGGTTCGACTTCTCAACCAAGTCTACATCCACTACCTTAGCTCCTCACCAAGGATTTTCCAACAAATTCACTAATTTGTTATTTCTTTTGAGGATAAAGAGATAACCTTACAACTCCCTAGTTTTTTCGGGCTAAGCTAAAACCTTTCCTTAGCTTTTACACGGGATAAGCTCGAACCTTTCCCCTTTACAAAATGATAAAATAAGTAAACAAGAAAACCTCTCTAAGGTAGGTGTTTACAAGATTGAGCTCACAAGAACAAAATATTTACAAGAAAGATGAAATAAGAATGAAAAACTCTTCTCTTGTGTTTGATTGCTTGGATAGTTGTTCTTACTTCTTCAAGTGTCCTTAGCTTGTATTTATAGCTTGGAATGTGTTTGATGTCGTATATAACCGTTGGGGATGTTTTGGAGCCGTTTGGGGATGATTTCCTACTAAAAAAGGTTACCCATAACATGGTGCATCGGTGCACTATCAAGGTGCATCGATACCCTTCATTAAATTAAATAAACTAGCTGTTACTAGCCGTTGCAGCCTTCGTGCATGGATGCACAACAGGATGCATCAATGTACAGCCTTGATGCATTGATGCACAGAAGGATGCATCGATGCACTAATTGCATTCGGTGTTTGAGTGCATGGACTGCATGGTGCATCGATGTACTAGTGCATGTGCATGGATGCACTACAGGGATGCATGGATGCACTGTAGGGGTACATGGATGCACTTTGACACCCTTTAGCATTTTGGATCAAATCCGAATTTAATGGACTTTGAATTATTTTTGAAACCTTTTAAAACTTTGAATAAATTCAATTAAGTCCAAAAACATTTTGTAAATTCAATTCAAGTCCAAAAACCATTTTATCTTAAATTATATAAAAACATAGTTCAACAGCAATGACAAAGCTCCTAGCCCAGATCTGTACCCCTCTTATTTAAAAAAGTTTGGCCTATTATTGAAGAAGATACCTCTACTGCCATTAAATTTTTCTTCAGGGAATCGATCCTTTCCATATTTTAATGCTACCACAATAGCATTAATTCCCAAAATTCCTAATCCCAATAAGGTCAAAGACTTTAGAACTATATCTTGTTGCTCGGTTGTGTATAAAGCCATTTCTAAAATCTTGGTTAATAGAATGACCATACTTCCCTAATCTTGTTACTCTTAACCAATCAACGTTATTAAGGGAAGATCTATTGTTGACACACTCTTCTGGCAGAATTAGTGAGAGGTTATAACAGGAAGAATATTTCCCCTCGTTGCTTTGAAAATTGATCTCCACAAAGCTTTCAACTCTCTAGCTGGAATTTCATCACTGCTGTTTTAAAAGCTTCTGGTTTCCCTTCGCTCTTCATCACTTGGATTGAAACTTGCTATTCCACTACAAGCTTCTCTATCTCCTTAAATGGGAGCCTCATTGGTTACTTCAAAGGAGCTAGGGGATTAGACAAGGAGATCCTCTATCTCATTTCTCTTTGTGATTTTTATTAATGTTCTTCAAAGCTTCTGAACTTCGATGCCATTAAAGGTTTTATATGTTATCACCCTAAATGCAAACGTATTGGTCTTACTCATCTATCATTTGTTGATGATCTCCTAATCTTCTGCAAAGGCAATGTTGATTCTGTCATTGGAGTCATTTTTGGGTATTTCTCCAAATGTGATCTGTTTTCTGCTGGCATTTCTCATTCTACTGTAGAGGAACTGAAATTGATTACTGGTTTTAAAAATAGGTAATCTTCCTATTAGATATTTGGGTATTCCTTTGGTCACAAGGAAAATTTCAAATAAGGATTGCTCTGCCCTTATTGACACCATTAAAGCTCGATTGAATCACTGGTCATAGATGACTTTAAGTTATGCTGGTAGACTGGAACTTGTTCGAGCAGTCTTATTTAGTATCTCTAATTTTTTGTGTAGACAGCTTTTCTGCCTTACTGCCATTAAAAGATAGAGCAGTTATGTTCTAGATTCTTTTGGAAAGGGGCTGATAAGTCGGCTGCTGGTGCTAGAGTGAGCTGAAAAAAAGTTTGTCAACCTAAATTAGAGGGTAGTCTCGGCATTAAGGACATGAAAGCATGGAACAAGCCTGTATGATGATCTTATTAAAAACAAATTCTAGCTGGAGAAGGTTCGTTGTGGCTGGCTTGGTTAAAGAGTTACATGTTCAATGCTAACAACTTCTGGTCTGTTACTGTTAAACCAACTATGAGCTGGAGTTTAAAACAACTTCTAAAATTGGGACTGAAGCTTCCTCTATTTTGTCTTCTCATTCTCAGAATGTTAATATCATCTTGAACGAAATTAGAGTTAAAAATCATAAAGTTCAATGGCATTCTTTACTTTGGTTCCCTCGTCTCATTCCTAAGCATAGCCTTATAGCCTGGATGGCTTTCTTGACCGTCTTCCTACGAAAGAAAGGCTTCATAAAATGGGGATTGTTAATGACATAAACTGTATTTTTGTGTTGCTGCTATGGAAACTAGAGACCATATTTTCTTAGAGTGCACTGTTGCTTCCTCCCTATAGTTGCTTTATTTTCTCTTAATGGATTACGGTTTAGACATCCTTATTGGGATGCTCTATTCGATTGAGCTGCGTGTTGGAAGGGCAAATCCCTACTAACTACCATCATGAAAGTTGCATCTAATGCCTTGATTTACACTTTATGGAAGGAAAGAAACAAGAGGCTGCTTCAAAGTCATTCTTCTACTGTTGAAGAAATGTTCAATGCTATTAAGGAATTGGTTGGTCTTCATCTAAGGGGTAGAAATATTAGTAGATTAGGCTATGTTAATATTAATCTTTGTAACCAATGGGGTATTGTATGATGGCTTAATTGCCTTTCTGCTTTTTGGATGCTTCTTGTATTTCTAACTCTATTGTTTTGTGCAGTTTACTGCCTTTGGGTAATAAAAAATTTGAATTATCCAAAAAAAAATAGTTGAGTAACAGCTTGAGGTAGTCGATCTTTTTATGCCTTTATATTTTATCTTATATTCTTTTTTTCTTTTTTATCTCTTTAGATTTTCTTTTATATATCTGAGTTATCTTTTTTGGCTCTTTAATAACTTTTACTCTTTTATATGTTTTTTAGTATGTTTTAATCTTTTCTTTTTATACGATTTCTTTCTTTTTAAGATTGAATTTGTCGTTATCTTTTCAATCGGTGGTTATTTGATTATCTTGATAAGTGTTCACAATCACATTAAATATATCGTGTTTAAGTTATGATAAAGTTACATCGTCAAATTGACAAGAAAAAATGTTAATGATATCACACTGTTTGAATTTTAACAATCTAATACTTGTATTAACTTAAATTAAAAATTCAATGTTAAAATTGAATTGATTTTTAATTCAATAATGTAACTTGTACAAACTTTAAAAGTAAATGATATATAGTGTAGTTTAACCATAAATTAAGTGGCGGGAAGTAAGTAGCTTAGTGTGAACGAGTTCGAGTAGGTGGGGTAAAGCTTTATGGAATTTTGTGGGAAGCTTCAGACAAGCAAGCTCAGCACTTTCGGTGTGTATTTTTGAACTTGTGCCTTGTCCAACCACTATATATTACACACCCCACAATTCTCTCCTTTTACTACCTTACTTATCTACTCTCTTAACTCTTAGTAAAACATTAGATTTTGCATTCAAGGCTACATTCCAGGCTTTTCACTATCAAATTCCCCAAAATTTGTATATTTTTTCTTGGTTTTGATTGAATTATTAATTAGCTGATTGCAGAGTTGAATCTGTTTGGTTTCTGAGTTCAGTTTATAATCAAAGTTCTTTTTCTTCTTTCTTTCTTTTCAAACACTATTTTGGGATAAAAACTTTGAGGGGGTGGGTACTTTCAGTGGCTAATAAACAATTTTACATTTCAAAGACAATGATTCTGCCGTTCACCGGGTGCATTCTGTGGAAATTGTACTCGGTTCTTGACAAAAAATCCAGTGTTGATAAAAGCTTTATTTTTGGATTTTCCAGATTTTTAATAGATACAGCTTCGGCACTTAGCGGCACAATTCTCATAACTTTTGGCTCTGTTTTTTTTTGTTCTGTTTCATCTTCTTCTTTTTCTTTGCCAAATTGTTCTTTCAATTCCTTAAGTTTCTGAAATGGGAGGGGCTTCACTGCCACCAGGTTTTCGGTTCCATCCCACTGACCAGGAATTGATAGGTTATTACTTGAAAAGAAAAACTGATGGACTTGAAATTGAGCTTGAAGTGATTCCTGTGATTGATTTGTACAAGTTTGATCCTTGGGACTTGCCAGGTACTGTTAGTTATGTTTCGTATTCACTGATCTGTTATTTTATCGAGAAACTAAAAATGAATCTAAATCGTGTATTGCAGAGAAGTCGTTCCTTCCGAAAAGGGATTTGGAGTGGTTTTTCTTCTGTCCGAGGGATCGAAAGTACCCGAATGGCTCGAGAACAAATCGAGCCACCAAAGCTGGCTATTGGAAAGCTACGGGGAAAGACAGGAAAGTGGTGTGTCAATCTTCTGTAAGTGGCTACCGGAAGACCCTGGTTTTCTACCGTGGCCGTGCCCCTTTAGGGGATCGAACAGATTGGATTATGCATGAGTATCGTCTCTCCGATGAGCCTTCTCCAGGATCAACTAATCAGGTGAAAACATAGACATATATGGACTAATGGACGTGGATCTTCAATTCCTTGTCTGGCATAAAAACAACTGTATGATCAGTTTACTTTTATACTCTTCAGGGAGCTTTGCCTTGTGCCGTGTTGTGAAAAGGAACGAGCCAAAGGCGAGTGATGCTCGTGGAGAACCGAAAGCCAGAAGGGTCGGAAGCAGTTCGACCGACGTGGAACTAACCGTGACGAGGACCTTCAACCAGCCATTTAGCAATTCTGGTGACATTTCGTGTCCAAAAAGTAACCCTAATCAAGGGAGCAATTATTCAAGCCGTGTCACTTCTCCTTGTGAAGTCACGCAAGTGCCACCATTGGAGCCTGTTTCTGTTAATACGGATCCGGGCGGTGTTTGGGTCTCACCTGATCTAATTTGATTCTTCAAAGGTATATATAACTTGTTCTGAAGGAAGAAAAATCGAACTTGACGATTCAGTACTTGTTAGATGTTTCTTTAGGTTTCTTCTCTTAACAATTTCTCCATTGTTGATGGCAGGATTATCCACAAGCATGTGAAACAACAACTCAGCACTTTTCTCAGTATGAGTTTCCGAGCTCAATGACCCCTCGGCAGCAATATGAACAGACCGAATTCTCCCCCAGTTCATCGTACTCGAATTTCGGGGAAATTGAACATGATGATCTCAGTCGCATTGGCTGCATGTCGCCTTACTCGGTACATGTAAATTACATGGACTTCTATGGCAATGAAGGCAACGACCAGACTGGTTTATTCAACTACATGAACTCTTTCTGAGAAAAGGAAGGGATCATGCCAGCTCTTCTTTCTCAATGTAGGGCAAGAAGACAATTTGGTGATTGTGATGTAGGGTGGTCCTTACTGGTACAATTCATGAATGACAAACCGAGTTCGTCTTAATCTCAAAGGGATCAATCTCTAAGATGACGCTTTTAATGTTGGTTCTTGGAGTAAGAAAAAATAAGCACAACCCCTTCACTGCAACCAGATTGTATTAACATTGCTGAGTCTTTGTTGTACTATGTATTGCTGCAATGCCAGCAGCTAAATGCTTATTTATTTAGTTTCTGGTGCTAATCACTTTTAATGATTGCACCTGGAGTTGGTTTAAACAAAATGAACTATGTTACCTTCCATAAAAGTGCTTAAATTCCGTACTTTCTGATAACATTTATGGGAATATCAGCTCTTTTGAATCATCACCAAATGCTAAATGAACATCTTAATGTTTGAACTGATGGGAGTTTAATTTTTTCAACATTAATCATTAAGCAGAGTTGTCAACTTCAACCCGTTGTTGTCAAATTTGCTTGAAGCTTTTGACAAAATGCAATATTCGCTACAGATTTAAAGTTGATAATGAACTTCGGTCATATATCATACGCCCATTTCTATAAAGTGTTCAGCTTTAGACAAAACACTTTCAACTTTTGGTCGGTATTCCTTCTACTCAGTGGGGTGTACATCTAGGCCGAGTTGTTCATTGTATTATTCACATTTGGAAGCTTTTTAGTGAGTTGGTAACTCAGTATCCTTGGAACTTTTTCCATAAAACACTACTCAATAAGAATGAGACTTGCAACAAGTTAAGCCACAGCTATAATCATAGTCTTTTTGCTATTTTCTCCATATAATTGTTCTTCAGGGTTGGCTTGGCTCTGAAAGGAAGTCGAGAAAAAGTCACTGTCAACAAAATTGCCTTTATGTTCCCATTACTGCAATCTCCCTATGCATTGTTTATTCAAGGATTATCTTCCAAGTACCTACTTCAAGCAAGTTATCTCTACCGATCACAAAGGGCCAAAATCGTTTCGGGACTTAAACCCTAAATCCTAATCCATGTAAAATAAGACATTTGCCAACAGAAGATTAACTCAATGAGAACTACCAAAAAGGTGCCCTTTACCTTGCTAAGAACGTTGTTAAAAGAAACAAGAACAATAATATAATTGACTTAAGGAATGATTTCTTAAAAGGCTTATATGATTATATCCCTAAACTAAACTCTTAATAAATCAGAAAGTAAATGTTCTTCTAAAAAAATTAGATTCTTCAACTCCCCTTATATTGTTTATGTTGTCCCTTGGCCCTTATGAGGCGTGGGGGGGCCTTTTCCAAGTTTCCTCACCAAATAAACACTTGATTTCGTGGTTCATGAGAATTCACTTTTGTTTTTGTTTACAATATGTGATATTCTCCCACTACTATAAGAACCGAAAATGAAGTGCCTCCCAAAAGAACCCACCACTGAGCTAAGTGGCGATGAACTTTTGACAAAGTTGACATTAACATAACCATTCCCTCTATGGAAGGTTTCCCACATTCTGAGATAGTTTTATGGTGATGTGGGTTCCTTAGCATATAGTCAAAAAGTTCTTCGCCATTGCCCCTACTTTGTGCAGTATATAGGAACATTTTATTCATTGTCAATCTAAAATGAGACACTAGATCCCTTAAATAAGGTCAGATGTTTGAATTCCAACATCTGTAAATAAGTAAACTGAGTTGGGAGGATCGCTCACGCCTCAGTAGTACCCGATTCAAATTAAACGATTAATAAATCAGACACCGGTAGTTATACTAAAAAAATCTAGAAGAAGACAAATTCATCAAATGTATCAATGCAACCATTTGTTCTCGCTTAGCCATAAGTATGAGATGCATAGTCGGATTTAAATCCGATCCGGATCGGATAAAAACCGATTCAGTTTTTTCACTAAGCCAAAAACCGGTTTATAAAAAAATTGGTTTGGAGGACCGGATGATGTAACTGGTGTAACCGGTTTCGGTTTGAAAAAAAACCGGTTTTTTAAAAAAACCGGTTTTTAATCTGATAAAAAATCCGGTCATCCAATTTTTTAAACCTCAGACCGGATTTTTAAACCCCAGACCGGATTTTTTTCGGGATAAAAAATCAGTTTTTTATCCGGTAAAAAATCCGGTCGTCCAATTTTTTCCCAAACCGATTATACTATCCGGTTTTAAAATATTCGATCCGGTTTAA
This sequence comes from Hibiscus syriacus, assembly GCF_006381635.1. Classification (NCBI taxonomy): domain Eukaryota; kingdom Viridiplantae; phylum Streptophyta; class Magnoliopsida; order Malvales; family Malvaceae; genus Hibiscus; species Hibiscus syriacus. The sequence goes on along the minus strand of NW_024063512.1, from coordinate 1,824,874 downwards.
AAAAAACTGATTTTTCCAAATCCGATTTTAGATTTTTTTACGTAAAATCGGATTCAGATTTTTTGTGCACCTTTAGCCATAAGGGTTAATGCACTGAACTTCTGGGACTTGTGTCTTTCTAATCCGTTTGGCTGAATGCAATAATTAATCAAAATGATTACTACATTAAACAAACAACAATCCTAACACTATCGAGTTATTACATGGATCAAAACTGATTGGTTATAAATAAAATTTTAAAATCATATGTGATTCAAAAAATAATATTATAAAATACGTTTTATTATCAAGAAATTCATTCAAAATGATCGACATATATTTTAAAGTAAGTGTCTTTCTCATTAATTTCGATAAAAATATTATTTGGAACTACTATGACATTTGTAGCGTGTTATGGTCTAGACTTACATAAAATGGATATAAAAATAATCTCTTAGGAAAATATCGTGGATGAGTGCATACATATAAAGTTTAGAGTGGGCAAATTTTTATTCTAATAGTATTTGTAAATGATATTCTACTAGTCAAAGGTGATGTATGAAACCAAGACATTTTTATCCAATAAATTACTAATAATATTTTTTTGGTGAAATGTATTATTATATATATACAAAGACAGTGATAATAGAAAAGATCGTACAATAAAAAAGATGTAAAGATTTCACGCGAAAAAATCCTAGTAGGAAAAATTATGAACTAGAAGATACACCTATGACAAAGTGATAAATTTAGTTTGTCAAATGGAAAAAAAATCCCATGCGTTAGCAATGAGAAGTATGCACATGCACGTACGTACGTACGTATCCGGATATAAAGTACATTGTGACAATTTTTCGACAAATATTTAAGTAATTTTTTTGGTGGAGAAAATATGTATGAGCTAATTTTTATATCACGTTCATAATCTAGAAAAACATAGTTCATAATCTATTCTGGCACAAAAATTAACCAGCTATATATTCTCAGGAAACTGATCTCCCTTTAATCTGATGCATGGGTTGGCAGCTGATTCTTAGTAACATCCACCGGTGGTCTTTCACATTTCACTACGATTTCATCGTCCTCGGGATCGTATTCCTTGTAGCAAGCTATCCTCCCCAATTCTTCGACTTCTTCGATCACATTATCGAGCCTTGCCACGATCTCCACCAGCAGCGATGCAAAAGCAGCAAAGGGAAGTGCTTCCGAGAACTCGAGGCTAGTGATTGCGATTTTGCTCAATTGTGGTCTCAACACCTTCCTTTCGTTCTCTTTGGTTTGTTCACTGATCCTTTTGTTCTTCCATTCCATCAATGCGGACGAGTCGGTTTTTACACTCGATAACGAAACACCGTGCCCTTGGCCGTCCTTTTCTTGCTTGTTTTGGCGAGCAGCATGTGCAGCTGCTAGCGCTAGCATGTTGGTGGCCTGGTTATTGTTGGAGCCTAGGAAGAGCCTTGGTTGGGATTTTATGGCAGTGTTAAGGTCTTGCAAGGCTTCATGGAGATGATCAGAGAGTATTCCAGGGGAGCAATGACGACGATTTCTGATGCTGTTTGCGAGTTCCATCAGTGCTTTGGTTACTTCTCCGGCAAGTCGAATGCAGGGGTCTTTGAAGAGGGCACGGACGGATCGCGGGGCCTAAAAGGAAAACAATAAAGTATTGCTTCCATGGAAATATGTGGCAAAGACAAGTTGTAACTTGTATTCCAAGGTTACCTGAATTTCAGTCTGCAAGCATCCATGCAAAGCAACAACGGTATATCCGAATTGGCGAAGAACAACTCCCACTTTCACTACTGCTGCCATGGAAATCTGTAACAGTGCCTCGAGTGCCTCGGTTCCCAACTTGCATACAATGCCTGCAAAAATCGTCTCTTTACATATAAGCAACCTTGAAGGACTAATTTAGATAATACAGTAATGAAAACAAGTAAAAAGATCATACCAGAGTTTCATCCGTAGATTTGGAATCCAAAACTGCCTTATAACCTTTGTAGATGGGATCCTCTGATGATTTTTCTATGTTTTCTTTTATCTCGGAATCATTGAAGTACTCATTAACACAAGCTGCATCATTTTTGCAATGAAGTTAATACAGAATGGAAAAACAGAAGACATCGATTGTAGTTGTAGTCTATAAATATACCTTCTATGGATTTAGCTAGCCCTTCAAGCTTGCCTACAGTGGAATTATGGAGGTCTTCACCTGACCAAATTGGAAATACCAGAAGGCTCATGAAAAGACAGATAGCGCATCCGACGGCGATGGTGTAGAACCGATCATGTGCGATCTTTAAAAACGTTCTCGACTCGGTAGCTTGACACGGTGATCAAATTGAAGGTCAAGAGGAATATTACAACCGTAGTCATAGTTCTTCTTTATGTAGGGAAAGAACCTCATGTATGTGGCAGCAGCTCCTGTTGATTGACAAGTGAATTAAAAAGAAAGAAGATATAAAGAAACAGAGAATTTCCATTGATGTTTTTGACTACTTACCAACCAGAAAAACTGCAGTTCCGATGAACACAGCTCGAAAAACCTTTCCGGATTTGTTCGCAATAAACTCGATAAGAAATGCCAATGATCCTGCCAACACTGTCCTAATCCCCTATTCAAGCCTTTGTAAAGTTGCACCTTTTCAAATAGAAATAAAAACTTCAACTTATTGTTTGTTCATCTAGAAAACTAATGCATTCCATGGAAACTTTCAACTAGAAAACCAAACCTGCTGTGAATTCCAGCACTACCACCACTGTCATGACGGCCCAAATCGCATTCGTTCCTATCCCTTTGAACAATGGCTCCATCAGATACAACAGAGAGACCAGTGTCAAAGACAAACCAACCTTGACAGCGTGAATCATCCTTCGAGGATCTTCTCGACCAGCTTTCCAAATGGTTCGCCACAACAAACCTGGAAGCCTCTTCATTTCCGGAGAATTCAAGAAAGCGCGTCTTCCAGTTGTTCTTCACTATTTCGGTTTCACCATTTCCGATCATTTCCGTTTCCATCCCCACATGAACTCTGGTAGCCATGTTTTGAGACAAATAAAGCTATACGAAGAGTGGAGGAGCAAATTTTTTGCCAACGTCAACAGTTTATTAATGATTAATAAGGTGAGACGTATCTAGACAAAGTAGTAGTGAATGTACATATCAAAGAAGAGCATAGGATACTAAAAACAGCTGATATTTTTTGTGGGTGGGGAGTTTCTGGATTGGTTGTGAGAACTCCAACTTTCTTTTTAGGAGGCAATGTTACTTTATATGGAGCGGAATGGAGAAGGGCGTTGTTGCTTCTATACTCACATGGCTTCCATACTCACATGGCTTCCATTATAAAGTGTACAAAAAATAAATTAAACCTTAATTAAGGCCCATGATGGTGACTCTCAACGACAATATAAACTACATTAATGGACTCCCAAGAATCTGCATGATTTTCAAACACATGGTCAACATTCAGTTGAACCAGTGGAAATATAAAGCAGGATCCAATGTCATTTTCCAAATCCCACAAATCTAGTTGCACTTCTCCTTGTTGTGGAAGTAATCATCGTTGACACATAAAGGTTGTGGTTGGATTTGCACCGCCGGTTGACCAAGAGATGCAATGACGACGAGATGTTAAAAGGGAGGTTTTTGCCCATGGAAAACGGTAAAAGTGTAGCAGTGGCTGGGATGGTCACGGACTACGTGCAGCAAGTAATGGCGTTGAGAGTTAACTTGAAAGGAAGGAAGGGTTAGGCAATATAACCAAAAGGGCTTTCATTGTTTGTTAACCTAACATCGACATCACAGCACAGCAAAGGATGTGACAAATTTCATAGGGCGACTGCGTCGGTTGCTGTCCAACAGCTGTGCTTGATTATTAGGCAATGGCCCGAACTTCTCGTGCTTTCTCAAACTTTCTATTTGAAGCTCAGGTTTTGCCGTATGGTTCACTTGCTTTCCTCACATTTGGCTATCTTCTATTGGTCGCCTTGTGAACCCTTTTTTCACCTTTTCCTTTTCCTTTTCCTTTTCCCTTTATACACTCCATATGCTTTTAAAGGTTTTGCCATATTGCTTCTCCCAACAATAAACCTTATATTTAAGCAAAAAACTTCCAAAAAAAGATGGAACTAGAAATAAGGAAGCTCCAACTTTCAATCTTCCTCAGACCGTGATGAAGAAGACAAGGAAAGTCTTAAAATTCATGTCCCTTGTTTGCCACGTCAAGCTTACAGCGGCTGCAATTTCCATTAGCAGGCTTCTATATGTTGTTTGATTATTAGAGGCTGGAGTGAAAAAAATGTGGGTTTGCAACGATAAATTAAATCTGGGGATAGAGAATATTTGAGATTATAGGAATTTAATGGTTTAAATGTATTCATTAATCCTTAAAAAACTTACAGATAGATTGTCAGCCAACAATCTTAAAGATTTATCTTTTATGTTCAAAAAATTAAACCACTAACCCTTAGAAGAATGTAAAAAAGGAACATGTATAATAATCAAATAATTCTTTAAAAGAATTTATCTGATATAAAAATTATATGTCATTAAAAAAAATTCCTCTAATTCTTTCTCAGTGTAATACCTCCAAAGTCCAACCATGATCATTGAAGTTAGCATTTTGAATTCTTTAAAAGAATTTATCTGATATAAAAATTATATGTCATTAAAAAAAATTCCTCTAATTCTTTCTCAGTGTAATACCTCCAAAGTCCAACCATGATCATTGAAGTTAGCATTTTGTCATTAAGGTCAAATTATTTACACCCAAATGGTAGTTTAAGTAGTGATGTGTGTAATGTGATTATTATTTTTAAAAAAAGATATATATGATAGGAATATATTTATACTTTTAAACTTCAGGATCTCCTTTTTCTTTTGATATGGATTATATCTCACACCTCTTTTTGTCACGGGTTATTACCACGGTTGTTCACCTTGTCTACCTTACTATTAGGGTGTTCGATGTAAAATCAGATAATCAAAGAGTTGCTCATGAATATTGGGAGAGGTTGTACCCTACTCTTAACAGAACACATCTTTAATAAATTAAATATTAAATGTCTCCATAATTATATATGTAAATTCTATAATCTAATTTAGGATGTTAATGACGAGAAGGATGTGGGATGCTCCTCTCGCACCTATCCTCACTAAAATTATTATCCCTATCCTCGTTCTACGACGTGGTGTATGTATAAACTCATAATCATCATCTCCATGTGTCCTATAAATTTCAAATCATTTCCGTCTTTACCACTCACGTGGTCTTTAGATCCACTAATTTTCATCATACTTGTCTCACGACTTATTCTTATAAATATCAATTAAATGAATATAAACCATTTTTATGAGAAAAAAAAGTCTGAAATACTTTCAAATTTTGTCACATATGATTATTTTAATTTTCACTATCTTTTAAAAATAATAAATTATTTGTGTTCTTAATTGGTAAATTTAAAATATCTGTTTATGAAAGGCATGTTCGTTAAGAGTTCTTATAAAATACTTATATGACATGTCTATAAACAAATATCTTTTTTTTATTAACCGTCTTATCTCTCGGTGCATGTTAGCTGGTCTAACACGAGCGAAGACGTAGCTAATCTCTTCTATTTAAGTGATTTTCTCTTCTTATTCTGTGAAGTTTTTTTGGGGTTTTGTTGGTCTATGTCTGGCGAAGTTCTTACTGATTGGCGTAAGCTTTTTGCGGCGGGGATTGACCAAGAATTGGAATTCTTTCCACCAGCGGTGATAGAGGGCTCTTGTGTAGTTAAACCCCGAAAGAGGTGTTTTGAGGAGGGGATTTCGAACTAGAAATATGCTTTAGTTGGACAATTTATAGGTTCGGCTCCAACTTTTGGCTCTATTCAGAAAGTTGTCACGCTATTATGGGGAAAGGCTTCTCCGATTAAGGTGAGTCTTGCTGGGTAAAATCTATAGTTTTTTTCATTTGCTAATTCGGTTGCTAGGGACTGGTTTTAGATAATGGTCCATGGCATGTACAACATAAACCGATCTTTCTTAGGAAGTGGGACCTAATTTGAAAGAACTGCAGTTTGATTTGAGTCGAATGCCTATTGGATTCATTTGTACAATGTTTCTTTGGAACTATTCTCAAGGATGGGGCTTAGCTATATTGCAAGCGTTGTATGGAAGCCTCTTCATATGGATTCTATCACAGCAGCTAGAGAGACTTGAATACGCTCGAGTATGCATTGAGATTAATGCTGGGTCTCAATTCAGACCACATTGATGTTGTCTGAGTGATGAATCAGTGGCAAATTAGGGTCTCAATTCCTTGGATGCCTAGCTCTTGTACTGACTGTGGGAGTTTTGGACACTCTATGAAACTATGCCCTCGGGGGAAAAGAACTGAGCAGGTCTGGAGAGTCAAGGGGACGGTAAAGGATAATGCAAATGTTCCTTCTGCCAGTGGTGGTCTACAGGAGGTTTATATATCGTGGCTTCTAATGCAACACCAGGGGGGATTAGCTCTGGCAAAGGAAAGATCTTCCAACTAATGATACTATATAGAATGATCAGGTTGGAGTTGATGATGCACTTGTCGAAGTAATGTTGTTGGCAATTTCAGTGCCAGATGGTGATAAAGGCTGCAATGTAATTCTGGAAGAGATCAGGCAGATTGAAAATAATGATGATAATAACACAGTACCAGAGGGGTTAAAGGCTACTCGTCACACTGGATATGGCTAACAGGCTGATCAACTAATAATCCTCCTATTAAGAGAGTAGAGGAAGACCAGCTAAGAGGGAAAGGTTACTGGGGGAGCTTCAAGAACAAATTTGAAATCCTCAACACTATTGACCCTGATAGTGGCTGGGAATTTCTGCTGCTGATTCTGGTAAAAAGCAAGAGGGGCTTCTTTGGTGTGGTAAAGCTTGTTCAGGAGTTGAAACTGAAGGAGAAAGAGCATGTGGATAAAGTCAACAACTTGGAATGAGGGGGTGCTTCTTCCTCTACTAATGCTTCATGTTATCTATCTTTGGAACATCAGGGGATTTAATAGTCCCCTTAAGCAATGAAAGGTTCTGAACTGGGTTGTTAGGAGTCAGATTAGCATCCTTTGTCTCCTGAAAACTAGAATGAAAGAGAATAAATCCATACCCATAATGTCTAAGAAGTTTGGTGACTGGCAGTATTGTTGCAACTACAGTCATGTTGAAAATGGTGGCATTTGGGTCCTTTAGCAAAGCAATGTAGTCTGCTCCATTAGCTCTACATTCGATCAAAGCATTACTCTTAAGGGCTATTTTATGGGTATTGATTTCTTTATGACTGTTGTGTATGGTTTGAATGATAGCTCTACCCGTAGACTCATTTGGACTCAGTTTAGCTTTATGGAAGATTCTGTGGGAAATAAGGCTTGGTTAAGTGGTGGTGACTTTAATGCCATCCTAAATGATGAGGAAAGCTCTGCTCAAATTAACTCTGGCACCATGGCTGACATGACTGAATTTTAGAGTTGTGTGGAAGACTTGGGGCTGTTTGATCACCCTTTCACAGGTCCATTGTTTACATAGACAAATAAACAGCATGACACCTACCTAGCACGCAAGTTGGATCGGGTTCTAGTCAATTCAAATTGGATTGAAGCATTCCCTTCTTCTGATGTTGAATTTCAGGCACCTGGTGACTCTGATCACTGCCCATCACTAATATGGCTGCACAAGGAAGTTCTTGCCACCAAGCCCAAGCCATTCAAGTTTTTTAACTTCTGGGTTATGCACTCTGATTTTATGTCCATTGTAAAGGAATCCTGGTAAGCCCCGGTTAATGCCAACCCTATTCAGTCTCTCTACCTTAAGCTCAAAAGGCTGAAAATATGTCTTAAAGAGCTTAACAAGAACCATTATAGTGAAATCTCAGGGCAAGTTAGGGAGAAATTAAAGAGTTTACAACTTGCCAATCTTGATCCTACTACTGCTGGAAGAAACATTACTGCTGAATTGGAAGCTGAAAGGATTTAAAGGCCCTTGAGAGGCTGAGATGTTGTTTTACAAGCAAAAAGAAAAATGGATTGGATTAGGGAAGGTGACCAGGTGCACAATTTTCCACTCCATGATTGCTACAAAAAGGAAAAATAGCACAATTAGAGTTCTATATGATCATTAGATACTTTCGAAGACATATCCAATGAAGTGATCAAATTCTTTGTGAATCAACTTGGGGTGGCTGACCCTGGTAAAGGTAATATGTCAGAACTATCAAGGATTTACTCGCTTCTCTATGTCAAGAGATGCAACAGATAACTTATGCAAGGTTGTTTCTGAAACTGAGATCAAGGAGGCCGTGTGGACAAAGGAATAACAATCCCCTGGCCCATTATAATGTATTCTTTCTTCAAGAGGACCTGGTCGATTGTGTGAGGACTTCCTAGCAGCAGTCATGCTGTTTTGATCATTCGTTTATGCTTCCTTCATTCAATGCACAGTTTTTGTTCTTGTCCCTAAATCTCCATCATAGCCTTGTTAAGGATTTTTAGACCCATTTCATAATGCACTTTTGTTTACAAGATTATCACCAAGATTTTACTGGATCGTCTCTCGTCTGTCTTCCCTAATATGATAACCATGAACCAAACTACATTTGTGAAAGGGAGAAACATATGGACAATACCCTTCTGTAACATCCCAAATCAGGGTCAGTACTAAATTACAAATTTTGAAAACTATGTGCTCGATTTCGAAACAAGTTAAAAGTTCATGACTTAATAGGAATAATTCCTTATTAGATTAGATGATAATTATGAAATTTTGAAGGGTATAATAGTAATTTCACAAGAAAGATTTTATTTCCTCCTTTATATGGAATAACACGTGAAATGAAGAGAGACATGTTCAAGTTTCCAGAGTTCTTCTTCTCCTTTCTTCTTCACGTTGAAGCTAAGAGCAAAGGTAAGATTTCTTGTTGGTTGATATTTTAGCTGAATATAAGATTGTTTATGATCTTTAGATGATAGAAAAGCTTAAGGAAGACTTAAATTAGCTTTTAACAATGAATGAAGAGTTATGAGATTAAGATTTGGAGCTTTTGAATGAAATCTTGTAAAGAGTTAGTAATTGAAGTTGGAAGTTTAAATTTGACTTGTCATCATCAAAAGAATTCAGCATTGGAAACGAATTTAGAACATGTTGAGAAATTGGTAAGATTCTTGGTTTTCAAATTCAAGATAGAACATTGAATATTAATGTGAGTTATAGTGATATAAGTTGTCTAGAAGAAGTTAGTTAAGTTTAAGGGCTAAAGGAGGTAATATAAGAAAATTAAGTAAGTTTGGGTGATTTTTCGTGCTTAAAAATATGATTTCTGGGCTAGGGATATCGGTACCCATTCAACAAGTATCGATACCCTATCAAACGAAAAATTACAGAATGCAATGAGGGTACCGATACCCTAAGGAGGGTATCGATACCCCCTAAAGGAAAAAGTGAATTATAGTTCAATAAATTAGTTTTAAGTTATAACATCAAATTATAAGGTTTAGGCTTCTAATAATCGTCTTGGAAATTATATTTATATAGATATTGAACTTAACAAGTTCCGGAACATTAACAAATAAGATCGATCAAGGGAAGGTAAGAGATCGAATTGACTAGTGAGGCCAATGATGCATGTTAGTTATATATGATGTTTCATGGAAATAAGACTTGTGATAAGTCTTTCCTATAATAGGATTTATGAGCTCATAATAGGAGCATATGTTGACATGATATATGTGTGTTAATGCTTATTGCATCGGTTATATGATATACATGGATACAGCTTGTATATAGTGAATGAGTGTAATGATATATGTGGTTATTATGTTACATGATTGTGTGAATGTATGAAACCTATGTGACATGATAAACGATAATAGAAATATAACGATTTTATAAATGGAAGTATGATTTAAAATATAGGGTTTTATGTGATATAAAGTATAGCAAAAAGAATATAGGAAATCAATGAAAGTTTATAGGATTTGAACTATACAAATAAGTTATATGATAGATGATTACCATGCTAATGATATGGTGATCAATTATAAGAATCTATATAATTAGTTATATGCTAATGAAAATAATATTAATGAGAACTTGAACGTAATAGGATACAAAATTTAAAGATAATTAATTTAGGAATTAAATACTTAAAGGAAACTATAATATAGAGTTATGTAAAATTGAATTAATAGAAAAATTTATATGAGTAAATGGAAGGTGACCAAATAGATAGTATTTAATTAAAGATACACGAGATTACTTGTTTATGTTAAATAATCTTAATAGAAATAAGTTAGGAAACTACATGTGAATTGAGATTGAGTTAATTGAGATATATGAAAGAGAAAGTATAAGTGATATAATTATATGAGTACAAGATATAAAGTATGTTAAAGGAAACATGTGATTACATGAAAAATGATATGAGCACATGTATATGTGAATTATATGGAAGTGAACTAAGTGACTATGTGACCATATGAAATGTGATATGATTGTGAAATATGATACAAAGTTATGTGATTACATGGTCACAAGAGATAGAAATCAGGTGAAATTGAACTATATGATTATATGAATATGTGAAATGAAATAATGATAATTCCCATGTTATGTGTAAAGAGCTAGAGGTATAGTTGGCATGCCAAGAGTCGAGGGTTACCTATGTCCTTAGGACATATGGACAATTACCTATGTTCTTCAGAACATGGATAGTGGTCCTTCGTGACAAATGCATAGGTCCTTCGGGACATATTTCACATACCACTCAGTGGGACTTATACGAGCTGTGGTGACAACATATGTGCACAACCTCAATTTACTTGCATATCTATAGTTCTCACGAGTATGCATGGGCTTTAAAGAGAATAAATAATTTTATATGATGATATGTGTATTCCTCATAAATGATAGATGTGATATATAGCATGTATAAGTGATAAGTTAAGATCATATGATAATAAGATAATAAATGCATATGTGTACTGGTGATAAAGATACTATATGGTTATGTTTGATGATCATAGTAATTGTGCATGTATTAAGGTGATTTAAAGGTTATATAATTGTTCATGTTAAGTGTATGATCATATGATAGAAAGGAATTAATGATACTAAATAAGTAATGATAAGCATATTTATCATGGTTTGATATATATGTAAGTAGAATATGTTATATGATATGTACATGAATTTGTTAATTACCTATGTATTTATATGCCTTACTAAGTCATAGACTTAGCGTATGATTGTTTCACATGTAGGTTAGAGAAGCGAGAAGAGAAGCTAAGAGGAGCAAGACATTTCAGCATTTTCCTTACGAATATTAGATCAGAAACATATGGATTATATGTATTTTGTGTTATAGAATTTAGTTGACATGTAGTTACAAGATTTGGATTGAATATGCTCTGATTGGTTTGAAAAACAATTTGATTGTATTTACCAATGTAAAGTACTCATTTTTTGTAAATAGTGAATTAATATTTTGTGGATTTGTAAAGACAGAGTTTTGAAAAGTCAATATGACACCTCGGACTCGTATCCAGGTCGGGTACGGGTTAGGGTATGACATTTAATGGTATCAGAGCTAAGGTTTAGCCGATTCTAGGATTAAACCGAAGGAAAAAGAGATTTTAAAATGTGTACATGCCAACATAGAGTGAAAATTTCCGATCTGATAGTGTAAGACGTGTGTTGTCTTGCTAATAGAATCAGATTGTTAAGTTATAATAGAAGTATGATTATGATGATTTTGAAGTAAAGTGAAAGGCAATATTCCTTACTGTTATAGCTATTCACCTGCCCTGGCCAGGTAGGATGAAGAGCGGACACCTCAAGAAGTTCCTCATAAGAGCTAAGGTTGATTTCAAAAAGTTGAAGTCAAATCTGAATAGTGATAGAAGGTCTTCAATGTTTTGAATCGTAAAAGTGATATGAAGTAGTTTTGTTATTACATGGATAAGATAGAATATGGTGAACAAGTGTCACCATAAGAATATTAAAATGATCAAATGATGTGGTGAGTATTTGTATAAGAGCTTAAGAATAAGTGCATCAGTGACAAGTGTATAAGATATATAGAGATAGAGTTTATGAATTTTAAACAAATGAATTGTATTGTGTATAAGCAAAAGTGTGAATGTGATATTAGATATGATAAGGATTTGTATTCTAGATGGAAAAAGTTAGCGTTGGCTAACAAGAGTATGTGATGAGAAGGTACTGGAAGTATAAGATTATAAGATATTATCAAGTTAAGATAAACAAGTATGAAGTGGATCTGGATATAAGCTAAGGATTGATAAGAAGAGTTTAAGAATGGGTATATCGATAATCAGTTTATAAGACAAAGGAAGTTAGAATGTTGAGTTTGAACAACATAAATTACAGGATGTATATGATTGGTGATTAGGCTTGTACCCAAGATTGAACAGTTGCTATTAACTAGCTGTCAGAGTAAAGGTGATAAAGCTATAAGATTAGAAGAAAAGATAAAGCTGAGTTAATCAATTATGATGTGGATCTGAATATAGTTGTGTATTCTGATTAGATAGCTATGATGTAGATAAGGAGATAAGTATTTGTGTGGAGCCTTAAGGAAGAAAAATACAAGTATAAATACAAGTATAAGAGATGATAAAGAATGAGGTTTTGTATAAAGTGAAATTGATTATCAAAGTTATGAAGAAGTGAAAAAGATCGGTAATCAGAGATGTGTATAAGTGATAGGAAAGAGTATGTGAACATGAATGAATATATGATTGTATAAGGAGATTTCAATTTTGAATGAATAAAGAATAATGGAATAAAGGAATGAAAAGAATTGAGTTTAAGGATCAGATATGATAAAGGTTATATGGAAGTAATGATAGTTTGATAGAAATAAGAAAAGTGTGCAAGGTGATGTGAAAAGATTGTTTGATTCCGTAAAATATATGTTTAATCACAAATGAAGAAGATTTAAGGTTCTATTTTTGGTCAAATGATGATGGAATAAAAGTTTGGTTATGATTAAGGTAATTAGAGATGGATTTATTATGTTGAGTAATAAAAATGGATGTTACTGTCTACGTGTGAGTGACATTATAGGATTTAGAAAGGTAAAAGGAAAATATAGAATTGAAGGAGAGAAAAGACAGAAATGGATGAGGTTATTGGTTACTGTTTATATGTAGTGACAATAGATAATGAATAAGGGAAAAAGGTAGTTGAAGAACTAAAGAAAGGAAAGACAAGTTTCTGACGTGACAGGAAGGATAAGTAAAAGAAGGTGACATGAGAACATAGAAGATATGTTCTTATTGTGTGTGCAGTGAAAATTCGAGGACGATTTTCTTTAAATGAGGGGAGATTTGTAACATCCCAAATCAGGGTCAGTGACTAAATTACAAATTTTGAAAAGTATGTACTCGATTTCGAACAAGTTAAAAGCTCAATGACTTAAATAGGAAATAATTCCTTATTAGATTAGATGATAATTATGGAAATTTTGAAGGTATAATAGTAATTTCAAAGAAGATTTTATTTCCTCTTTTATATAGAAAATAATACGTGGAAATGAAAAGAGACAAGGTTTCAGTTTCCAAAGTTCTCTTCTTCTCCTTTCTTCTTCTCGTGTGGAGCCAAGAGCAAAGGTAAGATTTCTTGTTGGTTAATATTAGCTGAATTTAAGATTGGTTTATGATCATTAGATGATAGAAAAGCTTAAGGAAGGCTAAGTTAGCTTTTAAAAAGGAATGAAGAGTTATTAGAGATAAAGATTTGGGCTTTTGAATGAAATCTTGGAAAAGAGTTAGTAATTGAGTTGGAAGTTAAATTTGACTTGTCATCAGTCAAAATAAGAAATTCAAAGTATTGGAAACGAATTTAGAACATGTTGAGAAATTGGTAAGATTCTTGGTTTTCAAATTCAAGATAGAATATTAAATATTAAGGTGAGTTATAGTGATATAAGTTGTTTAGAAGAAGTGTAGTTAAGTTTAAAGGGATAAAAGGAGGTAATATAAGAAGAATTAAGTAAGTTTGGGTGATTTCTGGGCTAGGGGCATCGATACCCATTCAACAGGTACCGATACCCTATCAAACGAAAAATTACAGAATGCAGTGAGGGTACCGATACCCCAAGGTGGGTACCGATACCCCAAGGAGGGTATCGATACCCCCTAAAGGAAAAAAGTGAATATAGTTCAATAAATTAGTTTAAGTTATTAACATCGAATTATAAGGTTTAGGCTTCTAATAATCATCTTGGAAATTATATTTATGTAGATATATGAGCCTAAACAAGTTCTGGAACATTTAGCAAATAAGATCGATCAAGGAAAGACAAGATATCAAATTGAGTGAGGCCAAGTGAGTGCATGTTAGTTATTATATGATGTTTCATAGAAATAAGACTTGTGATAAGTCTATTTCCTATAATAGGATGTATGAGCTCATAATAGGAGCATATGTTTGGCATGATGTATGTGTGTTAATGCTTATTGCATTGGTTATATGATATACATGGATACATGTTAGTATAATAGTGAATGAGTTATATTTGTTACATGATTTTGTGAATATATGAAATCTATGTGACATGATAACGATAAAGAAATATAAGAAATTGTATAAATAGAAGTATGATTTATATATATAGGGTTTTATGTGATATAAAGCATAGCAAAAAGAATATAGGAAATCATATGAGAAGTTTATAGGAATTGAACCACACAAATAAGTTATATAGATGATACACATGCTAAATGATATAGGTGATCAATTATAGGAATCAATATAATTAAGTATATACTAATGAAAATAGTATATTAATGAGGAGACTTGAACGTAATAGATGATATGAAATTGAAAGATAATTAATTTATGAAAGAAATTAAATACTTAAAGAAACTATAATATAGGAGTTATGTAAAATTGAATTAATAGAAATAATTATATGAGTAAATGGAAGGGTGAGACCAAATAGATAGTATTTAATTATAGGATACACGAGATTACTTGTTTCTGTTAATAATCTTAATAGGAATAAATTAGGAAACTACATGTGAATTGACATTGAGTTAGTTGAGATATATGAAAAAGAGAAAGTATAAGTGATATAATTATATGAGTACAAGATATAAAGTATGTTAAAGGAAACATGTGATTACATGAAAAAAATGATATGAGCACATATATATGTGAATTATATGGAAGTGAATTAAGTGACTATGTGACCATATGAAATGTGATATGAATATGTGAAATATGATACAAAGTTATGTGATTACATGGTCACAAGAGATATGAAATCAGGTGAAAGTGAACTATATGATTATATGAATATGTGAAATGACATAATGATAATGCCCATGTTATGTGTAAAGAGAGCTAGAGGTATAGTTGGCATACCAAGAGTCGAGGGTTACCTATGTCCTTCGGGACATATGGACAGTTACATATGTTCTTCGGAATATATGGATAGTGGTCCTTCAGGACATATACAGTGGTCCTTCGGGACAAATGCATAGGTCCTTCGTGACATATTTCACATGCCACTCAGTGGGACTTATACGAGATGTGGTGACAGTATATGTGCACAACCTCAATGTACTTGCTTATCTTTAGTTCTCACGAGTATACATGGGCTTTAAAGAGAATAAATAATTTTATATGATGATATGTGTGTTTCTCGTAAAATGATAGATGTGATATATAACATGTATAAGTGATAAGTTAAGATCATATGATAATAAAGATAATAAGTGCATATGTGTACTTGTGATAATAAGATACTATATGGTGTGTTTGATATGATCATAGTAATTGTGCATGTATTAAGGTGATTTAAAGGTTATAATATGTTCATGTCAAGTGTATGATCATATGAAGAAAGAATTAATGATACTAAAATAAGTAATGATAAGCTTGTTTATCATGGTTTGAATCTATGTGTAAGTATAATATGTATTATATGATATGTACATGCATTTGTTAATTATCTATGTATTTATATGCCTCACTAAGTCATAGACTTAGCGTGTGATTATTTCACACGTAGGTTAGAGAAGAAGAAAGAAGCTAAGAGGAGCAAGGTATGCCAGTATTTTTCTTACGAATATCAGATCAGAAACATATAGATATGTATTTGTGTTATAGAATTTAGTTGGCATGTAGTTACAAGATTTGGATTGAACAATCTAAACATAACCTTCATCAAACCATTCATATACATTCATTCCAGTCGGAATTATCTCAGAAATAGTTTACTTAACTTATCAAATCCACATTTATTATGATCCAAATATACAACTGTATCCAGATCCACCCATCTTTGGTTTTTCTGTTCTGACAATATCTCAAAATCTTATAATTCACATACATTTTCCATCACATAATCTGGTTAGTCAACACTAACTCTTTTCATCTATAATGCAAACCCTTTTATAGCCACACTCTACTTATACACAATATTATCCCTTTGCCTTACATTCCTAAACTTATCTCCATATCTCTTATACACTGGTCACTGATGCATCTATTCTTGAATTCTTATACAAATACTCACCACATCCTTGATTTTAACAATCTTATAGTGACACTTTTCACCATATTCTATCTTATCCACAAAAAACAAAGGTTCCATATCGTGTTTCTGATTCAAAACAATGAAAACTTTCTATCATTATTCAGATATGATTTCAGCTTTCTGAAATCAACTTTTGATCTTACTAGGCATTTCCTGAGGTGTCCGCTCTTCATCCTGCCTGGCCAGGCATGTGAATAGCTATCACAGTCAGGAATATCACCTTTCACTTACTTCAAAATTATCACGATCGGATTTCTACTGTATTAAACTATTCTTATTCTATTAGCAAGACAACATACTCCTTACACTATCAGATCAGAAATTTTCACTCTATGTTGGCATGTACACATTTTATGACACTTGGACTTCGGTTTATGCCGAGAATCAGCTAAACCTTAGCTCTGATACCAGTAAATGTAACACCCCAACCCGTACCCGACCGGATACGAGTCTGAGGTGTCACATTGACTTTTCAACTTTGACTCTTGACAAAATTCAAAGAAAATTTAAAACTTTCCTTATAGTAAAGCAGTTTAGTTACAGAATTTGACCACAATAACCAAAATCGATCAGAGCATATTTAACTCAATCAATTAGTACATGCCAACTATATTCAAAAATAACAAAAATCATTTAACTCATCTATTTTCTGATCTGAAATCTTGTAAGGGAGATGTTGACCTGTATTGCTCCTCACAGTTTCCATTCACTTTCTGTAACCTGCGTGAAACTCACACGCTAAGTCGATGACTTAGTGAGGCATAAAGAAAACACATCTAATGGAATTCATACCCACTAATCATGCATGACTGTTTTATGCTATCAAATTATACAACTCATTTACATATACATCAACATATATTCATGTATATTATGTAACAGATACCATAACCCCTATCACACATATATCATATCATGCACACATCATACATATATCACATACATTGTTCTCATATCACCAACCTGTTTATCCTTATAATTCCCTTGTCATTACTTCAATTCCGTCATATGAGCATAATGAATATAAACATATTATATATATTTAATAAACCACAATACATTATAATTTCTATAATCATATATTATATAAACACATAGCATCTTATATCACCATGACATATGCACTTCTACCATGTCACGAAAAATACAATATCATTATATCAATTATGTTCTCTTTTAAAGCCCATGTACACATGTGAGAACTATAGACATGTGAGTCTATAGAGGTTGTGCACTATACTGTCACCACAGCTCGTATAATTGCACTTAAGTGCCACGTAGAATTGCACCGGAGTGCCGCGTAGAATTGCACTGTAGTGCCATATAATAATGTCCATAAGGACCACATATCATTCCTTAAGAATCATATACATATACTAGGGATCAAATATGTGTCTCACCAGACTTCACACATGTTCCAAAGAATACATATATGTCCCGAAGGACCACATATTCCTTAAGAATCATATACTATGCCAAGGATCAAGTATGTGTCTCACTAGACTTCACACATGTTCCAAAGAATACATATATGTCCCGAAGGACCGCGTAGACCCTCGACTCTTGGCATGCCAACTATACCCCTAGCTCTCAAGACACATAACATGGGCATTTTCTTTTATACTTATCATTTCACATAACACATAGTTCAATTACTCATAGAACATTTTCATATGATTCACATTTACATATCACATAGCTTATATACTTTCTCACGTAGTTACATAGATCCATGTCATATAACATATATCCCAAAGTGCATATAATCACATATATCATATCATATAGCTTAGATCATTTCTCAGATATTCATATAAACATATATCATATCTTGTTCACATATGATCATATGCTTCATATAACACATAGAAACACCTAGAACACTTTCTCATAGCTTATATTAATTTTCAGAGTCCTTTCATATTACCTGATGACATATCATATAGATATATAATAACTGATATCATATTATCTACCTTATGCTCCATTTCTTTGTATTCCCTTAGATTATAAATTATGTCATATTTCTAAACATATATCATTTAATAGTATTTTTATTTAGGTACTAATTAATCTCTTTACTTAATTCAATTTCATATATTCATTATAATCTTTTCATATAGCTCCATTATACTAATTCTCATAATAAATCATACCACTATGTACTTGTCCAACTCATGTTTCCATTATGCATATACTGTTACCCATGTTTACCTAGTTCATATCACTTCTCATAAACTCACTTTCATCATATTTTCCTATTATTACATATTTTATCTCATAACCATGTATTCACATAGTCTTATATTTCATTATCATATTACTTATATTTGTTCTCTTATGACTCTTAATAAACATCTATTTCTATTTCCCTACATTTCTCGACTTATCTTCTATATTCCTATAATTTCATAACTTATTTTATATTCTCTTAATAACACTTAATCGTACTTTTACATAAACCACATAGCACATACAAAACATATCAATTCAGATAATCAAACATACATACACTCCTATTCAACTCATGCCTTTAATCATGAATTCATATGTAACACTTCAGGAAATAGACTCATCGTAAGTCTTATTCCCATCACACCATATACTATTGAATATGCACTCACCTGGTCTCACTAGTCAATCTTGATCTCTAATCTTTCCCCTGATCGATTACTTGCCAAATGTTCCAGAATTGCCTTATGCTCAGAATCTACATAAATGTACATTTTAAGGCAATTATTAGATACCTACACCTTGTAGTTGGATACTATCAACTTAAACGAACTTATTAAACACATATTTTCAATTTTCCTTTAGGGGGGTATCGATTCCCTACTGGGGTATCGATACCCTCATGACATTCTGGAATTCTGTCGTTTGAGAGGGTCGGTACCCCTTTGAATGGATACCGATTCCCCCTAACCCAGAAATCATTTTTCAGCACGAAAATTACTTTATTTCCTCTCAAACACTTCATATAACATCCCTTTCTTATTCTTAACTTACATATACATGCTTAAATTCATTACTACTCATTCAATACATCTTTAACTTCAAAATCTAATTCTCTACATAAAATTCAAGAATCACACTAATTTTTCTTCTGTTCTAAATTCAATTCCATCACTTCATATCTCTTAATTCAACCATTGACAAGTCAAATTTATCTTCCAATTTGAGTAAAGAACTCTATTCCAGAATTTCATCAAAAACTCTTAATCTTTAATCCTCCTAATTCCACCATCCTTGTTTTAAGATGATTAAGCTTTTCTTAAGCCTAATTATCATCCAATAATCATAACCAAACCTTTAGTTGAACAAATAATCAACTAATGAAGAAACTTACCTTTGCTTATGGCTTCACGGTGGAAAAGAATAGAATGAAGAAGAGAAGTCTGGAACTCTCTCATATTTCCCACGTTATAATACTCAAAAAAGAAGATAAAAATATTTCCCATGAAAAGACCATTTTACCCTTTTAGTTCATCCATCTTTGTTATTTAATCCAATATTAAAATTCTTTACTTAAATCCCAAGACTTTTAAATTTCATTTCTAAATTGAGCACAAAACTTTCAAAATTTACAATTTAGTCATTGACCCTGATTTGGGATGTTATATTTTCACTTAAGTTATTCAGTGTCTAATAGCTCATTTAGGACCATGTAGATGCTTTTAGAATCATTTAGTTGCATGTGGTGGAATTCAGTTTGTCGCGACATTTATTTTTAAAGTGGTGTTGCTTTATGGGAAATGTGCTTGTTTGATGATGTGCAGGAATTGAAAGCAAGGAGAAAAGGAAAGAAAATGTTGTGACATAAGGAGATTGCTGAGAAAAAATGAAATTTCCAAGTTCGACTGGCATTTCGATAGCCTTAAAGTGCGAGAATATATTTTTGAAGCCAGCTGTCTCCGACTTTCCGAGAGCTCTGCCCGAGAAATCTGCCTTAAAGATCCACCTAGAGGGGTCGGCGCTGCTACAGCCGATCCTGTTGACCACGTCACCTGCTCCACAAATCCTTTCTGTCATTGGGAGTCTGCTTTGGGATTATGCTGGGTACTCAGTCAGTAACCCATTCTGGATCACTGCTATGCTATGCCCGATACCCACGTGATTTCAGTATGGTTTGGGGTTTTCTAGGAATTTCAACACCAAGTCATAGGGTTAATTTTCCCCCTAAATAGAGGATGAAGCCACAATGTTAGGTATTTTGGTTTCACCCAGATTTGAGCTTAAAAAGTTAGAGAGAGAATGTCTCATCTTTCTCCGTCAATCCTACTTGCCGTGGTATTTCTCCTTGACAAGCCTGAGGGAATGGTGTCCTGAGAATTCGAGAGGAGCCAGTTCACTAGGAGCAGTGCTTGGTGGTCGAGGGAAGCATTGGGTAATGCACGTCGAAGGCTTTCTCTCATCCCTTAGTTCTTTGCTTTCATATTTTGTTATTGGGTTGTAAGGAACAAATGATACTTTCTTTGTGCTTGTTTATTTCGAACCCCAGCATGAACTAATTCTATTTGGTGGGAGTTCGCTTGGATGTTTAAGTTTATATTTCAATGGATGGTTTCTTTTCTATTCTTTAACATGTTTTGTTTATGAAACTTAATGCCTTAAGGTTGTAGGAGCTACGAGAGTAGCCTTTACTTTGGAGGTCTTGAGGGTTCAAGAGAATGCCTTGGCAAATTATCCTTAGTGAACTACATAAGCAAGGGGTTCTAGGTAGTAACTAGGCCTAATCCACCTTAGAGATAAGGTTAGGATTTCTTTCAACTAAAAGGATTTTTGCAAAAATGATAAGTTATATGTTAATGCTGCCACAAAAAGGTATTGCCGAGACATATCCTGTTATCTGGACCAATAGGATAACTGCAGGGGTTTACGCCAATTGGTTATGCCATGGCAGAGGGTTCAAGAGAATGCCTTGGCAAATTATCCTTAGTGAACTACATAAGCAAGGGTTCTAGGTAGTAACTAGGCCTAATCCACCTTAGAGATAAGGTTAGGATTTCTTTCAACTAAAAGGATTTTTGCAAAAATGATAAGTTATATGTTAATGCTGCCACAAAAAGGTATTGCCGAGACATATCCTGTTATCTGGACCAATAGGATACTGCAGGGGTTTACGCCAATTGGTATGCATGGCATCTTTAATCTATCGAGTCCCTTACTAGAGATAGCATAGGGCACCTTAGTAGACTCTGTCAGGCAGGCTAGGCATAGAAGAAATATCATTCGGAGAAATAAACTTAGATTTCCCAGTGACTCCTATCACTCATTCCCATAGCAGTTTGTCGTGTGAGAAGACAAAGTCCTATTAATCAAATCGTATATTATATTTCATTTTGCCTTGATATTTCATTTGTTGCACTCAACACAATTTAATTTGCCACGACATTTCCATCCACTTTGCACGACATATCCATTTGTACCATATCACCATTCCATTTTGTTGAAAACATTTGATGTTTCGATATAACAAATTAAGTTAAATGAATTTTAAGATTTTACAAAAGATTTTCTAAGTATATTCGATGTAATTATCGAATATCAAATACTCCTAGTTTCAAAGTTCATTTTAATCCTTACTAAAGTGTAAAATTATGTTTTATACTTAAACTATTTAAAATAATTTTACAAAGTATTTCGAGCCAAAATAGTCTTTTTTAAGGGTTTCAAGAAAAATCAGATTGCCCAGGGGGTACAGATTCCCCCAGGGGGTATCAATTCCCGGGGACAGATTCCCCCAGGGGGTACAGATTCCCCTGAATGGTTTGGCTCCGAGAAATAACAGATTACGAAGGGAACCGATTCCCCCTTGAGGTACCGATTCCTCACTGTTCATCAGTCCAATGGTCATAATTTGAATATTATGAAGGGTATCGATTCCTTATGAAGGGGTACCGATTCCCCCATTCTGGGCAGCCTATTTTTGCTGAAAAATCATTCCCAACGGCTCCAAACATCCCCAACGGCTAGATATGACTTCAAAAACATTCCAAGATATAAATACAAGCTAAGGACACTTGAAGAAGTAAGAGAACAACTATCCAAGCAATCAAACACAAGAGAAGAGTTTTCATTCTTATTTCATCTTTCTCTTGTATATTTTTTTTTGTGATCTCAATCTTGTAAACAACTACCTTAGAGAGGTTTTCTTGTTTACATTTATTATCTTTTGTAAAGGGGAAAGGTTCTAAC
The DNA here is from genome assembly GCF_006381635.1 of Hibiscus syriacus. Lineage (NCBI taxonomy): Eukaryota > Viridiplantae > Streptophyta > Magnoliopsida > Malvales > Malvaceae > Hibiscus > Hibiscus syriacus. The sequence goes on along the minus strand of NW_024063512.1, from coordinate 1,802,117 downwards.
TAATCCCGTGTAAAAGGTAGGAAAGGTTCTAGAGCCCGGAAAAACTAGGGAGTTTGTAAGGTTACTCTTTATCCTCAAAAGAAAGAACAAATTAGTGAATTTGTTGGAAAATCCTGGTGAGAGCTAAGGTAGTGGACGTAGACTTTGGTTGAGAAAGTCGAACCACTATAAATCGTTGTACATTCTCTATCTTTCAATCTCCTTACTCCCTAAACATAAAACCATTCCGACCCCTCTTTGCAAACCGTTCCGATTGTCGATTTGAGCTTCCAAAAATCCCAACAATTGGCATCAGAGCCTAACTCGTTAAAAAGATTAACCACCTTGAGACGGTCCTTGAAGAAGCTCTATCAATTCCCAATATAACTGAGAAGATGGCTTCCACCTCCGGCTCGTTCCACATGGAAGACTCCCTACCAACGGACAAGCCTCCACACTCAATGGAGACAACTATCGTCATTGGAAGAAATTAATGAAGGTATTCATCCAATCCAATGATCTTGATGCATGGGAGATAATCGAGAATGGCTACTCTTATCCAAAGAAGAAAGAGAAGAAGCGGAGTGACAAAGAACGAAGAAAGCTAAACTTAATGCCAAGGCCATGACATGGTGTTATGTGCATTTGGTCCTGAAATTATGAAGAAGTTTCTTCATGTTCAAGTGCCAAGGAGCTTTGGATAAGCTCGATGAAAATCCATGGAAACAAGAAAGAAGAACCAACAAAGGTGGTGTCTCTAATGGCTCTTGAGAGCCCGAGGTATCTTCTAACTCAAATGAATTTAATTCATTTACTTTTGATGAGTTACAAGATTCTTATAATAGGTTGTATTTGGGATTTGAGACCATGAATTCAAAATATACAAAATAATTTCAAAACTCAAAATTGAAATAAATCGATTTGAAAGCTAGAATTGATTTTGAAAATCAAAATGAAATTTTCAAAAATGATTTAGAACTTTCAAAAATCAAAATAAATGATTTAGAAAAGAAAAATTTGAGTTAGAAGTTAAGCTTGAAAGTTTAACAAAAGAAAAAGAATTAATTTCTAACAATCTATTATGTTTAAATATGGCAAAATGCTCACATTGCCATATCATGGTCTATGGAACATACTTGTCCTTTGAAGAAAGGAAAACGTTTTAAAATAGACAAGTATGGGTTCCAAAAGGAACAAGGGGCATTGTAACGTTCAAGGATCCAAAGCAATTGGATACCAAAATCTACTTAAATCTGTAGGTGTGTGGAAGCAATTGTAATGAAAATGATGATACTCAAGATGCTCTAGCCCACATGAAAAGAATGGGTAACCTCTAAGCTTAATTTTAATTTTGGTATTTGGTTGCTCATTGATTTTAAGCATGAGTTTGTTTTAAATGATTATGCATCATGTTTAATCTCATGTATGTTGAAAAGATGATTATGATGAACATTTTAAAGTTATATTAATTTTAAGAATTTTTAGTTCATCATAATAAAATTTGGTCAAAATTGGTTTTAATGCAATTGATATCTCTCTAACAATTGATATCAAAATTTCAAATACATAACATTTTTGGAAACTTTATGCATATGCACTTAATTTTAACAATTGATATTGATATCAAATTTCAACAATTGGTATTGCATAAAGTATTTAGTTGGATATTGAATTCATGTGCTACTACATGGTTATTCTTGGTTGAAATTCAATTTTGTTAGTGTCTTGTTCTTAAAGCAAATTTTTTGGAATACATTTATTAAGGGGGAGCTTTGATTTTTTCAAATGATTTTTAAAATGTCAAATTTACTACTTACTCTCCCAAAGTTATTTTGAACTTCAAAGATTAGAGTCTTTTTGATTTAACAAAAAGGGGGAGAAGTGTTAAGGTGTTAAAGGGGAGAAGTGTTAAAGTAAGGGGAGTATTTCAAACTTTATTTCAAAATCTTAAATTACTCAAATGTTTTGTTATATCAAAAAGGGAGAGATTGTTGAAAACATTTTGATGTTTCGATATACAAATTAAGTTAAATGAATTTTAAGATTTTACAAAAGATTTTCTAAGTATATTCAATGTAATTTCGAATATCAAAATATTACTCCAATCCTTTCAAAGTTCATTTTAATCCTTACTAAAGTGTAAAATTGGTTTTATACTTAAACTATTTTAAAACAATTTTACAAGTATTTCGAGCCTTAATCGAGCCAAAAAATTCTATTTTAAGGGTTTCAGAAAAATCAAATTGTCTAGGGGATACAGATTCCCCCCTGCATGGTTTGGCTCCGAGAAATAATAGATTACTCGAAGGGAAACCGATTTCCCCCTTGAGGGTACCGATTCCCTCACTGTTCATCAGCCCAACGATCATAATATTTGAATATTATGAAGGCGTATCGATTCCCTATGAAGGGGTACCGATTCCCCATTCTGGGCAGCCTATTTTTGCAGAAAATCATCCCAAACGGCTCAAAACATCCCCAACGTCAGATATGACTCTAAATACATTCCAGCTATAAATACAAGCTAAGGACACTTGAAGAAGTAAGAGAAAAACTATCCAAGCAATCAAACACAAGAGTTTTTCATTCTTATTTCATCTTTCTCTTGTATATATTTTGTTTTGTGATCTCAATCTTGTAAACACCTACCTTAGAGAGGTTTTCTTGTTTACATTTAAAAGACAACTACTTTTCCACAACATCCATATCATTTTTCCACAGCATTATCATTTGTACATACCATCATTAACTTTACTTAGGTGACAAAGTAAAGCGCTTTGATAGAACTTATTCGACTTCCTCCATCCTTGTGGAGAAGATACTCACTCACATATTACTTGTTCGATTGTGTATACTTGCACAGATATCCGCACTCATTATAGTACTCATACCGAGCGGACAAGTTTTTGGCACGTTCGGGGATTGGCAACTGAAGTTAATTTGTTTTGTCAAGCATTTTTATTTTACTTGTTTATTTTTTGTATAGTTTTACTTGTTTTTACTTGTCTTTTCAGGTTTTTATTTTACATACTCAACGTGCTTAGGAAAAGATGTATCAAATTGAAAATCAAGGCATTGGTCAAGAGGAAAATCAGAATGTCGAGGCAATTCTGAATACTGGGAATACAGCTAGGCTTCGTAGTATTCGAGATCATTTAAACCCTATCATGGACTACTTAAATCCTGGATTTGTGGCATCCATGAGTCAGACAACCCACTTCTAGCTCAAACCAGTTATGTTCGACTCGTTAGACTTGATTGGACAGTTTGGTGGTGCTCCTTAGGAGGATGCAAGGCAATATGTTCAAGCAATTTTGGAGGTCTATGACTCCTTTCAGCAACAAGGTGTGCATGAAGATGTGCTAAAATTGAAGTTATTTCCATATTCTTTGAAAGATCACGCCAGGGCATGGCTCAATGGATTACCTTCCGTCTCGATAAGGCCTTGGGATGACTTGTGCAAAAAAAATTTGCTACAGCATAATCAACCCAATATGAACAACCATCTTAGAAATATCATAGCATCTTTTCACCAAGGCGATGAAGAGTCTATGTATGAGTACAGGGATCGATACAAAAGTTTGATTCGAAAGTGCCTCAATCATGGATTCCACAACTGGACTCAAGTTGTGATGTTCTACAATGGAGTCAATGCACCTACGAGGATGATGTTATATGACTTGGCAAATGGGACATTACTTGACAAATCACCATCAGAGGAATTTGACATTTTGGATAGGATTGCCACCAACGATTACCAATTTTCATCTACAAGGCTTGGCCTTGGGCGAAAATCACATGGAGCTTTCGAGCTAGATTCTAAGGATTCGGTGTCCACCCAACTTGCTGTTTTCACCAATATGTTGAAGAATTTGCAAAGGCCAAGTGAGGTGAGAGAATAAAGGCATCCAATTCAGCATGTTTATTGCCATGGTAATCACAATGAGAGCGAGTATCCAACCAATCTGGAATCCATCCACTATGTAGATAACCATAATCGGGCAACAACAACCCTTATTCTAATAATATTGGATGGTGTCAGCGTCCAAACTTCTTGGGGAAATCAAGGAACCAGCAATGCTAGTCAGTCCGCTAGGCAGAAAACTTCAGTGACTCCCAGGGTTTCCAAATGAAAATACCATGGCATAATTCTAATGAGGGAGTACAATTTCATCTAACACAAGTTCTTTGGAGGCCACAATGCTAGATTTTATAGCAACCACGAAGACCATATTGTATGACCATACGACCATCTATAAAAAACCAAGAAGCTTTGCTTTAAAGCCGTAGCTTATCTTGACTTGATTGGAGGGTCAGGTTGGTTAAATTGCCATGGCATTACATTTTTTCCCACATGGAAATCTACCTAGTGATACTGAAGTCACTCGGGCTCAAGACATGGAGCATTGTGGTACATTCACCTTAAGGAGTGGCACTAAAATCTATAAAGATGCTAAGTTCGGGGGGGTAACACTCAGAGAGCCCGGTCATGAGATTATGCACGAAGATCCGAAGTTTCAAGAATATTCACATTTGCTTGAAAACAATGAGGAGGGTTCGAAGAGTGCAGCCAATGAAAACACAAAAAAAATTGCCACGACAAAAGAAAAACCCCCATCAGTAAGAGTTGATGACCAAAGGAAACTGCAGAATTTTACCGCAACAAATTTTTATAGTGATAATCACTTGAATCTTGATGAAGAAGATAAGGAGGAGCTCGAGGATATTCCAAATGTGATGAGTCATAGCTTACCCATAGCTAGACCAAGTATGAAATTTGAACCTTTGGATTTTATTGAACTCACTTATCCTAAACCCCAAGTGATTGATCATATGTCTAGGCTAGAAATTATAAAAGAATTAAGGAATGAAATGAAGATTAAGGAAAAATTCCCTAATGATAAATTATTATTTGCCGCGGCAATTTTGTGACATGCTAACATTGTCAATTTTCTCGTTAGTGTTGTTTTGCTTTCTTACTTCAATAGACTAGGAAAGAACAAGGTCATACATGATGGTGGCTACTATCATGGGGATGATCCCGACCTCTTCAACAAATTTGTTGCCCAAATGATTTCAAGTTGCCACAGCAAAAAGGAGCAAAAAGAGATCTCATTCCTCTACCATTCATCTTCACGCAGAGAATACTTTGAAGAAAAAGGACTACTGCAAATGTCCTATAATTCAGATGTGAAAGACCCAAAATGCCATGGAAAAATATTTTAAAGGCAGAACTATTATATGTGTGGGTATTTTGGTCTATACTGGTGCTCCAATCGAACGAGACAAAAATGCCATAACAATTTGAGATATTTCGGAAAGCACAGACTCTCAAACATATGGACAAGGGTAAATGCCTACAGTAGTTGCACCCACTTAGAGATAAGACTTAATTAGTATTGGCAAATGATGATTACTGATGATGTCCACCCATATGCACAAATGGCACGGCAAATTGCAACACTTCTGGCCAAGCAGAGCCAAGATCAAGTGGTGAATCCGACCAGCAACCTGATGACCTTCTTTGCCTATATCAAGAGACGGGATGAAGATGTGGAAATAGTCTTCATGGAGCTCATTCCGCTGCCCACTAAGTCAATGGAGGAGACACAATCCAAGATACCATGGCAAGCTCCTTTACGTAGGAGCCGACACCGCCTGAAGAAGGCATCTAAGCGCGAGGAGCCCCAGCTCTTAATCATCTCTGAAGGTCCCAGTACTCCTCCAGTTGCACTCGCTTATGACTCCAAACACTCCAACCCCACCCAACTGCGTAAGCGCACCCGTGGCACGACCGCCGCACCACCACACGCATAAAGTCAAGGTACCTTGTATTGCATTGCATTGTATTCATAGCATGTAGTTTCATTTTCTTTCATTTTAGTAAACATTGGGGATAATGCTTCTCTCAAGTTTGGGGGAAGTAGGGTTCTCACATCATTGTATGATAGTAGTAGTCAAATAAATATGCCATGACATTAGTAATGTTCGAATAGTTTTCTGGAATTAGTTAAGGATGCCCAATGATGATGAATTCTTGATGGATAGGATATAATGTACATGACTGGTTGAGGATGATAGAACTAACTCTAGGGCTTACTTCTTTGAAATCCTTGAAAACACGATTATATGTTTTCCATGCTTGAGAAACTTAGGAATTTTTTATAAGAGAATTCTTAAATGTCATGGAATAAAACTTTGAATGATGAAAACTACTGTTAAAAAAAGATTGAAAAATGATGATAAAGTTATAAATAAATGCCTCGACATATCTGTAGAGGGACACTCCGTTATGCCAGGGCATATGAGTGAATGAAAGTAGTCACGAGATGACTCTACCTGACTAGCTCGGGGGTGAAAGGTATGCTCCCTTTCACCTAGAGTGTGGGATGGTAAAGTGATGGGCTGACTCCCTTCGTAGTAGAAATAAAGGAAAGAAAGCAAGGTGAGAGTAAAAATTTCTAAATGTCATGGCAAATTAAGAAAGTTTGTTTAGAAATTTTTTAAGTTTGTTAAGCACGGACTGGATACAACATGAACACCCCACACAAAGAATCTTGCCTTAGGGGACAGTACTAGATTTCTCAAACCTAGTCTAGTATGTTGAAGCCATATGTACGAGGGCTGAAATTTTATCCCATAAGACTATTCTGCTTCTGAACTTGTCATGGTATTTCTGTTTTGCTTATTACTATCCATTGCTTGAGGACAAGCAATAGCTTAAGTTTGGGGGTGTGATAACTCCGTAAAATGTCATATTTTGGGACCTTTTCACTTAAGTTATTGAGTGTCTAATAGCTCATTTAGGACCTTGTAAATGCATTTAGAAGCATTAGTTGCATGTGGTGGAATTCAGTTTGCCGCGGCATTTTATTTTTAAAGAGGTGTGCTTTATGGGAAAGGTGCTTGTTGATGATGTGCAGGAATTGAAAGCAAGGAAAATGAAAGAAAATGTCATGACATAAGGAGATTGCTGAGCAAAATGAAATTTCCAAGTTCGACTGGCATTTCGATAGCGCTTAAAATGCGAGAAGATATTTTTGAAGCCAGCTGTCTCCGACTTTTTGAGAGCTCTGCCCGAGAAATCTGCCTCGAAGATCTGCCTGGAGGGGTCGGTGCTGCTACAACTGATCCTGCTGACCACATCGCCTGCTCTGCAGATCATGTCTGTCCTTGGGCGTCTACAGCGGGATTATGCCGGGTACTCAGTCGGCAACCCAGACTGGATCACTACTATGCTATGCCTGATACCCACGTGATTTAAGCATGGTTTGGGGTTTCCTAGGAATTTTAACACCAAGTCCTAGGGTTAATTTTCCCCTATAAATAGAGGATGAAGCCACAATGTTAGGGATTTTGGTTCCACCCAAATTTGAGCTTAAAAGGTTAGAGAGAGAAGGTTTCATCTTTCTCCGTCAATCCTACTTGTCGTGGTATTTCTCCTTGACAAGCCTGAGGGAGTGGCGTCCTAAGCATCAGAGAGGAGTCAGTTCGCTAGGAGCAGTGCTTGGTGGCCGAGGGAAGTATTGGGCAGTGCACGTCGAAGGCTTTCTCCTCCCTTAGTTCTTTGCTTTCATATTTTGTTATTGGGTTGTAAGGAACGAATGATATTTGCTTTGAACTAATCCTATTTGGTGGGAGTTCACTTGGATGTTTAAGTTTATATTTCAATAAATGGTTTCTTTTCTATACTTTAACATGTTTTGTTTATGAAACTTAATGCCTTAAGGTTGTAGGAGCTATGAGAGTAGCCTTTCCTTAGGAGGTCTTGAGGGTTTGAGAGAATGCCTTGGCAAATTATCCTTAGTGTTGAGAGAAACTAGGGATGAACTATAAAGCAAGGGGTTCTAGGTAGTAACTAGGCCTAATCCACCTTAGAGACAATGTTAGGATTTCATTCGACTAAAAGGAGTTGTGCAAAAATGATAGGTTAGATGTTAATGCTGCCACAAAAAGGTATTGTCGAGACATATCCTGTTATCTGGACCAATAGGATCATTGTAGGGGTTTACGCTAATTGGTTATGCCATGGAATCTTTAATCTATCGAGTCCCTTACTAGAGATAGCATAGGTCACCTTAGTAGACTCTGTCGGGCAGGCTAGGCATAGAAGAAATATCATTCGGAGAAATAGACTTAGATTTTCCTAGTGACTCCTATCACTCATTCCCATAGCAGCTTGTCGTGTGAGAAAGACAAAGTCCTATTAATCAAATCGTATATTATTTCATTTTGCCTTGACATTTTCATTTGTTTGCACTCAACACAATTTAATTTGCTACGACATTTCCATCCTTTCCATGACATATCCATTTGCTACCATACCGACATTCCATTTCCACAACATCCATCTAATTTTGCCACAACATTATCATTTTTACATACTATCACTAACTTTACTTAGTTGACAAAGTAAAGCGCTTTGATAGAACTTATTCAACTTCCTCCAATCCCTGTGGAGACGATACTCACTTATCACTGTATTACTTATTCGATTGTGTATACTTGCACATATTTGCACACTCATTTATAGTACTCATATCTAGCGGACAGTGACCCCCTATCACCCTACATTATTTTAGCAATGAATGTTCTGTCTAATCATTTAATGTGGCTGCAAAAGAAGTCTTTAGCTATCACCCTAAATGCAAGAGGATTGGTCTCACCCCTTTGTTTCGCGGATGACCTCCTCATTTTCTGCAAGAGTTCCATTGACTCTGTTATGGGAGTACAGGCTGTGCTAGATCAGTTCTACTCCATGTCAGGGTTGAAGCTGAATGTCAGTAAGTGTGAGATGTATGTTGCTAGTATTTCTGGTGAGCAAGTCAACACCATCAAGGAAATTATTGGTTTCAAATTAGGTAGCCTCCCAGTCATATATTTGGGAGTCCCATTGGTTACCAGGAAGGTGACTGTGAAAGACTGCCAAAGTCTCATAGACAAACTTAGGACAAAGCTAAGTTTATGGGCCAATAAGCACCTTAGCTTTGCAGGAAGGCTGTAGCTTGTTCATTCTGTCATGCTCATATTTCGAATTACTGGTACAGGCAGCTCATACTGCCTCAAGCTATTACTAGAAAAGTTGAGCAACTGTGTTCCCGATTCTTTTGGAAAGGGACTGATGCCCCTGCTAAAGGTACTAGAGTTAGTTGGAAGATTGTTTGCCTGCTGAAATTTGAAGGTGGATTGAGGATAAACGATGTAGGGGGTGGAACAAATCTTGCATAGTTCAGCTTATCAGGAAGCTTTTGGCTAATGAAGGCTCCCTTTGGGTGGCTTGGATGCACTCCTATGTTATTAGTAATGTTGATTTTTAGCAGATGGAAGCCCTATGAATACAAGCTGGAGCTTCAAGTTTGCTGAAAATCAAGCCTGATGTTGCCCACCTCTTTCTGGGTCAGATTCGTGATCTCAGTACGAGGTATATGGGAAGAACTCTGCACCTCTGCCCCAAGGTTACTTGGCACCATTTGGTCTGGTTCTCTGGACGTATCCCCAAGCACAACATTATTGAATGGATGGCCATACTGAACAGATTGCCTACTCGGGTTAGGCTCTTGCGAATGGGCTTAGCCATTGAATCTGATAGATGCTTACTGTGTGGCAATGAGGCAGAGGCAAGAGATCACCACTTCTTTGAATACTGATTTGCTAAGGAACTGGGGTTCCATTCTTGAACTGTGTTGCATCTCTCGTGGAGATAGCAGCTGGGATGGTGAACTGGGGTTCTACTACTCAAGGGTAAATCTCTCATCGTGAGAATACTTAAACTTGCTTGGACTGACCACGTTTATAGCATATGGAAGGAAAGAAATGGCAGATTGTTTGGGAGTAGAGCTAGATCAAAGAAAGAAGTGATGGAAGATATTAAAAAGACCATCTGAATCCGGCTGGTAGGCAAATCCTTCAACAGAGCAGACCCGTAATATTTCCCTGTGTGAAAAATAGGGCATGCCTGAGTAGGTCCTGTCTTATTGTTCTGTCTTGTTAGCTGGATTAGCGTAGTGTGCTTTCTAGATTTGCTAATGAGTTTATTGTCTTTGTATATTGTAGCAGTTTTTTTGCTTCTTAGGTAATGGAAATTGAATTATCCAAAAATATATATTTTTTTATTCTTAATAATTATGCCTTTTTGACATTTTTTTGTCTTTATAATATATTTTTCTCTTTTATGGTTCGTTTGCCGATGCAGTCAGATCTATTCGTATTTATCTCTTGTTCAAGTTTATTTGATTAATTTTTTAATATTTTCCTTGTATGATCTTTTGTGTGATCTTAGTCAAGTGACTAATTTTCTTGTGTTTAAGAAAATAATCTTATATATATATGTTTAGTTTATCGTTGTGTGTAAACCTTCATTATAATTTGAAATATTTTTTTTTAAAAAAAATTAGCGGCTTCTATCTAAAAAAACTAAAATAATATCAAATACAAAATAATAAAAGAAATTTTATTTAAAAACTTAATTTTCATAATGATATTATTTTGGTAAAAAAATCAGAAACATGGGTCGGAAGCATAAACAATATAAACAATATAGGGGGAGGTTGAAGAATCTATTTTTTTAGAAGAGTATTTACTTTCTGATTCATTAAAAGAGTTTAGTTTAGGGATATAATCATATAAGGTTTTTAAGAAAAGCATTCCTTGGTTTTTTCCTCACCAAAATTAACTTTTGGTAAAACTCATGTCCCTTGTTTGCCACATCAAGCTTACAGGAGTCTGGAGTGAAAAATAATGTGGGTTTGCAACGAGAAATTAAATCTCGGGGATAGGGAATATTTTATATTAAAGGAATTTAATGGTTTAAACGTATCTAATACCCATTACTCCTCGAAGAATACGGATTGTCAGCCAACAATCTTAAAGATTATCTTTTATACTGTTCAAAAAAATTAAACATTAACCTTTAGAAGAATGTAAAAATATATATGTATAATAATCAAATATTTTCTAAAAGATATTTGATGGAATAATTGTAATCGGTGGTGAATCCAGTAATACTTTTCAGGGTTGACACATATATATTAATAACATAATTTTTTGTATAGATAGACACAATTAAAATTTCAGGATAGTCATCTTCAGTAAAATGAATACTAATAAAAAAGAAGTTCGAACTTCAGGGTGGACGTACCCACCCTGAATAAAGGCTACATCCGCCACGATTGTAACTCAACGAAGTAAGTTTAGATATCGTTTATGTTATTCAATAAAATTTTCTCTAATTCTTTCTCAGTGCAATACTTCCAAAGTCCAACCATGATCATTAAAATTAGCATTGATATTGTCATTAAGGTCAAACTATTTACACCCAAATAGTAATTTAAATAGTGATGTATGTTACGCGATTATTATTTTATTTTCAAAAAATATGTTTGATATGATATATAGTATAATACTTTTAAACTTCAATATCTCTTTTTTTTTTTGTGGATTAATATCCACACCTCTCCTCGTCACGGGTAATTATTACAGTTGTCCACTTTATGTATCCTTATTATTAGGGTGTTCGATGTGAAATCAGGTAGTAAAAGCGTTGCTCTGGTACAAATAACGGAACTAAATGGATGCTGGGAGGGGTTGTAGTCCCTTAATCTCGGAAAGAAAAATTGTTTACATTTAATATATATATATATATAGAATAATTATAAGTTGTCCTCTCACTTTGAAAAAAAAATGTACTTTACCCCTTCAAATTAAAATTCAGACTGTCCCTATCTCGTACCACTTATCAATGGAGCCATTAGTCTCTATTCAAATGACACATCTAATAGGATGTGTAACACAATCACTTTTAAACTTTATGACACCTTTATTCCCTTTATGATATGAGATTAATTTCCTTCACCTTTCTAATATGTTTCATGTGGCTATAGTTTAGATTTGTGGATGTAATTTTTTAATTAAAAAAATCTAAAAAGGATATAAATCTATTTAGATCCTCTATTATAATTCATTTTTTATTTTACCTCTATTTTGTATTATTAATTATACTTTGTCTTTTGAATTGATATTTTGGCTCCATCTCTTAACTTAAAGGTTTTGATACTCCATTTGATATGAACCGATTCAACATCATGATCATTCTTGCATCTCCAACCTTTCATAAGATTCAAGTGATATACATTCTTGCATCTCCAACCTTTCATAGAGTTCAAAAGAGAGTCTTTTTACATTTATATTTATGTTCATACTATGTGGTTATATCTCATTTACTATGATATGGACATATTCATATATATATATATACACACACACACGTTATATCTATAGTTATAATAATAATCTTTCTTTCATATGAAACTTAAGTTATTATTATAACATATAGTCCACATATTTATATTATATATATATTATTTCAATTTACTTAACTTATATTACGAGTTCTTTGTGAAGGTATGCGACCACATATTGGGGAGCTGAAACAAGCTAGCAAATGGAGTCCAAAGATATGAGAACTTAACTAGGACAACTCCGAGGAAGCTAAGGAACAATTTTGGAAAAAGTTGCCAGCTGCACCTTGAGCTCGTATCTGGGTTGAGTTGGACTTTTGAGCTAACTAGGATATTCAATTCAGCTGGGGAATTGCAACAATTTCATCCTTTATCAAAGAGCTTCAATCCTATGCAAAAATTTTCTACAGTTCGTGTCTTTTCGTGAAGAGGTGTCATTCCTGGACATGACTCTTCACCAAGAGTTGCCAAAAGATTCATCAAGTTATAAGTCACCTATGGCTAGCTCACTTTCAAATCATTCACCCTAGAACATGTTCATTCATGAAAGGTTACATTCATGAAAGGTTACATTCCAAGCATTGTGTCCTTTCATGAAGGTTGTTGTCCATGAAGAGTCACTATCACATGAGTGCACGTTGGTAAAGAGATTTCAACCAAAGGAGGCCTAAATTACAAAGTGACATGAGGAAGACCAAGCTATTTATTCGGCCAAACACATACGCCTTGAACATGGAAGAGTTTGATGCTAAAGTGAACAAGTACATGCCTATTCGGCCAAGGGAGTGTTCATTCATTCTAGCCGAATCATCATGCCTTTATGAAGAGTTAGCCGAACAATCATGATGCCAAGTGACCTATGCATTTATCTAATAAATCATGTACATTCATTAAATCATGCACATTGGTCAAAACATCACTTAACTATTCTGCCAAGGCCTTCATTTCATATAATTAGGAAGGTTTTCATCCTTTGTAAAACATCTCATACTTAAATCAAATTATCTTTGTGAGTTAATCTCTCTTCCAAGTTCTTTTAAGAACTATATTGGTTAAGCAAGTATATTTCTATACTTGTGGTGTCATTCTATCCACCTTGATACTTCAAATTCCTAGATTCATATCTAGTGGATTTAAGTCACTTTCTACATCCCCTCGAGCAAGTTTGTAAAGACTGGGGTTGTGCTTCTTAGCATAGTTTCTTCTTCGACGTGTTTGAGATATTATCTTTACCATCGTCTCCATTGCCGCCCATTCAACTTCAACACCATCTTCATCAACTCCATTGAAGGCCACCATCATCATTATCATATCTTCCGCAACCTACTCTATCCTTATCTTATTTATATTTCATTTTCATTTCATTATCTTATATTTACTAATCTTTATTCAAACTTTTCTTTGTTGCAACCAATACTTCAATTTGAGGGCAACACTTGTTTCTAGTCTAATCAATCACAGTTTTAAAAAACACTTTTAATAGAACTTATCTTCAACAAATTAAATATAAAATGTCTCAATAGTTATTTATGTATAATTCCATGATCTAATATGGGGAATGTTAATTGGACGGGAATGATGTGGATGCTCCTCTCGCACCTATCCTCAGTAATAATTTTTATTCTTATCCTTGTTCTACTAATTGTTATGTGTATAAAGCCCATAATCATCATCTCCATGCAACCTGTAAATTTAAATTCATTCACGCCCTCACTATCCACGTGATATTCATATGCACCTAATCCTCATCATAACTATCTCACGACCCACTTCTTACAAATATCAACTAAATGAACATAAATAATTTTTATGAAAAAAGTATGAAATATCTGTCTTTCAAATTTTTATTACATATAATATATTATTCTAATTGTCACTATTTTTTTAAATAACAAATCATTTATGATCCTTAATTAGTAAATTAAAGAATATCTTATTTATGAAAGACATGTTCCGTTAAAAGTTCTTATAAAATACTTATATGACATGTCTAGTAAAAAATAATATTATCTACAAAAAAAAAAAGAAAAATTTTATTTTTAAAAAATAATTTTCTTAATGATTTATTTGGTAAAAAAAATTCCGAGAAACGTGGGTCGGAAGCGTATAAGTGATTTCTGTATTTGGGCCAATTTTAGGCCATTATGGCCTTTTGGGTGTAATCAAACGACCCAAAGATTTGGAAATTGTTGCATTCTTTTGTAGTTAAATCTCTTGTTCTTGCTAACACTATCGGTTCTCGTCTTGTTGGGTCAATAGGTGACCATAAACAACCCCATTGTTATTCACCTTTCGATCCTCTATATATATATTCACATAAAATTTTATATAACTGTGCGTACCTTTTTTGTCAATATTAGCTCTCAACTCACACACTCTGCTCCATCTTTGCCATTGAACTCATTGACCCAGAAAGGTAAACTTCAATTCCTCACTACCCTTTCATTATTTTTTTAAATATTAGTCATACCCTTGACCTGTAATTTAAGATTACCTTTTTGAATTTTTTTTCTGTAATGGAACAGAAAATCAAGACAAATCGGTTTATGCAATCAATATGTTTAAATGATAATATTTATTGTAAGGGCTGATAAAGTTTGGTACTTTTTTGTTGGGTTACTAGATATGAATAATCAGATAACAAAGGTATACATATGGGACATGGATGAAACCCTTATATTGCTCAAGTCTTTGTTGAATGGTTCATATGCTGAGGCTTTCGCCGGTTTAAAAGATGCTCAGAAAGGTGTTGAAATTGGAAAGATGTGGGAGAAACATATCCTTCAAATTTCTGATGATTTCTTCTTCTATGAGCAAGTATGGATGAGATTTCTACATTCCCCCCTCCTCCCTTTTATGTTGCTTTTTTCCAACTATAAATCTCGAATTTTACAGTTATATCTATTGAACGTGCTACAGATTGAAAACTGCAATAAGCCTTTCCTTGAGGTCATGAGCAATTATGATGATGGGCAGGATCTCTCCGGTTATGATTTTAATCAAGATGGTTTCAGTCCTCCGCATGATGATCTCAACAAAAGGAGACTAGCGTACAGGCACCGAGTCATAGCCAACAAGTATAAAAATGTATTCCAACTGATGCCTTTCAAGCCTAATATAAACTGTGCTTCCAATTATTTGTGTAATGTTCATGTTCTCTCATTCCCATTTATTCGAAATATGAGGCTTTTTATTGCATGCTCTGGTTGTTGCCTCCCTTACGGATGAAGTTATGGTTTAGCAACAAGTACAACCATGGAGAGCTAGGTGAAATTTTGAAGGGAACTGTCACAGAAAATCTAATATTGTGTAAATCTGCATCATGTAGTATACATCAGTTGATAGCTTATGGTTTAGTAAAGATGGAATTATGAATGGTAAATAGATATCTCCTAGAGGTACCTACTCACTAACTGCTGGATTCTATCTGGATTTAATATTTATGTAAAAGCAAAAATTGTTCTTATATTGTGGGGATTTATTTGGCATTGCAAAGCACTTCCTCTCAAGACAGAGACAACTTAATCTTTATTTGTCAGTTTAAACTTTCATCCTTGTATTTCCTCATAGATAGCTTCGTTTTCCAATGGTCACCTTTGCTTGTGTTTATTTTCCATGTCCCCTCAAAGGCTATGTATATATTATAAACGCAAATGCTTCTTAGATATAGAAACATAATTGTGATTTTTTTTAGAAAGTCCTATCATTTCAGGGTTTACACAATATTTTGGACCAAGAGATGATGGATCTCTGGGATGCATTGTACAAAATGACTGACGAGTATACAGATGGGTGGCTTTCATCAGGTATGTTCTCTGACTATGTCATGGCTACTGAGGCATCCATTTTTTTTTTTCCAGCCCATTTAGTGCTGAACTAAAGTCATTGACAGTTCTAGTATTTAATTAACCGAATCTGTTTTGTAATTATATTTGGTCACTGTACAATATCATTGACCATTATGAAGTCTTTTTTTGTGATGTTTGCTCAATGTCAAAGCTTATCTTCTTGAGCATTTTGACTAAGGGACTAAGGGTTATAGCTGCAATGTAGATTAGGGTGTGTGAACATATAAATTGATGCATGCCTTAAGTTTTTAGTTATGCACTATATCCAATGTGTTTTTGTGGTATTCTAAAATGGGGTTAAAAAAACTCACTAATGTAGTTGCCTCTTAAGAGTCTTGCATAGCTTAGAGATATCCTTCACTGATAATTTGAGGCTGAAGGTTTAACTTTTTTTTTTGATAAGAAGTGGAGGCCTCGTTAAAAACCCTCTTCATGATTACAAGAAACCAAAGATGTTCCATAATCAGCGGAAGGAGTAAAAAAGTGCCTCAAATTTTATTACTAAAAGATTAGTGCAATGCATGTGATTACAACCAAGCTTAACCCCCCCCCCAATACAATAAATAACCCGAACACACAAAGAAAAAACAACCCAACCACATACTCCCTATCTTAGCCAATTCCAGACTTTGCTAAAATGTCTGCCTCAAAATTTGCTGGCCTACCTACCCAACGAATGATGCCCTCCAAGTTTCTTATCTTATCAGCAGTTTCTTTAGAGATAGAAACATACAAACTTGGGCATTTATCCAAATTCTTAATCCACTCCACAGATAGCTTACTATCACTCTCAATAATCAACCATTTCTTAGAACACCGGCAAGAAGATTCAAAGAAAATTACACCCTGTTTAATGGCCTTTAATTCCATTAAAGGAGGACCCGGACCAGCAGCTTCTTGAAAAGAACTCATCTCTTAGGATCCCGCCTAAACCATTTTGCCTTCCAATCACCTTTGACAGCAGCATCCACATTCAGCTTCAGAAATCCCAAAGGGGGAGGGGACCAAGAAATCTGTTCTGTTATCTGGCTTTTTGGAACAAAACAAAGATCTCCAAGAGAGGGATCACTGATGAGGGAGTCCTTCGAGATGGAAATAACTCTAACACAAGAATCAAGAATTTTCTTGTAACTTGAGCTAAGGTTCTCATAGTTTTTCTTAATGACTTGCTTTGCTTTATTTTCTAAATATAGCACGGGCACTCTTGGAGCAGTGTTTAGCTGGGAATGAAGATCCTACCTTTGGTAGTACCGTTGCTGGTGGAGTTGTGAGTTCTAATGCCACGGGGTCCCAGCACATAAATGTTTTGGTGACTTCTGGGTCGTTGATTCCTAGCCTTGTTAAATGTTTACTCTTTCGACTTGACAATTTGATATCGTATGAAAATGGTGAGTAATCTTCGGTTCACTTGAAGTAAACTGCACCTTTTTGTAGTATATACTGAAATTGTATATGGTTTTATTGTTAGAGATATTGTTTATAGTCTTAGAACTTTCGGGGGGGTTGTTAGATGGGTTGCAAGGACAGCGAATATGGATGTTGATGCTTTAGCAAAGGCCGGTATAGGTTGATTTTAAGAAGGAGGTTTAATGAGGCCTTCAAATCTTATCAAAAAAAATATATATATACTGAAATTATTAGCACCAGCCAATACTTTAATTGGCATATTTATTGTAGTCTGCTTGTTATGCATGTTTTCTCTTATAATCTATCCTCCCATCATCTTTTTTAATCTGTCCATGGCAAGTACGATATTTGATTTCAGGTCCTTGGCACAGATATGAAAGGACTTTTCTGGAAACATTAGCAAGCATGCTCATGTTATGTGCATAACCAGAAAGGGTCCCTATATTTTGTGTTGTATATGAACATTTAAGCAATCAAGAGTAGCATAATTGCCTGGTTAAACGCACATCTTTCTCAAAAAAAAATTATATCCTAAATTGACCTCACAGTAAAGGTATCTCTCGTTAGCCAAGACTCGATGAGTTTAATATGTAATGTTAATGTGGCAATTTTTCAGGTGAAGAAAGCTTTTAACAAGAAGATATGAATTGCCTAAAATTATTTCCCATAAACTATACTTCGGTTATCAAGTTCTTCTAGAATACTTGCTTTTCATTCTCTCTATAAGGACACTCTCCATGACTTGTAGTTTCAAGAGTTCAAATGGTTCTCATATTTTTCAGGTCACTGGATTGCATGCACACCGTAGCGACCACATGTTGGTCCTCAATGTGATTTCTTTGATAAACTCATCATATTTGTATTACTTACAAAACATTTATTCTCCAGTTTACAGCTCATGGGATGTAGGGAAACTACAATGTTTCCAGTGGATCAAGAAACGTTTCAACAGTCGAAATACCCACTTTTGTGCAATAGGAGATGGATGGGAAGAGTGTGAGGCTGCGCAAAGCCATGAAGTGGCCTTTTATCAAGGTAGACCTGCGTCCCAATAGTTCTCACAGGTTCCCCAGGCCTCACACTTAGAACAGTAGGTTTCTATTTCTCTATCGGTATGGAAACCCTGATTCAGAAAATGACGATGACTAACCATAGTTTCGCCATCATATAAGTTCATTTTGGATCTTAAAAATGGATACCTATTTGTACATAAAACCAGAGTTTTACCAGGTGGAACCTGCATTTCTGAACAATAACAGTATTGTTTGTACAAGATGAGGCTCGGCAACTTCCTAGGCCGTGTATTTGATTGTATAATCATTTCTTGTAGATACAGTCATTATCCCTTATGCTAAAATGACATTTTTATGGAATGATTATGAGCATATACATTTCCTTGTACAGATTTTATGCAAGTCTGGCAATTCATTTTTCTTTATAATTTTTGGAAGTTGAATTATGGTTATATCTTTTAGTGCATTAGCTCCCATGTTTTGCCACAGGAAGTAACTGAAATGCATTTCTTGAAAACCTTGTTAAATAATGGCCTCTCTTTATGTTAGTCCAGACGATTTGTCTGTGTCTGAAATTGGACTTTCCTCTGATTCTCTTGGGCAAATGTTTGATACCATCCATAAAATGCCACACCTCTCTTCCTTTTCATGCAAAAATCCCAGAAATGTGGTTGGAAATTGGAATAGCTGAAGTTTTGGAATGGCAGGCTAGCCATGGATTGAAATGTCAACATCTGATGTTATGGGGCTATAAATTGAGACAAAAGGGTTTTTGACATTGGGTAAACTACATATTTAGTCCCCCAAATATTATTGTAGTTTTGTTTTGATAATTTAATTACTTTTTTAAATCATACCTAATGTTACGTTTTCGTTTGGTTTTGGTCAATTATTGTTAAAAAATTAACGATACTGATGTGTTATCATAAGATAGTGTCATCATTAAAAAAATTAAAAAAATTATCATTTAAGCATTATTGTAGTTTTTTAATGGTCGGTGATCATAGTACAACTTTATGTATTTTAAAAAATATTAGCGACTAAATGCATAGTTTAAAGACATTTTTAGCTCTCCTGCAACCCAAAAAGGAAAAGAAAAAAAAGAGTTATTTAGCTTTTGTTTGTTTTAATACAGTACTATTATTAACTGTTAGGACGAAAAGGATAAGGCTGGGAAAAAAAAGATTGTTTGATCATATTTAGCATATTTATCCAGGCTATTAGGAAGGACTTGTGGCCTGTTTTCATTCATACATGGATGAATGCCAAGATTTGGGATTATCCTTAATCTCAACAGATAAGATTAGATGGCTTGGATTTCAATTTGATTAAACAGATTAATTGATTTAACAGAGTGAAAGGACTTATCGAGGGTTGTGGATATAGACCTTTTTGTCATGTTTTCTTAGCAAATAAAAAATAAACAAAAATGGCTGCCTGATTTTCCAAGATAAGATCAAATCTCTTGTTTGACGTATAAGTGACGCCTTGATGAAGCTCAAAGGAGTTTTTTTAAGTAAAAATAAAATAAAACTTTTAATAAACCAAGTCTGATGAATTTGTAGGGCAACCAGAAAAGCAGCAGGTCAAGGATTCGATCAGACCATTTAATGACTCATTGCCCATTGGCTGGTACCGGAAGCAATGGAGTTTCACGAAATCTTATTCAATCAGACCATTTAATGACTCGTTTTCGTTTTTAAACAGTAATTTATATCTATTTATAGGGAGTAATTAATGATTTAGTAAATAACACATTTTCTTGTGAATTTTTTTATTAGTACGAGTTAATTTAGTAATTTAACTATTGATAATATATATATTTTACAGACACAACTACTTAAATTTGAGTTTTTTAGGCCACGTGGAGGTCTCCATGTTTCTTTGTATGGACCTGAATGGGAATGTATCATAAGAGTTCTTGTAACAACTCCTGCACATACTTTGAATGAACCACTTCTTCACACGATTAATCCTTTTCGTTCCTCAGTTTTTTTTTAACAATTTCTTTTACATTTGTTTATAAATTTATCCACTCTTCTTCTGTTCGTGCATAATTGATTCTTTAGTTGCAGACAAGTATAATTGAAAATAGAAGCTGAAATGCTCTGTTAGAAAATAGAATAAATGATATTTGACTCATTTTTCTTTCTTCATTTATGTGTTTTGCTATGTTACAGGATTCTCTCGTATTCACTCATCCAAAATCATGGCATAATAATGCAGGGGAATAAAAACGTAACAGCCAAAAGTCATAATATTTTCTTTTGGGGTAACTTGAGTATAGAGGAGGGTTCGGATTTTGTGATTTTTTTAAGTTGAGAATAGGATTCCGATATTAAGATTCGAACACTAAACTTGTTGGATGCCGACTTTTGTGTTGTATGAATTAAAAGTTATGAATTTGCCCCCACAGTGACAATTTTGACAGATGGTCCCCTGATTTGTGTTTGCTATGAGATGTGGCTAAGTGGTTTATTTAGCCCTCCATTTCTCCCGTGAGAAGGGTGAGTTTGGACTTATTCCAACACACTCGCGTCCATGCAATTTTTCTTTCTTTCTTTCTTTTTTTACTGTAAAAGAAAAGCTTTATTGACAGAGAGAGAAGGAGAGGGGCCTGGGGTCCAGGGTTTCTTGATGTGCCACCAAAAAGAAAATTTGAAGCTAACTCACCAATGACCAAACAAATCAATCTTTTTATTGTGGTTACAAATGCGTAAAAATCGATCTTTCACATTGCATATTCACCACTTGAAACTGCAGAACAATAAAAATCTACTTTTTACACTCTCTTCTTAAATTTCAGCCAAAAGAAGTCTCTTTTAATAAGGATAAAAATGAAAGCTTTTAGTTAATATAACTCTCCCTATGATGAACTGATAAGGAACACAGTAAAAAAAGGAGAATGATTACAACAACTACTTTATTCTATATTTAACCACCCCTCCACCCCTCTCCCTCCACTTCATCTGCTAAAAGGTATATGTTTGCGCCACTTCATAATGATTTAACTGAATTTCTTTGTTTATCAACTGTCCTGAAGCTTTTGTTTTTTTTATTTTCTGTTCTCTTTTCATAACCAATTAAAAACTACCATCTTGTATGGCTATGTAAGCAAAGTTTCCAAATTGGGAATTGGGTTTTTTTCTTTTTCAGTATTTTGCTGGTTATGCAACTCTCTCTTGTCTCTCACAGTTAAAACTGGTATGATTTTAATTATAATCGATTATGTTTTCATTTTTAGGCACTTTCTGAGTTGATCATGATTACAATATGTCTGCTGTTTCTAAGTGCTTATTATGTTATATTTCTTGTCTGTCATGGTAAGTATGGGAGAAATCTTGGTGCTCTCTGGTTCCAAGGCAGTGAACTATTGAAAGGAGAGTTTAGCTGTCTGATTTTACAATGCCAGTTCCCCATGTGCCGTATCCGACACCTCCGGCGCCTTACACCCCTCCTGCAGCCAATGGTATCTTATTCTCTTCTCTTCTGTTCTGCAACAGATTTATCTTGAATCAATGTGAATTCTCCTCAAGAAACTTTGGTTTGGCTGAAATAGAGTTAGTCTCATTGTAACTACATATATGATGCAAAGAGAAAAAAGGGTCCAAGCAATAAATATTACTTTTCGAGATAAGAACCTATTGAATGACCTCTGTAGTAAAAGGTAATGTTGTCATAGAGTAATAAAATTCTAAACATATATTACCATTGTTACCTTCGTTTTACTCTCCATTGTCCACTGATGTAGAGGCCAAATCTATGTAACCAGGTGCTCAAAGCCAGCTTGTGTGTTCGGGTTGTCAAAATTTGTTGCTCTATCCAATTGGGGCAACCTCTGTGTGCTGTGCTGTTTGCAATGCAGTAACAGCAGTACCACCTCCAGGTACCTCATCTGCTACTTCTTCATAACTTTCTATGAAATCCTGAAACATAACATCGACTGAATCTTCCTTTCGGAAGACCTGTGTATAAAATATAAATCGGAATTCTGAAAATACAGGCACAGAAATGGCCCAGTTGGTGTGCGGAGGCTGCCATACGTTACTAATGTACATCCGTGGAGCAACGAGCGTTCAATGTTCGTGTTGTCATACTGTCAATCTGGCCTTGGAAGGTATGTGTAGATATAATAGGAAGAGAATGTTTTCTTGTATTTTATTCATCAACATTATGGATATGTATTCAAGTATAAAGGTCCTATAATATATGTAGTGTCCTACATTAACTAAGTAATATCATACATTAAATATAATATACATAAACTCCAATATTTAGCCTATAAATATGTAATACTACCCTTCAAGTTGGAGCATATATATTAATCATGCCCCTATTAAAAAAATTTAATCATGCCTAGCTTGTTACATAGACAATCAATTCATAGATAATCAATTTAGATTCCATTCAGAATTTTTGTGAAAATATCTCCTAATTATTTTCTAGTTTTCACATGGATGGTAGTGGCCAAATCTTGTTGGATCTTTTTGCGAGTGAAACGACAATCAATTTCAATATCTTTCGTTCATTCATGAAAGATCAAATTAGAAGTAATGTGAAACTTAATTTGATTATTAGGGATTTCTTAGTTCAGTCAATCAACGAAAGACGAGAATCCCTTATGTGGCGGTGTCGACGGAAGAGCCTCCAAAAGCTGTCAGTGAAGAGCAACAATAAACCTCTTTTCTTTTGACACGCAAACAGCCCACAAAAACCCTAATTTTAAAACTCTAAAATTAAGTTAGGAGTTGGTACATCTGATACCATGTAAAAGTAGTAGGAAGGGAATGTTTTATTATATTGCATTCATCAATATAATGAGTATATATACAAGTATAAAAATACTATAATATGTAAAGTAATATCCTATATTAATATG
Organism: Hibiscus syriacus; assembly: GCF_006381635.1. NCBI lineage: Eukaryota > Viridiplantae > Streptophyta > Magnoliopsida > Malvales > Malvaceae > Hibiscus > Hibiscus syriacus. Next base: position 1,778,755 of record NW_024063512.1, on the reverse strand, counting down.
TAATACCATGCATTAAATATAATATATATCAACCTAATATTTTGTTTATAAATTATGATGTTTCAGTACTTCAATAATGTTGTTTCCCCTAAAACATTATTGAGATACAAAGCCTTGTTAATTAAGCAACTATTTTAGTTTTGGTGAAAGCTTCAGATTTTCCTTCACTTTTCTGACAGCAAATCAGGTAGCTCATGTGAATTGTGGGAACTGCAGAATGTTACTAATGTACCAGTATGGAGCAAGATCTGTAAAATGTGCAGTTTGCAATTTTGTGACATCAGTTGGGGTTAGTACACAATTTGTTCTCACTAACTGTTTATATACTCGATTCGCCGTCTTCTTAGCACCCTTGAAGTACGAAATTTCGTAAAAGAAAACCGTATTATCTAATCATACAATATGATTACACTGTTCAATTTATGGACAATATGCGATAAGAAATTTGCTTGCAAGATTTTATGCTCTAATCCCAAGTCTCTACTGCATTCTAAAAATCATTGCAGCAATATATAATTTACAAGACATGAGTTTTTTTTTTTTTTTTTTTGCAAGTGTAACTATCTGAAGAAAAGTTTTTCCTTTTTTCATAACTATTTCTTCCTGTAAAATATTTCTTCCGTTTTGCAATATGTTCACTGTTGTTTTCTGCCATTGATTGTTGCAGGGCTCGGCAAGCGCTGCCGAGCAGAAGCTCAACAGCTAAGGTTACATTACGCCCAAGTTGATTGTTGGAAGCTAAAACTTTGGTTTTGCTTATTACAAATATCTTTCTCCGCGTTTGCTTCGCATCGGCAAATGGAGGAAACTCCCTCCTAGCTTTGTATTGAGTTATTTTATCTTGCTTGACTTATGAAATAAGCAGTTTTGGGTAGCTGGTTGGATGCATTATATAAGTAATTCCATCGGAGAAGACCTGTAACAGTTTGAGCTATTGGTTATCTTCCGATAAGATAAACTGCATTTGCTTTTACTTTGATATGAATATGAGTGGCAATAAATACAGAGCATAAAGTCCATCTATGATTCTCTTTTCTTTTTCTGCGATTTTAATTGCTAAAGGTATACGTTCAGACAACTGTTTCATAGTCATTCACACAACATAGGGGACCTTATAGATTTTTATAGAAAATATTGAGGAGCATATTTCATAGAGAATCTAGTTCATTACATGGTAGATGATGTGAGATGAGGTCAATTAGAACTTCTTTCAGAGTTCATACTACAAACTTCAGAAAGAATCTTGAACGCTAAAGAGTGTATTTCTGGTTAAATATGGTTAAACCGAATGAGTTGCACATTAATATATGAAATAATTTCACTACTAGAAGTCTAAGACTCGCGTAGTTGATATTAAACTGTCGGTAAGCGCCGAATACAAGCAGCTGGACCCGAACATGAAACACCTGTTCAATTATATCTTCAGACATCATAATAAATACTTTAGCAAACAATGTTTACTTTTTAATAGACATCATACATCTGGAAAATATTTTCCAGCTCAATGTTTTGCAGTTTTACATGCCAAAATGTTTAGGTTCTCAGAAACACCCTGATGATATCCCTTTCAGGTCTCATAGATCAAACTATAACATCCACGAGATATATTCTCTAACTAATAAAGTTGAGACACATTTCAGAACCCAAGCTTTGGGTCTACTGACCACGACTTTGTCTCGGCAAATTATGCCTCATCAGACCGATGCCAGTGATGAGGTCTACATAGACCTATCTTCACTTGGGTGAGGTTTTAGATCAAGGACAGTAAAGGCTCTATATTTATTGGTGGATGGTCCATATGGCTCAGGTATAGCCCAACAGCACTTCCACCTTTCATTAAGGGAAGACAGGTTGTAAATCTACATTAGCATTCTTGAAGACACAGGTTCTTTTCCAATCCTACTTTTAAACTGATAATCGAATTACCAGAAAGTGAAACGCTGCAGTGTGGACTCCTACTAAAAGGCTTCATGTTTGAGTCTTTCTACAAGTTGAGCCAATCAATAATGAATCAAGCCATTGCTTTGCTTTTGTTCTGCAATAAATTCTGCTTCCATTTTTGAGTTCTCATTATCTGTCCCTTTTGTTTCTGGTACCTAATGAATAGCATCATGAACTTAAAGGTTCCTATCCAAATTAATTGATATTCGCACCTGATCATTTAAGAGTCTCAGCTGTACTGCTGATTCCATTTAGATATTAACATTTATGTGATATTTCAGCCTTCTTCGTGAATCCTATCTCCTAAGTACATGGTCCTGGATTTTTACAGCAGGAGCCAATGTATGCATGAATTTAACTGTTCCTTTGACCTTATCAAATGTGCTTAGCTACATAATAAAGTCGGTTCCAATGGAATTGTATTGTTTTCTGCAATCATGCTCAGCTAAATAATTAATACTGATGAGCCTTTGAAAAATTTCAAGGATAGCACTAACCTCGTTCTATTTGGAGTTTTCGTTCTTTGACATGTTTTGCCAAAATGATCTGAATAAAACATGTCCATGCCAGTCTGAACAATAAAAGCAGGTGAGAAGACACGCAAAGAATTTTCAATATGTTTTGAAGAACTTTCACGAGATCGATCTGTCCCCCCCCCCCGTTTACTTTCCAACCGCACCGAAGAGTTAACTGTTAAAGCACGGTTAGTGACGAATCTAAAAATATTTTTTAGGGTGGACACAAATATATTAATGACACAAATTTTAGTATAGAGTGAGCACAAATAAAATTTCAGGGTAAGCATAATCAATAAAATATATAACTAATCAAACAAAAAATTCAAGTTTCAGAATGGACAAGTACCCACCCTAAACCAAGCGTGGATCCTGTTGAAAATTGATAAATTCCCCCCGAAAGTTGGAATTGAAAAAAAAATCAATTCCACCTAAAACTTTGAAAAAGGGAATGGTAGGCATGAATTAGGTGTTGAATATTTTGAATGGAAAAATTAATTTAGGCATTAGACTTTAGGGTATTTACAAGATTAGTCCTTAAAATTTAATATAAATACCCTAACTCATTTAGCTTCAAAATCATCTCAAAGCATTCTAGCTTTCTTCCAATACTAGAGAGAATTTAGAGAGTTTCTTGATAGTTGTTTTCTCCTTTTTATCGAGAGAGAATTATCATTGTTTTCTCCTTGGTAGATCGAGAGAGTTGTAATTCCTATTTTCTCATAGTGAAATTCTTCTACCGTTGCCCGTGGTTTTTACCCTATTTTATTTAGGGTTTTCCACGTAAATTTTGTGTCTCCTTTTATCTTCATTTTTATTTTCTCAAATTATCAGTTGCGATTTTGCTCTATCCGATAGCCGTCTTCCGCAACAATTGGTATCAGAGCTAGATTTGAGTGCGTAATATCTGCTTATTGTCTTTGTGGTTGCTACCAAAAGGTGGATCCTCCAACATAAGAAAATAAGAAGGTATTACCCATTCTTTGAGGTTCTAGAGAACTATTCACGATAGTGAAATAGTGGGAGCTATCAATAATAGAAGCTATGGCAAAAATTTGATATTGAAAAATTCAATGGGAGAAATTTCTCACTGTGGAAATTGAAAAAGGTGGATCCTCCAACATAAGAATAAGAGGTATTACCCATTCTTTGAGGTTCTAGAGAACTATTCACGATAGTGAAATAGTGGGAGCTATCAATAGAAGCTATGGCAACAAAATTTGATATTGAAAAATTCAATGGGAGAAATTTCTCACTGTGGAAATTGAAGATGAAGGCCATCCTGAGGAAAGGCGGGTGTCTAACGACTATCAATGAAAGGCCGATGGATTTCGCAGATGACAACAAATGGAACGAGATAGACGGAAATGCTATGGCAAACTTTCATCTAGCATTAGCAGATGAAGTATTATCAAGCATCGAGGAGAAGAAGACAGCTAAGGAGATATGTGATCATCTCACCAAATTGTAGGCCAATCGTTGCACATAAAATTTTCCTTAAGAGGAAATTGTACACTCTTCGGGATGTCAGAATCTACTTCAGTGACGGAGCACTTAACACACTGAACACTTTATTTTTCTCAGCTTACATCCTTAAGCTGTAAAATAGTAGAACAAGAACATGCTGAACTTCTACTTTTTAAGTCTACCGGATTCGTATGAACTCATCATCAACTTGACAAACAATAATGTCACCAGTCTAGTCTTCGATGACATTGCAGCTGTTCTACAAGAAGAAAATCGACGCAAGAACAAGGAAGGCAAACAAGTAAATCTGCAACAAGCAGAAGCGTTGACAACGATAGAGGGAGATCAACAACGTGGCCAAAAGCAGTAGTCACAAACATGGTAGATCAAGTCGAGGAGCAAGAAGAATTTAAAGTGATACAATTGTGGAAAGAATGTCACTTGAAGAAGGATTTGTTGGAGTCTAAATAAAAACTCTAATCCACAAGGCAATACCGCAACACTTCAGATGATAGAGATGCACTATGCTGTGAAGCGTCAACCACCGTAGAAAGAAGAAAAAGATTTGCAGATATATGGCTCATTGATTCAGGAGCAACATATCACATGACCTCAAGAAGAGAATGGTTCCATCAGTATGAACCTGTCTCAGGAGGATCTGTGTATAGTTGCAATGATCATGCCTTAGAGATCATTGACGTGGGAACCATCAAATTGAAGATGATGGAACAATTAAAGTTGTTCGAGATGTGCGGCACGTGAATGGCCTAAAGAAAAATTTATTATCCACGGATTGTTGGATAATATGCAAGCATATTGAAACACATAAAGGAATCATGAAGGTATTCCGTGGAGCGCTTGTGGTGCTGAAAGGCGAAAAGATAGCAGCAAACTTGTACATGCTGAAGGGAGAGACTTTGCTAGAAGCAGAAGCCTCTATTGCCTCATGTATTTCAGATTCTGCAATGCTATGGCATCAGAAACTTGGACACATGTTAGAACAAGGAATGAAAGTCCTTGTGGAGCAAAAGCTACTTCCCGGCTTAACAAATATCACTTCCTTTGTGTGAGCATGTATAACAAGTAAGCAGCACCGGTGAAATTCAACACGTCAAATTCTAGAGGCAAAAAATGTTCTAGAATTGTTCATTCTGATGTATGGCAAGCACCAGTTACATCCCTAGGTGGAGCAAAATACTTTGTCTCATTTATTAATGACTACTCTAGGAGATGTTGGGTGTATCCTATTAAGAAGAAGTCAGATGTGTTTTCAACTTTCAAAATCTTCAAAGCGCGGGTGAAACTTGATTCTGGAAATAAGATCAAGTGTTTCAGAAAGATAATGGAGGGAGAATACACAAGCGAAGAATTTGATGACTTTTGCAGGAAAGAAGGCATCAAAAGATAGTTCACATGGCAAACACTCCTCAACAAAATGGAGTGGCAAAGCGGATGAACAGAGCCTTGTTAGAAAGAACAAGAGCAATGTTGAGGGATACAGGCCTAGAAAAATCATTCTGAGCAGAAGCAGTCAATACCGCTTGTTATTTGGTGAATCGAGCTCCATCAACTGCAATAGAGCTGAAGACACCAATGGAGATGTGGACTGGTAAACCAGCTGATTATTCAAACCTCCATATATTTGGAAGTATTGTGTACGTGATGTACAACTCCCAAGAAATCTCAAAGTTGGATCCAAATCCAGGAAATGCAAATTCTTGGGGTATGCTGATGGAGTCAAGGGTATCGCTTGTGGGATCCCACTGCCCGCAAAGTGATCATCAACAGGGTTTCTTTGTAGAGGATAAACTACAAAGAAAAGAAGATAATGATAGCACTGAAAAGTCAGAGACTACACAGATAAATGTGGAAAAGGAGTTTGAACAAGGAGATTCTTCATAAGCAGAACCAGCACATGATGAACAAGAACCAGAGAGTTCTGAAGCACCAACAACTCGTCAATCAGATCGTGTAAGAAGACGTCCCAATTGGCACTCAGATTATGTTATAGAAGGTAATATTGCATACTGCCTTTTAACAGAGGACAATGAGCCATCAACATACCAGGAGGCAATAAACAACTCAGATGCTTCATTGTGGGTGATGGCGATGCAAGAAGAAATTGAAGCCCTTCATAAAAATAATACATGGGACCTTGTGCCACTACCACAAGGAAGGAAGCCAATTGGTAACAAATGGGTCTTCAAAATCAAGAGAAATGGTGACGATCAAGTTGAGAGGTATCGTGCAAGACTGGTGGTCAAAGGATATGCTCAAAAAGAAGGTATTGATTTCAATGAAATATTTTCTCCTGTGGTTCGACTAACAACAGTTCGAGTAGTTTTGGTAATGTGTGCTACATTGAACTTACATCTAGAGCAGCTAGATGTTAAAAAAGTTTTTCTTCATGGAAATCTTGAAGAAGAGATTTATATGCTCCAGCCTGAAGGTTTTGAAGAAGAAGAAAAGAAGAACTTGGTTTGCAGGTTGAACAAATCTCTGTACAGTCTAAAGCAGGCGCCGAGGTGTTGGTATAAGAGATTTGATTCCTTAATTATGTGCCTTGGATACAACAGACTTAATGCAGACCCTTGTGCTTATTTCAAGAGGTCTGGTGATAACGATTTTGTTATATTGTTGTTGTATGTGGATGACATGTTGGTTGCAGGACCCAACAAAGATCGTATTGAAGAATTGAAGGCACAACAGGCTAGGGAATTTGAAATGAAGGACTTGGGATCAGCAAACAAGATTCTAGGGATGCAAATTCACCGAGACAGAAGTAATAGGAAGATTTGACTTTCACAAAAGAATTACTTGAAGAAGATATTGTCACGATTCAGCATGCAAGATTGTAAGCCAATTTCTACCCATCTTCCTATTAACTTCAAATTATCCTCTAGTATGAGTCCTAGCAGTGAAGAAGAGAGGATGAAGATGTCTCGAGTACCGTATGCATCAGCAGTGGGAAGTTTGATGTTCGCTATGATATGCACAAGACCAGACATTGCACAAGCAGTAGGAGTGGTTAGTCGCTACATGGCGAATCCAGGAAAAGAGCATTGGAATACAATAAAAAGGGTCTTGAGATACATCAAAGGGACCTCAAATGTTGCATTATGTTATGGAGGATCAAATTTACTAATCAATGGGTATGTAGATTCTGACTATGCAGGGGATTTGGATAAAAGCAAATCTACTACAGGGTATGTGTTCAAAGTTGTTGGTGGAGCTGTAAGCTGGGTTTCAAAATTGCAGTCAGTTGTGGCTACATCCACAACAGAGGCAAAATATGTAGCAGCTACACAAGCCAGTAAAGAAGCAATTTGGTTGAATATGCTATTGGAGGAGCTTGGGCACAATCAAGAGTATGTCTCTCTGTTTTGTGATAGTCAAAGTACCTTGCATTTAGCAAGGAATCCAGCATTTCATTCAAGGACAAAGCACATACGAGTTCAGTACCATTTCATTCGTGAAAAAGTGGAAGAAGGGATGGTAGATATGCAGAAGATCCATACCAAAGACAACATAACAGATTTCATGACAAAGGCGATCAACACTGATAAATTTACTTGGTGTCGATCCTCTTGTGGTCTGTCAGAAATGTAAGCAACATGATGGTACAAGGTAGAAAGAATGGTGTGAAGATATGATTGTTCCAATCAAATCTTCAAGTGGGAGATAGTTGAAAATTGATAAATTCCCACCGAAAGTTGGAATTGGAAAAAAAATCAATTCCACCTAAAACTTTGAAAAAGGGAATGGTAGGCATGAATTAGGTGTTGAATATTTTGAATGGAAAAATTAATTTTAGTCATTAGACTTTATGGTATTTACAAGATTAGTCCTTAAAATTTAACTATAAATACCCTAGCTCATTTAGCTTCAAAATCATCACAAAGCATTCTAGCTTTCTTCCAATACTAGAGAGAATTTAGAGAGTTTCTTGAGAGTTGTTTTCTCCTTTTTATCGAGAGAGAATTATCATTGATTTCTCCTTGGTAGATCGAGAGAGGTTGTAATTCTTATTTTCTCATAGTGAAATTCTTCTACCGTTGCCCGTGGTTTTTACCCTATTTTATTTAGGGGGTTTTCCACGTAAATTTTGTGTCTCTTTTTATCTTCATTTTTATTTTCTCAAATTATCAGTTGCGATTTTGCTCTATCTGATAGCCGTCTTCCGCAACAGATCCGCCACTAACTCCGGTACGAACAAGAAGGCAACATGTTTGGCAATTGCTATAAAAAAATTCGATCATGCAAACCAGACGAACAAAGATACACAAAATTAAGTTATTTGGGTACTGAAGTAGAATATATACAAGGACATTTATAAATGACACAAGGCAGCAAACTTGATTGAAGAAATGGAGGTCAGCAAACTTTCAAGAAGAAAACATTCACGACAAACATGTGATTTTATTTTAGGAGGATAAATTTATAAAATTTTAGGAGGGATTTTTTTTTTTTGATAAATCCTAATTCTAATCCTAAACCTATCTAGAATGAGGGTAAGGGAGACTCTAGGGAAAGGAAGGGGGTACTCCTAGTAAGTTTAGAACCCATCACTTAAGGTAATATGAGGGACAAAGATGATTCACTCCCCTACCTGACCTTTTGGACAAAGGATAATAATAATAATAATAATGTGAAGCAGTAAGGTTTAAGGCCCAGAAACAGCATTGTGACCTTATTCTTGTTGATAAGGGAACCTTAGTGGTCCTTAAGAGAGTATCAAAGGAGATAAGAGGAAAAAATCATTCTAATGGATCACAATCAACAAATTTTGATTAGAAGAAACACAATCAAAGGGCCATTGCGTGTTTACAAGTGCTTGAGAACTTCATAGCTGGTAAGACTTTTTTTGGTTGAATCAGAAACTTGGAAATGGATTCTCTGCCTTCATCGTGGATTATGGATTTTGCGTGGAATTGGGAGCATTACATCCATGTCAGTCCTAGTATTCAAATACGTGTCTGGTAATCTCCCACCAAACCTGATCTCGATTTTATCATAACCAAGAAGGTCATGAAACATATGATGTGCGACCTCTAACAAAAAGCATAGTTCATCATTTGAATCTCTGCAATCGGAAGCTTCAGCATGCAACCGGATTTCCTTGCGTTCTCTCTCACTCCCTGTCTATCAAATATTTCATCATCCTTTTTTAAATACGATGAAGCACAATTTCAAGAGTAGCTACTGTACATACAAATGATCTTATTAAAGATTATGACATACAATTGAGTGCAATCATATGGGGGAAAACTGCTGAAAATGCTAAATTGGCACGGGGAAAACATACATAGAATAAGTTAAAATCATGTAACTTAAACAAGTCAAGACCGCCAGTTCCATGAGTCATAATCATAGTAATTTGTGGGGGAGGGGCAAAATTAAGATGATGACATAAAAGGCCAAGATAAAGAATCCGCAGCAGGCTTTTCATGGTTTATGCTCATCTTTCACTTGTAAAATGTAAGTAGCTTATTCATCACCCATGGCTAGCTCCAATGCATAGTCATCCCTTTCCTGCCAAAGTTCCACATATACAATTTTAAGACCATTTCAAAAGAGTTAATTAAGCATTAAATCCTGAAAGGGGCAATAGCTGTGCATCAGCTTAGCTCCTTTTAAACTATCCTTTTGTCTTCTACTACTACTTGTTGCATATTAAATGGTACAAAATTTTCAGAAGTCGTGGGCTTACAATTGGTCCTCGAGCAAAATATCTTCCAAATTGGAGCCAATACACCTGCACATGCCAGCAAACTCAAGTTATTTTTGACACGTATAAATAAAGGTTTAAAGACACTCGAGAAATCCTATATGAGTTGGCAGTTCTCTTTATTTCTTGGACATCAGATAAATGCCGATGAAGACAAATTCAAATGCCCATATCACAAGAAATTTGAGGCTTATGAGTCGGCAATCCACCTTTGACGGGTTACAATGACTTCATTTGGTTATCATACAAAGAACAGATAACAGTTCTCCTAAATAAATGAGGAGGGTTTTATACATTACCTCGTCCTCATCTTGTGTTTCCACCTCAACATCAGAAGAAGGAAACCCCACACAAAGAAGCGCATATCCCTGCATTTAAGCCCCGAAAATAAGAAGAAAGAAATACACAGTACACTCAGAACACTAAATAGAACAAACATGCAAGAAGTTTAACATGAGGTAGTATAATTTCTCTCTCTCTGTGAGTGCGTATTCGGTACATTTTTCACTTATGAATGCTGTTACACCATTTCGTTGTTTTCAAAAAAGTCCAGAAGCACATGGGTAAAAAATTAGGAGTCCCGCCACTTACCGATGACAGAGAGAATAAACTTAATGTCTCAGACCTCGATCTATGAACTAATCCTAGGATAACCGCAAGTTCCAAGAGAAAGAAGTTATAAATGGGAAAGATGGGCATAACTCAAAGAGAAGAAAAGAAGCCCAGAAACTACCGTGTAAACCCTAAACTCATAATCACCGTGTAACTGTTGTAAAACACCACCTCACCCGTTGTACATCAATATTGATGTGGTGAACATGGACGATCTTCTTAGCCGATAGAATCAATCAAGATACTTAACCCATAGTAAACCCAAAACAAATCCCATGACTCGGAAGCTTGTGAAGAAGTATAATAAAACTAGCACCCAGGTCAGGATCTGCCCAATAACCCGACGAAAAACATGCAAGTGAATTTGAGTCATATTCGCAATCAACCAGTCCAACGACAAGGCTTTTATGAACATCAAACTGACCGGTACAAGCAATATTTTCCGGCTTATCCTGGGATTCAGCATCTTCATCGCAAGAAACAACCAACTCAGGGCTTTCACAGGATTATAGTTCCTTCCAGCTAATTTCGTTGCCGGCAGAGCTCAGACAACTCCAAGAACAGTTTAGGACTTCCCAAGTACTCCACCAGCAACGTCAATTGTATGGGAAACAATAATAGAAAACCATGCAAAGTGCTCTGAATGAACTCTTAGCTATCAACAGACGAACGGTCGGGGAACAAGAAGATGAAAACGCTAGAAATTCTGCAACAGAGGAGCAACAACAACCAGATGTTGTAGACCCTCCGCTCGAAGACCTCCAATTGAGCCACGAAGATGCCCACAAATCCTCACCATTAAGGGAAATGTATTAATTTTTGTTACTCTCGGCTCAAATCAAAAAGAGTGAACCACCACAAGTCCTCTGCTATTAAGAACATCAAGATGACTATGAGTTTCAACACAAGTTTATGGAGATGCCTCTGTAAGTCATGTCTCTAAATGAGATGCTCTTATT